>NC_064925.1:275608011-276808011 GCF_023897955.1 Schistocerca gregaria | reverse complement strand
CAGTGGGGATCAGGGAAGTTCGGTGGCAGGAGAATAAGACTTTTGGTCAGGTGAATACAGGGTTATAAATACAAAATCAAATAGGGGTAATGCAGGAGTTGGCTTAATAATGAATAAAAAATAGGGGTGCGGGTAAGCTACTACAAACCAGCATAGTGAACGCATTATTGTGGCCAAGATAGACACAAAGCCTACGTCTACTACAGTAGTACAAGTTTATATGCCAACTATCTCTGCAGATGCTGAAGAAGTTGATGAAATGTATGATGGGATAAAAGAAATTATTCAAATAATGAAAAGAGTCTTGACAAAACTCTACCATCTGGTGAGCAAGACGTATGAGACTGGCGAAATACCCTCAGACTTCAAGAAGAATATAATAATTCTAATCCCAAAGAAAGCAGGTGTTTGCAGATGTGAAAATTACCGAACTATCAATTTAATAAGTAACAGCTGCAAAATACTAACGCAAGTTCTTTACAGACGAATGGAAAAACTAGTAGAAACCGACCTCGGGGAAGATCAGTTTGGATTCCATAGAAATGTTGGAACACGTGAGGCAATACTGACCCTACGACATATCTTAGAAGCTAGATTAAGGAAGGGCAAACCTACGTTTCTAGCATTTGTAGACTTAGAGAAAGCTTTTGACAATGTTGACTGGAATACTCTCTTTCAAATTCTGAAGGTGGCAGGGATAAAATACAGGGAGCGAAAGGCTATTTACAATTTGTACAGAAACCAGATGGCAGTTATAAGAGTCGACGGACATGAAAGGGAAGCAGTGGTTGGGAAGGGAGTGAAACAGGGCTGTAGTCTATCCCCAATGTTATTCAATCTGTATATTGAGCAAGCAGTAAAGGAAACAAAAGAAAAATTCGGAGTAGGTATTGAAGTCCATGGAGAAGAAATAAAAAGTTTGAGGTTCGCCGATGACATCGTAATTCTGTCAGAGACAGCAAAGGACTTGGAAGAGCAGTTGAATGGAATGGACAGTGCCTTGAGAGGAGTATATAACATGAACATCAACAAAAGCAAAACGAGGATAATGGAATGTAGTCGAATTAAGTCGGGTGATGCTGAGGAAATTAGATTAGGAAATGAGACACTTAAAGTAGTAAAGGAGTTTTGCTATTTGGGGAGCAAAATAACTGATGATGGTCGAAGTAGAGAGGATATAAAATGTAGACTGGCAATGGCAAGGAAAGCGTTTCTGAAGAAGAGAAGTATGTTAACATCGAGTATAGATTTAAGTGTCAGGAAGTCATTTCTGAAAGTATTTGTATGGAGTGTAGCCATGTATGGAAGTGAATCATGGATGATAAATAGTTTGGACAAGAAGAGAATAGAAGCTTTCGAAATGTGGTGCTACAGAAGAATGCTGAAGATTAGATGGGTAGATCACATAACTAATGAGGAAGTATTGAATCGGATTGGGGAGAAGAGAAGTTTGTGGCACAACTTGACCAGAAGAAGGGATCGGTTGGTAGGACATCTTCTGAGGCATCAAGGGATCACCAGTTTAGTATTGAAGGGCAGTGTGGAGGGTAAAAATCGTAGAGGGAGACCAAGAGATGACTACACTAAGCAGATTCAGAAGGATGTAGGTTGCAGTAGGTACTGGAAGATGAAGAAGCTTGCACAGGATAGAGTAGCATGGAGAGCTGCATCAAACCAGTTTCAGGACTGAAGACCACAACAACAACAACAATGAAAAGAGATAAAAATTTAATAGTTATGCGTGACTGGAATTCGACAGTAGGAAAAGGAAGAGAAGGAAACGTAGTAGGTGAATGCGGGTTGTGGCTAAGAAATGAAAGAGGAAGCCGCCTGGTAGAACTTTGCACAGAGCATAACTTAATCATAGCTAACACTTAGTTCAAGAATCATGAAAGAAAGTTGTATGCATGAAAGGACCCGGGAGATACTACAAAGTATCATATAGATTATATAATGGTAAGACAGAGATTTAGGAACCAGATTTTAAATTGTAAGACATTTCCAGGGGCAGATGTGGACTCTGATCACAATCTATTGGTTATGAACTGTAGATTAAAACTGAAGAAACTGCCAAAAGGTGGGAATTTAAGGAGATTTTACCTGGATAAACTGAAAGAACCAGAGGTTGTAGAGAGTTTCAGGGAGAGTATAAGGGAACTGTTGACAGGAATGGGGGAAAGAAATACAGTAGAAGAAGAATGGGTAGTTTTGAGGAATGAAACAGTGAAGGCAGCAGGGGATCAAGTAAGTAAAAGGACGGGGGCTAGTACAAATCCTCGGGTAACAGAAGAGATGCTGAATTTCATTGATGAAAGGAGAAAATACAAAAATGCAGCAAGTGAAGCAGATAAACGGGAATACAAACGTCTCAAAAATGTGCTCGACATGAAGTGCAAAATGGCTAAGCACGGATGGCTAGAGGACAAAAGTAAGGATGTAGAGGCTTATCTCGTGAGGGGTAAGATAGATACTGCCTACAGAAAATTACAGAGACCTTTGGAGAAAAGAGAACCACTTGCATGAATATCAAGAGCTCAGATGGAAACCCAGTTCTAAGCAAAGTAGGGAAAGAAGAAAGATGGAAGGAGTATATAGAAGGTCTATAGAGGGGCGATGTTCTTGAGAACAATATTATGGAAATGGAAGAGGAGTTAGATGAAGATGAAATGGGAGATACGATACTGCGCGAAGAGTTCAACAGAGCACTGAAAGACCTAAGTCGAAACAAGGCCCCGGCAGTAGACAACATTCCGTTGGAACTATTGACAGCCTTGGGAGAGCCAGTCCTGACAAAACTCTACCATCTGGTGAGCAAGATGTATGAAACAGGCGAAATTCCCTCAGACTTCAAAAAGAATATAATGATTCTAATCCCAAAGAAAGCAGATGTTGACAGATGTGAAAATTAGCGAACTACTAGTTTAATAAGTCACAGCTGTAAAATACTAAAGCGAATTCTTTACAGACGAATGGAAAAACTGGTAGAAGCCGATCTCGGGGAAGATCAGTTTGGATTCCGTAGAAATGTTGGAACACGTGAGGTAATACTGACCCTACGACTTATCTTAGAAGAAAGATTAAGGAAAGGCAAACCTACGATTCTAGCATTTGTAGACTTAGAGAAAGCTTTTGACGATGTTGGCTGGAACACTTGTAAGTAGGCTGTTTAGTTTTTTTTTTTTATTGGTAACGCCGCCGCCACGTAGCGCTCTGTATGAAAATCACTGGCTGTGCCGCGTGCAGTCTGTGGCTGGTTGGCATTGTTGTAATACTCGCCATTGTAGTGTCGGGCAGCGGCACCTGGATGCTAACAGCGCCTAGCGTTGCGCAGTTGGAGGTGAGCCGCTAGCAGTGGTGGACGTGTGTAGAGAGTTTTGAAATTTGTAAGAATTGGTGTCACGAACTGATTTATATATTATGACTTTTGAGGTAAATACATTGTCTGTTCTGTATTAAAATCTTTCATTTGCTAACTATGCCTGTCAGTAGTTAGTGCCTTCAGTAGTTTGAATATTTTATTTAGCTGGCAGTAGTGGTGCTCGCTGTATTGCAGTAGCTTGAGTAACGAAGATTTTTGTGAGGTAAGTGATTTGTGAAACGTATAGGTTAATGTTAGTCAGGGCCATTCTTTCGTAGGGATTTTTGAAAGTCAGATTGCGTTGCGCTAAAAACTATTATGTGTCAGTTTAAGCACAGTCGTGTAAAATTTTTCAAAGGGGACGTTTCATATGTCGACCCTTACCCAAGGATACCTCACTGGAATCTTCTGATTTTTTCCTTGTAGTTTGTGTAATTAGTGTAGCTTTTGTTTATTGCTGGTGCGTAATCATAGAGAGAATTTCCTTTGTAGTTGTAGTCTTTCATTGTTGTACAGTACAACAGTTGTGGCATGCATGTAGAGTTGCACAAAGTATTTCGCAGCTGCGCTTGCAATTAACTAGATATTATTTTCAGTGATATGTTAATGTGTTCTCTAATTTTTGCTATTCAAATTGTGCTTTTTTGTGTTGTCGTGTGAAATATTGTGACAATAATGGCGTGTGAAAAACGTAATACTAGGCTCCAAAGTAAACTGAGAAATGACAGTGAAGACGAAAGCAATGTGTTAGCGCCACCATGTAATGAATTAACTAATGTTCAAAGTAGTAATTTGGTAATTGTGCATAGGGAAATGGAGCGGGTTGCAAATAATGATGTAGGCAGTGAAACAATTAGTGAACAGGAAGGCGTTATCGATCGATCGGTCGGCAACAGCTCGCCTCAGGATTCCGAAATGACAGGACACAATATTGCAAATACTGTAGATTCAGGTTTTGCGTCCTCACCATTTTCTCAAATAAGTCAAGACACATATTCTGTTTTTCAAACTGCGAATATTGCCGGTGCAAATGCATTGCGGAATAGGACTAAGGAACATGTTTCAGACACCAGTGCATTGTTATTACAATTAATGCAACAAATGGGACAAAAGCTTCAAAAGTTAGACACAATGGAACAAAATCTTCAAAAGCTAGACACAAGGCTTGAACAAAATCAGAAACAAATGGGACAGAATCTTCAAAAGTTAGACACAATGGAACAAAATCAGAGACAAACACAGCAACAGTTGGACACAATGGAACATAATCTTCGGAAGTTAGACATCACACTTGAACAAACACGTGAAGATTTAACTACTGAGTTACATAACATTGAATCGAAATGTCAAAAAATCTGTAATGACGAAAAAACACAAATTTGTGAGCATTTTCAACCTATTTTTTCGCGGCATGAAAACTCATTACAGAATCACGAAGCAGCCATAAAAGAATTGCAAACTGTTGTACGTGAAAGTCACGACACCTTGCAAGCTAAAATGGACTCAGTTGCATCCACCGATTCGGTTACGCAACTTGCAAGAACTTAGGAAAACTTAAAGGACACAGTAGATTCGATTTCAACACAAATGGACACTCTGAAACTTGGTTCAGAAAAACACACTGAGGAAATGTGTTCACTATCGGAGAATGTAGCCGAACTTTCGGATCAGTTCACTAATTTATCTACGAAGGTAGATGATAATCTGAATGACACAAAACCGGTAGTTCATAATGACACGGAAGAGTTCGAACAAATTAGGAAATTCAAACAAAATCAGAATCAAATTAATACTCAACACCGAAGAGAAATCCGGGAAGTACAAGATCAGTTGACACAGGTAATACAAGAATTACGTATTTCAGAGGACACTCGCACTCCAATACGGGAAGAGGGACATAAAAATAAGGAACTGCCACAAAATAACAACACAGGGCACTTTGGAGATTATGAAAGAAATTGGCAAAGTACACCGAATTTTGAGATGGAACCGCCGAAACGACGTAACAATGACCGATATGCGACCCGCCGACACGATGATTTTGACTATAACCTGTTCATTACTGCACGTAAATTCAAAACATTTAAGAATTCTGGCAACGACATTCATCCACAATCGTGGCTCCATCAATTCTCTCATTGTTTTCCTCCCAACTGGTCATTAGAGCACAGATTAGAATTTATGTGTGGCTACTTAGAGAATGAACCAGCCGTAAGAATGAGATCGATCATTCACGATTGCCACAGTGAAGGAGAATTTACCTCTCAGCATATTGGTCCCAAGCCACACAAGACCGAGTAAAACATGGCATCATGATGATGAAACATTTCGAACAATCTGAATTTTCCAGTCTTGTGAAATATTTTGAAGACATGTTGCACAAGAATCAGTACCTGTCAAACCCATACAGCCCGTCAGAACTCATCCGCATTTGCTTAATCAAATTGCCTGAACATTTACGGCATATTATTTTGGCAGGCCGTTGCAAAGATGACATTGAAGCTTTTCAGGGACTCTTACAAGAATTAGAAATTTACACTGACAATCGCGGAACGCGAAAACAGGAGCACAACAATTACAGGTCACATCCGTCGCAATTCCGCGATGAAAGAAATAATAATTGGACACGACAAGGCTATTCTCACAATATAAATCGTGACCAAAACAGACACCACCCGTATGACAACCACTGGCAGAATAATAGTTACAGAGAAAGATCGTATTTCCGTAGTAATGAACATGACAGAGACAATCATAGAAACAGACAATATGGCAACCAGAACTATTATTATTATCACGGGAGACAGAATAACTTCAGACGCAACAGTCCACCGTTCAGTGATAATTCAGGGAGAAATTCTCCGCCACTTAACCGACAAGAAAGAAACTACAGGAACTACCGACATGACGACAGACGATATGATCGTAACGACAGACCTGAATTGCATCAGAACTGGAGAGCTTCAAACAGGGCAGGGCCTCCTCGTCAGGGTGAATTTGTAGAAGTTAGGTCTCCTATTCCCAAAAACGGCGCGCGCCAACAAAGAGACAGACAATGACTCGCACCGCAGGCAGCCGCGTGCGCCGGCTGGCGCAGAGAAAAATAACATAGACGCTAACCTTGAGAAACATTCCAGTATTCTTTACCGACATATACCACATGATAATTGCGTTGAAGTTGAAACTCTGCGTACTAGGAAGAGTAAAGGTTTACACCACATTTCACATGTAAAACCGTTTATTGAAAGATAATCTGCTTTTTAACTTTGACTTTGCCATAAAACATTTCACTTCACATTTCTAGTATGCTTTGTCACATTTAGAAACTGTTAACATGCAACAATGTTTTGAAGTTCACTATCCAGTCTAGAACCTACGGAACATATTTAGACAGTATTTACGAGTGCATTGTTATAGTGAACAGACATCACTGTGTTATTTCGTGTGTACATTCTTGCTTGTTAGTTGACGATTACGTAACGACTATAAGGCTCACATACTTAGAACATTTAGCAGTATTGCTAATGAGATTTTAATGCAACATTTTGGTTTACTTGAAAACACATTCTTTATTTGAAGTTCATTGGGTGAGATCAAAGATGACTTAGCATTTGGTTTCTCTGATAGCTACACGATTATATCACGACGCTACTAATATGTGACACGGTTTACATTGTTGCTTTTGCGGCGTATCTGTTTTATATCTGCACAGTTTTTCTGAATTTTTCTGGAAAGTAAAACATGTTTTAGTAGTAACGTTTGTGGTATAGCTACAATGAGACAGCCTTTTCTGTAGCACAACAATACGTACAGTACAGTACTTACTTCATCACGGCAATAAGCGTAATAACTAAGATATCTATACGCAAAGCATTTCAATTTCGTTTATCATGAGGTAAGTACACAGACTTCTGCAGAACTTAGCTTTCGGAGGACAATAACTACGACACTTCCACAGAGATTGTCTTACAGCAAGACGCATATTTAGCGCTACAGGACACGCATTAAACTATTTATTTTTCAACATATTTGAATTACAAAGAAAGTTTTCCGTGATACATTTCATTCCATTGCTGTAATCTGTAACACCTGAGGGTATAATTACATTATTCCTCAGGGGGGTACACGCTTACTTTGTGTACCATGTGTTTGGCAAGCACAAGGAGCCCTAGCTAATATGGTATTTGTTTATACAACTTTACACATCGGTACCATATTTCTCTAACACATAAATCACACAGCTATCTGATCATTTAACTGAGAGAGACAAACATTTATTTTATTACATCAGTGACAGATCTTTACGTAATTACACCATTGGATAACTTCACACTTACGAAGTTGTATTTTGTCTGTACTTTGTGAACTGTTCATATTTTTTCGGAACCATTGTGATACTATGAGAGCTTTGAATGACATATTTGGTATGGGATGATGATTTTTAAAGTACGTTTGAGGCAGATGACACTTTTGACATGAACAGAGAATTTTTTTTGGTTTTGTAATTATTGGAGGACGCTACGACGATTTTGAGAGTTGACTGGGGTGTTACGATATTATTACGATGACTATGTGTATTATGCTGTTGTGATATGTTTATGATCAATAAGCTGATGCTGTATGAGTTATTTGGTTATGCTACGTATCTGTTATGATGACATACTGAAGAAGTGTCGACGAATATACATATGTGTAATAAGGTAAGGAATAAAGAGTAGTGGCTAGGGACTCTGGTTTGTGAAAAAGGATGTTGGAAACTGAGAATCGCACTTTAAAAGTTATGAAATGTGTGTATATGCGTGAATGTATCACTATGCTGGCGAAAATTTTTGGTCACTATTATATTTAAAGGATTTTGTTTCTATAGATTTGTAACGCAAATTCTTGACCTGCGAATTTCTTTTTATATGAGGCTGCCACTGTAGCGGAAACTGGTGTCGTAAATATTTCGATAAGACAGTTAAGTGACCACCTGCATGTAATGCGTCGTGGGCACCCAGCTGCGCGACAACCACCTGACAAAAGAAAGCCATTAGTGTGTGCCTGTCAGAGGCACAGGTGGAGAAAAAAAAAAGGCATTACCCTCGCTATTGACATTCCTTTGTAGAAAGCATCGCAAATACGACATGCCCATTACTTGGAAAGATAATTACATCTGACACCTGATTATAACAAACGTCTTTCTACGAGAGTTGAGAGAATTCTACTAACTTATGAAATGTCACATGACTATTGAATGATATTTTTATGCTTTGTACATAGTTGCTTATTTCATTTGATATCTGTTTTCCAGCTGTGTTGCAGCATTGGTTTTATAAAATAAAATTAAATGCATTTGCTAATGTGAACACTTTCTGTCAACAGATCTATTAAATAATTATTTTATGATCCACATTCTTCGAAAAAGGAGCTCTTGGAATGGAAAGAGCAATAAGAAGCGACTAATAACAGTAACTGTATATATAATTTTCTTTTCAAGTACATGGTAATATTTTTTTACAATAAATTTTTGTGGTGCACCACTTTAATTGCATAGACATTAAGATGTGAATAGACATTGTCCTTATCTGCATTGTTGTCTTTAGTGTAACATTTTTTCTGATTGAGCTTTGTCATGTTTAGGTATAAGTTAAAGCATTTGCTGCAGCTGTTTGCCATTCATAGTGCTACTGAATGTCACTTTGTATTACTAGGTGAAGCCAATTTTATTACTGATTTATTTTTCTTCTTTGCTGCGCATTGCCTTATATTAGTTGTAATATTGCTGCCTTTTTTTGCCAATTTCCATTTTTTAACATTGCTGTTTGTGTAAATTGTTTTGTGCTGCTGCATTGCCTCGTCCCTTAGTTAAGCATCTGAGCTCAGTAGATTTAAGTTAGCTTAAGAGGGGGTAGCCTATATAAGAGAATGATATGCGATATATTGGAAGAAATGCATTGAGAAGTTATACGAAAAAAGTACAGAAATCAGGTATAGATAGGACTTTTTGGAAATAATGAAGAACGAAGGGAGATCTCCGAGAAGTAAAGAAAGTTTTGTTTGCAAAATACTGCAGTAAAACAAACCCTGTCCTTTCCTTTTGTGCTATCCCACTATGTGTTTGTGTACTCTTGTGTATTTGTTTTCTTCCTGTCTCTGTGTGCTGTTTCATAGAATTTTTTCTCTTCTAATACTAAGCTACATTCACTATGATGAGGAATACTGTTATCCTCAAATATAATTTGCGTTAATAACATGTTATTTACTTCGTAAAGATGTTTACACATTATTTATTCTGTTTTGTTCTAATGCTCATGTGTGAAGTTGATGTTTCAAAAGTTATTCTGATCTTTTATGTATGTACTTATGTCGTAATTTTTGTAACACTGATGTATTTGCTATTTCGATTCTTTTGTAAAGCCTGTACTACTGCAAATGTTATCTGTAGTTTTATGTTCTTTAAAGATGTATTTTGTACCTTTGCTATTGTATTCTTATGTTATAAAATTGTAATTGACACCAGTTCATCAAATTAAGTAACTTGTAAATTACATTTCACTGCACACGTTTCTGTTGGTCATAGTATATGGACAATATGTGAGAAGTAGGGACTGATAGTGTTTGCACATGTGTTAATAATTCAGTAAGGGACTGGATAACAGCATTGCTGGTTGTAAGGACATTTCAAAAACAATTTTTGTGAGTGCACAAGTGGTGGTTATAGACTTGCTATATTATCCGCAAGACTCTTCAATGGTGATTGTGCGACTACAGTGGGTCTACACCTTTGATGACCCACCAATACCACTATTTCTACAAGGTCTGCAGTGGGTCTGCATCTCTGGTGGCCCACCAATACCGTAATCTCTACCAGGACTACAAGGGGTCTACTCTGTGATGACCTATCTACCAATATTATTCAAAACTTCGACTGACTCTGCTGTGGGTTTGCTCTGTTGTGGCCCATTACCTGTCTGCATGTCAAGAGTCAGCACTGTCTTTCGTTGGAAGGACAACACTACTTCTTCAAAACTGCATGGAAATCCACTACTTCCGTGTGCATTTACTTTTACTACTCAGACTTTGAAAAAAACACTGCAATTTTACTTTGATGAATGATCATGATTGTCTTTATGGACTGTGAGAAAATTTTAGCTTTTGACCAACATTGTATCGATAAGTGTGTGCATTTCGTTTCTTTGTTATTGTAATTATGAAAATAATTTTCAAATCTGTATTGGCCACTCCCCAAAACAACTTGTAAATTTTTTTGTGGGGAGCATGGGGGCTATGTAAGTAGGCTGTTTAGTTTTTTTTAATGGTAACGCCGCCGCCACGTAGCGCTCTGTATGAAAATCACTGGCTGTGCCGTGTGCATTCTGTGGCTGGTTGGCATTGTTGTAATACTCGCCATTGTAGTGTCGGGCAGCGGCAGCTGGATGCTAACAGCGCGTAGCGTTGCGCAGTTGGAGGTGAGCCGCCAGCAGTGGTGGACGTGGGTAGAGAGATGGCGGAGTTTTGAAATTTGTAAGAACTGGTGTCACGAACTGATTTATGTATTATGACTATTAAGGTGAATACATTGTCTGTTCTGTATTAAAATCTTTCATTTGCTAACTATGCCTGTCAGTAGTTAGTGCCTTCAGTAGTTTGAATATTTTATTTAGCTGGCAGTAGTGGTGCTCGCTGTATTGCAGTAGCTTGAGTAACGAAGATTTTTGTGATGTAAGTGATTTGTGAAACGTATAGGTTAATGTTAGTCAGGGCCATTCTTTCGTAGGGATTTTTGAAAGTCAGATTGCGTTGCGCTAAAAACTATTGTGTGTCAGTTTAAGCACAGTCGTGTAAAATTTTTCAAAGGGGACGTTTCACATTCTCTTTCAAATTCTGAAGATGGCAAGGGTAAAATACAGGGAGCCAAAGGCTATTTACAATTTGTACAGAAAGCAGATGGCAGATGGACATGAAAGGGAAGGGAGTGAGACAGGGTTGTAGCCTCTCCCCAATGTTATTCAATCTGTCTATTGAGCAAGCAGTAAAGGAAACGAAAGAAAAGTTCGGAGTAGGTATTAAAATCCAAGGAAAAGAAATAAAAACTTTGAGATTCGCCGATGACTTGGAAGAAGAGTTGAACGGAATGGACAGTGTCTTGAAAGGAGGGTATAAGACGAACATCAACAAAAGCAAAACGAGCATAATGGATTGTCGTCGAATTAAGTCCGGTGATGCTGAGGGAATTAGATTAGGAAATGAGACACTTAAAGTAATAAAGGAGTTTTCCTATTTGGGGAGCAAAATAACTGATGATGGTCGAAGTAGAGAGGATAGAAAATGTAGACTAGCAATGGCAAGGAAAGCGTTTCTGAAGAAGAGAAATTTGTTAACATCGAGTATTGATTTAGGTGTCAGGAAGTCGTTTCTGAATGTATTTGTATGGGGTGTAGCCATGTATGGATGTGAAACATGGACGATAAATAGTTTGGACAAGAAGAGAATAGAAGCTTTCGAAATGTGGTGCTACAGAAGAATGCTGAAGATTAGATGGGTAATTCACACAACTAATGAGGAGGTGTTGAATAGGACTGGGGAAAAGAGGAGTTTGTGGCACAACTTGACTAGAAGAAGGGATCGGTTGGTAGGACATCTTCTGAGGTATCAAGGGTTCACCAATTTAGTACTGGAGGGAGGCGTGGAGGGTAAAAATTGTAGAGGGAGACCAAGAGATGAATACACCAAGCAGATTCAAAAGGATGTAGGCTGCAGTAGGTACTGGGAGATGAAGAAACTTGTACAGGATAGAGTAGTATGGAGAGCTGCATCAAACTACGTAGTCTCAGGACAGAAGACCACAACAAGAACATCATTGAACTTTCTGTGATGTTACACTGTCCTTTTAGTTAATTAATCTTAATGTCTGCTACTCCGCACATGATTTTTGTCTTACCACTTAAATAAAAAAATAACTAAACGACCGCACGAAGCCGATTGGCCTCTGTACCATCCTAAGTCATTGGCGTCATTTGCATGCAGTGTGATGGGTATGAGATCAGCACATAGCTTTACTACTCAGTGTCAACTTTCCAGACTTCGGAGCCTGCGCTTCTCATTCACTCAAGCAGTATCTCAGCTGGCATTACGAAGCACAGGACACCAAGTTCCACTCCTCCCAGGAAGGAAAAAATCCCTGTAAATTCTGGTAACTGAATCCGAATCTTCCGAGTAGCAAACAGAAATTCTGAGAGTTTTGTTGTGGAGGCAGAACTTACTAAGTACATACAAATTTTTCATTATACCTTAATATTTTTCTATTTTATTAAAATTGTTGTATTGTGCAGTATTTCTTATGTACATTGATGTACTGACGTATTAGCATTTCAATCATTTACACCCTGTGGTAGGTTAGGCACGCTACTTGGCCAAATTTTCCTGTCTTGTGCTTTCTTCAAAAAAATATGTTCAAATGTGTGTGAATTCATAAGAGACCAAACTACTGAGTTCATCGGTCCCTCGTCTTACACACTGTTTAAAGTAACTTATGTTGAGAACAACACACACACCCATGCCCGAGGGAGGACTCGAACCTCCGGCGGGAGGAGCCGCGCATTCAGTGACATGGTGCCTCAAACCGCACGGTCATTCCGCACGGGGCTGTGCTTTCTTCTTTACTTCCAAGTTGTTATCATTTTCCTCTTTGATGCTTTCGGTTAGCTAGTACCTTCTTCCTATCCCTCCTTTTCCCTTTACCATCCCTTGACTTCTTTATCTTCAACCTGTGGTGTAGCACTTTTGATTCCTTTAACGTGTGGTGTCTGATAGGTTTGTGTTCTCCCACACTCTTCTCAACACCTCTTCGTTCCTCACGCTCACTCCTCAACTTTCACCCTTTAGTTTACTGCACATCCAGTGCCTCTATCATTCCATCATTATTCTCGATATTATTTCTCTGACATCTTTTAGGCCCGCCATTATAACGTTCCCCAAGTATTTTGCAATTTTCTCTGTCCGTTCATTGTGATTTAGGCTGTCTTCTTTTTCTTGCAGTATCACGATTTTAGTAGTTTCCTTCTTCATTCGCATTCCAAATTCTTCGCATTTGCCGTTTATGTCTTCCGCCATTTCATAAAGCAATTCTTAGATTCAATCACCACCACTATATCGTCAGCAACACGTCTACACTCCAACCATCTGCAGCCTCAGCATACACCTCTCCTTTTAACCGTGCATTGTTCTATGATCTCTTACAGTTAGATGTCAAACAGACTATATGGAAGGCAACATCCCTCCCTGACTCCTCTTTCGTTCATATTCGATCCATTTAGATGGTTAATGACGCAGCCACCCTGAAATATTATTTAAATGTTGTATTTCACTGCCATAAACGGTTTTGGGCTATCATGCACATCTTCAGATGGCTAATATTTTCAGTTACATTGATGTCTTGATCAACAGCATGTCGTCTGCTCCTACACTGCCCAATAATATTTGAATATTTATTGCCAGTTCGTAAGTTGTTTCATTACTGAAAACACTCTAAAGAGTTTAGATGTAACTTAAAGTAGTTGTATTCGCTTAAATAAGTTAAAGTAGATGGCGATTTGTTTTACTGTGGTCCATGTGGGTTTCCAGGTCTACGTATATGTTGTTGAATTGCAAACGTCACACTTATTGTAAGTGAATTAGTATGGTACGCTTCATAATATTCTTAAAGACAGTGTTGAACATTACACATGCGCTATGAACTTCATGTTTTTGTTTACAATGCAAAGATTATCACTAAACAAAGATGCAAATGATATCATTGATTTCCTACTGACCAAGGAAGGAAACAGATGATGTGTGAGATGTGCAAAACGCAACTTGTTAATAACAGAAAAAGTTTACACTCTACAACTTAACTTATTGTTAAAAGCCAACAGGACAAATTGTTTTTAGTATGTCCTCTGTTTTATTTTATTCTTTTAATTTAACTGGCAGCAAAAATTTTGATGAAATATTTTAAAGCCAACTGATGCACTGAAGCATACTATAAATTACACATGTAATCAGATTTATACATATGGACATTTGATTGTCATTAACGTATGTATGTTAGTTGCAGGAAATACAAAATTAAAATGTTGGATGAGAGCAACACATTTATTCATCATGATAGTTTATATTTACACAATTTTGTCCCTATATCTTAAACAGGTTTTCTTTTTCATGCAGAGTTGTGACAGTGAAGGATCCAATTTACATTTGATATATGTGAACAGCCCTAGGAAATAACTTAGAAACTGTTCATTGACTAGCTCCAGCTGCTCATTTAGGGTATACTGGGGTGGACTGAGAAAGTAAATATATATTTATAGCTCCTTTAATAGGTCCTTTTTCCCGCCTTTGTTAGTGGTTTGTAATATCTGCAAGTCTTCAGTAACGTTAGAGGCAGAGTGTCTATACTGATTCATGTGAGAGGCTGTTGCATGTTTATCTAAATTTTTTGATCCACAGGTATCCATGTCTTCAGGATATCTGTACTGAAGCCTCTGCCAGTCCGTCCAAGGTAAAAGCTGAAGCAACTGTTACAAACGATCTTGCAAATTCCTGACTTTTCAAGGCCTAGTCTGATGGTTTTGACACTGTGCATAATGTTATGTTGCACAGTGTTATTGGTGTGGAAACCTATTTGAGCTCCTGTTCTTCGGAAAAGACTGGCAGCTTGGCGTGAGGTTATGCCTAGGAAGAGAATGCAGGAAAATAATTCCTTTCCTGCTGACGGTTGTGAATTTACTGCAGCTGATTTTTTAGCTTTAATGTTATTGCATAGACAGTTAACATTACTTTCAGCTACGGTTTTTATAATATTGTTTTCTTTCTCTTTGGCAGTTGAACTACAGGGAATTTTACATGGATTAAGTCCGGAGGAGTTGGACCACTGGATGATACGGTCCAGTGACGTATTTGACAAATGCGCCTCAACAAAGCAGCTCCCACTTAACTTACGATGAAGCTCTTTTGGGAATAAACACGGTGCAAAAGTGTTGCCGTCGTTTTCGTGTCAGTTTTGGAAAGTCGAGAAGTTTTATCTTGTGGTTACATATGTTTAGTATTAAGGCTTAGTTTGTACGATTCTGAGGCAGTTCTTTATTGCTAGCTTGACAGAGATGTAGGCATGAAACTAACCTAAATGGCGTCCGAATTCGCTGCTTGTAGACAGAAGCCGGGCGGTCCATCACTCCCAGACAATTGAGAGAGATGAACCAGTGTTCTTTGGGAGCGATGTTCCACTTGTTATAATGTGGGAGGGATGGAACACTAATAAATGTAGCTTCAAGGCAAGTGCAATAATCCGTCTGAAGTGGTTGCAGTCCCAGAAAGGAAACACAATAAATTTACAGAAAGATCACCAAATGGAAATACCAGTGTAGAGTAAAACAGAGTGAAGAAACGAAAAACGAAAAATACTGCAAATAGCTCACTGTGTTGATGGGATGCAGACATTGTAGAAGATTACAAAAAACTTTGATGAATGGGATGAAGGCTAATGTGTTGGTTGTGGTGAAATCTGTTACGAAACTAACAAAAATTACGATTGGATTCAAATTCTTTCTTGTTCACCATGGTCACGTGAGTGTTATTAAGTATTTAGTGATAAGCTAATTGCTGTGGTAAGAGACAGACAGGGTACAGCTTGAACAATACCACTAACTCATTAGAAAAGCCAGTGTTCAATCAAAATTTATAATAAACATATAAAATATTTAATGATATAATGTTGTGTTCATTAAAACGTATTACAAATAAAAATATGCAATTTTAATTGACTTTTTTCTTCATTTACAGCCATTTTTATACGGTCCCTCTCTCACAATGTACTGATCCATCTTACCTATACACTTATGGGTGAAATGGATCGTTCATGTAAATTTTCAATTTATCACATCTCTTGTGGCTGTGCTTCAATAATATATTGTACTTCAGTTTGTATGGTACTCTGTACGAACATCCTGCCAGAAGTAAAAAATATCTGCAAAACACAGAAGTTCTATGCTGAGAAAAAATAGTCCAACTCTTCCTGAGTTACCCAATATGGTTTAACATGGATCTGAAATAAACCATTTTATGCTGTCTATGATAACATGAAGAATTATTTATGTTACATCTGTGGTAGTGGGTTTTCTATGAGTTTCAAAGACATGCTTTTGATTCAGCTTTTTTATTCTAAGCTCAGGCAAATTGATACCCTCTTCTATCTGATGTCCAGTGGTGAACTTGATATTGGGGTGCATATTACTCGTTAACGGCTGCAGAGTTCACAAGTTCCAACATGGGTAAAATAACATTCCCTTCATTTGTTTTCAAAGTGACTCTGGATTTTTGCTTAGTGCATAAACAATCAGTTTTTTTTCCCTCCAATCGAGGACGTGTTTTTTTTGGATAAGCATGAGCCTATACCATCCAACCCTATCAAGAACTTTTTCCAAATAAAAAAAGCAGAATCCATCCTATTATTTTCAATGTATCTCTCTCCTAGAACTCGTAGTAAGCCAGTAACATCTCTCGTGCCTCTGCTGAAACCATATTGTTCTTGTTCCATCATGCTGTTCAACTTGCAGTCATCCTTCTGTTCACTGCTCTCGATGAAATCTCATGTTCCTCCTACTTCCTTGAGTTATTTTTTTTTGTCTTTTCCAGGGCACCAAGATCGATTCCAAAAAGTTGTTAGGCCACTCTCGCATCTAGTATATTTCCCTGAATATTCGAATAGCTCCTCCTTTTCTTTTGCATCAAAGTTTTCTAATGTTATTGTTGCCAGCTCTTCAAATCCTACGGTCTTTTCCTCATCTCCTTACTTAAGTTCAATCTTTTAGAATGTTGCGGCCCTTCTCTTCTTCTTTCGCTACGCGGTCTACTTCCAGTTCAAGTTGTGCTGTTGCAGTCGTTCTCCACCCCCTACCACCCCCTTCGCGCACCCTGTCGTATTATCACTTTATGTATTTCGTCCACTCCTCTCTACTTTATTTCTCGGAAGCCGTTCGTCACCCTACCGTCTTCCTTTTGGTCTCTATCCCCATAACATTCTTTCCTTCCTCATCCTCACACATCAAGCCCATAGCTCATTATACATCACGTCACACCTGAAATCTCTTCATATTTGATGGTATTACACTTATCTTCGATCCACGTACTACTATTTTGACCTATCTCCCTTTTCAATTACTTATTTTAATTCTTTTCTCCTCTTTCTGTTTCCATATTTCCACTTCCTGCTTTCGTCCATTTTACTGATCATTTCATCTGTTATCCGTACTTACCTTTTTCTCTCTCTAGGTTTCGCCTTAGGACTTGCGCTGGGCTGCCATGAATGTAGTTATACCTCTCTGCTGTTGCTGAGAAATGTGCAGCTACATGCAGGTGCCGCTAATGGCGCAAAAATGAACCGGGAAGGTCGCAGGGTGAGTAAGAAAAAGGACCTGAGCTACAATTACATTAATTTTACCAGCCAATCTGTAGCTGAAAGCAGTGACGTTGTAGTTTTGTCCGTAGCACAATTCACTTACCTTGGCTGCTTGGCTCGAGCCTTCAAATAGTAGGACGGACAGTGAAACAAGGCAGCATCATCAGCTTTCCATTTGCATGTCATTCTCCGTTTACCTCGATGCGAAGATTACTACACGCTTCATTTCAAGACCGAGAGCCCAATAAAATACGCTATTACTTCCGTGACGACGTTAGCTTAACACATATATATTCTGTCGTCATCCCGAAAGCACAAACATACAAAATAGCGGGGTAATGCTGTTTATCCGAGCCAACAGCTGACGTAGAAGTGATATAGAAGAGTAGTACTTTAAAACTCCAAACACAGAAAATATTAAACTTACCTCTTTATTCAATTGTATGTTGTGGCGATGAAATAGAGGCTGAAGTTATGAAGTGCAACAGCTGTGCAGATCCTTGCGATCATGTTCAGCTTAGAATCTCTATCGTCGAAGTACGTGTGGCACCAGAATATAAACACAAATCCGCATTGGTGAAACATAGACAAGTTTTTGTCTCTCAACAAGTGCTTTATCCCGAGGAATTGTGTGCAGTTATGCAAGTTGTTTCCCAATAAGGAAACGTCCCTGGCCATATGCAAGATTTCGCACACTGAAATAAAAATGGGAACAACTCGGAGACAGTATGTAACTATTGCAGTCGACTACTTGGATAAATAGACATAAGATACGGAATATTGTTGAGTTACCGTGAAGCATTCATCAAACTACGGGCAAAAGGCGCTGACTGATCGAAAGACATAAGCAGAGAGTACAGAGAAGTGTCACAGAGAGAGGTGTCATGGTAATTAACGCACTTGGCTAGCATCAAGTCAGCGTCCGGCCATCCAGATTAGGTTCTCCGTTATTTCCATAAATCGCTTCAGTCAAATTTTGGGACCGTTTCTTTGAAAGGGCGTGGTTGGTTTTGTTCCCCATCCTTGACAAAGTCCGTATTTGAGTCCCGTCTCTAATGACCTCGATGTAGACGGAAGGTTAAATCTTGATATTCCTTTTTCTCCAAAGACCATTCGTTGACATGATAACGGACGATGGGAATAACAGAGCAGCGGCATACATATCCGTCATAATGTTGGGGGTGTATCACAACAGCTAACTCCAATGGCCACAAGAAAATTAGTTCGCTAGGGCATAATGTTCAGTAGCGGAAGGATGTTTTGAAACAAAAATGGAAAAAAGAAATCCGGGAAGATATGGATGATAACAACAGTGCAGTCAACAGTGTGGGCAACGAAAGATAAGAGATACCATTAGTGAAACCTCATTAAAAAAATTGAAAGATGCGACAGGGGGTCAATAGTTGCAGGACAAATGAATACATACGAACGATACTGTTTGAACGGGATTTTTAAAAACCTAATGAATGTACGGTATTAGTGTTCCATGGTGAATCAGGAAACTGATGACCATGTACGTGAGCCTGTCCAATGCGATATTATCTCCAGCACGTATTACCTTTTGCCTGTGGCGTCTACTTATAGCGATTGGTACGAATCTTTCTATTTGGTTTTGTGAGCTTAGACTGGAATCTCAAAGACGATAGCCACATCACCAGACTTACCTCCTACTGGTTGGTAACCATGACGGGGATATGTAAAGACTCGTAATACTACAAAAAGTGACAACCGGATTCAAATGGTTCAAATGGCTCTGAGCACTACGGGACTCAACTGCTGTGGTCATTAGTCCCCTAGAACTTAGAACTACTTAAACCTAACGAACCTAAGGACATCACACACATCCATGCCCGAGGCAGGATTCGAACCTGCGACCGTAGCAGTCGCACGGTTCCGGACTGCGCGCCTACAACCGCGAGACCACCGCGGCCCAACCGGATTCATCCTTTTATGACTGAGCCGTGAGCGACTCGTGTTGGTGCCGTTTATTACTTGACATCTTGCTTTTCGGTACTGCCGTCCCGTTTCTTATTCGATAGTTGTAGAATTTTGGAACACGTATTATGTTCGAGTATAATGTCTTTTCTGGAGACTAGAAATCTACTCTGTAGGAATCAGCATGGGTTTCGAAAAAGACGATCGTGTGAAACCCAGCTCGCGCTATTCGTCCACGAGACTCAGAGGGCCTTAGACACGGGTTCACAGGTAGATGCCGTGTTTCTTGACTTCCGCAAGGCGTTTGACACAGTTCCCCATAGTCGTTTAATGAACAAAGTAAGAGCATACGGACTATCAGATCAATTGTGTGATTGGATTGAGGAGTTCCTAGATAACAGAACGCAGCACGTCATTCTCAATGGAGAGAAGTCTTCCGAAGTAAGAGTGATTTCAGGTGTGCCGCAGGGGAGTGTCATAGGACCGTTGCTATTCACAATATACATAAATGACCTGGTGGATGACATCGGAAGTTCACTGAGGCTTTTTGCAGATGATGCTGTGGTGTATCGAGAGGTTGCAACAATGGAAAATCGTACTAAAATGCAGGAGGATCTGCAGCGAATTGACGCATGGTGCACGGAATGGCAATTGAATCTCAATGTAGCGAAGTGTAATGTGATGCGAATACATAGAAAGATAGGTCCCTTATCATTTAGCTACAAAATAGCAGGTCAGCAACTGGAAGCAGTTAATTGCATAAATTATCTGGGAGTACGCATTAGGAGTGATTTAAAATGGAATGATCATATAAAGTTGATCGTCGGTAAAGCAGATGCCAGACTGAGATTCATTGGAAGAATCCTAAGGAAATGCAATCCGACAACAAAGGAAGTAGGTTACAGTACGCTTGTTCGCCCAATGCTTGAATACTGCTCAGCAGTGTGGGATCCGCACCAGGTAGGGTTGATAGAAGAGATAGAGAAGATCCAACGGAGAGCAGCGCGCTTCGTTACAGGATCATTTAGTAATTGCGAAAGCGTTACGGAGATGATAGATAAACTCCAGTGGAAGACTCTGCAGGAGAGACGCTCAGTAGCTCGGTACGGGCTTTTGTTGAAGTTTCGAGAACATACCTTCACCGAAGAGTCAAGCAGTATATTGCTCCCTCCTACGTATATCTCGCGAAGAGACCATGAGGATAAAATCAGAGAGATTAGAGCCCACACAGAAGCATACCGACAATCCTTCTTTCCACGTACAATACGAGACTGGAATAGAAGGGAGAACCGATAGAGGTACTCAGGGTACCCTCCGCCACACACCGTCAGGTGGCTTGCGGAGTACGGATGTAGATGTAGATGTAGATGTAGATTTACTGTCTTCACTAGGTTGCTGGCCTGCCTATCCGTTAGTGGCAGCAGCAACGCTATCGATAAGGGCACTGTCGTACTGTCTTTGGAGCGACCGATAGTATTTCCGGGTCGTGATGTGCGTTGAGTTCATTTGTGATGAAGCTCCACTGAGGTCTGGACAGCCAGTACTCGCCCGACTGCTGGGGACATTTCACATGCACTGTCTGATGGAAGAAGACGAGGGTGACGACGACTGTTGGTTGGTCGTTCTGTCGGTCCTCCCATCAGGCGGCGTGTATTTGGTTTTCCGATCGCTTCTGGGCCGCAGTCTTGCAGCCGTCTTCAATTGATCGTCTTGTGGGACATGGATTGGTTCTTTCCTTGTGCAGAGATGTCGGACGGCCAATGGGCCAATGGGTAAGTGTTTCCTCTGGGTGGTTGGGTTCGAGTGAGTGTGTCCGGGTCAGAGTGCGTCTGAAGGCAGTCAAGATGGAGCAGCAGTAAGGTCCGGACAGCCATTACTCGACCTACCGTTGCCGACACACGACTTCAGTGGGGACGACCTTGGTTAGTCGTTCGGTTGGTCGTCTCATCAGACGACGTGTATTTGGTCGCCGACCGCTTCTGGGTTCTCCGTGTGTGTCGACTTGTGATTCGCCCTTGTTGTTCCAAAGTAACTGGTTTTAGTATTGTTCGAGTTGTTTGTGGAAGTGTTTTCATGGAACCGTCTGTACCTTGTGTGGTGGTGTGTGTGGCAATGACTCAGTTGGGATGGAGCAGCAAGCAAGTCCCTGCGGCATGAGGCCAGGCCGGGGCCATTGGCAGTGTGCACGCACTGTCAGATCGTGAGATACTAGCTGCGTGAGTGACAATTTCGTTGCCCACTGAACCTGGACGCTGAAGTTGAGTGATCAGTTAATCTGTTATGAAACCTCAACTATTGTGACATCTCTTCATTCATTTGCTGGTTGTTGCCCCCTTGACCGTTCGGGCTGAATTGATTATATTGTTGGTTGGTCTTTGGGCCATCCTTAGTTTGGGTTGCCATCCGATTACCTAACTTCAGCTCTTGCCCGCCTCTCTCATCTTGTAAGTAGGCTGTTTAGGTTTTTTTTAATGGTAACGCCACGTAGCGCTCTGTATGAAAATCACTGGCTGTGCTGTGTGCAGTGAGCAGTCTGTGGCTGGGTGGCATTGTTGGAATTTGCCATTGTAGTGTTGGGCAGTTGGAGGTGAGCCGCCAGCAGTGGTGGACGTGGGAAGAGAGATGGCAGAGTTTTGAAATTTGTAAGAACTGATGTCATGAACTGATATATATATTATGACTATTAAGGTATATACAGTGTTTGTTCTCTATCAAAATCTTTCATTCGCTAACTATGCCTATCAGTAGTTAGTGCCTTCCGCAGTTTGAATCTTTTATTTAGCTGGCAGTAGTGTCGCTCGCTGTATTGCAGTAGTTCGAATAACCAAGTTTTTTTGTGAGGTAAGTGATTTGTGAACTGTATAGGTTAATGTTAGTCAGGGCCATTCTTTGTAGCGATTATTGAAAGTCAGATTGCGTTGCGCAAAAAATATTGTGTGTCAGTTTAAGCACATTTATGTATAATTCTTCTAAGGGGACGTTTCAAGAGGGAGAACGAATGTGCCAGGCGAAACGTCGAATGGAGTAGGTAGCGATTCAGTGCTGTTTGCGACAGAGAAATTCTTTAGCAAACTGTGTTGGGGGATTTCCAGATGGATAGAAACAGATCAGCGACACAGTTGATCATGTGAGATGACTGTGATACGCTCGTGATGCACAGGTGTAACTTTTAGGCGTCAGAAGCGGGCCCAAATGTCCGATTGGCTGAAATATGCTTAGAAGGAGTAAAAAGGGGCGATATTTCGAAGCAGTTTAAAGGTAGGCCCTTTACGAATGGCAGAGGTAGTTTCCACAAAATGAGAGGAACGCATCCATTGGTCTGAAAAAGCCGTGAGGTGAAGCGTGAAAGAACACAGGTGGGGGACAGTTTGCTATGAAAGACACAAGACTCGAAACTGTGGGAACTCTCCTCTCAACCAGTGTCAAGTGTAGAGCAGCGCGCATCACACTCTATACGACGGCAAAAGAGGAATTTATTGTGAACACTGCATTCACTTTGGCTGACATTCAGCTACGAATTAGCTGAAGAGTCGTTGATCTCTGATAGCGGAGAAACGCAACAGCCACATAGTTAATTATTCTGACAAGAACTGAGAGGGCATTGAAGTACAACGCTGCTCCATCTATGCACATGTATATCGCCATATTTTTCAGAGTAGGGATGCGTGTATGTTTTATCACCTAACGAGAAACATAGGACAGTTTCAGTTGATAAAATCAGTAAAGATTTTGATTAGCTTTTTATGGGATTTTCAGAGGGCCAGAGCAGTCATGCAGCCGACAGCACTTCTCAGCTAAAGGTAAATACCGCTGGCTGAGGTGTAAACTTCTTGGTTCACCAGCTTTTGTCCATTGTAAACTCGAGCAACCTTGAGTAATCTTTTGCTCATCTTGTCACGAAAATTAACCATCTTCTGTAGCCTTGATAGTCATCCTAAATAGTACCGAACTTAGAACTGGAATCGGATAATTTGTCGTAATATTGGCCAACTTCGCTGTGTAGATGTAAGAAAAATCTTGTAGAGAACCTTCTATTTAAATTTGATATTGCTATGTTCAGTATTATTTCTGCTAAACAGGACGTAATGCGTGATATTGACAACTGTCTTGAAATTGTCATGTCACAATCTATGTAAACTCGTGTGCTTAGCAACAAAATAGGAATAAACCAATTTTACAGCTAAACACCAATGTGCTCTGTCCTAGAATAAGGACAGCCACTGATTTTGTGACCCTAACCCAATTACAAAGTGTTTTTGCTGATGTCTGACAAACGTGAAAAGGAGTTGAGTGTCGGAGTTTCACCCTCTCTCCATCATCGTACACCATGAACATAGATTACAACCTCATATACCATTATATGGAAGTGAAACATGGACGATAAATAGTTTGGACAAGAAGAGAATAGAAGCTTTCGAAATGTGCTGCTACAGAAGAATGTTGAAGATTGGGTGGGTAGATCACATAACTAATGAGGAGGTACTGAATAGGATTGGGGAGAAGAGAAGTTTGTGGCACAACTTGACTAGAAGAAGGGATCGGTTGGTAGGACATGTTCTGAGGCATCAAGGGATCACAAATTTAGCATTGGAGGGCAGCGTGAAGGGTAAAAATCGTAGAGGGAGACCAAGAGATGGATACACTAAGCAGATTCAGAAGGATGTAGGCTGCAGTAGGTACTGGGAGATGAAGGAGCTTGCACAGGATAGAGTAGCATGGAGAGCTGCATCAAACCAGTCTCAGGACTGAAGACCACAACAACAATACCATTATAGTTACTTGCACTCAACAGATATACTTAAGACACAACTTTCACTCTCCGTTTAGGCCGCTGAACCTACCACTCGACGTCGCCAGCCAATAGTGCACACGACTCTCTCTTTCTGTATAGGACCCCCTAAAACGGAAGGGGTAAGTCAAACCCATGGTCAGCCTAAAGCAAATCTTCATTCTGTTTTACCTTTCTTACCATTTACAAGTAATACAAGTGACAATTCTATAGAAAGCTGTGCAATTTAACTATTCCATGCATCAACATGACACTTCATTTACATTTATTTATTTTGCCTTTTGCTTAAACTGTACTTCTAGCTTCTTCATATAAGTAATATACAAA
Organism: Schistocerca gregaria; assembly: GCF_023897955.1. NCBI lineage: Eukaryota > Metazoa > Arthropoda > Insecta > Orthoptera > Acrididae > Schistocerca > Schistocerca gregaria. The sequence goes on along the minus strand of NC_064925.1, from coordinate 276,783,186 downwards.
TTTGATTCTTCCGGTAGATATTATTATTGCTACGTCACATTTTTACACACGTGGACTACATTCCCTTAGTAATAAGTTTCAAAGTCTGCTACGACGGTGTATCTGAACAGCGTGTCCTGATTACTTTGATCAGATTACTTTGATTTAACAGAGCCGTCACAAAGGTTGGTGATGGAGCTTCAGAAACTGTTGTAAGGAGGCAGCCATAAGATAATGTCTCCTAGGCCTGAAGGAAATTTTCACTCTGGAGCGGAGCGTGCGTTAATATGAAACTTCCTGGCCGATAAAAACTGTGTGCCACACTGAGAAACGAACTCGGAACCTTTGCCTTTCGCGGGCAAGTACTCTAGCATCTGAGCTACCCAGACATGACGGACGACGCCTCCTCACAATTTCAATTCGGGCAGTACCTCGTCTCTTACCTTCCAGACTTCACAGAAACTCCCCTGCAGGCCCTTCAGAATTAGCACAATGCCTGAAAAGTTAAGATGTTTTGTGTGTCCTTTTCTTCACAAGACTGAAATAATTTATGCATAATGTCCTGCAAGTACTGATGTTTATGTAAACGTCAGTAGCTAATTTTAAGTCTAGTTATTAGAGAAGACCGCCTCCTAGAGGTTGAACGAAAAGTAATACAATGGACCGTCGGCTACGAGGCCGTTAGAGAGGGAGCAAATGTTCAGATTGACAACAGAAATGGACCGTGTCCTTTGCGAAGTAACCAAACGGAATTTGCCCTACAGGATTTGGTGAGACCATGGAAAGCCTTAATTTGGATGGTCGAACAGGGATTTGAACGGACGTTCACTCGAACACGGATCCAACGTCTTACCACTGCATCAGTCGCTCGATCCCTTGAGATTGAAAGAGGATGAGATTTCGTGGAGGAACAACTGGCTGCATTATTTCACTATTCTTTCTTTTGCGTCCTGTTGTCAGTCTTCTACGATGTTTCTAAGTAGAACATTTTTGTAATACATACTAGACATTTTAGTCCCCTGGCGCAGAAGATTTTATGGCTAGGTGACCAACAATTTCATTACCATTACCATTACCAAATTTCATTGCTATGTACACCATAGACATGCATTGCCGAGAACTCTTTACATTTAATAAAGAGTAAGAAAATGTTCCTTAAGTATTTGTTGTGCATCCAGTCAGCCAGATACCCTAGGCACGGGCACAGAACGTTAAGTAGTCCTCACACGAAATGTGAAAGCTGACATGGACATAGAGTGGTGATACTACAACGCGGAATTCCTTGTTACGAAGCATTCACGAGCGTGAAAACGCTTCAGCTCCTACTGAAATTCGAACCCCGAAACAATACGAAGCGAGAGAGCTTTTTAAATACAGACTGAACAGGGTGGACGACATATTTGAATACAGCTTACAAAACGCGAAAGTGCTGTACTTGATGACCATCTTACGACCTCTTCTCTAAATACTGTGTCTATCTCCTCCCATCTTTCTCCATGTCCTCCTCATGTCTTACGTTGTCCATTTCCTTCTTCCCCTCTGTATGATGTCAATTTCCTCACCCCATCCCTGTGCCCATCTCCTACTTCCTCCTCTCTCCGACCTTGGCACTTGTTTATTGTTTTTACAAATGAAACCTTGATTGTAAATTGAAGTTGCTTAAAATTCATCGGCAAATCGGTTTTGATCATTGATATTCAGCGTTCGAGGAACCAATAGCAAATACATTTTGGTGTGGGTGTGTGTGGTGCTTTGCGCAATATGGTGATGTACAAATTACATAAGTACTGGCTATATATTGGAATATTTGAAAAAATATGATCCTGCAACTTAGCAACAAAATTGAGCGGAGTTTTCGATGGCACCAAGAATATTTCGCCGCAGTGGATGAATAAAAATCGAAAACTGACGAGTATGTAAAGTGTATCTTCCACATCATGTGAACAGCCGTCTGATGATGAACTTGCCAGTTCGGAACCGGTTACGGCGCTATTTACTAAAATAAGTAGCAGTATTAATAGTGGCTGGTTGCTGTCTTCTTCTTTGTAAGAATCAACGTACATTAATTGTCCACAGCCACGGTCTCACTATGTCAGTTTTAGACAAAATAGCATAACCGTATTGTGATTCATCCGTCATTGGTAGCCGACTGCACTCACCTTAAGATGCTTACAGCGCCGTCTGCTGGTAAGATGTTCGTTAATTTTTTTTTTGTTCCATCAAATTTGACGCTATTCTGAGCATTGGTTCTTGTAAAAATTTGAAGCAAATCGGTCCAGAATTTTCCGAACTATTTGGTAACAACATTGAACAATGACTTGTCTTTATACGGCAATATACACTCATGCTAATAAATTACGGATAATGTTGATGCATGGTGAAACAACGCTCTGGTGGGCGGTTTGCGGGCTTAAATCACCTCGAGGTGACCATGCGCTGCATTTGACCTGCAGTCGTCGCACGGTGGCGCTGGCAGCAGTCCACATACGCAGAGGAGTGTTGGTGCATGTGAGAGGACGGTGCAGCGAGTAAGTTCAAATGGTTCAAATGGCTCTGAGCACTATGGGACTTAACATCTATGGTCATCAGTCCCCTAGAACTTAGAACTACTTAAACCTAACTAACCTAAGGACAGCACACAACACCCAGCCATCACGAGGCAGAGAAAATCCCTGACCCCGCCGGGAATCGAACCCGGAACCCGGGCGTGGGAAGCGAGAACGCTACCGCACGACCACGAGATGCCGGCAGCGAGTAAGTGTGCAGACGTTTTCACACGTGCTAATGGTGACTATGTGTTGAAATTGTGTCAAATAATACATATTGGGGGAGAATGCTAGGGCGACTGGAGGCTGGTCAAACACAGCAGCACTGGCCCTCCGTGTGCCACAGAGTGTGATTCAAGATTATGGCAACGATTACAGCAGACAGGGAACGTGTCTAGGCGCTACAGTACGGGACGTCCGCAGTGTACAACACAACAAGAAGACCGATATCTCACCATCAGTGCCCACAGGCAGCCACGCAGTACTGTAGGTAGCCTCGCTCGGGACCTTACCGCAGCCACTGGAACAGTTGTCTCCAGACACACAGTCTACAGACGACTGAACAGACATGGTTTATTCGCCCGAAGACCTGCAAGGTGCATTCCACTGATCCCTGGTCACAGGAGAGCCCGTAAAGCCTGGTGTCGACAACACAGTACATGGTCCCAGGTTATGTTCAAAGACGAGTCCAGGTATAGTCTAAACAGTGATTCTCGCCGGGTTTTCATCTGGCGTGAACCAGGAACCAGATACCAACTCTTTAATGTCCTTGAAAAGGACCTGTATGGAGGCCATGGTTTGATGGTGTGGGGTGCGATTATGATGGCAAACGTACGCCCATGCATGTCTTTGACAGAGGAACTGTAACAAGTCAGGTGTATCGGAACGTCATTTTGCAGCAGTATCTCCGCCTTTTCAGGGGTGCAGTGGGTCTACCTTCCTCCTGATGGATGAGAACGAACGGCTCCATCGAGCTGCCATCGTGGAGGAGTATCTTGAAACAGAAGATATCAGGCGAATGATGTGGCCTGCCTGATCTCCAGACCTAAACCCCATCGAGCACGTCTTGGATGATCCCTTTCGCCGTATCGCTGCACATCCTCAAACCCCTATGGCACTTCAAGAGCTCCGACAGGCACTGGTGCAAGAATAGGAGGCTATACTCCAGCAGCTGCTCGACCACCTGATCCAGAGTGTGCCAACCCGTTGTGCGGCCTGTGTACTTGTGCATGGTGATCATGTCCCATATTCATGTCGGGGTACATGCGCGGGAAACAGTGGCGTTTTGTAGCACATGTGTTTCGGGACGATTTTCTCAATTTATCACCAATACCGTAGACTTACAGATCTGTATCATGTGTGTTTCCTATGTGCCTGTGCTATTAGCGCCAGTTTTGTTAGTGCCACGTTGTATGGCACCATATTCTGCAATTATCCTTAATTAAAGACCATGAGTTTAGATCGATGAATTTTGTCGACTAGGAAATGGAACATTTATAATATGCTATTTTCAGCCTGTCAATCCCTCTGAATCCACTGACGCTTTTGGTTCTCCGTAGATTCGCTAATGAAGTTAATGCTACAATTTCAGGCTTATCGATTTTCGGGAGGAAAAACCATGTGTTTGGCGGGAGATGCAGCCGACAACTGACGCTGGAAAATCGTGCAGTAATAAATCGTGATGGCAAGATCGTGCGGGGTGATCTTCTCTGAGAGCTCATTAACCATAAATGGTTCAAATGGCTCTGAGCACTATGGGATTGAACATGTGAAGTCATCAGTGCCCTAGAACTTAGAACTACTTAAACCTAACCTGAGGACATCACACACATCCATGCCGGTGGCAGGATTCGAACCTGCGTTAACCAAAAAGAAGTCACGCCTGCGATCGCATTTCGTTTGACGCCCCGTGATACGCTACCTATTCGTGGAGAACCTACTGGCGGAACAGAACCGCTGGAACACTGGTCGGAAGAGAAGCGCAGACGACTAGCTGGCAAGGCGCCACGAGTGCAGAGGAGCCAGAATAGCTGCAGAGGGCCGTCTATCGGACATCAGCCCTGGGGCTGCACACCACTTGCCGGGCGGAGCGTGTCGGCGCGAGGCAGCCGCTGCGCCACGGTCTCGGTCAGCGGGCAAGACGACCAACAAGAAGCCGGGCTGCGAGAAAAGAGCCGCCGCTGCCCGTTACACAGGCGGCGGCCGCCCGCTGCTCAGGTCGTGGACCTACACGGCCCACTGTACAGCCGCTCCAGCGTCGCTCTAGGTCTGTTTCTTATCGTCTATCGCGATATAAGCCGCTGCTTTTTTACTACACACTGAGGCGACAAAAGCCAATGGATACATCCTAATATCGTGTCGGACTCCTTTTTACCGGGATACTGCAGCAGCTCGACGTGGCATTGTTCCACAAATCAGTGAAAGTCTCCTGCGTAAATACTGAGCCATACTGCCGTTATAGCCGCCCATAATTGCATAAGTGTTTACAGTGCAGGATTTTGTACCTCTCAGTTGTTATTGTTGTGGTCTTCAGTCCTGAGACTGGTTCGGTGCGACTGCTACGGTCGCAGGTTCGAATCCTGCCTCGGGCATGGATGTGTGTGATGTCCTTAGGTTAGTTAGGTTTAAGTAGTTCTAAGTTCTAGGGGACTGATGACCACAGTAGTTAAGTCCCATAGTGCTCAGAGCCATTTGAACCATTTTTTTTTGGTTTGGTGCAGCTCTCTGTGCTACTTTATCATGTGCAAGCTTCTCCATCTCCTAGTACCTACTGCAGCCTACATCCTTCTGAATCTGCTTAGTGTATTCTTCTCTCGATCTCCCTCTACGATTTTTACCCTCCATGCTGCCCTCCAGTGCTAAATTGGTGATCCCTTGATGCCTCAGAACATGTCTTACCAACCGATCCCTTCTTCTAGTTAAGTTGTACCACAAACTCCTCTTCTCCACAATTCTATTCAATACCTCCTCATTAGTTATGTGATCTACCCATCTGACCTTCAGCATTCTTCTGTAGCACCACATTTCAAAAGCTTCTATTCTCTTCTTGTCTAAACTATTTATCGTCCATGTTTCACTTCCATACATGGCTACACTCCATACAAGTACTTCCAGAAACGACTTCCTGACACTTAAATCTATACTCGATGTTAACAAATTTCTCTTCTTCAGAAACGCTTTCCTTGCCATTGCCAGTCTACATTTTATATCTCCTCTACTTCGACCATCATCAGTTATTTTGCTCCCCAAATAGCAAAACTCCTTTACTACTTTAAGTGTCTCATTTCCTAATCTAATTACCTCAGCATCAGTCGACTTAATTCGAGAACATTCCATTATCCTAGTTCTGCTTTTGTTGATGTTCATCTTATATCCTTCTTCCAAGACACTGCCCATTCGGTTCAACTGCTCTTCCTAGTCCTTTGCTGTCTCTGACAGAATTACAATGTTATCGGCGAATCTCAAAGTTTTTATTTCTTCCCCATGGATTTTAATATCTACTCCAAATTTTTCTTTTGTTTCCTTTACTGCTTGCTCAATATACAGAGTGAATAACATCGGGGATAGGCTACAACCCTTTCTTACTCCCTTTCCAAGCACAGCGTCCCTTTCATGTCCCTCGACTCTTATAACTGTCATCTGCTTTCTGTACAAACTGTAAATAGCCTTTCGCTCCCTGCATTTTACCCCTGCCACCTTCAGAATTTGAAAGAGAGTATTCCAGTCAACATTGTCAAAAGCTTTCTCTATGTCTACAAATGCTAGAAACGTAGTTTTGTCTTTTCTTAATCTAGCTTCTAAAATAAGTCATAGGGTCAGTATTGCCTCACGTGTTCCCATATTTCTACGGAATCCAAACTGATCTTCCCCGAGGTCGGCTTCTACCAGTTTTTCCATTCGTGTATAAAGAATTGGCGTTAGTGTTTTGCAGCTGTGACTTATTAAACTGATAGTTCGGTAATTTTCACATCTACCAACGCCTTCTCTCTTTGCGATTGGAATTATTATATTCTTATTGAAGTCTGAGAGTATTTCGTCTGTCTCATACATTTTGCTCACCGGATGGTGGAGTGTTGTCATGACTGGCTCTCCCAAGGCCGTCAGTATTTCTAATAGAATGTTGTGTAGACCCGGGGCCTTGTTTCGACTTAGGTCTTTCAGTGCTCTATCAAACTCTTCACGCAGTATCGTATCTCCCATTTCATCTTCATCTACATCCTCTTCCATTTGTATAACATTGCCCTCAAGTACGTCGCCATTGTACAGACCCTCTATATACTCCCTCCACCTTTCTGCTTTCCCTTCTTTATTTGGAACTGGGTTTCCACCTAAGCCCGATACTTTCTTCACACCAATAGTGAACAACTGTGGCCTGGTGACGCGGGACATTGTAATCCATAAACATTTCATCGTTGGGAACATGACGTTCGTGAATGGCTACGAATGATCTCCAAGTAGCTGAACGTAACCATTTAAATTCTAGATAGCCGGCCGCTGAGGCCGAGCAGTTCTAGGCACTTCAGTCCGAAACCGCGCTGCTGATCATGTCGCAGGTTCGAATCCTGCCTCGGGCGCAGATGTGTGTGATGTCCTTAGGTTAGTAAGGTTTAAGCAGTCTAGGGGACTGATGGCCTCAGATGTTAAGTCCCATAGTGCTTGCCATTTGAACCATTTTTTGAACATTCAAGATAGTTGACTTGGTCTAGAGAACCCAGTCCATTCCATATAAATATAGTCTACAGCCCACACCATTATGGAATCACCACTAGCTTCCACAGTGCTTTGTTGACAACTTGGGTCCGTGGCTTCGTGGGGTCTGCGTCACACTTTAATCCTACCATCAGGTCTACCAACTGAAATCGGGGATCATATTACCAGGCCACGGTTTTCCAAACGTCCAGGGTCCTTATGGTCACAAGCTCCGGAGAGGCGCTGTGCCTGATGTTAGCAAAGGCAATCTCATCACTCGTCTGCTGCCAAAGTTCGCCGCACTGCTCTAACAGATATGTTAGTCGTTCGTCCCACATAGATTTCTACTGTTACTTCGCACAATGTTGCTTGTCTTTTAGCACTGACAACTCTACGTTAAGTGAAGGCCGTAGTGAGCGATAATACTGAAATGTCGTATTTCCGGCACTTCTTGACACTGTGGACCTCGCAATATTGAATACCCTAACGATACCCGAAACGGAATGTCCCATGCATCTTGCTCCAACTATCATCCGCTTTCAAAGTCTTCTAATACCCGCCGTGTGGCCGAAATCACGTCGTACACTTTTCCACATGAATCACATGAGTACAAATGACAGCTCCGCCACAGATAAATAGAAAATACCTATTTACTTCGTAAATTTTGATTCGCTCAAACTAAAACTCTCCCTCTCTCCCCATAGGTTTGAGTTTGAGAGAGACGAATTAGAGTTTTACAAATGTTAACCCAAATACTGTATCAATTTTTTCCGCAGATACGGAGAGGTTTTGTTTGTTTCGTGGTCATAAGGCCACACAATTTTTAATTATCAAACAAATCATCTCACTAGTTAACTAACTAACCAAACACCCTACTTACTAACGAATGAACTCATTTTTTATTTATCCATAACCATTTTCCACGCAAAAATGAGAACATGGATTTTCTTGAATTACAGTGCCCACTACCAAGAATCAAAACAAATATTTAAGATAAAATGTACGTATTTTTTTTATGTAGAACCTGATTCTGCAATAAAAAATGGGGATTCCCGTTTGAAATTTTAAAGTTGCCTCCCACGCCAACCACAGAGCGCTGGGGTGGCGGACTACTTTTAGCACCAGTAGGTGTCCCCCTCGAAAATAATTAACTTTGTATTCTACACATTTTTTCCTAATTTTTCGTGTTATTCTGGTTTGTCAACATAAAATTTACACCCTGTAGAGTTAAGTGAGAAAAGTCATGGGATACCTCCCAATATATTGTCGGATCACCCTTTGTCAAGCGTCGTGCAGCAACTCGACGTGGCATGGTCTTAACAAGTCGTTGAAACTTCCCTGCAAATGGCCGTTCATAACGGCGAAAGTGTTGAAGGTACAGGATTCGGTTCAGTCGGACCAGAGGACCCCGTTTGTTTCATGTAAACACAGCCCATACCATTATGGAGCCACCAACAGCTTGCACACTGCCTTGTTGACAACATGGGTCCATGGCCTCGCGGTGTCTGCACCACACTCGAACCCTACCATTAGTTGTTACTAACTGAAATCTGGACACATCTAACCAGGCCAGTGATTAGCAGTCGTCTAGTGTGCAACTGATATGGTCACGAGCCCAGGAGAGGCATTGCAGGCGATATCGTGCTGTTAGGTCAAGGCACTCGTGTCGTTCATCTGCTGCCATAGTCCATTAACGCCACGTTTCGCCACACTGTCCTAACGGATACGTTCGTCGATTTTTGCTTGTCTGGTTAGCACTGACAACTCTACACAAACGCCGCTGCTCTTGGTCGTTAACCGAAGGACGTCAGCCACTGCATTGTCCGAGGTGAGAGGTAATGTTGAGGTGTACCTGTAATGCTTGAAATGCGGTATTCTCGTCACACTATTGACGCTGTGGATCTCGAAATATTGAATTCCCCAACGATCTCCTAAATGGAATGTCCCGTTCGTCTAACTGCAACTACCATTCCACGTTCAAAACCTGTTAATTTCCGTCGTATGGGCATAATCACGTCGGATACCTTTTTAGACGAACTACCTGAGTACAAATGACAGTTCCGCCACCGCACTGCCCGTTTATACCTTGTGTAGACGATGCTACTGCCATTTGTATGTGTGCATATCGCTGTCCCATGACTTTCGTCACATCAGTATACATCACGCTGTTCATTCGATAATTGGCAGCAGTTGTCTCTTTCTCATCTTAGAAAATCACCAAGTCACGGTCCGCCCCTTTAGCCGAGTGGTCAACCTGTCTGACTGCCACGCAACGTGCTAGGGGTTCAATTCCCAGCCGAGTCGGAGATATTCTCCGCTCAGGAACTGGGTTTTGTGTTGTCCTCACATTCAGTCGTCATCGACACGAAGATTGCCCAATGTGACGTTACCTGAAACGCCTTGCAACTCGGTGACCGAACTTCCCCAGGTGGAGACTCTCCGCCATCAATGGCGTATTATGATCTCATTTCACCAAGTCACTACAGCTATTCTGAAGGTATTTCTGTCACCTGATTGTAAGCTCACCACCACTAGATAATTTTTGACATTCATGTGCCTTCCATTTCGAGTCAAAGATCTTGGAAATTCGTTCCGTCGATTTGAAGTGATTCTTTTTCAACCTGCCGTCATGTCTTAATGAATTTATGTTCAGATTCACCAAGAGAGATCTTGGTTAAGAATGAACTTTCTGAGATTCTATGGGATTTCCAAGACGTTTCGACATGTTTCACTATAATGTCGCTTCTCTGTTAACGGTGGACAAATCGCCTGCGCAAATTCCGGGTTGAATCGTCGAAATCACTCGCTATTTCTGCGGTTAAACACGCTGCTTTTATCATGTGACTTAATGCACCAGTTGTGTGAGTCACTTGACAACGTTCTATGGTTGCTAAAATAGAGCGAACTTGACGACTGTACCTTGTAGGGTACTAGTGAAAACCGACAGCCGTTGTCCTGGCAGTTTAAATTCAATACCGCCTTAATACCACACGGGAATTGGCATCTGACCTCCTAGCACCCATTGTACGTGTTCTATTGAGGCAAACGGTGTACAGAAGGCTTCGGCAGAGTGACCTTTAGTGTCGAGACCAGCTGTATATGTACCTCTGACATGTCTTCACTGAAGGCAACGTCTAGAGTGGTCAACATATCACCTGGACAGTCAATGTTCTTTTCACATATGAGTCTCGATTTGGTCTGGAGACTGATTCTCAACGGATTTGCATCTGAAGGGAACGTGGAACACGACTTCGGGATGCAAAATTTGTGGGAAGAGACCAATACCGCGGAGGATCCCTAATGGTGTGGGCTGGGACTATGTTTATAATATAAGCACCTCTTCAGGAAAGTGTACGGATGAGTCGACAACGTTTAACTGATCTTGGCACCTCATGTGCCTTTCTTGTAAGATGCTGATGGCCCGTACTTCGTACTGATGGACGATAATGCTCAACCTCATGGAGAACGGTGGTTGGCGTTTTCTGGGAAATGGGAGATATTGCACACGTGGCGTGGCTTTCTTGCTTTCCAAATTTAAGTCCGATAGAGCATATCTGGCATATACTATGGGGACCGAATACAGCACCTCAGCATCATCAACCAGTCTCCAAGACTTGTGAGCAGCTCTTCTGGAAGAACGGACGTTATTGCCTCAACATGGGATCGATTACATCGTTTATAACTAGCCCCGCCGTTGTCAGGCCTGTATTGCTGCCAGAGGTGATCACACCTCATACTGAGCACATTAGTCAGTTGTCGGAACGTGTGTGCATATCAGTTAAGTTGGAAAAAAAGGAAGAACGTTTTTGTCTACCATTATGCATTTTGCATTGCTTACGTTCTGTATTCTTTACGTTGTTTCCACTTTACTATCTCCTGTTTATACTGCTTTGTGTCAAAACACACGCAGCCTAGCAAAATTTCCCTTTGTAGCTTTAGCTTTGGACGTGATGCAAACGTACATTCTCATATAATTGTTTCTTCAGATTATGGCCTGTGATTAATAGTAATACACATCTATTGACCAGTAATGTTCTCTTTGTCTGTGCCAGTCTACCTTTTAAGTTATGTATTTGCCTGACATTTGTTACTCGGTTCCAAGGAAACAAAACTCCTTCACTTCGACTACTTCGTGGTCCTCAGTTTTTATATCAAATTTCTCGCTAATCTCATTTCTGCTATTTCTCATTACTTTCATATTTTTTCAGTTTACTCTCAGTTCATAGTGCGTGCTCATTAGACCATTGCATTCAACAGATCCGGTAATTCTTCTTCACTTTCACTAAGGATAACAATGGCATCAGTGATCCTTGGCGTTGATATCATTTCTCCCTGAATTTTTATTCCATTCTTGAATATTTATTTCATTTCCGTTATTGATTGCTCCGTATTGAGACATAACAGCAGGGGCGAAATACTACATCCCTGTATAACACCATTTCTAGTCCAACCACTTCGTTATTGATCTTCTATTCTTACTTTTCCCTCATGGTTCTTGTACATATTGTAAACCGCCTGTCTTTCCCTATAGATTACAACTGTTCGCTGAGAATTTCAAACACCGTACACCATTCTACATTGTTGAATGCTTTTTGTACGTTGATAAATCAGGTGACGATGTTTTAATGTCTCTATAGTGCCTAAAACTTCCCTTAAACCAAATTTTTCGTCATCTAACAGATCCTCAAATTTCTTTTCCATTCTTCTGTACCGTATATATTTTAGCCGCCATCACTGAAATTCTCACAAGGTTAAGCCCTTCCACCACCTGCCGATACATTTGTACAAATTAACATCAGTAGTATCTTTGTCCGTTCAGAAAAGAACATGTGACAATTTGCTGATAATTCATTCAACTGCACACGGCAGAGGAACTGCAGTGCTCCCTGAAGAATACTACGGAAGTACTCGTATTTCCTTTATCTACTGACTCAGAAAGAAAACGTAAATTACGTGCTGCAAGTAAGAAAATCAACAGTGAAATTTCAAGGTCGAAACGAAGCCTTCTCGAACTCTACGGGCAACAACACAGCGTACCCAGCAGTAATGGAGTGATGACCTCTGCCCATCTAGTAAGATTGAACAACAGCCTAGCAAACTGAAGAAACGAGGTTTGTTTCGCTCACTGTTAGCTTTTTCGTGTTCGGCGGTTTCCAACGTTCATCTAATCGAATGGTGTGCCTGGGTTATATTTTGCACGAACGTTCCAAATCAACATATTTGTCAACACATTCATTACCTCTCATTCGAAAATGCCAGTCACTTGCAAAAAAATAGAACATACGAAAATCTATGCATTAACATATTCGACGTGAAGTTTGATAACCAAAATATTAAGGACAGCATCAAATTCAATATCCTAACTTCATTCGTACTTCTTCACTTAGAGGAGTGTTAGTCAGTGACATTTTATCGTGGATATTTTTGATGACACCTAAAATATTGTCTTCAGTTCTGATTTAGGTGCTGTGGTTAGCACAATGGACATTCGGGAGGACAACGGTTCAAATCGACATCCGGCCGTCCAGAATTAGATTTTCCACAACTTGCCTAAATCGCTTCGGACAAATGCCGGGATGCTCCTTTTGGAAGGGCACGACCTTCCCTAAACCGATGGGACCGATGACAGCGCTGTTGGGCCCCTCCCCCCAAAACAACCAACCAATCTGATTTAGGGGAGAGTTGTCTGTACAGGGCGTGCCAGGAGAAATGGTAAATATGCAGGGCTATGGCAGAGTCCATCATTCGAAGTAAAAGAGTCTGCCAAACATGGGCTCCAAAGTGCATCCCTTATGAACTATGAGCACTTGTTCATCTTCGCTATTGTGAAACACAGCTCTTATATTGAATAAGTGGTCATAGCTCTTAAGATATGCATTTTAGAGCCCATGTTGAGTAGACATTTTTGTTTCGAATTCAGCGTACCGCTGTAAGTCACTGATGTTGTACCAGTACAATTTGAGAAACTTGCTCGTATGGTGACCTTTAAAAATATGTTTTAACATTATTACTAATAATGTGGCGAACTTTCTAACGTGTTCTTTATCCTAAGTTATTAATTAAATAATTATTTCTACTGCCGGCCGCTCTGGCCGAGCGGTTCTAGGCGCTTCAGTCCGGAACCGCGCTGCTGCTACGGTCGCAGGTTCGAATCCTGCCTCGGGCATGGATGTGTGTGATGTGCTTAGGTCAGTTAGGTTTAAGCAGTTCTAAGTGTAGGGGACTGATGACCTCAGATGTTAAGTCCGATAGTGCTTAGAGCCATTTTAACCATTTTATTTCTACCGCTGTATGGCAACGAAAGGCGACATGGAATTTGGGGCACAGATAAATTGCATTTAGGTGTAACAGTATATCCAAATATGGATTATAGATTAAATGAATGTACTCTCATATAAAATGTGTCTATGCCAACAATTAAGAGGCATGATTTAAATAAAAACGAATACGCAAACTGGGATCTAAATATTTTGCTTCACAGTAAACTGCTTTCCAACGGAGATAAAAACGAATTGGTGCAATATATTTTTATGTTTTAAAACATTATGTTCGGTTGAAACATGTCAGACCTAAGAAAACTTGCGTTCGACGCTGCAGAGGGAAACGGATTGTCCCATAATTTCAGTGCAGAAGAAGCCACAGCAGGCGAAAAATAGGCTGAACGTGTCCCTCAAAGAAATACCTTAACCAAAAGGAATGATAGAAGCTCCTAACGAAACTTCCACGGCCTAGCCAAAGTGCCATTGAGCTGAAGGAAAGAAGCTGAGTGGAGCAAAGGGGAAGTAAACAATCACTACAATTCGAACTGTCTGAAGGAAGTGTTTTAGAGACTATGTGCGGTAGACACTACATAAACTTATTCGTAAAACTGTGGAATGGTGTAGAGAGTTGTGCGAAGAACATCGAATGAAAGTAATGATCAGCTGCATGAAATACAATATGTGGTCTCATGCTAAGTATGCAGGGGCAGAGAAAGATGAGAAAAATTTACAAAACTGAACCACAAAGTGAGTACTGTTTGCGTTTATGATTCGCGCACAATAGTCGCACATGCGCAGTTACATCATTAAAGCGAGAAGGGAATAGCCTTGCCATTTATTTCATTATATTAACGTCTGAAGTCACCGTTTGTCGGTAATCGTAGCTATACAAAACAACCGAGTGTCCCGCCAGCTGTGCTATAAGAGCCGTCTTCAAGTTTCTATATGCGAGAAAAGTTCGACCTTGGGAAATGAGTCGTCACATAAGTGAAATTTACCGACAGAACTGTCATGAGTGAAGTTTAAATGTCATAGTGGGTTAGGATGTTCATCGAAGGAAGGGAATATGTCCAAGTTGAGGAGCGGTATGTACGCCCGTCGTTGAGACCGAATAATTGGTGCGCTGCATCCTCACAAGCTGTATTGCACGAAACTGCGACTGAACATTTGCTTTACAAAAAGTTGTGTGCACCATGAACCATGGACCTTGCCGTTGGTGGGGAGGCTTGCGTGCCTCAGCGATACAGATGGCCGTACCGTAGGTGCAACCACAACGGAGGGGTATCTGTTGAGAGGCCAGACAAACGTGTGGTTCCTGAAGAGGGGCAGCAGCCTTTTCAGTAGTTGCAGGGGCAACAGTCTGGATGATTGACTGATCTGGCCTTGCAACATTAACCAAAACGGCCTTGCTGTGCTGGTACTGCGAACGGCTGAAAGCAAGGGGAAACTACAGCCGTAATTTTTCCCGAGGACATGCAGCTTTACTGTATGATTAAATGATGATGGCATCCTCTTGGGTAAAATATTCCGGAGGTAAAATAGTCCCCCATTCGGATCTCCGGGCGGGGACTACTCAGGAGGATGTCGTTATCAGGAGAAAGAAAACTGGCGTTCTACGGATCGGAGCGTTGAATGTCAGATCCCTTAATCGGGCAGGTAGGTTAGAAAATTTAAAAATGGAAATGGATAGGTTAAAGTTAGATATAGTGGGAATTAGTAAAGTTCGGTGGCAGGAGGAACAAGACTTCTGGTCAGGTGACTACAGGGTTATAAACACAAAATCAAATAGGGGTAATGCAGGAGTAGGTTTAATAATGAATAGGAAAATAGGAATGCGGGTAAGCTACTACAAACAGCATAGTGAACGCATTATTGTGGCCAAGATAGATACGAAGCCCACACCTACTACAGTAGTACAAGTTTATATGCCAACTAGCTCTGCAGATGATGAAGAAATTGAAGAAATGTACGATGAAATAAAAGAAATTGTTCAGATAGTGAAGGGAGACGAAAATTTAATAGTAATGGGTGACTGGAATTCGGCAGTAGGAAAAGGGAGAGAAGGAAACATAGTAGGTGAATATGGATTGGGGCTAAGAAATGAAAGAGGAAGCCGCCTAGAAGAATTTTGCACAGAGCACAACTTAATCATAGCTAACACTTGGTTTAAGAATCATGAAAGAAGGTTGTATACGTGGAAGAACCCTGGAGATACTAAAAGGTATCAAATAGATTATATAATGGTAAGACAGAGATTTAGGAACCAGGTTTTAAGTTGTAAGACATTTCCAGGGGCAGATGTGGACTCGGACCACAATCTATTGGTTATGACCTGTAGATTAAAACTGAAGAAACTGCAAAAATGTGGGAAATTAAGGAGATGGGACCTGGATAAACTGAAAGAACCAGAGGTTGTACAGAGTTTCAGGGAGAGCATAAAGGGACAATTGACAGGAATAGGGGAAAGAAATACCGTAGAAGAAGAATGGGTAGCTCTGAGGGATGAAGTAGTGAAGGCAGCAGAGGATAAAGTAGGTAAAAAGACGAGGGCTAGTAGAAATCCTTGGGTAACAGAAGAAATATTGAATTTAATTGATGAAAGGAGAAAATATAAAAATGCAGTAAATGAAGCAGGCAAAAAGGAATACAGACGTCTCAAAAATGAGATCGACAGGAAGTGCAAAATGGCTAAACAGGGATGGCTAGAGGACAAATGTAAGGATGTAGAAGCTTATCTCACTAGGGGTAAGATAGATACTGCCTACAGGAAAATTAAAGAGACCTTTGGAGAGAAGAGAACCACGTGTATGAATATCAAGAGCTCAGATGGCAACCCAGTTCTAAGCAAGGAAGGGAAGGCAGAAAGGTGGAAGGAGTATATAGAAGGTTTATACAAGGATGATGTACTTGAGGACAATATTATGGAAATGGAAGAGGATGTAGATGAAGACGAAATGGGAGATAAGATACTGCGTGAAGAGTTTGACAGAGCACTGAAAGACCTGAGTCGAAACAAGGCCCTCGAAGTAGACAACATTCCATTAGAACTACTGACGGCCTTGGGAGAGCCAGTCATGACAAAACTCTACCAGCTGGTGAGCAAGATATATGAGACAGGCGAAATACCCTCAGACTTCAAGAAGAATATAATAATTCCAATCCCAAAGAAAGCAGGTGCTGACAGATGTGAAAATTACCGAACTATCAGTTTAATAAGTCACAGCTGCAAAATACTAACGCGAATTCTTTACAGACGAATGGAAAAACTGGTAGATGCGGATCTCGGGGAAGATCAGTTTGGATTCCGTCGAAATGTTGGAACACGTGAGGCAATACTGACCTTACGACTTATCTTAGAAGAAAGATTAAGAAAAGGCAAACCTACGTTTCTATCATTTGTAGACTTAGAGAAAGCTTTTGACAATGTTGACTGGAATACTCTTTTTCAAATTCTAAAGGTGGCAGGGGTAAAATACAGGGAGCGAAAGGCTATTTACAATTTGTACAGAAACCAGATGGCAGTCATAAAAGTCGAGGGGCATGAAAGGGAAGCAGTGGTTGGGAAAGGAGTGAGACAGGGTTGTAGCCTCTCCCCGATGTTATTCAATCTGTATATTGAGCAAGCAGTAAAGGAAACAAAAGAAAAATTTGGAGTAGGTATTAAAATTCATGGAGACGAAGTAAAAACTTTGAGGTTCGCCGATGACATTGTAATTCTGTCAGAGACGGCAAAGGACTTGGAAGAGCAGTTGAACGGAATGGACAGTGTCTTGAAAGGAGGATATAAGATGAACATCAACAAAAGCAAAACGAGGATAATGGAATGTAGTCAAATTAAATCGGGTAATGCTGAGGGAATTAGATTAGGAAATGAGACACTTCAAGTAGTAAAGGAGTTTTGCTATTTAGGAAGTAAAATAACTGATGATGGTCGAAGTAGAGAGGATATAAAATGTAGACTGGCAATGGCAAGGAAAGCGTTTCTGAAGAAGAGAAATTTGTTAACATCCAATATAGATTTATGTATCAGGAAGTCGTTTCCGAAAGTATTTGTTTGGAGTGTATGGAAGTGAAACATGGACAATAACTAGTTTAGACAAGAAGAGAATAGAAGCTTTCGAAATGTGGTGCTACAGAAGAATACTGAAGATAAGGTGGATAGATCACGTATCTAATGAGGAGGTATTGAATAGGATTGGGGAGAAGAGAAGTTTGTGGCACAACTTGACTAGAAGAAGGGATCGGTTGGTAGGACATGTTTTGAGGCATCAAGGGATCACAAATTTAGCGTTGGAGGGCAGCGTGGAGGGTAAAAATCGTAGAGGGAGACCGAGAGATAAGTACACTAAGCAGATTCAGAAGGATGTAGGTTGCAGTAGGTACTGGGAGATGAAGCAGCTTGCACAGGATAGAGTAGCATGGAGAGCTGCATCAAACCAGTCTCAGGACTGAAGACAACAACAACAACACCATGGATACCAGAAACAGTAACTCATATTGAGGAATGGAAATGCACGGGAGTAGCCTAGGAAATTTTTCAGTGTTATGCGTTCAAAAAAAAAATGATTTTTTTGGAAAGGGTTGTCACAGGCGATGAGAGATGGATTTGTTGTGAGACATCTGAAACAATAATCACTGGAACGGCGGCATACTGGTTCTCCAAAACCCAAGAAAGCAAAGCCACCACTTTCTCCAAGAAGAATCATGTGGACCATGTTTTGTGACTGTGAAGCAATTTAGTTAGTGGGCTGGGTGGAATGAGGCGCAACAATGAATGCTACAGCTTCCTGTGAGTCATTGAAAAAGTTAATGACGCGCGATAGGGAACAAAGGCCTTGTCGTACTCGGTTCGTGCATGACTGCGCGACCGTATATCGCAAGCGTGATGACGATGCTGCTTGATTCATTTTGCTGCGAACAATTCTGCCACCCTCGTTACAGTCTGCACCTAACTCCACCCGACTTCCATCTGTTCTCTCATCCCATGAAATGTTTTGCCGGCCAGCACTTTGCAGTTGGTGATGAGATCAAGGTAAACGTCCAAAACCGGTTCACGTCACAGGCGACCGAATTTTATGAAGCAGGTCTGTTGCAATCAGTGCCAAGCTGTACCACATGTCTCAATTCGCATGATGAATATGCTGGACAGCAGTTTAAGGTGTGTAGACTTTCTGTAATAAAATACAAATCAAAACAAACTGCTAATCCTTTTTAGTACCCAGAAGCACTTGATTACTGGATCAACTTTGCAAACGGCGCAGTCAAATGAAAAGAAGACAGATGGAAAAAGTAAGTAAACTGTGTATTATTTTAAAAGTAATCATTATTACAGTTAATAAATTTATCTCACTTTGAGGCAAGTTAGTCAGTGCCTTCATGGAAAATGTATGCGGTATTTTTTTTTTTTTTCCTACAGAATCATGATTGTACACTGGTTTGCACCTCCTCCTCCGAAGGAAATCTACAACCACGTACATCTTTCTTCAGTGTCCCAAAAATATGGAAATTGCATGGGGAGGGATGGTAACTGTACGGAGGGCGTGGTAGGACTTCTCAGCGAGACTTCTGCACATGATCAGAACAACGTTGACAATATGTAGGCCCGCCTGGGTACAATCACGCACGCGTGGGCAAAATCGTGGTTCGGAGGCAATCATAAGCCTTTTTGCATGAAGGCATTGACCGTGTTGTCTCATGGTGGGATAAATTTATTAACATATATGTAATTATTTTGGAGATAATAAACAGCTTACTTACCTTTTTTGCATCTGTCTCTTTTTCTTTTGACTGTCCCTTATACATTGTAATGCCTGCAAATAGGAACTGAAAATTGGATTAGACGGAGCTTTCGTTCCAACAGATCCGTGGTGAATAGATGCTCCAGAATGTAGAACATGACAGGAAAACTAGAACACACAATATTCACTTTCAGAAGAAAACAAGTATGCGGTTGTACCTTCCACAGATCCCAAGTGAAGTGGTCCTCATTGACGTGCAATAGGTAAAGAAAAATGTATAGAACACTTTCCTGAACTTTGATTAGCATATATCTTGAAGCTCAGACACATAGTTTGTAAGGATGGTATAGTTTACACAAGTTAGGGAACCGGATTCCTAATGTGTACCATTTGCAGATGTTTAGAAAATTAAGAGTTATGTGTTTATTTTTCTCGGAATTTACGATCTTTACATCTGATAACAAGAAACATATCCTGCGGCTGATGATGGCATTGTTTAAATAATTTCGTAACTGTCTAGGCTATAATAACTGAAATCTCAAACTTGCTTTTTGCATAATTCTTAAATTTCAGTATCAACCTAGCATTATTGCTGTATGGATAAAACATCTTTTGTAAAAACTTATAGCTATATTTCTAAGCTTATTGCTCTTTTTATCTGGTTAATAGCGGATTTAATATAACAGAATACCATTCCAGATAACTGACTCAAACAATTTCTTTCTCTTTTTTAGCATTTATCACGCCGTTTTCGTGATTTGGCAAATTTATTTTTATTTAACATTGTGGTCAGATGGCCTTCCTGTCACTCGTTAGCGCCACATGTCTCTGCGTCGTGTAAACCTTCTTTTGTGTGTTGTCCTATTTTAACTGTTTGTGCATTTTATTTTCAAAGGCGGACAAAATTATCACATCTATAAATGTAAAGAATAGTGGTGTCCGTGTGTTTGTCTGTAATTCAAACAAATCCATAAATTTATTCCGAGCTTGATGAAATTTTGCACACTGTACCTTCAAGAGAAGAGGAAGGACATTGATTACATAATATTTCGTAATCTGACTTGAAACATATATGTATATAATACAGAAAAGTCTGTAAAACTTAAGGGGTCGGTTTGCTTCAACTTTCTACACGATCCTCTGACGCCGGCCGCGGTGGTCTCGCGGTTCTAAGCGCGCAGTCCGGAACCGTGCGATTGCTACGGTCGCAGGTTCGAATCCTGCCTCGGGCATGGTTGTGTGTGGTGTCCTTAGGTTAGTTAGGTTTAAGTAGTTCTAAGTTCTAGGGGACTGATGATAACAGCAGTTAAGTCCCATAGTGCTAAGAGCCATTTGAACCATTTTTTTGATCCTCTGACGAACTGTGTGTGTGTGTGTGTGTGTGTGTGTGTGTGTGTGTGTGTGTGTGTGTGTGTGTGTGTGTAATATACAAATATCAAATATTGTTATCACGCATCCCGAGAAGTACTCGAGCCATTTACTTCCAAGTACATGGCCGATTTACTGCGAATTTTTATAATCAGATGAAACAATTTTAAAAAGTAATGAAAAATTAAATGCCTAACTAACGAAATATATCGTCGGAAACTGGCTGCAATTCCTATGAAGAAAATAAATTACAACGTCAATACCCATCTTGGATACAGTGCCATCTAACGTCACTAGATCGCGGGACGAGTGAAAGCTCGAGAATTTGACAGAAACATGATTGCAAACTCTTATTTATTGCTTAGTTGCCGTTGTTACATATTACAGATACCAAAGAACATATTTTAGTCATTGTTTCGCAGTTATTTTTATTGTCAAAATGCACAGCGCCATACAAACGCTAAGCCAGATCGTGGATTTTGTATCAAAACAAGTCGCCAGATCGAATAGAACCTGATAGTTCCAGAACTGTGACGTAGACTGTTTGAACATTGTGAGTCGTGCTCAGACACAGCCCTATTTGAAACAGTGAAAACTGAGCTGAAACAACAGAAGAGGCATTCTCCAAAAACACAATGATATACTCACTGCAAAATGTAACAACAGCTGGAGCAACTAACCATCTTTTCATGCAGATGAAGAAGTATTTATTTGTCGCATTCCGTTGACGCTCATTGATTCAAATATGCCCTGCAGTTTCCCGTGCGGCTTGCACTCGGTATGACTTGGAACAAAGCACAGGGCCAATCGCTTTGTGTGGCGGAAGTTAAACAGCTCGAGCAACGCCGGGCACTGCAGCTAGTCAGTTGCATTTAAAATGGCGCTTTAAGAACTTCTCTCTTGGCGCCCCCGGATAAATTTCTGAGGACGGCAAGGTGTAAGCGCAGGAGACAAGGCGGCGATCCTTCGCTGCAGCGCCGGTGATGGGACGCGAGGCGGCGGCCTGTTCTGCAGAACCGGTCTCCCGGCGGCTGCCGGCCGAGGACCTTGAAGTGTCGCAGGGCGCTGGTGCAGCGGGGGGACTGCTTCGGCAGCTCTGTCCGAAAACTACTGCGGACGCCGCGGCAGGCACATCCAGCTGCCGAAACACAATAACCGCGCCGTACCCGACAAATTTCACACCTGAAATATCTTCAATAAGTGAACCTTCTGTAGGAAATAACCCCCCCCCCCCCCTCTTTCCCCATCTGCCTTCGCGTCTACTCTATAGTGCAGTGTCTACGTGAGTGTTCAGTGTTGTGCGTCCCCTTTTTAAGTGTTGCGAACAGACACCATACTGTCGCTATTTTTTTAATATTCTTACGTACACAAACCAGACTGTAGCCGTGTTTTTTTAATTGTACCTGTCCAATTACTATGTATTTTAACCAGTATCATCGCCCCTTTGTTTTTATATTTTCACTTCGCAGTTTTTCGCCATGTTCCAGTTCAAACAGTCATCGTTTTATCGCCTGTTTTTATTATTTTGATGTCCGCCTCTGGTAGCTGATCTGTCACCTTATTTATATCATTTCATTGTAAGTTAGCCATTTTTGATACTGTGTTTGTGGAATTTCAAAAATTGGACAGCGTGACGGATTGTCAATCCTCTGGGCCCGGGTTCGATTCCCGGCTGGGTCGGGGAATTTTCTCCGCCTAGGGCCTGGGTATTGTGCTGTCCTCATCCTTTGATCCTCAGCGACTGTAGGTCGCCGAAGTGGCGTCACATTGAAAGACCGGCACCCTGCGTACGGTCTGCCCCACGGGGGGCGCTAGCCATACGATTAAATAAAATAAATTGTTTTGATATCTCCTCATTATGTTTTAACTCTTCTGTAGGCTGCTGAGCGGCGTATTACGCTGCTGCCAGCCCCCGTCCCTCCCCCTCTGAGGAAATGCCCCCCCCCCCCCGAGAAATTCATATCTATAGTTGTGATGAAACATAAAAATTATCACCTAGCTGTTAACCTGTACTGTTGAGACAAAATTTAAACTGCGCCACCTCCTGTTGCTAACGAAGTTATGAGTCACCTATGGAGAAGTCGTGATGATATGCAGTTTTTGCAAGCAAAATGAATGTGTAACACAGTTTACTTTCGTTACATATCTGTTCGGTTTGGAACACTTAACGTTAATTGTTCTGCTATTATTATTATTATTATTGTTATTGCCAACACCAACAAATTAGCAGTTGCTGTATAATAAGTGTGCGGTAAAGCTAAGCGTTACAAGGTGTGTTGGCAACGTCGATTGTGGAATAAGTCAGCCTTTCCTCTCTCATGTCTTCCCTCACCGCGCCTCCAATCGGCCTAACGTGTAAGCTAATCCCTTAGCTACGCAGCCCACCCTCGCTGCGAACATTATTCTTATCCGCCACTCGTATCTACACTTTATGTGCCCTTAGAATAAACCCGATGTCGCAAAACACGTCCCCGGGTATTGCTACGGAATTGGAAGTAGCACCTGACATTATAAAAGATGGTTTTTATTTTTTTATTGCATTACTGGGAATATTTCCAAGATTTAATAGCCATATACACTCCTGGAAATTGAAATAAGAACACCGTGAATTCATTGTCCCAGGAAGGGGAAACTTTATTGACACATTCCTGGGGTCCGATACATCACATGATCACACTGACAGAACCACAGGCACATAGACACAGGCAACAGAGCATGCACAATGTCGGCACTAGTACAGTGTATATCCACCTTTCGCAGCAATGCAAGCTGCTATTCTCCCATGGAGACGATCGCAGAGATGCTGGATGTAGTCCTGTGGAACGGCTTGCCATGCCATTTCCACCTGGCGCCTCAGTTGGACCAGCGTTCGTGCTGGACGTGCAGACCGCGTGAGACGACGCTTCATCCAGTCCCAAACATGCTCAATGGGGGACAGATCCGGAGATCTTGCTGGCCAGGGTAGTTGACTTACACCTTCTAGAGCACGTTGGGTGGCACGGGATACATGCGGACGTGCATTGTCCTGTTGGAACAGCAAGTTCCCTTGCCGGTCTAGGAATGGTAGAACGATGGGTTCGATGACGGTTTGGATGTACCGTGCACTATTCAGTGTACCCTCGACGATCACCAGAGGTGTACGGCCAGTGTAGGAGATCGCTCCCCACACCATGATGCCGGGTGTTGGCCCTGTGTGCCTCGATCGTATGCAGTCCTGATTGTGGCGCTCACCTGCACGGCGCCAAACAAGCATACGACCATCATTGGCACCAAGGCAGAAGCGACTCTCATCGCTGAAGACGACACGTCTCCATTCGTCTCTCCATTCACGCCCGTCGCGACACCACTGGAGGCGGGCTGCACGATGTTGGGGCGTGAGCGGAAGACGGCCTAACGGTGTGCGGGACCGTAGCCCAGCTTCATGGAGACGGTTGCGAGTGGTCCTCGCCGATACCCCAGGAGCAACAGTGTCCCTAATTTGCTGGGAAGTGGCGGTGCGGTCCCCTACGGCACTGCGTAGGATCCTACGGTCTTGGCGTGCATCCGTGCGTAGCTGCGGTCCGGTCCCAGGTCGACGGGCACGTGCACCTTCCGCCGACCACTGGCGACAACATCGATGTACTGTGGAGACCTCACGCCCCACGTGTTGAGCAATTCGGCGGTACGTCCACCCGGCCTCCCGCATGCCCACTATACGCCCTCTCTCAAAGTCCGTCAACTGCACATATGGTTCCCGTCCACGCTGTCGCGGCATGCTACCAGTGTTAAAGACTGCGATGGAGCTCCGTATGCCATGGCAAACTGGCTGACACTGACGGCGGCGGTGTACAAATGCTGCGCAGCTAGCGCCATTCGACGGCCAACACCGCGGTTCCTGGTGTGTCCGCTGTGCCGTGCGTGTGATCATTGCTTGTACAGCCCTCTCGCAGTGTCCGGAGCAAGTATGGTGGGTCTGACACAGCGGTGTCAATGTGTTCTTTTTTCCATTTCCAGGAGTGTAGATTCTTCCTAATCGATGGGTCCAAACCTCAAACCAAATATTTGCGTATACTTGGCAATGATTTTCGCAGTGTCAATGGGGAGACACAATTTTTGCCTAAAGAAACGCTACATTCCACCATGAGTGGCATGTTTGGCAACGCTGCTCTACGAGTATAATCTAAGCTTTCATTGTTGAATAAAAAGTCAATGCATTGTTGACAGGTTACTATGGAAGTGTGATGTGATTATGTAGTGTGCTACGTGCAGTCTTCGTCAGTTTATAACATAAATGGCTCTGAGCACTATGGGACTTAACATCTGAGGACATCAGTCCCCTAGAACTTAGAACTACTTAAACCTAACTAACCTAAGGACATCACACACATCCATGCCCGAGGCAGGATTCGAACCTGCGACCGTAGCGGTCGCAGGGTTCCAAACTGCAGCGCCTAGAACCGCTCGGCCACACCGACCGGCAAGCAAAGTATTGAACGCGAGATTAAGTACCAGCAAAAATGGGAGTGTAAGTACAACAGGTTGTACTTTGATCACGAGCGGGGTGGGGCTTTCTGCAAATTGTGTGAAATGCATTTAAAAAACGATATCGGAACTCTACAGAAAACTGGAGGAGTGTTAATTGCTGTACCTTTCACTAAATTTAGAAAAGCTGCTGGAAGCAACGGAAAACTATAAAAGCACGCCAACTCAGAAAAACATGCAAGAGCCGTTAAACTTGAAAATTGTAGAGTACAGGGATTAAACGCTCCAATTCGTACACAGGTATTTAAACAAAATGAAAATGGAAAAGCTTTAAACCGCCAAGCATTGTCATCGTTAATTAGAAGTCTGTATTTCCTTAGTAAGGAAGAAATACCCCACACAACAAAACATGAACCTCTAATTCGTAAGGTAGTACTGAAAAGCGACATTAATCTTGAAAAGTGGTTAAAATTTCAGAGCGAAAGGTCCACATATCTTCGTAAGTATACTGCGTCAGAATTGTTGACTTGCTTGGGACAGTCTTTACGCTCTCAAGATGAAACACTTCTCCATGACAAATGTTGTTGCTTTTGAGATCTTCAGTCCTGAGACTGGTTTGATGCAGCTCTCCATGCTACCCTATCCTGTGCAAGTTTCTTCATCTCCCCGTACCTACTGCAACCTACATCATTCTGAATCTGCTTAGTGTATTCGTCTCTTGGTCGCCCTCTATGATTTTTACCCACCACGCTACCCTCCAATGCTAAATTTGTGATCCCCTGATGCCTCAGAACATGTCCTACCAACCGGGCCCTCCTTCTTGTCAAGTTGTGCCACAAACTCCCCTTCCCCCCAATTCTATTCAATACGTCCTCATTAGTTATGTGATCTACCCATCTAATCTTCAGCATTCTTCTGTAGCACCACATTTCGAAAGCTTCTATTCTCTTCCTGTCCAAACTATTTATCGTCCATGTTTCACTTCCATACATGGCTACACACCATACAAGTACTTTCAGAAACGACTTCCTGATACTTAAATCTATACTCGATGTTGACAAATTTCTCTTCCTCAGAAATGCTTTGCTTGCCATTGCCAGTCTACATTTTATATCTTCTCTACTTCGACCATCATCAGTTATTTTGCTCCCCAAATAGCAAAACTCGTTTACTACTTTAAATGTCTCATTTCCTAATGTAATTCCCTCAGCATCACCTGACTTAATTGGACTACATTCCATTATCCTCGTTTTGCTTTTGTTGATGTTCATCTTATATCCTCCTTTCAAGACACTGTCCATTCCGTTCATTTTTTATTATTTTTCATTAATGGTGGACTAATCTACAAATGTTTACAACCAAAGTGAACTGTCTTTAGTAGTTCGATATGTTACATCGTCTCCATTGTTTGAAGTGAAGGAAAGATATTTATGTCTCGTTGAACTGAAAAACACTTCAGCAGAATCCATATTTACAGCAACTGATACTGAACTAAAGAGAAGAAAACTCTCTTACGACAGATTATTATCTTGTTCTTTCGACGGTGCTGATAGTTTTAGTGGTTCTATCTCAGGAGTCCGCGCTCGGTTGTCAGAGAGGAAGGGTCATACAGTCACTGTAGAGCACATGTTTTGTCAGTTGCTGCCACCAACTCTAGGAATAAACACCCGATTATAAAACGCACATTACATGTTGTTAAAGACAATTACAAACGTTTTGATGGTTCTTCCAAACGAGAAAATGTTTTGCATGAAATTCAGTGTGCTTTAGAGCAACCTGTTTTAAAAATACCCGAAGCTGTTGACATCCGATGGTTGTACCTATCGCATGCTATTTTCCTAACCTGCAAGTCCGTTATAATATCATGTGAACATATACACGAGGACGGTGCGGATTTAACAAGTTTAGCTGGAGGAATCTTGTTAGAAATGATGAATTCCAATTTCAGTGTAGGTTTAGTGATTTCAGACGATACGTTAAATACAGTCTCAAACTTATGTAAAGTTTTGCAGAGACAATCACTTAAAATTTCGCAAATCCCTCTACTTGTTTCTGGAACTCTGGAACATTTAAGACACATCGACTGTCTTTGTGGCTGCGATGGACATAGTGCAGAAAATGAAACTCTTAATAAAATTAAAAAACTGCAGTAGGACGCAACGGAAGTTAAAGGTGTGCTATTCACGAACGTAGAGGAGCAGATTCAAGTTATGAAAAGTGCAAGGAAATTTTTTGAAAGTATGACTGATGAAATTGAGCAACCGTTTGATGAGAAGGCAACAAAAGTGATAGAACTAAGTCCATATTTTGAAAGTTTTTAAAAATTGTAGTGTTTAGTGACAATGATTGTAAAGAACTGTGCTTGATTTTGGGACTTACAAACGTCGACGCTGTTATTGCAGACTTGCATTCTTTTAGGCACGTTGTTAGTAATAAATTAGACGATACGTCTTCTGATGTTGCTTCTTTCATTCTGAGAGCCGACATTGGCTACGAAACACTACGGACACTCCCTGAATGTGTACTGTGCATTCCTGTTTCGACTTGCAGTGTGGAAAGGTCATTTAGTACGATGAACAGGGTGATGACAAAATTAAGGAATAGGATGAGTAAGGAAACGCTCGAAGCTTGTGTGAAGATTTCAACTGAAGGGGACGACGAGCCAACAGAAAGTCTTATTGATGACGTCATCAAGAGATATACCGTAAAAAAGCCTCTACGTATTAGTTTGATGTAAATGTGAGTTTTTTTGCATGCAATAAAATTAGTTTATTATGTAATGTAATTAACTTAGGCTTAGCCTAACAGCTTAGTACTTAACCTACACATTATTTAATTATATATTGGCTATTCATGAAAAATTTTAAATATTAATAGCGCTGCTACGTCTTTAGATTTGTCATCTCCCCCCTCCCCCCCCCCCCCCCCCCCCCCGTCAAACTATATATCCCCTCGCCCCCTCCGCTCTTCCCACCGGGCGAATGGCTGTATTCATCACTGATTGGTTCAGCTTTGTAAAACAATGCAGCAGCAATTCTTCGTGCCGTTAATTGTAAAAGTCCTTCGCAGGTTTTTGGAGCTACGTGGCATCAGATGTCTGCAACAGGTCACACAATATTTGTAAATTACTGGCTGGTGGATTGTGAGCTCGAAGATGGCACACAATAGCGTCCAGATGCGTTCCATCGAATTCAGATCATGCGAATTTGGTGGTGAAAGCATGACGTTACTCAAACCACCGTCGCACGATTTTGGCCTTGCAACAGCGAAGATATCCTGCTGGAAGATGCCATTGTCGTAGGGAAAGACATCAAGCAAGAGGCTATGCAGGTAGTCCACAGTTGCCACGGTGCCTTCGAATGCTGCCACGGGTCCTATGGAATCCCAGACGAGAGTCCCCCATAATATAATGCTACCCCTACCAGCCTGCGACCGTAACGCGGTCCACGTTTTGAGCAGCTGTTCGCTCGCATGATGGCATTTCTGAACAAGATACGTGATTCCAGACGACACGTTTCCTTTCACCCATGGATATCTGACTGATCCCCAACCCACTCTAATCTTAATTGACGATGTCGTCGGGTCAACATGGGAACACGTATGAGTCACCACCTGCGGAGCTCCATCTTCAGCAATGTGCACTGATTGGTGTGCTCGGAAACAGTTGTGACTGCACCAACACTGCGCCCTGTCGTCATATCGCCTATTCTGCTTTACGGGATACTTCCCGCGATTACGCGTGAGCTTTCTGCCTACTCGTCGATCCACCGTCCTTCAACCACTTTCCGTAGATATATTCGACAGTAGAATTCGAATAATAGGCGTCCAGTTTCGCCGTTTCAAGACGCTCGCTCCGAGGCACCGCATCATAACAAACTTCCCTTTATCAGAGTCGCTAATGTCAGCGCTGCTCCCTGTTTACTGTCCGTATCATCGCTGGAATGATTCCCCATACGTCTCTGCTTCACGTTGAAACTTCCCCTTTGAAAATTAAGAATGACAGTGCTAGTAAAACTTACGTTATTTGATACAGAAACAGCTGAGTATAAATCAACGTATTCATATAGTTTTCTCTTTACTTATTCTGATCATCACTAAACTGACGCACAATATTTTAGCGCAAAGTAATCTGACTTTCAATAACCGCTACAAAAGAGTAGTCCTGACTAACAATCACTTCTACCTTTCATGAATCACTTACCTCACACAAATCTTTGTTACTCGAACTACTGCAATACAGCGAGCGCCAATACTGCCAGATTAATAGCGTTTAAAAGTCATTATATATATACAGGGTGATCCATTGATAGTGACCGGCCCAAATATCTCACGAAATAAGCATCAAACGAAAAAACTACAAAGGACTAAAACTCGTCTAGCTTGAAGGGAGAAATCAGATGGCGCTATGGTTGGCTCGCTAGATGGCGCTGGCATAGGCCAAACGGATATCAACTGCGTTTTTTAAAAAGAATAGGAACCCCAATTTTTATTACATATTCGTGTAGTACGTAAAGAAATATGAATGTTTTAGTTGGACCACTTTTTTTGCTTTGTTACAGATGGCGCTGTAGTAGTCACAAACGTGTAAGTACGTGGTAACACGTAACATTCCGCCAGTGCCGACGGTATTTGCTTTGTGATATATTACCCGTGTTAAAATTGACCGTTTACCAGTTGCAGAAAAGGTCGATATCGTGTTGATGTACGTGACCAAAATGCCCAACGGGCGTGTGCTATGTATGCTGCTCGGTATCCTGGACGACATCATCCAAGTCTCCGGACCGTTCGCCGGATTGTTACGTTATTTAAGGAAAGAGGAAGTGTTCAGCCACATGTGAAACGTGAGCCACGACCTGCAACAAATGATGATGCCCAAGTAGGTGTTTTAGCTGCTGTCGCGGCTAATCCGCACATCAGTAGCAGACAAATTGCGCGAGAATCGGGAATCTCAAAAACGTCGGTGTTGAGAATGCTACATCAACATCGATTGCACTAGTACCATATTTTTATGTGCCAGGAATTGCATGGCGACGACTTTGAACGTCTTGTACAGTTCTGCCACTGGGCACAAGAGAAATTACTGAACGATGACAGTTTTTTTGCACGCGTTCTATTCAGCGACGCAGCGTCATTCTTCAACAGTGGTAACGTAAGCCGGCATAATATGTACTGTTGGGCAACGGAAAATCCACGATGGCTGCTACAAGTGGAACATCAGCGACCTTTTCGGGTTAATGTATGGTGCGGCATTATGGCAGGAAGGATAATTGGCCCCCATTTCATCGATAGCAATCTAAATGGTGCAATGGATGCTGATTTCCTTCGTAATGTCCTACCGATGTTACTACAAGATGTTTCACCTCATGACAGAATGACGATGTACTTCCAATATGATGGATGTCTGGCACATAGCTCGCGTGCGGTTGAAGCGATATTGAATAGCATATTTCATGAGAGGTGGATTGGTCGTCGAAGCACCATACCATGGCCCGCAAGTTCACCGGATCCGACGTCCCCGGATTTCTTTCTGTGAGGAAAGTTGAAAGATATTTGCTATCGTGATCCCCCGACAACGCCTGACAACATGCGAACATTACGGAAGGCGAACTACTCGCTGTTGAGAGGAATCTCGTTACACGTACTTCCAAATTCATTGAGGTTGACAAACATCATTTTGAGCATTTGCTGCATTAATGTGGCATTTAAAGATAATCACGTTGTAACAGCATGCTTTCTCAGAAATGATAAGTTCACAGAGGTACATGTATCACATTGGACCAACCGAAATAAAGTGCTCAAACGTACCTTCGTTCTGTATTTTAATTTAAAAAACCTACCAGTTACCAACTGTTAGTCTAAAATTGTGAGCCATATGTTTGTGACTATTACAGCGCCATCTATCACAAAGCGAAAAAAGTGGTCCAACTAAAACATTCATATTTATTTACGTACTACACAAATATGTAATCAAAATGGGGGTTCCTATTTAAAAAAAATGCTGTTGATATCCGTTTGACCTATGGCAGGTCCATCTAGAGGGCCAAGCGTAGCGCCATCTGGTTTCCCCCTTCAGCCTAGACGATTTTAGTTCTTTGTAGTTTTTTCGTTTGATGCTTATTTCGTGAGATATTTGTCCCGGTCACTACCAATGGACCATCTTGTATGTATGTATATTTCAGTTCGTGACATCCAGTCTTACACATTTCCTTCTTCTGCCGGACATACGTCCAGATCGTCTGCTGATAGTAACCCCTCAAAACTCATGCATCTCTTTCCCCAAACCCACCACTGGTGGCGGAGCACCTCCACCTGCCCAACGCTACGGGCTGTTCACATCCAACTGCCCAACGCTGCACTAGCGAATATTCCAACAATGAGTCCAATCAGCCACAGACTGCACAAAGCGCAGTCAGCGATTTTCATGAAGAGCACTACGTGGCTTTACCAACATAAAAACCTAAACAGCCTAGTTACAAGTTATATGCTTTCCTTAATGTGCCACGTGTTACCCGCAGCCCCACCAGCGGCATTCATTCTCGTGGTAATCTTAATGTTACGGTTCATCAGTGTTCAAAAATGGTTCAAATGGCTCTGAGCACTATGGGACTTAACATCTATGGTCACCAGTGCCCTAGAAGTTAGAACTACTTAAACCTAACTAACCTAAGGACATCACACAACACCCAGTCATCACGATACTTAAGAAAAAATATCACAGTGGCACCACGTGCCATATATGCTTTTAAATATGAAGGGTAATATGGTCAAGTCACAAACGTAAGCAAGATCTGACATAAGCATTCAGTTATATAGCTCAGTCAACAACAGGTGAAACACTGACAGTCCAGCATACAAGTACGATCGAAGAGATCACAAAGCTAAGACAAAGATCCTCCAGCCAAAGACGACACAAGTAGAAAGAAATATGTAATATCATGTGGTAACTTAAATATAGCATGTAACAATGGAAAATGGGTATCATAAACACAATGATTTTTATAGAAATACCTACATCTTTTCCGCATGCACATGCACGATGACCGATATCAAAGGTCCAACTGGAGTCAAGTAACATAAAAACATCAGCTTCTTGAAACTAAATTACATTTCGAATGCGTCAGGAGTATTATAACGAGACTCAGAATTCCATATCAAGCCATAAAATAATTACATATAGACACATATGCATTGAAAGTATACGCATGAGTCCTTATACACTTTTTGTAGAGAAATACAAGAAGTCAAAGCCAATTAGAGTTATAAAGAAGGTCAGTATAGCCTAGTATGAGCCTGTAATACGAGCAGTATATCTTACTAATCAAGTTGGTTCAAATGGTTCTGAGCACTATGGGACTTAACATCTATGGTCATCAGTCTCCTAGAACTTAGAATTGACTATACACACCCTTGACGGCTCGCGCAGTTCTTCTTTGTATGTTTCCCAACTCTTTTACACATTTCTTCCACCTCGCCTCGCCTCGGAGATTCCGTGCCGATAGCGCCTGCGGTCAGAATCCACGCCCTCTCGGCGATGTGTTGCGCACAAGACAATTTACGCGACGTACTGCTTCGTAATTTCAGTCACTAAGGGTCTTTTGGCAGATCTGTTTAATTTTCTGCATTGTAACACATATATAATCACTCTAAGGGTAGCCAACCTCTCTTAGACTACTCCAATAATCAAAGCACTGCAGCAACCCAACGACTTTTAGAAAGATATCGATATGCGAGCAATGTGCTGAAAAATTACACTCCGCTAAACAGTTCACTCACCGCCTCCACCTGGTTTCTACCACTCCCGCCGATGATCTCTACAACAACAAAACCGAGAATTTGGGTGAAAATCAACAGGGAATGACCGACACAAATAAAGCACACTCATATTTACACGGAAACGAATATACACCCTAAAACAAAACAAAAAAAAAAAGACGCAAAATGAAGGAGTTGTGCAAACTCGTCACAAACTGATGTTCACATAGGTATCGACGGAAAATGCAAAATTGTAAACTTTGCCACCGATGGATGAATGCGTGACACTGCAGCACAGTTTCACTGCGCAGCTGGCAAGCAGAGTACACAGAAGACATATAGATACCAGAGAATGAAGCCTTTGCGAATTTAATTCCTTGTACTCAGTTGGAGAGTAACTACGTCTCGCGGACAGGCGTGTGAACAATATACGTTGATACCAACATTTGAGAGAGAACGTGTAGCTGGTCTCGACGAAGCAGGTTGGAGTAATCAGCGAATCGTTAGACATTTGAATAGGAGTGATAACACAATTCGACTATATTGGCAGGAATGGGTGAAGCATGGCCGAACACAGCATCAAGAAGAAAGCGTTCAACCTAGAGAGATGACAGAACGAACCATGTGAAACGGTACAGTAGTTTCCGCTCCATAAGCAGCAGGTTTCGCTCCTCGCTCGCACCGGGAAATACAAACGGAGGAGGCTCCGCCGCCAATTTTATTGCTCGACGCGGCCGGCCGCGGGAGCAACAGAACCCATGTGGACGGGTGGAAACAAATGTGTGAGGCTTCATAATACGTATTTATATGTGTCATGTATTATGCATTTCTTCTACGTGAATGTAAACCTGCACATGAACTTTCCTAATCCTCCTCACACCTTTCCATAAAGCGTGGCCAAATCTTAGTTGGAAAGTAGTTCTGTGGTATAGTAGTGCCAACCTTACTCCTGGGTAGGGGACCAGAGAGACAGCACAGGAAGGTAAAAGTCAAAGACGTTCCAGTGTCACAAGATTTGGGGTGGAGAGGTTGGTCGTGGCCAAGTGGTTCGACCATCCTCTCCACCGGGGACCAGGAAGACCTCCGAGTGCCCGCCATATTCTGGGAGTGTTACAGAAGACGGATAAATGAGCAGACATGCCCTCAGTGCGTCTGTATTGATGTTCGAGCGTGGAAGAGAGGTATCTGAATATTTGCTCTAATTCTTTTATTTCCAGCTTCGGATTGTGTAGGGAAATGAATGTTCTCGTTTAATTTCGGAAATTTGACCCCCTGTGTTAATGTATCTGGTCCCCAGTTTGCCCCTTATCCTCCTCAGGTAGTGGATGTCATATGTAAAACATTGGGAGACTTTGGTGGTATACATTTGGCCAACGCAATTCCGTCTTTCCCGTAGAAATGTGCGTGCAGATTAGTATATAATATACCCGAGCTATAAGTTGTAAAATAGTAATATCTGTAAACTGGAACAATTGCTGCGATCGCTGTAAAGTCGGGTGATAATGTTTAAAATAAATAGTTAATCCACTGTCATCAGTCTTTAACATACCCTAAAAATCACATAGGAGTCAAGTTAAAGGAATTCATTTAAAATAAAAGATATAGAATGCTGGGACCCACACATAAGCGTGTGAGCCCTCCAGCCCCTTGCCTAGTATCGTACAGAAAGGGCGCGCTCTCTAGGTAGCGCTCTCAAGCTCCCCTCCCCAGTTATCCGTTGCGCAATTTTCATTCACAGCTTGACGACATTAACTTTCATCTGGCGTCCCTAGGCAAGGAGGTTTGACGGTAATCTTTCAACAGCATCAAGAAGAAAGTGGTCAACCTAGAGAGATGACAGAACGAGAGGACCGAGCAGTCGTCAGAAAAACACTCGGAGCCTCGGATTCATCATTATCTTCGATCCGACATGCAACTGGTGCTTCAGTGAGCACGAGGACCATTACTAAGCGGCTCGCAGAAAGGGACCTGAGCCGACGGAGCCCCTAGCGCCGACTGTAATTGATCTCTGCACTCCAACAAGTTCGTTCGCAGTGGTGTCTGGCACATTCGGGATGGAATCTCACTGACTGGAGCAGAATTGTCTTCAGTGATGAGATCAGCTTTGAACTGAGTACGATGACCCGCGAAGACGTGTCTGGAGACGCCGTGGACAGTGGCTGGATGCCAACGTGACTGCCGGCCGCCATACGGCCCGACGGCCAGGTGTGACGGTCTGGAGCGCCATTCCACTTCATAGCAGGACCACTTTGGTTGTCATCCGAGGCACTCTTAGAGGACAGCGGTACGTCGACAATATTCTACGCCTCGTTTTTCTGCCTTTCATGGCAAGTCGTCCATAGCTTACGTTTCAGCAAGATAATGTCCGCCCGCATACTGTGAGAGTTTCTGCTTCTCGTCTTCGTGCTCCCCAAACCTACCTTGGCCAGCAAAGCCGCCTGATCTCGCCCTGATTGAGAAATTTTGGAGCATTATTTGTCGGGCACTCTATCTCGGGATTATGACGATACAACGCACCAGTTGGACAGTATCTGGCACGAAATCCCTCAAGAGGACATCCAACAGCTCTGCCAGTCAATTCCACGCCGAATAACTGCTTGCATAAGGTTCAGAGGTCGACCAATACGATATTGACTTGTTCAGTATGTGAAGGTCTTTCTCTGGAATAAATCATCCAGTGTTTCTAAAAGTGTACTCATTTGTTTGTCTGTACATGCACATCACGTCTGCCCATTTCCGTCCCATTCGGATAATACCTTCGTGGTG
Organism: Schistocerca gregaria; assembly: GCF_023897955.1. Classification (NCBI taxonomy): domain Eukaryota; kingdom Metazoa; phylum Arthropoda; class Insecta; order Orthoptera; family Acrididae; genus Schistocerca; species Schistocerca gregaria. The sequence continues at coordinate 276,747,627 of NC_064925.1, read as the reverse complement.
AGCCTCCTTTTTTGTGTCTTAGAGTGTATATTCCTGCCTTCCGGCAGATGTCCCTGTCTTTTGCTACTTTTGGAAAGTACTTTTGGACTAAATTGTCTGTCTTGAATGCTATGTTTTTGCTTTATCTACTGAAAATTTTTGTCATTTTATGTACGAGTTTGTGCTTGTATTTCATTGCGCGCCATCATGAATCTTCTTTCTTGTTGTCATGTATTGTTATGTCGTTGTTGTTCTGTCACTGTGTGTGTTTTGTTTTTTGTGTGTGTGAAGGTTTGTTCTGTTGCTATTTGTGACAGTGCCGCATTGCGTTTATTCACTGTATTCGTTGCGTAATTTTATAAAGAATTTGCACACACGAAGACACACACACACACACACACACACACACACACACTCAAACAAAGAAAAGGGAGAAGATGGCAACGCTTACGAAACAAATCTCTCCCCAGATACAGACAAAAGGAATTAAAGTGTTATGTTAGGGAAAACGGTGACTGCACCAAAAATCAGCGACTTTCAACTAGTTTTCCAAACGAGGGAAAGGTGGCGGCCGCGGTGGTCTCGCGGTTCTAGGCGCGCAGTCCGGAACCGTGCGACTGCTGCGGTCGCAGGTTCGAATCCTGCCTCGGGCATGGATGTGTGTGATGTCCTTAGGTTAGTTAGGTTTAAGTAGTGCTAAGTTCTAGGGGACTGATGACCATGGCTGTTAAGTCCCATAGTGCTCAGAGCCATTTGAACCATTTGAGGGAAAGGTGCTTGGTTTTCAGACTATGAATTAGACACTGATCTGTAAGTCTGTTTCAGTTTAATCACAAAAAAACTTCAACGGACTGTTTCAAATCTAAAACCAATTTGTGACAAGGAAAAAAATCATGTAATGTTTCAGAACACCTACTGCGATGCGTTGTTACAAAGGCAAAACCCGTCTGAGGGCATAAATAAAATACAAAATAAATGTTTAGAATGCAAAAGAGGTTTTCCTTGTGAACTATTGCAATTTATTTACAGCTGCTGCGCAAGTGGCTAGCACAAGAAAACTATTTAAGATTTACGCCTCTCAGCCAGTTAGAATAAGTAGAAGAATTTTCATTAACCATTTCCCGCTTATAGCGCTTTTGTAAAAAGTGGCTTCACATCAGGACTTTCAGAAGATTTTGGAACGGGCGTTGGAAAATATCAGCCGTCACAGGAAAATTACTTGCGTTTTAGATCAGCATATGCAAGGTCTATACAAGAGAGATTAACTTAGAGGCAATATGACAGAAACGGACGAGGAAATAAATGAAGATGAGGTGGGAGACATGATACAGAAAGAAGATTTTGACAGAGCACTGAAAGACATAAATCGATACAAGGCCCCTGGCGTAGACCGAACTCCTTCAGAATTACTGAGACCCTCTGGAGAGCCAGCTGCGCAGAACTATTCGAAGTGGTTTGCGAAATAAGAGATATACCCTCAAACTTCAGTAAGAGTGTGATGATCCCAATTCGAAAGAAGGTAGGTGCTAACAGATGTTACTATTACCAAATGATCATTTTAATAAGTCCTGGTTGCAAAATACTGAGACGAGTTACTTACAGAAGAATGAAAAAAACTGGTAGAAACAACTTGGGGGAAGATCAGTTTCAGCTTCGGAGAAATTTAGGATCACGAAGGCAATACTTACCCTACGCCTTATCTTAGAAAGTAGGCTAACGAAAGGCAAACTTACTTATATAGCATTTGGAGACAAATTACAAAGGTGGCAGGGAACCAAAGGCAATTTTTAAATTGTAGAGAAACCAGACTGCAGTTATATGACTCGAAGGACATGAAAGGGAAGAAGTGGTTGAGAAGAGAGTGAAACAGGTCTGTAGGCTATGCCCAATGTTATTCAATTTGAATATTGACCACGCAGTAAAGTAAATCAAGAAAAATTCTAGACAGAAGAAGCAAAAACTTTGTGGTTTGCTGACTACATTGTAACTCTGTTAGAGACGGCAAACCACTAGGAGAAGCAGCTCAATATAATGCAAAGTGTCTTGAAAGGAAGTTATAAGACGAATAGCAACATAATTAAAACTAGGATAATAGAATGAATCCGAATTCATTCAGGCAGTGCTGAGGGAATTAGACTAGGAAATGAGACACTAAAATTAGAGGATCAGTTTTGCTAATTGGGCAGCAAAATTAATGATGATGGCCGAAATAGAGAGGGTATAAAATTGTGACTGGCTGGAATCGAACAGTTTGTTAACATTGAATATAAATTTAAGTGTTAGAAAATCTTTTTTGAAGGTATTTGCCTGAAGTGTAGCTCTGTAAGGAAGTGAAACGCTGACGATAACCAGTTCAGACAAGAAAAGAATAGAAGCTTTGGCAATGTGGCGCTACAGAAGAAAGCTGCAGATTAAGTTGATAGATCGAGTAACTATGGAAGAGGTACTGATCCAACTGGGAGAAAAAATTGTGGCACAAATTGACTAAGAGAAGTAATCGCCTAATAGGACACATTCTAAGGCAGCAAGGAATCGTCAGTTTGGTGACAGAGGGAGGTGTAAGGGGAAAATTTGTGATGTTGAGAGCTGCATCAAACCAGTCTTCGGACTGAAGTACGCATCGTCTCTGCTGCGTTAGTGAATACTTCATTTCTTGTCAGAAAGGTCACACAGTTCATAATAACTGATGGGACGTCATCCAGCGAAACCAAACTTATACCTGGGATTCTCCAAAAAAAGCGTTATAGATATGTGTGGTTAATCCACGTAAATGAGTTAGGTCCCCTTAAACTATTAGCAGATGATGCCGGCGTACAACATCTAGTAAAGCCCTCATAAGATCAAGACGACTTAGAATATTATTTAGAAAAGACGTTGCATAGTGCAAATAGCGTCAGCCGACACAGGACAATAAAAGAATCATGCGTAACAATAAATACCGTTAAATACTGAATAAATCACATATTACACGACTTTAATGCTTGCCGATTCGACTATATGGCTAGAGATTACAATTACGAACAATCTGTTGAGGGTGTAATGGTACTTGAATTACGTAACCATTATGGTACCTCACCTGAGCCTCTTGATACCAGTGATATTCTACTGTATTTCTGTTAACTACTTAACATATTTCTGAGACAACATTCAGATTTGATTTCATTTGTGATACATCGATATGTTTATATTGCAATGATATTATTCTTATGTGTATTCTTTCTATTGTCACTTGATCTTTGACGTGCTCGTAACTCTGAGTTTTGGGCGCGTAAGCGACAGTTAGTTAGTTGTTAAGTTGTTAGAGAGTCGGACGTTGAGAAAGTCAAGTCTTGGACGTCATGTTGGAGAGAGAGTATTGTAGTCCACTTATAAAATGTGAACTTTAACAGTGCCTGTGAGGAAGATGTTTTCAAGTATGTTTTGTATTGTAAGTAATGTTTTGTGTTTACGTGATATTGCAATTAAAAGGAAGTGTAACTTAAATTCGGAGTGCTGATTGCTTGTTTTACATCACCATTGTCCTGCAAAAGTGTAATCTTCAAGAATGATTTGTGAAGCGCATCTACAAAACTTTTGAATATAGCAGAATAAAACATAGGCCTCTTTGCATCCAAGCTTGGAATCATAACCACCTAGATTTTCAACCATTGAGCCATGATAATACGAGACCAGCGTGGGAAACATAAAAAGATGAGTGCCTAGTTTTTTCATTATTACATGAAATGACTATTATCTGTGCTCTAATGACACCTGCCACATAATATGACTGTTGTTGCCCGAAAATGCAGTATTTAGCAGCGTGAGCAACATCACAATCGTTATTAAAATTTTGACCTTTGTTGTGGTAGGGTTGTTAGAAGGGGAAGGCAAAGCGAAGACAGCGTGACTGCCTACAGTCCTTTTCTGGGGTACTGCTGAGCAGTATGGGAACTTAGCCAGATAGTATTTACGAAGGTCATCGGAAAGTTCAATGAACTAGATTATCACGAAACAGGGTAGGGAGTTCGTACACCATGAATTGTGTGTTAATTTATTGACGTGTTTCGATACATCATCAGAAGTACAACAACAAACCACACCAAAGTGGGCACATAAGGTGGCTGGCTCCACATATATGAGAGCTATACTTTCAGTACCTTACGATTCCCACTTTGGTGTGGTTTCTGTTGAACTTAATACTGTGTGTGGTGACGATGTATCGAAACGCGCCAAGAAATTAATTTCCGACCAACGCCTTTCACAATTCATTGTGTGCGAACGCTGGATGGTCGCCTGCTTTCCAGCACGGAAACATTTCTCTAGCAAGTGAAGAAAAAAAGAAAGAGAGAATCGTGGATATGATTAGCGAGTTGGCGTGGCAACCATCAAAACAAATATGAGATCTTTTCACAAACAGTCAGACAATTGCTGTCCCGAATGCCAATATACTTTTTGACTGCCACCTCTATTGGGAGAAATATCAACGCGGTAAAAAGAAATCAGATCTCGGACGAAAATATTTAGGTACTGATTTCCCCTATTCGAGAGTGGAGCGGTAGAGAAATAACCTGAAAGCAGTTCTATGCAATCTCTGCCGAAGAATTGCGTGTGAGATGCAGAATAATCACATGGTCGTACATAGTACAAGGAAAAAATAACAGACATCTGTAGTGATAAGTCAAAAATGAAGTTCCGCAAATGAGGTGTTCGTACCATTTGCTCCTATGATTCTGTGCTACCCCTGTGTGGAGACGGGGAGCTAGCTTGCTCCGTTCCACTAATAACACTTAATTTTAGACGAAGCCGTTACTTTCCCGGTACGTGGCGACGGCAACTACTTAACAGAAGAGATTCCGCTCCGCAGTCACAGATGGCTGCTCGGCAGACACCTGTGCCAGGAAGTGCCTGGTTGCCAGCTACTCCTTTCTTTGTCGTTCCGGTCGAAAGGCGTGTATCTGCTTCACACCCCGCCGGCATCTGGGCCGTCGGCATCTCCACACTGCCGCCGTTCGCTCTCCTGCGCTAATTTACACTCCGCTATAAAACAAGTAGGCCATTAAATAGCAGGGATGAAACTCGCTGTGTAGATACTAACTACGTGCACCACCTGGCTCTCAATCTGGCTACTAGAGAAGAAAGGGAAGCCTGTTATTCGCAGTGGTAACTGTGGTCTCGAAGAAATTTAATTTTATTGCTCAGACTTCCATTGCAATATTTCGACCAAGCCTCCGCTCGTTATTTTCAGGTGCTCGGGTTCAACGACATCCTCTGGTGTACCCTAGAGACTCGGCAATTCATTCACTCATACTTGTTCACAAATCGGTCCCAAGAGACCTAGCCGGCCGGAGTGGCCCAGCGGTTCTAGGCGCTACAGTCTGGAACCGCGCTACGACTACGGTTGCAGGTTCGAATCCTGCCTCGGGCATGGATGTGTCTGATGTCCTTAGGTTAGTTAGGTTTAAATAGTTCTAAGTTCTAGGAGACTGATGACCTCAGAAGTTTAGTGCTCACAAGGGAACCTTCCCATCGCACCCCCGTCAGGTTTAGTTAGAAGTTGGCACAGTGGATAGGCCATGAAAAACTCAAAACAGACCAATCGAGAAAAGAGGAAGAAGTTGTATGGAACTATGAAAAAATAAGCAAAATATACAAACTGAGTAGTCCCCGTGCAAGATAAGCAACGTCAGGGATATTGTGAGCGCCGTGTCCCGTTGTTAGCGTGAGGAGCTGCGGCGCGGGAGGTCCTTAGTTCAAGTCTTCCCTCGAGTGAAAAGTTTAATTTTTTCAGACAATTATTATCTGCCCGTCCGATGCGAGGTAACTGCGCCGTAGTATGTATCCACAAGAAAACCTGAATCGGGCAAGGTGGAAGAACCTTTTTACCCATTCGCCAAGTGTACAAGTTAGGTGGGTCGACAACATATTCCTGTCATGTGGCGCACATGCCGTCACCAGTGTCGTATAGAATTTATCGGACGTTGACCTATGACCTTGCGATCAAATGTTTTCGGTTCCCATTGGAGAGGCACGTCCTTTCGTCTACTAATTCCACGGTTTTGCGGCGCGGTCGCAAAACACAGACACTAAACTTATTACAGTGAACAGAGACGTCAATGAACGAAAGGACAGAACATAACTTTGCGAAAATAAAGTGAACTTTTCACTCGAGGGAAGACTTGAACCAAGGACCTCTCGTTCCGCAGCTCCTCACGCTAATCACGGGACCACGGCGCTCCTGAGCTCACACTTTCCTTGATGTTGCCTATCTTACACATAGACTACTCAGTTTGTATATTTTGCTTATTTTTTTCATAGTTCCACACAGCTTCTTCCTGTTTTCTCGATTGATCTGTGTTCAGTTTTTCAAGGCCTATCCACTGTGCCAACTTGTAACTAAATCTGAGGGGGGTGCGATGAGGAGGTTCCCTTGTCAGAGCCATTTGAACAATTTTGAACCAAGAAACCTACCATGAAGGAGAGACTTCAGGGATGAAGAACGAATCAAATAACACGTTTGTGACTATTCGTAGGTCTCATTTTCTCAGCAAATGGCTTCGTCTCCTGGGTACTGGAACGTACAGTGAACTGTCGCTAAACCATAGGCACACTGCGCCACCATCAACTTTTAAGAAACAAAATTCTACTCCAGCCCTTCGTTAGCCTCTTCGAATACAAAATTATATTGACTCTTGAAGGGCGGTTGAGCCTAAGTCATACATCTGATATGCTTTCATAATCTTCCTTGCTGCTAGGTATCCACTTGACTCTCCACATAATGTGGTTAGAAACAGTCTGAAAAGCTCGTTGGCTGTTTCAGGGTAGGTTGTGCTGCCCAATAACTGTTAATAAAAAAATCGATACGCTGTATGGTTTGAGAGTTAATTAGCACTGACGTTAGCCAATGAAGCAGTTGTGCACATAATTCAAGCGGTGTGCCAGATGCAGTCAGTGTCAATTGTTTTGATAGCGTAGATGATAGCGCACGAGACTGCTCAGCGTTTACCTCCGATTCGATCCTTACTACTGTCCTTCGTCCAATTGTCTGTATCGCTCTCCTGTTCGGTTTTAGGAAACCGAAAGAACAACACGTTTGCCGACACTGTCTCTGCCGGGCCACTTGAATTTGCGTGCGCAACGCCCTGATTGGCTAACTTCAATGATAATTAACTCTGAAACGGCGCAACGTATAGACTTGTTTTTTCTTAACAGTTATTTTCAGCGGTTCCTACCCTGCAACACCCTTACAAACTTTTCAGATTGTTTCTAACCACCTTGTATAAGCATGAGTATTTCACTCTAAGTTGCCAGTCTATGAGTGCAGTTGTCGTATAGACTATATACATTTTTGATGTTACGTTATTATCGTTCGTTAACGAAGTACCAGTATGTAATTTTTCCGACTCTTACAAACTGCTCTTTAGATAATAAAAAATTAATATTTTTTACTTAATCTTTTTAATTGTTCAACACTAATTTGACGTCTTCTCATCCGTATTATAATCCGGCACTGAGTAATTTTTTTGTAACACCTTTCTTCCACTTTACACATTTTTATTGCGAAGTTCCAGTGACTAGTATTTTTGTAAATTTTGTAGCGTTTCAAACATGACAGATTAATCTGTCAAAACCAGTTAAGCGCAGTAAAATATTTCAATAATACAGATGACGACGGACTTTATTTTGGGAAAATAAGACATTTAACGCCAGAAACAGCTATTGCAGGCTATTTCTGTAAAGTATATTATCGACCAATTACGTCTAGTACAAATCTACTAACAGTTGTAACTACTGGAATTATTTATAGGTATTTTTATCCGTGTCTCAAGCTTGTAAGGTGACTGGATACTCGAACTTTCACGCTGCTATATTTCCTGCCTAGGCGAATATAGGTGATAAGCCGTTACAATAATTTAATATATATCGAAGAGAGTTTATGTGAATTTAAATTATTTTTATTTGTACAAGACGGCACTGTATATATAATAAATCTCTTTGTTTCTTTTTTTTTCATGAGAGACCATGAGCGACGCAACAGGCCTACGGAAGAACCTTTGTTGCAGAGGCCAAATGTACTAAGCCAGCTATCGCTAGGTATAGCTTACGCGACAGCCAGCGATCAAAAGACGATCCCGTTGTTCGCTTTTCCCCACGTCTGACTCCATTGTCAATAAGAATAAATCTTACAGTTTAAAAAACGAAAAGAAAATCTTCTGTATTATACTATGTCTTGTTGTAATGTTCACTTATGTCTGAGACAAGTCACATTTGCACACACTATTACGTGCTACAGACTACATACATACCTTCATTAATGATTATAAAGAATTACTGCTCAGTTTTTTTCTGTTCAGTGTCAAAATTACGCAAGAAAAAATTATTTTAAATGGAAAGTGAGAATATACAATAATGCAGACATGCTTAAAAGAAATGTTACGAAAAATGTACAGGAAAAGAAATAATTGATTTCCACTTGTAGTTAAAGAACCGTGCACAATATCTTTGCAACGCATTAACTCTGCATGCATGTAGCGAATTTGTAGACTCTACTGTGACTCAGTTTCGATTAAAACGAACTTGCAGTTAAAAGGCTTTTTTTTTCGTTGTGTCACAGTCGTCTGACTGGTTTGAAGCTACACGGCACGAATTCTTCTCCTTCTCTAACCTATTCATTTCACAATACCACGTGCTCAATACTTGCTGGATGTATTCCGACATCTGTCTTCCCCTACAGATTTTATCCTCTGTGGCTCCCTCTAGTACCATGGACGTTATTCCCTGATGTCTTTATACTTCTCCTATCATCCTATCTCTCTTGTTGGTAGTGTTTTCCTTCCTTCGCCGTTTCTAAGGAGAACCTCCTTATTCCTTATCTAATCAGTCCACCTAATTTTCAACATTCTTCTGTAGAATCACATCTAAAACGGACTGATTCTCTTCTAATCCAGTTTTCACACAGTCCATTATTGACTACCATGTAACACCGTGCTCCAAACGTACATTCTTACACTTCTGCCTCAAATTTAGGCCTATGTTCGGTGCCAGTAGACTTCTCTTGGCCAAGAATGCCCTCTTTGTCAGAGCTAGTCAGCTTTTTACGTCCTCCTTGCTTCCCCCGTCGTGTCTTATTTTGCTTCCAGGGTAGCAGAATTCCTTACATTCGTCTACTTCGTAATCACCAGTTCTGATGTTAAGTTTCTCGCTATTTTCATGTCTGCTACTTCTCATTACTTTTGTCTTTTTCCGGTTTACTCTCAGTCCATATTGTGTACTGATTAGACTCTTGATTCCAAATGACAGATCTTGTAATTCTTCTTCACTTTCACTCAGGATAGCAATGCCATTAGCGAATCTTATCACTGATATCCCTCCACCCTGAATTTTAATCCTGCTCTTTAACCTTTCTTTTATTTCATTAATTGCTTCTTCGATTTCATTCTTGGACTTCCGTCTTATCGTTCCCTCGTGGTTCTTGTACAGTCGACAAAACAAAACAATTCGCACGGAAAATGACAAAGTTCCACTTCGGTCATTCTCAACGTATACAGCCACGTCAAAGTTTGTGGCAGAACTTATGCCCCCTTAACGCCCATGTTGCGTTATAGCGGCAACATGTTATCATACCAGATAGGCATGTTGTTGTTGTTGTGGTCTTCAGTCCTGAGACTGGTTTGATGCAGCTCTCCATGCTACTCTATCCTGTGCAAGCTTCTTCATCTCCCAGTACCTACTGCAACCTACATCCTTCTGAATCTGCTTAGTGTACTCATCTCTCGGTCTCCCTCTACGATTTTTACCCTCCACACTGCCCTCCAACGCTAAATTTGTGATCCCTTGATGCCTCAAAACATGTCCTACCAACCGATCCCTTCTTCTAGTCAAGTTGTGCCACAAACTTCTCTTCTCCCCAATCCAGATAGGCATAATGGTTAATGTTTCATTCATATTAATTTCAAGTGTTTTTATATAGTATGCAGATAGGCATACTATATAAAAACACTTGAAATTAATATGAATGAAACATTAACCATTATATAAGGAAGTATAAGGTATCGACATTGATCGCGAAATATGTAGTGATAAGACCGGCAAGATTAGACGCGGTCTGTAAGAGGTTTTGCTTTCACTGTGCAAATAGCTCCTGGTCAAAGTGCCTGTTCGTGCCGCGTTGAACCAGCGTTCGGTTCTGCCATCAGGTCAATAATTTTTTATGTCCGATTTATGACTCCTTCGTGGTGGACGGCAACGGTCTCTTGTGGCAACGTAGCTTCTCTTTAAGAGTAAAACACTGGTGTATATTGTCTGTAGTCTGCAAGAGAAATATTGCAGTACGAGCTAAGAAAAACTATGGATATGACAAAACTCACAAAATTATAAACAAAATTCATCCAAGTTATTTTAAGGACATTCGTTTTAAAGGAGTGAGAAATTCTTATTATGTTGAGGAGTAAGTGATGAGAGCGTAACTAATTGAATAATTATTCAATTCGCTGGTGCGAATGAAATGGCAGTGATATGTTTCTTTACCAGATTTCGCACACAAATGTGTCAAGCTCAACAGAAATCCTGTTGCACTTTTTTCCGTAAACACTATAGTGCACTATCGCTCTTAGTTTAGAAAGCAACCAGATCCAAATGAAGTTGCCAAAGAGAAAGCTTTGTATGTATGCATAAAAATAATCATAGAATTATCAGACCCAAGCCGGCCGGCGTGGCGGAGCGATTCTAGGCGCTACAGTTCGAATCCTGCCTCGGGCATGGATGTGTGTGTTGTTCTTAAGTTAGTTAGGTTTAAGTAGCTGTAAGTTCTAGGGGACTGATGACCTCAGATGTTAAGTTCCATAGTGCTCAGAGCCATTTGAACCTTTTTTTTATCGGACACATTGTGAAAGTAGACGTCGCAGATAGAATCATTAAGATGACATTGACAGAATAACTATTTGATGAACAGCTTATAAAAGTTTGGTCTCAAAGTGCATTACAATTATATTGAGACAAGTAAGTTCAACTATTCAGCGTAATGGATCTGAGTAAGACGTTTAAATTCTGTCAGACAATACTTATTAAAATTCGGTGGGATGTGTGTAACGATCCAAATTAGATAAGCATGTTCGAAACTGCTCGATCTTCGAATTGACAGATCAAGCGTAGACTATAAGTTACCAACAGAGAAGTACGGTTTGTTTCCCAGCAATTTTCTAGGAAAGTAGAACTTAGTAATGTGTAAAGTCTGCGAGTATGATACTACAGTGGCAAGATGACCGAATGCGCCACTCATCGCCCTATTGAAATTACAATTTATTTTGAGAAAATAAATATTTGTGCTCTGATTTGAAATTTATAATTGAGTCGCTTAGATGCAAAACTATCTTTGTCTACTTTTAAAAAAAATTGAGTTGGCAACTCTGGATTGTAGAGCATGACATTTTACATATGCTTGAAATGCTATTTATGCTCAAAGCTCTCCATGTCCTATGGAAAACTGCTCATGAAAAGTGTGGTTAGATTCACAACTGTCTATGTCCATCAGTAAGTTGGGTGCAAAACTTGCCTTGTCCCTTTTGACAAATAGCATTGAAGGCTGGGGTCACGTGACTGTAATGCAAGATGTTTACCATAAGCATGTAAACATTGTACTTGTGTGGTCTCTTACATATGTTTATTCTGAAAGTTATACACATTTTTCATCTAAATAAATTATAAATTATGGAACATAATCAAGGCATGACAGAAAGACAATCTGACCGTTTTAGGAAGCAGGTACGCCGTGAAGACCATTGGAAACTAAATATGGCAAAATTGAAGGTGATTGCAGTTTTTCAGTTTTTATTCCATGTACCTTCAGAAATATTAAAAGAAATTAAAACTGAATATACAGTTTTATGTTCACCCAATATCCTCTTCTCATGTACAACTAGTCAGGTTCAAAACTGTCCTTGTCCATTTCACTTGCATGCAAAAGTGGCCATCTGCAAAGTCAGATGCAAAACTGTCCAAGTCCATTTTTATTTTGTTTATATCTTACATGCATTGAGTTCCTGATTGTTTTTTCAATAGCCCAAATGATTTTGTACTAAGCCATACTTATGTATACAACATACAGTGTAGGGCAGTGTGTATTTACCCAGTGAAAACAGTTTTTCCACTTTTTCTCAAAACCGGTTATGGAGGACATGGACAGTTTTGCATCTAGGCTACTCAATTTATCCAAAAGATTACTTCCATCACTGAAAATGATTTTGAATAGAGAGGAGAGATTTCTCTAAGATGAGAAAGCTACATTCTGACCAAAGTAAGCGCTCAGCTATGTCAGGAGTTATCAGAACTTGGTTCTCAAAACGCCTAAGGCGAAGAGTAGTGACGTTAAGACCGTTACGGATCAGGGTGTTTAAAAGTGTTGAATTTCAAGTTTTTTGAGTGTTTGAGCTTTTGGGGGAAAAATATCTCTGGTTAAGTAGTGTTCATAACATTCTATTACTAACAAAATACCCTTTCATTCGCTATATGAGTTGTTCTTCAAATTGAGCAGCGTAAATATGAAGCTAGCGTAAGATGACTTATTCATACGATGTAATACTATGTGTATCCTAATAAGCGACAATACCACATATTAGGACAAAGTAGCTCATATTATGGTAACTTCATCTGCGAGCATTGCGAATGCATCTAGTAATGACGCTGTTGTGCCAATAAAATGATTCAAATTGCTCTAAGCACTATGGGACTTAACATCGGAGGTCATCTGTCCCCTAGAAAAAATATTCAAATATGTGTGAAACCTTATGGGACTTAACTGCTAAGGTCATCAGTCCCTAAGCTTACACACTACTTAACGTAAATTATCCTAAGGAGAAAGACACACACACCCATGCCCGAGGGAGGACTCGAACCTCCTCCGGGACCAGCCACACAGTCCATGACTGCAGCGCCTTAGACCGTGTCCCCTAGACTTACAACTACTTAAACCTAACTAACCTAAGGACATCACACACATCCATGTCCGAGGCAGGATTCGAACTTGTGACCGTAGCAGCAGCGCGGTTCCGGACTGAAGCGCCTAGAACCGCTGGGCCACAGCGGCTGGTTGTGCCAGTATGTGATGAGCATCATATACATTTTTGTGATAGGCAAGGCAAGAAAAAACGGTGTCCATATCATCTGTTTATCACCCTCTTCCACACATAATATTCAGCGTCTTGCGCGAAACTCATGGGATGGATTTAAACGCAGTGCCCCAAAAAAATAGAAACCTAGTGGGCACATAACCCCGACCAAGTAGCGACCTATTGTTTGGCTACAAGTTTATTTGGAACGTCCTAATTGAGACCAATAACAATGGAAAATGCTCAAAAGGGCCTCTGGAAAACGTGACTCTTCCCATGTAACAGCCATACATTTAGTGACAAGGAAATGATCGTGTGGCATTGTTGATCGGAAGGCGCCGTGCGGGGAAGATCAGCCCCCGGGTAGCAAGTCTTATTTCAGGCGACGCCACAATGAGCGACTGGTGTGTCGGTGATGATGATAAAAGTATGATGACGAGAACACAATACCCAGTCCACGAGCGGAGAAAATCTCCATCCACGCCGGGTTATCGAACACAGGCCCACTGTATGTTTGGCAAACACGTTACCACTCAGCTAAGCAGCTCGACACTTAGAGACACTTTGCAATACACCACGAGTTTGAAGTGCAAGGTGAAACAACAGAACAAATTTGAGTCCATCCAGTAGTAGTAGTGGTAGCTTTAGTCATCCGTAAATCTCTTTGTACAAGGATATAGGACATGTCAAAGTATTTACAAGTTTAGACCAATTTAAAATAAGCTAATTCGTATACATATATATTTACAGACTTCTAGTTAGACACAATCATTAGATTTACTCCTGGTATATAATCCTTTTTTTACAAATAACTCATTAAGTAATGTAATGCCGCGCCGTTCACTCATAACTCACTATCAGTCACTGCACACACTATACACACATTGTTTCATAACATTTCACTCACTACATCCACAAACACGCACTGGTGATCTCTGCGCCATTTTCTGTACCGCAACTTCCCATTTTCTATCCTGAAAAACTGAGTCAGCATTCCTCCATAATGAGTGAGATGTTGAGCTCAGAAAGAGGAAGAGGTGTTAGTATTGTGCTTTGCATAGCTTGGGGGTAAGTATTTCTAGAAACGAAGAAAGAAGAAAAAACATAAAGGTGTTATGTGGAATGTTGGATGTTTTATAATCATTTTTATTGTTATTTATTTCTATAACATTTTTTTATGAAATCCCTACTCTGTTTTATCGAAGTATTCATTCAATGTGTAAAATATGTTGCGTAACAGGTAGTCTTTAGCTGCCTTTTTCAATAAGTATATTTTTGCAGTTTCTTTGATCTCCTGTCATAATTTATTGTACAATTTTATTCCTTGGTAGAAAATGCTGTGTTGAGTTTTATGTTTATTTTTTCTTGGTAAATGTAAGCCGAGTCTATCTCTTGTTGCACGGTCATGGACAGAGCTGTTTGTGCAGTTTATGTTATTTCTGATGTGTATAACTGACTGGTAAATGTATTCACATGGAGCAGTTCAAATCCCCAGTGTTTTGAACAGATCTTTACAATGAGCTCGACTAGTATTTTTCGTTATTCTTATGGCTCTTTTGTTGAGTTTGAAAATTGTGTTTTGGTATACGGTGCGCTCGGAAAATCTGCAAACCACATAAAGAGCTACCTGGTGTAGTAAAATCAGTACGTTCCGAATTTTTTAAGCAGTAAAGATCGTTCACATACAGAGATCATTTGATGAAATTCAGAGGGATGAAAGATGTAATGGAAGGAAAGGAGACAGAAGTGAAAGTTTTGTTCTTGAAAAAGTGAAAGATAAAAACGCAGAAAACAATATTCCAATCGTTCGTAAGCTGATACAGATTTAACTGAGGACAATCCTTCAGAAGTACACTCTGAAGAAGAATAAGAAGAAACTGAATGCAAATTTTGCTGTGGTCGTTTCTCTAAGGACATAGCGAAATGGCACAGTACATGCAATGATATCCTTGGGCTCCCGAAGAAAGTTAGCGTGAAAAAAGAGCTTTTATGTTCCCTACTGCACTTCTTTTGAACAATAAACGCAAAAAATTGTGGAGAAGCAGTAAGGTTGTTGTTGTTGTGGTCTTCAGTCCTGAGACTGGTTTGATGCAGCTCTCCATGCTACTCTATCCTGAGCGAGCTTCTTCATCTCCCAGTACCTAGTGCAACCTACATCCTTCTGAATCTGCTTAGTGTATTCATCTATTGGTCTCCCTCTACGATTTTTTCCCTCCACGCTGCCCTCCAATACTAAAATGCTGATCCCTTGATGCCTCATAACATGTCCTACCAACCGATCCCTTCTTCTAATCAAATTGTGCCACAAACTCCTCTTTTCCCCAGTCCTATTCAACACCTCCTCATTAGTTGTGTGAACTACCCATCTAATCTTCAGCATTCTTCTGTAGCATCACATTTCGAAAGCTTCTATTCTCTTCTTGTCCGAACTATTTATCGTCGATGTTTCACTTCCATACATGGCTACACTCCATACAAATACTTTCATAAACGACTTCCTGACACTTAAATCTATACTCCATGTTAACAAATTTCTCTTCTTCAGAAGCGCTTTCCTTGCCATTGCCAGTCAACATTTTATATCCTCTCTACTTCGATCATCATCAGTTATGAGAATATTATTATTTTCGGGTTTACCTGCTCTTACAGGGTGACAATTATTAAACTACACAAAATAAAATTGTCTTAACTTTTGAACGGTTTGCGTTAGGGCGTCCAAACTCCACGGTACCCCGCGAGGGATGATGGGAATTAGTATGAGCATTATGGTTTTCTTTCATTTGGATGGGTTCGTCTGTAAGCAAAATTGGCGCACTTGGGGGACTGAGAATCCGCCAGTCCACATTTCGCGATCGATAAGTCTCTTCATCGTCTACGGGTGGCTGA
Organism: Schistocerca gregaria; assembly: GCF_023897955.1. Lineage (NCBI taxonomy): Eukaryota > Metazoa > Arthropoda > Insecta > Orthoptera > Acrididae > Schistocerca > Schistocerca gregaria. The sequence continues at coordinate 276,731,683 of NC_064925.1, read as the reverse complement.
GTGTGTGCAGTGGCTCGTCACGAAATAATCTGTGCGATATTCCTTGCTGGCACTGTGACTACCGAACTGTGCGTGAAGGTTTTGGAAGATGATTTCATTCCTATTATCCAAAGTGACCCTGACTTCCACAAGATACGGTTCATGCAAGACAGAGCTCGGCCCCATCGGAGCAGGAGAGTGTTTGATGTCCTGGAGGAGCACTTTTTGGGGACCACATTCTGGCTCTGAGGTATCCAGAGACCGCTGGCATGGGCCTGGATTGGCTTCCATATTCTCTGGACCCGAACACTTGCAACTCCTTTTTGCGGAGCTATATTAAAGACAAGGTGTACAGCAATAACCCAAAAATCACTGCTGAGCTGAAAACAGCCATTCATGAGGTCATCATCGGCGTCGATGTTCCCACACTCCAGCAGGTCATGCAGAACTTCGCTGTTCGTATGCGCCACATCATGGCCAACGATGGCAATCAAATCGTACAGGTCATAACCAAAATCCGAATATCTGCAGTGACGTTTACATGTTGAATAAAGTGTGTGCACGCCGTAGTTTGTAAGTAATTTACCTTTTTCACATAGTTAAATAATTGTTACCCTCCATATTCGTCGATATTAAGTGTTTCCTCTGACTGCCTCATATTAGGACGCCATTTCTATTTCTATTCAAATTGACTTGTTTGATATTTTTTTCAAATTTACATATTGTTATGTAGCTCGAGTTAAATAAATAAAATGTAAAATAGTGATGTCATGTAGCTTTCAAATTAACATATAGTTTTGTCAACTGTTGTAATATACAGCGCAATAATGCGAGACGAGAAAAGTTTCACATCAGCGATGGGGCTAGTACAGTTGTTCCCAACCTGCAGGTAACTACCTCGTGAGGGGTAAAATGAAGTTTTCTGAGGCTCTTCTAACGGTATACTACACCTTCCACATTGCTGGCAACGGGTTATGCACAACGCTGGTGACTGCTTTGAAGGACAGTAACAGGTGCAAATATGTAACTCTTTTGAATCGGTTGTGAATAAATAGTACCACTATTTAAGTTCCAATCCTCGTACATAGATGTGTCGCAAGCAAAGGGCGACAGACAATATACTCAATGTTCTCCAGTATAAGGATTCCAATACAAATGAAGTAATCTACATCTTTATCCATATTCAACAAGCTACCAGACGGCATGTGGCGGAGGGTACCTTGAGTGCCTTTATCGGTTCTCCCTTCTATTCCAGTCTCGTATTGTTCGTGGAAAAAAAGATTGTCGGTATGCCTCTGTGTGGGCTCTAATCTCTCTGATTTTATCCTCATGGTCTCTTTGCGAGATATGCGTGGGGGGGAGCAATATACTTCAACAAAAGCCTGTACCGAGCTACTGAGCGTCTTTCTTGCAGAGTCTTCCACTGGAGTTTATCTTTCATGTCGGTAAAGCTTTCACGATTACTAAATTATCCTGTAACAAAGTAAATGTACAGGGCTAGGCTAAATAGTGTGAGCAGTGGTAGTAATGGGATGGTTGTGTTTGACAGTCAATAACGCAGGTAAGGCACGTGACATGCTGGACTGTGCATTTTCAATACGGACTAGGCATCAGTTCAGATTGTTTACAAATAGTGAACACTTCATATTTGCAATCAGAGGCTGAGGTCGACGTGCAGTGCAAGACATAACAGACTTCCAAAGAGGACAGATTGTGGGGGCCCGAATAGCTGGAGCATCAGTAACCAAGATAGTCAAGTTATTGGATGTTTCAAGAGAAACTGTTTGTCACAGCCTACAAAAAACATGGAAAGACATCATAGTGTAAACGTGGGCCAGCGACCACACCCGAAAGATCACACTAAGGCGAAACGGCGCCGGCGCCGCTTTTGGGTGGCAGTGTGCGCGATTTAACACCCTGCGAATACAGTGGATGCTTCTATCCTGACGCTTCTTCAGAATTCGTAGAACTGGGCCACAACCAGTCGGCGCGGCGTTTATGTCCTCTTGACGTAGAGGACGCTGCCATCGCGTTGTTGTCCTGGAAAGTGGTTGGTCAGTGTGCAATTAGCTGACGTCTTCTTCGCAGCCCTCTCCGCTCTATCGTTTTCGATTGGCGTTCCGGTGCTTGACTTAATGCCGGAACATGGTTAATGACAGCTATACCTACACCTTAACTTGAAACGCCCTTTGTACATAAAGGCAGAGGTTTGCAGACAAATTACTTTGATGGGTGGTAGTACAAACACATTCCTGCACTTTAAACAATTTTTATTCTTTTTTAGTCTTTCGAGCTAAGGCACTTCCGTTGTGATTTTGAGAAGTACTTACGGTTGGGACGAGATGACAGTGAGTACAGTTTTGCCAAGGTTCAGTACTATCCCCGTGTCTTTACAAGGTCTTCGGACCCCACAAGACAAGTGTTCTATGAGTACAGTCGTTGGTATTCCAGTATGGGGGAAAGACTGTTGAGAGCAGTGGGTTGCTGTAACTCAGACAACAGTGCCAGGTAAATGAGGCATGCTCAGCTGCTTCCCTGCCCGTAGAAGGTTTACTGAACAGATGACACAGACCTTAGAAACTGTTCTGGTTTGCTACACTGTGTTTAGAGCTAATATATTGTGGGTCTCGCATTCGAAATTACGATTCTACAGTTGTAAGAGAAACTAAGCGAGATCAAATAGGACATAGCACGTTCAACTGAAGAGCGGCGAAAAAGTGAAGACCAAAGAAAATCAAAATCGGAATATACATTTCACAACAGAGTAGGGAGGATATCCTCGTTCAGACCTTACTATAAACAAGAAAATCAAACCAGAACTATGCATTTTTGAAGTATCGGGCAAATTAGCAAGAACTGTTTACAAAATAAACCAATTTTATCTATGGACATGATTTCAAATCTACACCCCAGTGTACTCATATTCTGATGAGAAGGTAGAAGACCTCTAGGAAGAGTTACAGAATCTGATTAATAACACCAGATACCACTAATAATACTAATGAGCGGTATCGAAGAGATCACCTCAACGAAAGTTGCAGAGAAGAACAAGACTTTTGTCCTTAATAAAATCTGCAAGAAGAAAACAAATACGAAATGGAGTAGACGAGAAATGAAATGAGTCTAAAAATAAAAATGACGATATTTATAAAACAATAAAGAAATTGTGCAAGGTGTGCTAGTCCTAAATCAGTAGCTTCATTTATTTAGTGTCAGTGTCCAAGGATCATTTGCGAGATAAATCGTAATGATGTGGAACGAGTCATTTTTCATTCGCATCACAAATTAATTTGTAAAAATTTCTGCTACATGCTTAACATTAATAAGCTTTTTAAATTATTATTGTTATTATTATTCGTATGCAAATATGAGTTAGTAACAGAAATTCCTCTACAGAATGCAAGGAGTTGTCCAGGAGAGACTTTTCAGTTTGCTTTCATATTTCATTTTGCTGCAGTCAGATATTTTATATCTCTGGGTAATCTATCAAAGATTTTAGTTGCAGCATTGCGCACCCGTTTTTGTGCTAAAGACAATCTTAGTGTGCAGTAATGAATATTATTTTTCTCTCCTGGCTTGTAATTATGTTCATCATAGTTCCTTTCTAAATGGACTATATTATATATATCGAGGTCCCGATGTAATCATAAACTCATAAGATTCAGAGTAAAAATAGCTACATAGCACTAAAGAAAAGAACCATTAGATCGGAATTTACAAATTTACAAATGTAGATTATGATGCTCAGTTTACCAGTATCGAGACACGCCAGATTAAACTAAGTAAGTTCAGCATCTTAAAAATGAAAGCTATATATATAAACACTACTAGAAACGGAAAAAAGAACACATTGACAACGGTGTGTCAGACCCACCATACTTGCTCTGCACACTGCGAGAGGGCTGTACAAGCAATGATCACACGCACGGCACAGCGGACACACCAGGAACCGCGGTGTTGGCCGTCGAATGGCGGTAGCTGCGCAGCATTTGTGCACCGCCGCCGTCAGTGTCAGCCAGTTTGCCGTGGCATACGGAGCTCCATCGCAGTCTTTAACACTGGTAGCATGCCGCGACAGCGTGGACGTGAACCGTATGTGCAGTTGACGGACTTTGAGAGAGGGCGTATAGTGGGCATGCGGGAGGCCGGGTGGACGTACCGCCGAATTGCTCAACACGTGGGGCGTGAGGTCTCCACAGTACATCGATGTTGTCGCCAGTGGTCGGCGGAAGGTGCACGTGCCCGTCGACCTGGGACCGGACCGCAGCGACGCACGGATGCACGCCAAGACCGTAGGATCCTACGCAGTGCCGTAGGGGACCGCACCGCCACTTCCCAGCAAATTAGGGACACTGTTGCTCCTGGGGTATCGGCGAGGACCATTCGCAACCGTCTCCATGAAGCTGGGCTACGGTCCCGCACACCGTTAGGCCGTCTTCCGCTCACGCCCCAACATCGTGCAGCCCGCCTCCAGTGGTGTCGCGACAGGCGTGAATGGAGGGACGAATGGAGACGTGTCGTCTTCAGCGATGAGAGTCGCTTCTGCCTTGGTGCCAATGATGGTCGTATGCGTGTTTGGCGCCGTGCAGGTGAGCGCCACAATCAGGACTGCATACGACCGAGGCACACAGGGCCAACACCCGGCATCATGGTGTGGGGAGCGATCTCCTACACTGGCCGTACACCTCTGGTGATCGTCGAGGGGACACTGAATAGTGCACGGTACATCCAAACCGTCATCGAACCCATCGTTCTACCATTCCTAGACCGGCAAGGGAACTTGCTGTTCCAACAGGACAATGCACGTCTGCATGTATCCCGTGCCACCCAACGTGCTCTAGAAGGTGTAAGTCAACTACGCTGGCCAGAAAGATCTCCGGATCTGTCCCCCATTGAGCATGTTTGGGACTGGATGAAGCGTCGTCTCACGCGGTCTGCACGTCCAGCACGAATGCTGGTCCAACTGAGGCGCCAGGTGGAAATGGCATGGCAAGCCGTTCCACAGGACTACATCCAGCATCTCTACGATCGTCTCCATGGGAGAATAGCAGCCTGCATTGCTGCGAAAGGTGGATATACACTGTACTAGTGCCGACATTGTGCATGCTCTGTTGCCTGTGTCTATGTGCTTGTGGTTCTGTCAGTGTGATCATGTGATGTATCTGACCCCAGGAATGTGTCAATAAAGTTTCCCCTTCCTGGGACAATGAATTCACGGTGTTCTTATTTCAATTTCCCGGAGTGTATATACGAAGTTTCTATAGATATTAGCGAAAGATGTTGCGGGTAAAAAGAAAGCAGAATGAAAAGTTGAAAGGGTGAAGTTGACGATATTAAGGAAAAAAAGTGTTGGTAATTGCTTAGACTGGATGTGATAAGATTCAACTAAACATGGTAAGTGAAAGAACTGAAGACACTAAGAGTAGGATAGAAACAAAGGAATAATAACCGTAGGGCAGTGATTCAAAAGTTCAAAAAAATGAAGTAACGGTCAGAAGATGAGTGCTTCAACATGTGTCTGGAGCGGCGAGCTACGTGAGAGACAGGGAACGGATACAGAGCGTTACAACGTTTGTTACAGCAGCGTTTCCGCAGACGCTCAAAGCGAGACCCTGCCAATTAGAACACGTGCAGCTAGTGGCCTCATCTTCCACGGTTTCTGCGGTTCGTAAAAATAAATAATGGACTACTGCCGAACGGAAAGTGGGGGTAACGAACTCGTGACCCAACACCTAAAGAAAAGGAGGAATCAGAAAATGGTTCAGCTTTTTTCTTTGTTGTTTCAGAGTCATACTCTATCGCCAGGCACCTAAACAAAAGTAAAGTAGTTAGCGCACTTGTTTGTTGCCTAATAGGCTAGTAATGTAGACAAATTGCTGCACTGTGACAAAATTCGCCGTCTTAGAATGAGTATGATTAGTTTAATGTCGCGTACATGACGTGACTGCAAGAAGGAAGCGAGGTTAAGATTTAACGACCCTCGACGACGACGTCATTAGAAATGAAGTAGAGGCCGGGATTATGGGACGATGTAGCTAGAGACGAGCTGTGTTCTTTTCAAAGGAAAGATCCCGACATTTGCCTTAATAATTTTTGGGAAATCATGGAAAGCCTAAACATGAATACCCAAACAGAGAATTGAAGCGCTTTCTTCCCAAATGCGAGTTCAATGTTCTAAGACTCTGTTTCCTCGTTCGGAGACGACACTGATGACAGAGCATTAGCTCTCTGGATAATATTCCAGGGAGTGTCTGAGTGATGAGGTATGAGGGTAGGGACCATCCCAGGAAATGCTTGAAAGTTTTGTTAAAATGTGTATTATCAACACAATTACATTTTAAAAACGAACAAAGATAGCTCATAACCGTCCAAGACATTGGGAAAAAGTCATAACGGTATGTTGTAATTAACAATTAAAACAACTGTTGTGGTAATACGAGACACATAAGAGAAAGTAAAACAAAACGAGATACTAAAAAGTTAATGTTATTTCATAGCTACTGTATTCCAATTCAAATCACGTAAATACAATTTTACATTAGAATCAGGTTTTTAGAGTAGTATATGCTTAAAGAACTCAACATAAAATAATTAGTTTCGCTATTAATTCACCGTTTCCAAAATTCCAGGGTGTCAACCTGGGCTACGCAGTGGGGAAAAATGACAGATGTTCTCTCTTAGCAGAGTTATTCGTCTGTTTTTGCAATTGAATTGTTATTGTAAGCATAAATTATAGCATAAACAAATATTATAAATTTATTAATTGTTAGAACTGTAATAATAACAAATTAACAATGTGAATTAGTAAAATATACCAAAAAACATATCAAATTATTTCCAGAACTTAAGAATCTTACAACTCAGTTATGTGAGTAGTCATCTTGTGGTTCCGCAGTTCTTCTCGTTATGACCGTGCTTCCTACGAAAATAGGTCTAGGAATTACGCATAATGCAAGCAACGTTTTTCTGTTTTGTTTCACCCAGACATGTTTCAGCACTTTTTGTGCTACTTTCAGTGGCTTATTTTTTATTTTCTAACTGTAAAATTGTTGTTACATATTAACATTTGGCGATATCTGGGTATGTGATATAATTCTGAATGAATTATTGCTGTAAAATATTATGCGTAATTTTTTCACACTTCATAGTTTATTGCGGTAGCTATTCTGCTACACAGTCTACAACATTTCATCTGCAAACAGCAAAACGTATTTTTTATGTTTCTGTTTATTATGCATTTACAAACGGAAATGAGTATATATCACGTTTTCTGTGTGTAAATACGGTTTTGACATTGTGGTGCTTTCTCATATGTTATTGTGGAAGTGAATAGTCTGATTTCGTGACCTATGGTCGCTTGACACTGCACTTTCCCAGATTTTTCAAAACATAGGCAGAGTTTTCCCCACCATTACGTGTTGTTGCGGCTGTGTAGTATTCATTTGTTTCGTAGCGTGTTTGACTGGGTGAGGCGCTCGACTTTGAAATGTATTTGGCGTCTGTGGTGTTTAGTTTGTGTGTGTGTGTGTGTGTGTGTGTGTGTGTGTGTGTGTGTGTGTGTGAGTGTGTGTATGTGTGTGTGTGCGTGTGCGTGTGTGTGTGTGTGTGTGTGTGTTCAGGACTGGGGCAGAGAGAGACAGAGAGAGAGAGAAAAGTCTGAGAGTGGGAGGGAGAGAGGGGAAGGAAGAAAGAATTTCTTTTCGCATGAGTAGTTTTGGTGTGGGTGTTATTTGTATAGTTCTTCTATTGTGGCAAATATGGTTTTATTGTACAGTGATGTGTATTCATTGAGTACTTTATTTTCTTGGGCAATTGATTTTCGGATGTGATAGTTTTCTTCTATAGTTAATTTTTGGTTCAAGCTGTTATTAGTTTTAAGGATGTGTAAGTCAGTTTCAATGTTTTTTGGATGGTTATTGTGTGCAATCACGTGGTCTTCGAATTTTGAGTGTGAGCTATTGTTTTTCAGTGTTCTTAGGTCTTCTGTATACCTGGTTCTGAAATTCCTCCATGTTTGGCCAACATGTACAGGCTGACAGCAGTTGCAAGTAAGTTGGTTGTATTCGTCAGTGTTGATGGTACTTCTTCTAAGTCTGCTTTGTATTGTGTTGGTGGTTTCTATATGCTATGTTGAGTCCTTGTTCCTTTAGTGTATTACCCATCTTGTGCCCGACTTTTTGTTGTAAGTCATTATGTGCCATTTGTTGCTTACTGTCTGCTGATTTGTTGTATGTTGTGTTGTGCTTGTTTATGTGTGTATTTAATGGTTATATGCTGTATGTTTTTGTGTTTTATGGTTTATTTAGTCTACACAAAAATCCCAAGATCCTCACCCTAAAATTATTGCCTAAAGTTCACAAGCCTGGAGTACCTATAAGTGTATTGATAAACTTTACCAGAGCACCAACGTACTTAGCGAAACACACACACACACACACACACACACACACACACACACTGCTACAGACACGATACAAATACACTGAAAACAGAAGTCTAAAGAACTCAAGTGACTTAACAGAAAAATGAGGAATGAAAACATACCGAACACAGTAACACTGATTTCATTTGACGTAATTTCCATGTACACACACATCCCCACCAGAAGAAACCATCAACATCATAGAAAGAAACCTCCAACTACAAGGAAAGATACCCACAACAGACTTACAAGAAATATCAGCCATAATCAGGCTCACCACAGAGCATAACTACTTCTCATATCCACAACAGATTTTATTATCCATGTGATCCACAATCAGTGGCCTCCTATCTGACTTTTTCCTCAAAGACATATAAAGATAAATGTTTGACAAAATAATAATACCGAACCAGTACACAATATTATTGGTACAGATATGAAGATGACATAAACTTCATGACAACATAAACTCCATCCACCCACAAATACAGTTCACCACTGAAACACAAATAGATGAAAAACTTAATTTCTTAGATCTCACCATGCGCAAGAGAAACAACAAACATTAAGTCACAACCTACAGAAAACTCACAATCACCAGTACTATTATTCATAACCAATCCAACAACCCATGACTCACAAAGAATGTATAGGTACATAAGGAAAAGCCCTTACACGCTATGATAAAAGTTATAACCAATGACAATAAACACTAGCGCGGACACTGAAAGCGTCGGCAAAGAGATATTTTGATACGCCGGAAGGCGAAAGACAAATGATGGAAGCTTTTTTCATTTTTTTTTACAATTGTAAGAGAGTCACTGTCGTTAGTTCTCGTGGCAAGAAAACGTATTTCTTGTGATACAGTAAGTTGTCTGAATAATAATTTTATGAAAATATGAAGTGTGAAAGTTCGTTTTTGTGCAAAACCACGAAAGTTTTCTTTCCTTCCGCGCATTATTCCAATGTCATGTCACTGTAGTTGCCTGCATCAGAAGGGGAAGTCCGATTAAGAATCAGTATTGTACACACAGTCAAGAAAGAGAACTAATTAAGATAAAAGAAGAAGAACCATATAATCAATCTGTGCAAATCTCAAGAGCATAGCGAATACGGAAATCGATGTAAGTTAAATATGAAGGACATTGCATTCGCTTAAAAATCTATAAGGAATCAGAAGTGCGAAAAATCGATTTGTTTAATTAATTATATTATATAATTTTTTGTAATATAAATTTGCACTAAAAGCCAGATATTTACTACACAGACTGAACAAAATACCCATGAAAAAACATGATTACATACAAGGACTGAACTCAATAAAACAAACTGCACAGGAGAATGGATATGATGCAAAGAGAGTAGACAAAATAAACCACAAAATACAAAAACAAATAACACATAGCCATGAAACACACAACACAACACAGAACAAATCAACAAACAGTAAGCAACAAACTTCGCATAATGACTTACAACAACAAAGTCACACACAGCGTGGGTGATATACTAAAGAAACATGGACTAAACATAGCATACAGAACCAATAACACAGTACACAGCAGACCATGAAGAAATACCACCAATACTGACAAATACAGGCAGTCCAGTATATATTAACTTACTTGCAACCAGGTATACAGGTATACAGAACACCTAAGAGCACTGAAAAACAATAGCTCACACTCAACACTCGCAGACCAAGTTATAGCACACAATCACCACCCAACAAATATTGAAACTGACTAACACATACTTAAAACTTGTAGCAGCTTATACCAAAAATAAGCTACAGAAGAAAACTATCACATCCAAAAATCAGAAGCCCAAGAATAGAAAGTATTCAATGAATACACATCACTATGCAATAAAACCTTCTTCGCCACAACAGAAGAATTATACAAATAACACCCACCAAAACTACTCATGCGAAAAAAAATTCTTTCTCCCTCCCTCTGTATCCCTCCCATTCTCTCTCTCTCTGTGCCCAAGTCCTTAACACATACACACACACACACGCACACACACACACACACACACACACACACACACACACAAACCAAACACCACAGATGCCAAGACTCGCGCACCTCAAACAGCCAATGCGAGCAGCAGTGTCGCGATGCGATAAACCGCAATCGCGATAGGCTACAATCCGACCTTTATCAAAGTCGGCAACGTGATGGTACGCAATTCTCTTCCTTACACGAGGCATCACAACAACGTTTCACCAGGCAACGCCGGTCAACTGCTGTTTGTGTATAACAAATCGGCTGGAAACTTTCCTCATGTCAGCACTTTGTAGGTGTCGCCAATGGCGCCAAACTTGTGTGAATGCTCTGAAAAACTACTCATTTGCATATCACAGCATCTTCTTCCTGTCGGTTAAATTTCGCGTCTATAGCACGTCATCTTCGTGGTGTAGGAATTTTAATGGCCAGGAGTGTATTTTGTGCTGGTTTTAGCACCGTCTATACATAAATTATTCTTACAACGGAGGTACAACAAGTTAGGGATGAAAACAGAGAACGACGGCGTCAATTACTTCACATATGAAGTCGTATCTATTGATAAAATTAACCTTTACGTACCAATCTGAAGGAAGAAAAAAGGAGGACTTAGAAGAAAAAGTTGGGCTTATGGTTTTCGGTGAGGATAACAACAGAAAATTTCCATTAAATGAGCACTGTTTTTAAAATTAGCCATAGGTTATGATCTTGTTATTACTAAATTTCCTCTCCATAAGTGAAAGGTTATTCTTCGGTAATGCATCAACATTCAGCAAGCGTATCGACAAATTCCTTGTATTGCGTCTGGTGTAAGAGAGTGAACTGCCTTATCGATGAAAAAGTACCCTAACTTAACAGAAACAGCTGCAGAAGCAAATTTAAGACTTCTTTCTAGCACGGTCACAGTCAGTATCACGGCAAACTGAGAACGGATGGTCGAGTAGAAACTTCCTGTGTCTCTGGTGTCCCAGAGTCGATTAAGCCTCGCAGTCTGTTCCGCCGCTGTTTCGTCTAAAATCAGATAGTAAATTTACGTGGAAGGAGAATCCAGTTAACCTGCTAAACGGATTCTTTCTCTTACACGCGTCGAAGTTATATGGATAGCGGGTATAAACAAAACAAACAATTTGGGCAAAGCTTGGAACTACACCATTGCCAATGGAATAGAAACATCAGTGAGCTCACTAAGTTCGCTCTTCACTATGTCACAAAACAAACACACACACACACACACACACACACACACACACACACAGAGAGAGAGAGAGAGAGAGAGAGAGAGAGAGAGAGAGAGAGACTGCTATCCATTAAAATTGCAACACCTTGCCCCCGGGGATAGCCGTGAAGTCTCGGGCGCCTTGCCACGGTTCGCGTGGCTACCTCCGTCAGAGGTTCGAGTCCTCCCTCGGGCATGAGTATGTATGTTGTTCCTAGCCTAAGTTAGTTCAAGGTAGATTAATTAGTGTGTAAGCCTAGGGACTGATGACCTTAGCAGTTTGGTCCCATACAAACTTACCACAAATTTCCAACACCTTGAAGGTGGCATGCAAGAACGTCAAATTGGCATGATTACATGCATGGATATGTCGGGTGTCTCAAAAATATCTCGACAAATTTTGTGTGGTTGTAGAGGGTGTTTTGACGAACAAATCGAGGATAGGAACCCGTCTTTTAAAACGTCGTCCAATGACTTTACAGAGCGTCGAAGTTATAGGCGCCAAGCCTTCCACAGACCACCCCTTCAGCAGCTGAAGCGACTTTGTATTCTGACGGACGATAGGCGCAAAACTTCGCAAATTCTGTTTGTTATTCAGCGATCGCGACTGATTGCCACGATCGTTATTCGAGACGATGGAGCTATATGCTGCTTAGAAAGGACTTGCTTGTCACATATGAACGTAATGCTCCGTTGCCTCAGCAGACGACAGTTTCGGACACAAATTTCCATCTGCAGTTTATTTTTCCCCTGAAACCCTCTAAGATGTCCAATGTTTTTTAATACACAGGAGAATAGTAAACTGTAGATAGAAACAAGTATCCGAAACTGTCATCCACCGAGGCAACAGTGTATCCTACGCAGTAGCTCGTTCCATCTTCTCCACGATCGTGGCATTCAATCGTGATAATTGAATGACAAACAAACAGCGTACAAGGTCACATTTGTTGACGAAGGGGTGGCCTTATGCCACCGGCGTCTATAACTTTGAAGCTCTGTGGCGTCACTGAATGACGTATCCATACACGAGTTCCTGTTCTCGATTTGTTTCTCAAGACACCCTTCGCAACCCCTCGAAATTTGGCTCAACAAATCTGGGATACAGTGCACAAAAGCGTTTCAGCACCACCGAAAAAAGTAGGTAGAAATTACGCCACCTTCATTCTGTATATGAGGAAATATTATACCGCACATTTCTGATTCAGAAATCGCATTTGAATACACTGACAGTTAAGAGCGGCACACTAAAATACACTTTATACGGAGTAATGAAATTTCACGAATACAATTGTCCAGTGATTAACACAGAAAGATCACAGGTTAATGTAAGAGCGAGATAAGCTACTGCAAATGTGAAACATTGGTAGATTAATAACCGGTGTTGCTGCCAGAACCGGTGCCGAATGTCAGTTTGTGAGATGGAGTCTCATGCCTGTTGCAATTGCTGGGTCAAGGCAGGGACGGTTAATGCTGTTTCTGAATGACGCTGGAGTTGTCGTCGACGCTGTCCCGTAAGTGCTCGACTGGAGACAGATCTGGTGATCGAACAGGCGAAGGCTACATGTCGACAGTATACCTCATGTTGGGTTACAACAGTGGTATATGGGCGAGCGATATGCTGTTTGAAAACACCCCGTGAAATGCTGTTTATGAATGGCAGCTCAGCAGGTCTAACCGTCAGATTTACGTACAAATTTGCGATCAGCGTGCGTGGGATAGGCACGAGAGTACTCCTGCTGTCATGCGAAGTCACATCCCACACAATAACACCAGATGTGCACTACTGGCCATTAAAATTGGGCAGGAGGGCCTGCGATGGTGTACTCAACGACGAACCTGGGTGCACGAATGGCAAAACGTCATTTTTTCGGGTGAATCCTGGTTCTGTTTACAGCATCATGATGGTCACATCCGTGTTTGGCGACATCGCGGTGAACGCACATTGGAAGCGTGTATTCGTCATCGCCACACTGGCATTTTCACCCGGCGAGATGGTGCCATTGGTTACACGTCTCGGTCACCTCTTGTTCCCATTGACGGCACTTTGAACAGTGGACGTTACATTTCAGATGTGTTACGACCCGTGGCTGTACCCTTCATTCAATCCCTGCGAAACCCTACATTTCAGCTAGATAAGGCACGGCCGCATGTTGCAGGTCCTGTACGGGCCTTTCTGCATACAGAAAATGTTCGACTGCTGCCCTGGCCAGCACATTCTCCAGATCTCTCATCAATTGAAAACGTTTGGTCAATGTTGGCCGAGCAACTGGCTCGTCACAATACGCCAGTCACTACTCTTGATGAACTGTGGTATCGTGTTGAAGCTGCGTGGGCAGCTGTACCTGTACACGCCATCCAAGCTGTGTTGGACTCAATGCCCAGGCGTATCAAGGCCGTTATTACGGCCAGTGGTGGTTGTTCTGGATACTGATTCCTCAGGATCTATGCACGTAAACTGAGTGAAAATGTAATCACATGTCAGTTCTAGTATAATATATTTGTCCGATGAATACCCGTTTATCATCTGCATTTCTTCTTGTTGTAGCAATTTTAATGGCCAGTAGTGTATATCAATACTTAAATTACAACTCTACAGTTGACAGCATTTTTACAATGTACAGTCCTATCCTGTACATCCCCAAATCACCTTTCTTTCTACTACACTACACACGCGCAATAATTAAAATTTCACTATTTTACCATTTTTCTACTGTAATATTCATGGGCAGCTGTGTAGTGTCCAGATGTTAGCTGCAACGCAAATTTGTGAGCATCACAGCCAGAATCCTTGGTCGTTTAGAGCTTTGTTATTGTGGTGGTACGATCACGTCAGGTGAGACATAGCAGCGGGTGCAGGGAAAGGAGAGTAAGCGGCGCAGCCTTGACGGAGAGCCGCTGCTCGTGCAGGAACGGCGGGCTCTGCGTTGCGAAACCTGCGTGAAGTCTACAGACGGCGCAAGGAGCAAGGACACGGCCAGGAAGCTCCCACGCCGACAGCGTGGCTCTTTGATGTTCTGACAAGCTACGCACCCTGTGTCCCAGTCTTGCTAGACCATGACACATTTGTTGCATGATGTTCTTAAGAAGAACTGCGTCTTGGTCGGCAGATAGAATGGAGTGCCTAATTTACACTGTAACACAAAAAAAGACTCACTAAGAAGGAATCATCCAATGGGTCGGAAATCGGTAGATGTGATGTGCGTGTACAGAAAACAAATGATTACAATATCAGAAAAGTTGGATGATGAAAGAGAGTCACAAACTGAGCAAGTCGGCCCACCTCTAGCCCTCATGCAAGCAGTTACTCCGCTTGGCATTGATTGATAGACCTGTTGGATGTCCTTCTGAGGGGTGTCGTGCCAAATTCTGTCCAATTCGCCTGCTAGGTCAAAATCATGAGCTAGTTGGAGGATCCTGCCCATAATGTTCCAAACGTTCTTAGATGGGGAGAGATCAGGCGACCATACTGGCTAAGTTAAGGTTTTGCAAGCATGAAGACAAGCAAAAACAGGTAGACACTCTCACAGCGCGAGGGGGCATTAACTTTCTGAACTATAACCCCAGGATTCTTACCGTAAAAGACAATAATTGTTGCGTATAATATAGTTGAGGTACCGCTGTGCTGTAGGGATGCCACCGATGATAACCAAATGGATCACCCTGTGAAAAGGAATGGTACCCGTGACCATAATTTCAGGTTGTTGGGTCGTATGGTGGAGGATAGTCAGATCGGTATCCCACCACTGTCCACGGTGACTCCAGACACAGCTTCGCGGTCACCGCGGCCTTGTTAGAAGCGGGACTCATCACTGAAGATAAATCTACTTCAGTCAATGAGATTCCAGGCCGAACACGTGTCTGGATACATCCGGAAAATGGCGGGATACCAACGTAATTGTTTCCCGTCATATGGTCCAACAAAAAGGAGTGGTGCACCTGGGTTTCGTTTCTTTTCTTAGCAGCACAACGGTACATCGACGATATTCTACGCCCCGTTTTGTTGCCCTTCATGGCAAGCCATCCTGGGATTATATTTGAGCAAGGTAATGCCTGCCGCACGTGGCGAGGGTTTTCACTGCTTGTCTTCGTGCTTTTAAGAACGCTGTCTTGGGCAGAGACGTCGCCGGGTCGCTCCCTAGTCCTCCAACCATCTCGGGATTTTGACGATATAACGTGCCGGTTGGACACGGTTTGGCACGATATTCCTCAGGAGGACATACAACAGTTCTGTCAATCAATACCAAGCCGAATAACGGCTTGCTGAATTTTTGAAATTCTTTCTCTTGAATAAATCATCCAATTTTTTTGAAACTGTAATCATTTGCTTGTTTTTACATATCCATCACATCCACCGATTGCCGACTCATTCGTATAATTCCTTCGTGGTGCGTCGTTTTCTGTCTTGGAGTGTAATTGACCTGGCCAAACAATTACACTTTAAATTTATATTTGCATTTTATTCAAATGGTATTGAGTATTCGAACAATTACTACGAAATGCTCGAGAACAAGCATAACGTTTGATTTTCTCTTACTGTATGTTTTCTCCAACAGTTGTTGTAGTTAACCGATGTACATCAACTTCAGGTTCGCGAGATTTCCTTGGGCATTCTAACATTCTGCGTGGTGTCTGTTGTTCTATTTCGCGTATCCTTACCACTTTCGCGCAACGACGCGCTGAGCGTGTTTTTTAGGGAACTGAATAGTTTGAACCTGGAACCTGTTGCTGGTAAGGAGACGCCAGACCAAACATGACATGTAGAGTTCAGGAGAGTTCATTGAGACTAGCGATGATATAACCAAATGCTTAATGATTTCAGTGTCAGCTCCACTGCACTCCCTGTAAAAAAATCTTAATACTAACTAAATTTAGTGGAACGGGTTCAAGGCTATTTTTAGTTAGCTGGCAAAATAACATCGAAAAAGCTGTTAAGTTTACCACTGGAAATTTTATTCTATTCACAAAACATTGTTTATAAATTGCACTATTGATAAAAGGAAATGTTTTAATACAGGATGATAAAAATCAACTGCGTTCAACAAAAATGTGAACGAATATTCCCTGAATGGGTTTCCAAGTTCTACAATGGATCGAAGGATGACCTATGCCATAACACATCTATAATCTAGGTTTAAATTAAGCTTCACAAAAGAGAAAACTATCAAAATGGTCTACAGTGACCCTCAATTATCTTTAATTACTTATCTAACTTGTCGTAAATTAAAGTGGCTGATGTGGCTTCTCAATATTTATATAACAGAAAAATCATCGCATTTCAGATTTTAACTTACGTAGCAAATGTGAATAGCATGAGCTTCAATTGACGATCGACACTAGTATTACGTAAAAAGGGGATGTAACAGATGAGACTTCTGCAGTTCTGAGTGAAGCCTTATGCGCTCAAAAATGCGGCATCGCATGTGTTCATTACCTTGTCGGTGTTCGTCAGGGGGCGGCGGCCAGCGCAGCTCCATCCAGTTCGCCGTCTTCAAAGCAACTCTGTCCTAACTTCTCCTTACTACAATTTACCGAAGTTGGTTTAAAAAAAACTATCTGGCTGTGTTTTCATCTGACGAATCAGGGTCTCAATGTTAACCTTAAGCTCCGTCTACAAAAATTCTGTCTCTCCAATGAGAAACGTTATACTTTTCGTGGTGGGGCAATGTTTTTAAAGTATGCAACGTAACAGAGACGCGAAAAAGCCTCACACTAAAACTTGCAGCTGGTGTGGCCCTTTAGGTGTTATCGTAAGATCTATACTGTTCTTCTGGAAGGCTCTAACTGTTAACATTGGCAGGGGGGTGGTCTTGGCAGTTACTTTTCGTGGTGGGGCAATGTTTTTTAACACTTGCAACGTAACAGAGACGCGAAAAAGTCTCACGCTGAAACTTGAGGCTGGTGTGGCCCCCTCAAAGTGTTATCGTAAGATCTATACTGTTCTTCTGGAGGGCTCTAGCTTTTAACATGGGCTGGGGGGTGGTCCTAGCGGTTAGCTGGCGACTCGTGTGTCCGTCCCTTATCGTAGGGCCTTCTAGCTTTACACAGTTCTGCTCTCGGCTTCTGTTCTCGTTTCTCCCCTTGGAACTGCGTCTGTCTCACGGTGGGAAGGTATGACATGCATTTAGGCATTCTTGTGTTAGTCTGTGGTATTCCATTTGCTCACTCGTTACTCGTATTACTTTGGTTAATTTAATGTCACGATTTATTCAGAGCTATGTGACACACTACTGGATTTGCTTATCATGTGAGGGTTTTCATGGAAGGTGTTGGATTTGCCTGACATCTTACAGCATAAGTAATTTTTGTGAATAATTAAAAAATATCATCACTTGAATGAGATTTTCACTCTGCAGTGGAGTATGCGCTGATATGAAACTTCCTGGCAGGTTAAAACTGTGTGGCGGACCGAGACTCGAACTCGGGACCTTTGCCTTTCGCAGGTAAGTGCTCTACCAGGCTGTGGCTTCGCAACATCTGCTCTTCCATGAGTACAAGTTCTTCAAGGTTCGCAGGAGAACTTCTGTGAAGTTTGAAAGGTAGGAGACGAGGTACTGGCGGAATTAAAGCTGTGAGACGGGACGTGAGTCGTGGTTGGGTAGTTCAGATGGGAAAGCACTTGCCGCAAAAGGCAAAGGTCTCGTGTTCGAGTCTCAGTCCGGCACGCAGTTTTAATCTGCCAGGAAGTTTAATATCATTACTTGTTTAATTTTCTTCAAACTTATGTTCTGTTTGCATTCTTCTCAACACATTATTACCATTCTGCTCGTTAGTCTCTTCACTATCTTCCAACTTCACGCTACGATGTTCACGACTTCACGCTACAATATTCATGCTGTAGCTTCTATCAAAAAAATCTTTCTGTCTTTTCGCTATTAACTTTACAGTAAGAGCCACTATAACTGCTTTGTAGGGACTCTCAGCTTATAAGAGTTGGTGCCAAAACGTAAAAAAAGGGGGGTTACACTTCAGTGTTGGATTACAACGCTGGTACGTAAAATTTACTTACTCAATTTTCTTACATTTAC
Organism: Schistocerca gregaria; assembly: GCF_023897955.1. Classification (NCBI taxonomy): domain Eukaryota; kingdom Metazoa; phylum Arthropoda; class Insecta; order Orthoptera; family Acrididae; genus Schistocerca; species Schistocerca gregaria. The sequence continues at coordinate 276,713,032 of NC_064925.1, read as the reverse complement.
ATTAATTTTTGCAAATTTATTCTTCTGAATTAGTAATTTGACGAACTACATTGGCATCATGATTCCTTGCATTAAATAAGTGAATTTCAATGCAATAATTAGATAACTTATGATTTAATATTTGACTTCACAAAATGATTGTTATATTTCCTAGTATTAAGAAATGAGGAATAACAATATTTCTGTTCCGTTTCATACTACAGACTCGTATCCCACATGTAAGTACATATATTTATTTTGCAAGTAGAATGGGTTAAGTACAGTTGCAATGTTACAATACAGGTCTCAAGTTTTGTATATACCGATTTCATCATCTAGGGTTTTCTTACACAAATCAGTACATCATCATCACCCTTTACTAGCCTATCAGATCCACTACTTCACAAGACGAAACAAAAAGCAGACAAACTAGTAGTGAAGGCATCAACTCAAATCACAGTCGATATTTTATATGCGTCTCCAGGTGTAATAATAAATTTAGATATACGGAGATGAGTGAGGAAATAAGATCAGTTTGTAGGTTATTCAATGCCGAGATTCAACAGCCACATAGCCTACGTACTGTAAAATTCTTATTCATGATATACGTAATTGCTTCAACTCATTTAATAGCTACAACATACAACACAGGTAACATATCGTATTTAATGAAGTCTTTATGCAACCAAGTCTCTTATCGTTTCTCCGTTTGAGTTGCAAACAAGGTTCTTTAGCTGTGAACAATAGTGTTTTCAACATACGCTGTACACCCCCAGATCTTCTAGGAGTTTCCTTTAATTTTGAATTTAGCAGTCCATCGTATTTGGCGGCATAGTTTTAAATTTTTGCGCCATTAATTCTGATACATCTAAACGCTAAAGTTTAACGATAAGAAAGTTTGTAGGATGATGCTGGTACAGGTTCTAGTAATTACAAAAATTTTAACTTTCGTTTTTATTGCCTTTGTATCACAACAATGAAGAAACCATGAATTGAACTTATTTCATTACCTATTTCCGAATTTATTTTTTGTGGGCCTCAGTCAATCCAACTATACAACCAACCTCATTCATAATACTAATTTGGTAAACATAAAACGTAACAACGTTTGAATATTATTCCCTTAATAAAATATAAGAATACACATGTGTGTTGAAACATATCTGTGCAATAGCAACTGCCAACCGGTGGAGTTACTTTTCATTCATTTTAGATGTTATATCTGATTAACGTCAGACCATTGTTTGGCTGTCACAAACACGAAGCTGTTGTTGTTGTTGTTGTGGTCTTCAGTCCTGAGACTGGTTTAATGCAGCTCTCCATGCTACTCTATCCTGTGCAAGCTTCTTCATCTCCCAGTACCTAATGCAACCTACATCCTTCCGAATCTGTTTAGTGTATTCATCTCTTCGTCTCCCTCTACGATTTTTACCCTCCACGCTGCCCTCCAATACTAAATTCGTGATCCCTTGATTCCTTAGAACATGACCTACCAACCGATCCCTTCTTCTAGTCAAATTGTGCCACAAATTTCTCTTCTCCCCAATTCCTGTTCAATACTTCCTCATTAGTTTTGTGATCTACCCATCTAATCTTCAGAATTCTTCTGTAGCACCACATTTCGAAAGCTTCTATTCTCTTCTTGTCCAAACTGTTTATCGTCCATGTTTCACTTCCATACATGGCTACACTCCATACAAATACTTTCAGAAACGACGTTCTGACACTGAAACCTATACTCGATGTTAACAAATTTCTATTCTTTAGAAACGCTTTCTTTGCCATTACCAGTCTACATTTTATATCCTCTCTACTTCGACCATCATCAGTTATTTTCTCCCCAAATAGCAAAACTCATTTACCACTTTAAGCGTCTGATTTCCTAATCTAATTCCCTCGGCATCACCCGATTTAATTCACCTACATTCCATTATCTTCGTTTTGCTTTTGTTGATGTTCATCTTATACCCTCCTTTCAAGACACTGCCCATTCCGTTCAGCTGCTCTTCCAGGTTCGTTTCTGTCTCTGACAAAATTAAACTTTCATCGGCGTACCTCAAAGTTATATAAATGGTGTTTCCGGCAATAAAATAGATACTGAAATGGGAAACGCATCTCTTTGTTTGCCAGGATCCTTGTATAAGTCTTATTACTCTCTCTGGTACTTTTTACATATCCAAATGATGGGACTAAGGTAAGTTATTCGGAAAGCTTTACCGGTGCAATACGGACCGTCCTTAATTTCCATCCTATGCAGACTACTTGGATAAAGCGTATCTCGATGTCTGTAACATTTTATAACAGCTGGTGAAGTATAAAAAAAATTACTGCGCGCGGTATGAGCGAGTGTGGTGCAGCAGTGCGGGCAGTTACTCCTGAGGAAGAGGTCGACGATACCAAAATCACACAAGATAATTCTTTTCTTCAATTTTTAACTTGTTTACGTTTACCAATACTCTTCCATTGGAACCAAGTAACACATTTACTTAATCCTTTCACACCCTCTGGCTACAATTGTTTACATTAACTTCTACTATATCTTTGCTGCGACAGAAGCTCTTTTTCCCAGTGAAAATCCAAGGTACACATTTGTGAATGTTCAACCTCTCAATCATGCGCAAGTACGGCCAGCTGTTCAGCATTACTATGAAAATATCAGGGAGTCAATGTTACAGTGCGCAACAGCTCGTGACCATCGGAACTCACGGATGTGGTTGATTCGCTAGATTCCAGTGTATCTGAATATTGTTTTATTATTTGCACGGTGATTGTTGAATGACTATTTTATTATTTAACACAATAGAGAATATTTCCAAATTAGTAAATTTAGTCCATAAAATGAAGTCAAGTGTACAAAGTATGTTACGAAAATGAATACATTGTTTAGTATAAATCTTGCATCTAAAATCATTTAAAAATCACCTAAGAGCATTACCACATAAAGAAAAATTTCCTTGCTCCTGAAAGAAATCGCGTCTTAAAGGGGTTAAATTAACTGACATTTAATAAAAACAAATTTGCAAGACTACAGTACCGATAACGTGTCAGGACATGAAATTCTAAACGAACAAACTTATCCCTGCGATAATTTCATCCTATGCAGCTTATTGTACCTTGTCGAAAAATTTCTCAAGAGTTAATGTACAGTCAGTGAAAACTTGACAATAGGTTCACACTTAACTTTTCTGTACCTAAACTGATCAACATCATTACAATGTAATGCTGAATTGACTTCTAGATGTCATTAGAAGCGCTCCCGCCTGTGTAAAAGAAGGCGGAGAGTATTGTGTTGTCAATACGGAAACAGTAACGGCTAAATCGATCCGTCAGGCGATCTCAGTACCTTATAACATGGACTAGTCATTTGATGTAACAAATCCGTTAACATCATTTCAACGTGAAACTTCCTGGTAGATTTAAACTGTGTGTCGGACTGAGACTCGAACTCGGAACCTTTGTCTTTCGCCAGCAAGTGCTCTACCAACTGAGCTACCCAAACACGATACATGACGCGTCCCCATAGCTCTAATTCCACCAGTTGGTGGAGCACTTGTCCGCGAAAGGCAAAGGTCCTGAGTTCGACTCTCGGTCCGGCACACAGTTTTTTACTCTGCCAGGAAGTTTCGTATCAGCACACAGTCCGCTGCAGGATGAAAATCTCATTCTGGAAACATCCCCCAGGCTGTGGCAAAGCCATGTCTCCGCAATATCTTTTCTGAAGGGAGTGCTAGTTCTGCAAGTTTCTCAGAAGAGCTTCTGTGAAGTTTGGAAGGTAGGAGACGATGTGCTGGAAGAATTGGAGCTGCGGGACGAGTAGTCAGTCGTGGTTGGGTAGCTCAGTTGGTAGAGCACTCGCCCGCGAAAGGATTAGGTCCTGAGTTCGAGTCTCGGTCCGGCACACGATTTTTTTTCTGCCAGGAAGTTTCACCTCAGCGCCCACTCCACTGCAGAGTGGAAATTTCATTCTGGATGATTTCAACCTTTCCATAGCTTACTGTTGGTGATGTGATCGTGAAGTGGCAACGCGAAGGAACAAACCACAACTAATCCAAGTCCAAGCTTACCTCATGTACTGATGAATAGGGACTGACAAGCATTGCAAAGGGTAGTTGTAAAAATCGCATCAAATCAGCGGTAGGAATCACTCGTGGGCACAAAAGTGCTACTTGTACTCCAGCTGGACCGTGCGACTGCTACGGTCGCAGGTTCGAATCCTGCCTCGGGCATGGATGTATGTGAAGTCTTTAGGTTAGTTAGGTTTAAGTAGTTCTAAGTTCTAGGGGACTAATGACCACAGCAGTTGAGTCCCATAGTGCTCAGAGCCATTTGATTTTGTACTCCAGCTGGAAAAATGGTTGCGCGTATGGAATTAGAAAGAAGGAGTAACAACGGTTGATCGGCTTGTCATAAGCCAAGGATTAATGCAGTCAATAATAAGTGACGCTTGAGGCACTGGGAAGAGCGCCGCCACTGAACCACTGAACAGTGTATAATTGGAAACGAGTGCTTTCGAGTGATGACTCACCCTATGCCCTGTGCAGTCCGATGGAAGGGTTTGCGTTTGGCGAATATCTAGAGAACATTGCCTATCACAATGTGTAGTGTCAACAGTGAAGTACGGAGGAAGTGGTGTTACAGTATGGAGATGTTTTTCGTGATTAGAACGTGGCCTCCTCACTGCGCTTAAAACAACATTAAATGCGGAAGGATGTGAACACATTTAATAGCATTGTGTACTAAATACGGAAGAGGAACACTTCGGATGTAATGATCGTTTGTACCAGTCTGATAAAGTATCATGTCATGAAGAAGCATCTGTGAGGCCATGATTTGTAAATAATAACATTTAGGAAATTCAGTTTAACGCCTTTGGGGTGGATTAGAACGTCGACTTTGCCCCAGACCCCAGCGGCCAACATCACTACATTTTTTGAGGACGAGTGGGTTGCCATTCCTCCATAGACATTCAGACACCTCGTTGAGATTGTCTCCAGCGGAGTTCAAGTCATCTTAAAAGCGAAGAGAGGAAACACCTATATTTATCAGAATGAGATTTTCACCCTGCAGCGGAGTGTGCGCTGATATGAAACTTCCTGGTAGATTAAAACTGTGTGCCCGACCGAGACTCGAACTCGGGACCTTTGCCTTTCGCGGGCAAGTGCTCTACCAACTTTTCTTTTTTAATCTCGTTTTGTTCGCTGCTGTTCGTTGCATCTGCTCAGGGCGGACGTCGTAAGACATCCGTGTAAACTTCGTTGTTGATATATGAACTCAGTTTTTTTTTACTATAGAGGGAGCCCCTCCGACCGAACACGCTGAGCTACCGTGCCGGCAGCCAAATGAGCTACCCAAGCACGACTCACGTCCCGTCCTCACAGCTTTACTTCTGCTAGTACCTCGTCTCCTACCTCCAGAAGAGCTTCTGTAAAGTTTGGAAGGTAGGAGACGAGGTACTGGCAGAACTAAAGCTGTGAGGACGGGGCGTGAGTCGTGTTTGGGTAGCTCAGTGGTGGAGCGAGCACTTGCCCGCGAAAGGCAAAGGTCCCGAGTTCGAGTCTTGGTCCGGCACACAGTTTTAATTTGCCAGGAAGTTTCACTTATATTTATGTCTACTAATAGATGTCCGGATACTTTTGATCAGATAGCGTAACACTCCTGATTTTTTAAGTAGATTACAATAACACCAATTAAATACCTCAGGGCGCTAACGTCCTGGCATCAATAATTACATAAACAGAGGGTTTTCGATTGTCAGAAGATGTAACGTGTTACGGCGTAAAGTCAAGCGCCGACACGCTAGTCGAGAACGATGGGGAAGAGATGGCTGTGAGAAGCGGTCAGCCAATAGCACGCTGACCGACCCCTCTCCAGGACGACAACGCGGTGAAGAGGACATAAGCGCCAAGTTCTACAGCAGCGTCGGCCGTAGTGACAGAGCGGTTCTAGGCGCTTCAGTCTCGAACCGCGCGACTGCTGCGGTCGCAGGTTCGAATCCTGCCTCGGGCATGGATGCGTGTGATGTCCTTAGGTTAGTTAGGTTAAAGTAGTTCTAAGTTATAGAGGACTGATGACCTCATATGTTAATTCCCATAGTGCTCAGATTCATTTGAACCATCTACAGCAGCTTCGAGACTATCAACACTGAAGAAGCGTCGACTCCAATCACCTGCTTGTAATGTCTATGTGACACGGATTTATTGTACTGAAGAGATTTCTTATTTTGTCTGCCGCCCTTTGCTTGCGACAAATCTGTGTAACACAATGTTAATTATTGCATTTTTTTCATCTTATAATAAAACTCATTAATACAATTTGTTTGAATGTTGTCCAGCGATCCGAGAAAGCAGGTTTCTTAGGCACCCATATTTTACGACTGGGATGGATTCAACATAATGAATCACGAGAACTGTTTCCAAGAAAACAGACACAGAATACAAAAATCTCTGTCATTCGATCGAGCGAGGTGGGATAATGAAACTTCAACAGAAAAATGTTCCAATTTGTGTGAATTCCTATGGGACCAAACAGCTGAGGCTCTAGACTTACACACTACTTAAACTAACTTATGCTAAGAACAACATACACGCCTATGACCGAGGGAGCACTCGAACCTCCGGCGGGAGAGACCGCGCAATCAGTAACATGGTACCTCTAATCTCGCGGCGACTCTGCGCAGCAGACTTCAAAAGAATACCGTGCAAAATCATCCTGATTTACGTAGCCCGTGGTTTCCCTATATCAAAGGGATATCTAGTTTCATTATTATCCAACCCGAGATTCCACTTTGATACTAATGACCTCGCCGTTAATGAGAACTAGACCGTAATCTTTCCTCAGTTTTACCTGCGGAAATACAGTGTTTAATGTGGTCGAAGCGGCAGTCCCCTGCGCTGTAGGCTACCAGCAGAGAACAACTGCAGCAGTCCAAGCTCATGCTGAGAACTCCCCACTTATTTTTGTCTTTTTTCTTGTACTATCTCAAAAGAGTGAGCAAGTTCTCAGGTCAAGTATCTCAAATGAAGTATCTCCTACACCAGTGAGCAGCGTTGGTGAAAAGTGTAGCTGCTGGTTTGTCTCGTGCGAAATTGTTGCTAGAGGGTCTCATTTTCGTTTGGTATTGACCTTAGCCGATAGAGGTTACGCTCTGTTGTGCAGTAGTGTCACCAAAGTGATTGCAATTATTAATTGTGACAGTTTGTTTTGCGTGAAATACTTCAGTTAATAACAGCTGTTACACTTTCATTATAAAGTTAGACTCTTATTTTTCTTAACCTCATAGATACTGACAGTTTTTTTTAGTCAAATTACGAGCTATCACTGTATTGTGTTCTTTCTGCTTCAATCTTCGCCTCATTCCGTCTTAGTTACTTTGAGATGTGGCTCTTGCAACCTGAAAATCGTGTTGAACATTTTGTTGATTCAGAGGTGAAAGGGAAACATTTAAAGATCAATGGAGACTCAACATATAAAACAGGTGAAAGACAAGCCTTACGTCAACTATTTCAAAACTTCGTGTTCAGAAGAAAAGTTTCCATATAAAAGGTTCAGTAGGACAAATTTGGAAAGGGATTTAAAGTTCAGAGAGAAGAAATAAAAACTTTAAGGTTTGCTGGTGTCATTGTAGCTTTACAATCAGGACAAAGGAGCAGCAGGAGTAGCTGAACGGAATGAATAAAGTCTCTTGCAGGGAGAATATATTGTATCAGTGAAAGTAAAACATTTATAATGGAATGTAGTCGAATTAAATCAGGGTGATACTGAGGGAATTAGTGATTAGAAAAAGACGCTTTATAGCAATCGATGTGTTTTCCTATCTGGGCAGCTAACCAACTTACGGTGACCTAAGTAGAAAGGACATAAAATGCAAACTGTGAATAGCAAGAAAAGCATTTCTGAAAACGAAGAATTTGTTAAGATCGAACATAAATTTAAGTATTAGAAAGTGTTTTCTGAAGGTATTTTACTGGAGTGTAGACTTGTGCAGAAGTGAAAGGTGGACGATTAACATTTCAGACAAGAAGATAATAGCAGCTTCTGAAATGTTGTGCTATAGCTTAATGCTGAAGGTTAGATGAGTAGATCTAACAATTAAAACCTAGGGAAGGTTTTGGGATCCGTCCTGAGACACTTCCTTAAGGAGATAGAAAAAATTCAATATGATCGAGCAATTTTAATCACGTCAGGAAGACGAATCTCATACCTAAATTTATTTCTTTTCCGCCTCCCTAATTCTGAAAGAGAATAATTTTTATAAGACTCTTCAAGAAATTTCTTCTGCAAGAAATAAATTCCTAGCCCCTCTTAATTTCAACACATCCTGAGAAACAGATATATTATATGCCTCCATAAGCCAACTTCACCAGCAGTAACTATTTTCTTCGTGTTTCATCTTTACTTTATTATTCGTTTTTAAATGTTTGTTGTCTTTATGATTACAGTACTTTATATTTCTGTACGGATATTGTCATGTCAGCCACTATTTCTTTGTGGATTAATGGAGCATAGCTGTGAGCATATAGAAGACAAAGGAGAAGGCACCTGCTCGTGAAATGCAGGAAATCCGGTTTCGACTCCCGGCTCGACACACATTCTCATTTGTCAGAACAAACTCATAACACCGCAGGTTCATCATTTCTGAACGGTTAATTTCATGTTACTAAGGGTCCAATGATTTAACCTCCACTGATGCACTCATTCCATTTCAGTGTTTCAGTTCAACCATTGATTGTACCTACACGTATGTCGAACTGCAGCTCTCTGGGAGTGCCAGAGAAAAATTCTCTGTCTTTCTTTCGGTGGAACTACAACATGGCAGTCGCGAAATGTCGTCACTCGAACGCAAATACATTAGTTACCGATTCTGCGTCCAGATGAGTCTTGTCACATTCGATGTTTCGGATTTATGCAGAAAACAAAAATGGACAGTTTCAAAACTACGAGGGTCACTCCATAAAACTATTTTTGTAAAAATACAGTTTTCATTCTGCATGTGTGAAAGTTTTCGAATGTGTAGATACATCCTTCCCGCTTGTTTTCAAACTTAGTTCAACCTGTTCCCGTGAGAGGCGCCGTCACAGCATGTCTTCAAGGTGGCTGCTACACTTGACGTTCGTCAGAAACAACGTGATGTCATAGAATTCCTGTGCTGTGAAAACGAGGCATTGGGAAATATCCACAAGAGGTTGAAAAAGGTGTATGGAGATGCTGCTGTCAATCGGAGTACAGTTAGTCGGTGGGCAAGCAGGTTACGTGATGAAAGCGGGCACGGCAATATTGAGGATTGTCCTCGCAGCAGCAGGCCTCGTACTGCACACACACACCAGACAATGTGCAGAGAGTTAACGAACTGGTGACTGCTGACAGACGCATCACAGTGAACAGGGGAAGGACGTGTTTGCAGAGTACTGAAAGTGTTGGCGTTAAAAAAAGGTTTGTGCCAGGTGGGTTTCCAGGATGTTGACAGTGGCTTACAAATAAACAACAAAAATGGTATGCAGCGAACTTTTGGAACAGTACGAGAATGGTGGAGATGAATTTATTGGAAGAATTGTGACAGGTGATGAAACATGGCTCCATCATTTTTCACCAGAGACGAAGAGGCAATCAATGGAGTGGCATCATGCAAATTCAACCAATAAAAAAAAATCAAAACTCCACCTTCTGCTGGAAAAGTTATGGCTACGGTGTTTTTCGATTCCGAAGGACTCTTGCTTGTGGACATCATGCCAAGTGGAACCACCATAAATTCTGACGCATATGTGATGACACTGAAGAAACTTTAAGCTGGACAGAGTCGTGTTCGACCACATCGGCAAAAACAGGATGTTTTGCTGTTACACGACAATGCACGGCCACATGTCAGTCAAAAAGTCATGGAAGCGATCACAAAACTCGGATAGACAACACTGAAACACCCGCCTAACAGTCTTAACCTGGCTCCATGTGACTATCACCTCTTTGGGAAACTAAAAGACTCTCTTCGTGGGAAAAGGTTTGAAGATGATGATTTCCTTGTGCACGCTGCCAAACAGTGGCTCCAACTGATTGGTCCAGAATTTTACCGTGCGGGTATACAGGCGCTGGTTCCAAGATGGCGTAAGGCAGTTGAGAGGGATGGAAATTATGTGAAGAAATGAAAATATTGTTCCTAAAGGATTTATCTATGCAGTGTAAAACTTTCAAACATGTAAAATAAAAGACGGATTGTTTTTTTTTTTTTAAGTGTGCATTTCTTTTGGAGTGACCCTCGTTGTGACAGTTCTGTTGTATCATTTCAGAACTCAAGTGTTATCAGGAGATCGCTAGTTTGAGTAGGAAACTGATTCTGCTTTATTTCACTTATGCTTTGCTCACATATTCTGTTGATGCGCAAAACAATGCAGTGAAACACAGCAGAAATCAATAGATTAAGTTCTATTAGACACACATTTAAATGTATGGAATTGGGAAAACGAATTATCATTATCACTTCCGACGAAACTTAAACAAAATTTACATTGTTAGTGAGACATGACAGTACTGATGATAAACGTTACCAAATAACTGACCAAGTACTTCTGGCGCAGGATTTCGGTGGGAGTGGAATTTCGCTGAGGGTGGTGCAAGCGACGGTTCTTAACTGACATGACTTTAATTTTATTGGCAATATGAATCGTACAGTAATCAGAGTGCATGCACAACCGAATAATTAGCTCTTAGTTTCTGAAATTAGTCAAATACCTGGTATAATAAGATAAAACTCAGTAAAATAAACTCTCAATCCACGATAACAATGAAACCTTTAAGGGAGCACCAATGAATATGAAATCATGGAATCTTAACCTAATACATACCATTCGATATAAATATTTCGCCCCACTGAGACCAGTTTCACAAAAGTGGGCCTACAAGACATGCACTTGTCAACAAGGTATCACAAGGTATGACCAACACATTAAGAGAACACCAGACAGACAGCGTAGGCACACATACACAATCTACAGTGACACATAAATCAAATGTATATCAGATACCAAGTGACACACAGAAAGGCAATTTCAGTCATTAAAATCTTATCAGTAAAATACATTTCCTCAGCTAACTCAGAGCTTCACAATATTCAGGCGCCAAAGCTGCTTCAGCATGTTTCTCGAAAATACAATTATACAAGGCACTGCTCCATAAGTTATAGGCTCAACAGCAGCCTTTCCATGTTTCATTAACTCAACCTTGGCAGTTCACGAATGTCAGCACAAACTCATCAGTAATCACAAAACAATTCGCAAGTCACTACTGCACAACCGTTGTAATGGGAAACCTCTCTTCCGCCACTTCGTGGCTACCAGCTGCACTATCCTCTGGACGTACGAAGGCAAACGCTGTCTGTTGCTCCAGCCAAACGATGACTCACATTAATAGCAAACCACATCCAGCGTTGATCACCCTCAGCCGCACTGCCTCGCTACACCACTGCCACGCTGTCACCTCAGACTCCGGGTGGCATTCCTGAGATTCCTGCTGGGGCGTGTTAGCTTTCGCCACCTGTAGCTGCAGCTCATAGCTGTTCCATCTTAGCGAATAGTACAGAACCTGCATCCTCTGGGCCGCTGCTATTGATACCACACAAGTTCACCAATCGTGCCAATGCATGGTCCCAGTGAGTAGATGTTCGAGACCAAGGGAAACAACACTCTATAAAATGTCCAGACACTCTGTGACCAAAATGCTACTGAAACAGAGGATGACAGACTAAAGGCCGAAATACTAAATGTCTTTTTCCTAGGCTGTTTCACAGAGGAAGACTGCACTGTAGTTCCTTCTCTAGATTGTCGCACAGATGACAAAATGGTAGATATCAAAATAGACGACAGAGGAATAGAGAAACAATTAAAATCGCTCAAAAGAGGAAAGGCCGCTGGACCTGATGGGATAACAGTTCAATTTTACGCAGAGTACGCGAAGAAACTTTCCCCCCTTCTTGCAGCGGTGTGCCGCAGGTCTCTAGAAGAGCGTAGCGTTCCAAAGGATTGGAAAAGGGCACACGTCATCCCCGTTTTCAAGAAGGGACGTCGAACAGATGTGCAGAACTATAGTTCTATATCTCTAACGTCTATCAGTTGTTGAATTTTGGAACATGTATTATGTTCGAGTAGCGATATAATGACTTTTCTGGAGACTAGAAATCTACTCTGGTTCCGAAAAAGACGATCGTGTGAAACCCAGCTCGCGCAATTCGTCCACGAGACTCAGAGGGCCATAGACACGGGTTCCCAGGTAGATGCCGTGTTTCTTGACTTCCGCAAGGCGTTCGATACAGTTCCCCACAGTCGTTTAATGAACAAAGTAAGAGTATATTGACTATCAGACCAATTGTGGGATTGGATTGAAGAGTTCCTAGATAACAGAACGCAGCATGTCATTCTCAATGGAGAGAAGTCTTCCGAAGTAGGACTGACTTCAGGTGTGCCGCAGGGGAGTGTCGTAGGACCTTTGCTATTCACAATATACATAAATGACCTTGTGTACGACATCGGAAGTTCACTGAGGCTTTTTGCGGATGATGCTGTGGTATATCGAGAGGTTGTAACAATGGAAAATTACTGAAATGCAGGAGGATCTGCAGCGAATTGACGCATGGTGGAGGGAATGGTAATTGAATCTCCATGTACAAGTGTAAAGTGCTACGAATACATAAAAAGAAAGATCCCTTATCATTTAGCTAGAATATAGCAGGTCAGCAACTGGGAGCTGTTAATTCCATAAATTATCTGGGAGTACGCACTAGGAGTGATTTAAAATGGAATGATCATATAAAGTTGATCGTCGGTAAAGCAGATGACAGACCGAGATTCATTGAAAGAGTCCTAAGGAAAGGCAATCCGAAAACAAAGGAAGTAGTTTACAGTACGCTTGTTCGTCCACTGCTTGAATACTGCTCAACAGTGTGGGATCCGTACCAGATAGGGTTGATAGAAGAGATAGAGAAGATCCAACGGAGAGCAGCGCGTTTCGTTACAGGATCATTTAGTAATCGCGAAAGCGTTATGGAGGTGATAGATAAACTCCAGTGGAAGACTCTGCAGGACAGAGAAGGGAGAGCCGATAGAGGTAATCAAGGTAGCCTCCGCCACACACCGTCAGGTGGCTTGCGGAGTATGGACGTAGATGTACATGTAGAACTGATGTGCCCAGGTAGCCAATCACAACGGAATTCTATTGATCCTAGGCAACAAAATACTATAACAGTTTCTTGGAACGTGAGGCTGCACTACTCAGTTCACTCTGCTACTTAATCACTGAAATACTGGAATGTCATGGCTAACAGCTGATGTTGCATTGGAATGTTCAAGTAGACTGTCACAGACTCATGAATTAAGGATAATGCTGATGCATGGTGAAACAACGCTCTGGTGAGTGATTTGCGGATATAAATCACCTCGGGGTATGACCATGCGGTGCATTTGGCCTGCGGTCGTCGCACAATAGCACTGGCAGCTGTCCACATACGCAGAAGTGTGTTGGTGCATGTCAGAGTACGGTGCAGCGAGTAAATGTGCAGACGTTTTCAGACGTTCTAATGGTGACTATGTGTTGAAAACGGCTCCAAGAACACATATTGATGACGTTACGAGGGGTAGACTACTAGGGCGACTGGAGGCCGGTCAAACACAGGAGATCGTAGCACGGGCCCTCCGTGTGCCACAAAGTGTGATCTCAAGATTATGCCAACGATTCCAGAAGACAGGAAAAGTGTCGAGGCGCTACAGTATGGAACGTCAGCAGTGTACAACACCACAAGAAGACCGATATCTCAACATCAGTGCCCGCAGACGGCCACGGAATACTGCAGGTAGCCTTGCTCGGGACCTTACCGCATCACTGGAACTGTTGTCTTCAGACACACAGTCTACAGCCGACTGAACAGACATGGTTTATTCGCCCAGAGACCTTCAAGGTGCATTCCACTGACCCCTGGTCACAGGAGAGCCTGGTGTCAAGAACACAGTACATGGTCACTGGAACAGTGGTCCCAGGTTATGTTCACGGACGAGTCCAGGTATAGTCTGAACAGTGATTCTCGCCGAGTTTTCATCTGGCGTGAACCAGGAAGCAGATACCAACACCTTAATGCCCTTGAAAGGGACCTGTGTGGAGGTCGTGGTTTGATAGTGTTGGGTGGGATTATGATTGGTGCACGTACACCCCTGCATGTCCTTGACAGAGGAACTGTAACAGGTCAGGTGTATCGGGACGTCATTTTGCACCAGTATGTCCGCCTTTTCAGGGGTGCAGTGGGTCCCACCTTCCTCCTGATGGATGATAACGCACGGCCCCACCGAGCTGCCATCTTGGAGGAGTACCTTGAAACAGAAGATACCAGGCCTGCCCGTTCTCCAGACCTAAACCCCATCGAGCACGTCTGGGATGCTCTCGGTCGACGTATCGCTGCACGTCTTCATTCCCTTACGACACTTCAGGAGCTCCGACAGGCACTGGTGCAAGAATGGGAGGCTATACCCCAGCAGCTGCTCGACCACCTGATCCAGAGTATGCCAACCCGTTGTGCGGCTCGTGTAAGTGTGCATGGTGATCATATCCTATACCGATGTCGGGGTACATGCGCAGGAAACAGTGGCGTTTTGTAGCAAATGTGTTTCGGGACGGTTTTCTCAACTTATGAGCAATACCGTGGACCTACAGATCTGTGTCGTGTGTGTTCCCTCTGTGCCTATGCTACACATTCTGCAATTATCCTTAATTTATGAGCACGAGTGTAGGTGGATCAAGTCCATGGTGATAGTGTCTCATGAGTCAGTGAGATCGGAGCTAAGTCAGAGACGAAGTCCAGGAAAAGATGAGCTGTAGTGGATCGCTAGGTGTGACCAACGATGGGCTGCTAGATGTGGCCGGCTTATAACCTGGAGCGTAGGGTCCACACGGTGGAAGAACTCTGATTTAGGAATCATTAGGCGCGCTTGGCGTAAAGTCGGAACTAAACTGCAGAGCGGGCACTTAAAATGCGGCTGACAGAAGGATACTGGCGAAGGCACGTGATTCACGGAAGCGAGGTGGTGCTGCGGCGAGACACGGTACTGAGGCACCTGCTGGAGTCTCGGTTGTTAACAACCCGTCGTATTTGCGTGTTGCTGCCGATTGCCTTCGTTTAACCTCCAGAAGAAGTGTCTTTGTGGGGCCGAAGCTGTGGCAAAATGAGATACTCTACTGTCGGATGGGTAACTTTGTCGCCGGGAGATACAATATGATGACGCCCCAGCTGCCTCACACCATCGCCTAGCACCGGCTATCAGAAGATGTGGCCAATCTCGTCCCAGACATCAGAATCTTCGTACTCCGAACTTTAGTCATAGTGGCAACTCCAAAGAACAGTTATGCCGATGCAGAAAAAGACAGATCAGCACGCCATCCAAGATGTGATGAGGCACCAAGACTTGTCAGCCGCTGCGCACAGTGGCCTAGCGCTGGCTCCAAGTTGCCGCTCCAGTTCCATATTGGTACTTCTAGCTGCCTCACCTGAGTATTATGGGACTTAACGTCTGAGGTCATCAGTCCCCTAGAACTTAGAACTACTGAAGCACCTAGAACCGCTCGGCCACTGCGGCCGGCTCAGAAGCGCACAGCTCGAGATGTCGTGAACTGCTGGGCGAGGCGGAATTCAAGCATGCCGTGAATATCTTATTTAGGGATATTCTCATTAAATATAAATTTTTATTAAGAAGTGGCATGGTACCTACTTCTCAATCTAAGGTAAAATCTGGTATCCGATGTGTTGAATTGCCTGCTAGCATTTACCTTACCAGTTAGTGTCATAGAGATGTACATCTACATCTACATTTATACTCCGCAAGCCACCCAACGGTGTGTGGCGGAGGGCACTATAAGTGCCACTGTCATTACCTCCCTTTCCTGTTCCAGTCGCGTATGGTTCGCGGGAAAAACGACTGCCGGAAAGCCTCCGTGCGCGCTAGAATCTCTCTAATTTTACATTTGTCATCGCCTCTGGAGGTATAAGTAAGGGGAAGCAATATATTCGATACCTCATCCAGAAACGCACACTCTCGAAACCTGGACAGCAAGCTACACCGCGATTCAGAGCGCCTCTCTTTCAGTCTGCCTCTTGAGTTTGCTAAACATTTCCGTAACGCTATCACGGTTACCAAATAACCCTATGACGAAACGCGCCTCTCTTCTTTGGATCTTCTCTATCTCCTCTGTCAACCCGACCTGGTACGGATCCCACACTAATGAGCAGTACTCAAGTATAGGTCGAACGAGTGTTTTGCAAGCCACCTCCTTTGTTGATGGACTACATTTTCTAAGGACTCTCCCAATTAATCTCAACCTGGCACCCACCTTACCAACAATTAATTTTATATGATTATTCCACTTCAAATCGTTCCGTACGCATACTCCCAGATATTTTACAGAAGTAACTGCTACCAGTGTTTGTTCCGCTATCATATAACCATACAATAAAGTTTCCTTCTTTCTATGTATTCGCAATACATTACATTTGTCTATGTTAAGGGTCAGTTGCCACTCCCTGCACCAACTGCCTATCCGCTGCAGATCTTCCTGCAATTCGCTGCAATTTTGTAATGCTGCAACTTGTCTGTATACTACAGCATCATCCGCGAAAAGCCGCATGGAACTTCCTACAGTATCTACTAGGTCATTTATATACATTGTTAAAAGCAATGGTCCTATAACACTCCCCTGTGGCACGCCAGAGGTTACTTTAACGTCTGTAGACGTCTCTCCATTGAGAACAACACTGTAAAATAAATAATGTATTTCTCCCAGTAGGATATTAAATACTAGAAAATCCTAGCTTCTTTAAAAACTGTGCGCCTGCTTAGCTGGATGATACCGTGCTTGTGTTGTCGACTGAAATAAGACTCGGACTTGGCGGCCGAACTTCCCTGATGGAGCCTCCAGGCCAGCAATGGCATACGATCATTTCATTTTATCTTTAAAAACTCGAACTCTCTTGCATAAAACGGCTTCAAACGTCTCACTATTTGACAAATGGAATAATGTGTTAAATATGTGATGTCAAGCATGTAAACGAGGGAAAGTTTAGGAACGGTGTGAAGTTTAAAGTTTGTTGGATGGAGCTAAGTGCCCTCATCATCTAACATTGGATCAGTGTGGTCTGCGTTATATGCGCTGCATTTTAAACAAAGGTGGCGTTCCATGCACCTCGTTGCTTATGATGTCATATTTCCGGAGCAATGTGTTGTATAATAATATAATTTTGCAGGTTCATTCAATGGTGTATGTGGATACGGTCTGAAAAATCTGTTGCCTATAAAGATAGCAGTAAAAAAAGCAATAATTTAAAACGCAGTCACTGATGCTGAATTTTTATTGAATGAACAACGAAAATGTTGTAAGCGATAAACTTTCTTCCTTTCATTATTTTGTGGGAGGTGTTAGCGGGGAAAAGTTCCTTAAAATGATGTGTGAAGTTTGTTGAAAGTCGCTACAGGCTCTCGTTCTCAAGTACTAGATGAATAAAATTGGTGTTTTTGAGTGTGGGGATTGCGCTATCTCGAGATATAAACACAGTTGCTAACTGTAATACATGTCTTATCGCTTTAACTATTTAACATAAGATTACAGCTTTTAATGAGTAGATTATGACAGTATTTTAATTTTTTAATTTCACTCCATCTTTATGTGAAATACTGATACCCAAACTTTTGTTGTCTTGGACTCCGTTGGACAGCCAAGTTGCAACTACGACTGGGTGCCATGGACGATTTTAGCAGTTTAGTGGTATAGATGAGGTGTTCATGTATACTTTCTGCACTTCTAGGTACAACGTAGCAGAGATACATGTAAAAGGTGACACACAATGGATTTTGAGAACAGCATTGTCAGTGTGTGTCAATTTCCTATGGGATGTCCACAAGCGCACAAAATGTTTCTAGAGCATTTAATTTTCTGTTACAATTTTCAGGGCCAGAAGCACAAGCGAGATTCTCAAGTTTAAAGCTTATGTGAAGGAAAAGAATGACTCTGGTTATGTGGGCATCTTCTAATGAAGTACTGCAATCATGTGGTGATCTGACACTTGCGTGCTCCAGATAGTCTGAGTCAATAACTCAACATTTATAACCGCGAGTAAGTAACTTAATCAGAGACTGATCTAAACTTTTTGCAGAACTTCGACATGGCATACGATGCAGATAACAGATGCAGACACGAGTAAGTTTCATCTTCCAACACCGGTGTTCTCCATCGAGTTAGTGTGGAAATCACTAAATTCAACTCAGCAAATTCAGTGTTCAGTTTCCTGAACACCGACATTGTCGGGCATTCGTTGGGGTACGGTTACCAGATCACCTGGTTTACCCGGATTTCACCCGGTTTTTATTGCTCTGTTTCAACCCCAGTAGCAAATTTATATATCAGCAAAGAAAAAAGATTTTTGAACTTTGTTATACGACATACTATGGGGACCCGTACATGAAATATTCGGTACCACATTCTTACGTACTATATATGCACATTTCACAAAATAGCAAATATTAAAATACAACTTTGGCGCTCTGTATTGTATCAAGTATCGTTTTGTACGAAATATATAAAATGTAACACACCCATATAGTCAACTACCGCCCATTTAAATACAATTAACAGGAATATTTAATAAGTGGAAAAGTATCTTATTGTAATCATCAGTTCTACTGTTTCATTTTGAAACGTCCCCTTAGAAAAATTATTCAAGATTGTGCTTTAACTGACACACAATATTTTTAGCGCAACGCAATCTGACTTTCAAAAATCCATACAAAAGAATGGCCCTGACTAACATTAACCTATACGTGTCACATATCACTTACCTCACAAAAATCTTGGTTACTCGAACTACTGCAATACAGCAAGCACCACTACTGCCAGTTAACTAAAAGATTCAAACTCCTGAAGGCACTAACTACTGATAGGCATAGTTAGCAAATGAAAGATTTTAATAGAGAACAAACAATGTATTTACCTTAATAGTCATAATATATATAGCAGTTCATGACATCCAGTCTTACAAATTTCAAAACATCGGCATCTCTCTCCCCACGTCCACCACTGCTGGCGGCTCACCTCCAACTGCGCAACGCTACGCGCTGTTAGCATCCAGCTGCCGCTGCCCAACCCTACAATGGCAGACAACAATGCAAACCAGCCACAGACTGCACACGGCACAGCCAGTGATTTTCATACACAGCGCTGCGTGGAGGCGGCGTTACCAATAAAAAACCTAAACAGCCTACTTACAATTTGTGTAACTATCAGACAATCAGCGTTACAAGCAGTTTAGTCATTTTTTTAAACGAACACACCACCATTTGACTGCATTGTTGTTCTTTAATTACGACGAAGGTTTCTGCCTTTTTCCCATTTTGAAGTGATTGAGTTTATGTCATTAACAGATACTGCAGGACATCAAACTCAAAAGTGTCCATAATCTAAGAAAAATATTGGCTCCACATGAAATGCCATACATAAACTCATATTTTACGATATGGCATTTCGTGGGGAACCAATAATTTTCTTCAATTATGGACAATTTTGAGCTTGATGTTCTGCAATATGTGTTAATGACATAAACTTGATCTCTTGAAAATGGCATAAAAGGACGAAACCTAGGTCCTAATTACATAAACAATACAGTCAAATGGCGGTGTGTTCATTTTAAAATTATTGTATGACATCAAAAACAGTTTAGTCATTAAATGTGAAATTAATTGCAAAATCTTATTACTTCATAAAATGTGATAATTAAAGTTTTCGGTGGATTTCTGGCTAACTGATGCACCGAAAGTTATGTTCGCTCTCAAGAGATTATGTTTCTATAATAACTCAAATTAGAGATGCTGTAATTAATTCTGTAATTACGCATTCTACAACTCTCTATCATGAACTGCGCTGCTGCCACGATAGCAGGTTCGAATCCTGCCTCGGGCATAGATGTGTGTGATGTCCTTAGGTTAGATAGGTTTAAGTAGTTCTAAGGGACTGATGACCTCAGATGTTAAGTCCCTTAGTGCTTAGAGCGATTTGAACCATTTTTTTGTTTCCGATGTGAGCTGTTCACTTATGGTTCTAAGCACTATGGGACTTAACATCTGAGGCCATCAGTCCCCTAGACTTAGAACCACTTAAACCTAACTAAGGACATCCTGCCCGAAGCAGGATTCGAACCTGCGACCGTAGCAACAGCACGGTTCCTGACTGAAGCGCCTAGAACCGCTCCGTCACAAAGGCCGACAGGTCGGAAACACGATGAACATTATTAGAGAAAACTATATCTGATCCGTAGTTTGATTTCATGAACAATAGTTCTGGAGGAGGATATTCAGAACTTTTGAAAACAGTGCTATAATTTTTTGTGATCCTAGCCCACAGATCAGCTGTCTGAACTATGTTTTCCTTATCAAATATACATTTGGCTGATGAAAGACATAGACTTCCTGCACAATGTGTACAGAATTCGTTGATCGTCAGTTATAACCACAGAGATCGTACTTGCTTTCAATATTATAATAACATCAAATCCAGGAAAGAGTTAAGAAGATTCGAGGAAGCAAGAAATATGTATTTGTAAAAAAAATGAACCGTTGCCATTCATGTAAAGATTGTCTGTAATACCCTCCCGGTTTTTCATTTGGAAATATGGTAACCCTAGTTGGGTATTTGTAGTTCACGTCATTCTGCCGTGCGACATTTCAAGGGCGTTGCAGTACGCAGACATTGACCGCACGTAGCGGTGTTGTAAGCCAAAGCGGGCAGTGCGCTCTTAGCCCGGCCGTGTTTGGTTTCGGACTTCCTGGCGGCGCAGCGGTACCCCAGCCTGAAGCCGCAGCTGACAGGAAGGGCAGCACACGGAGCGCACCGTGCTTTAAACGGACCGACAACTGAGGGCACCGCTGCATAACTGGTCGCTCCACCCGCCTTCTTAGCAGCGTACGCTAAAGGGTAGCACGCACCCAGCTCGACAAGCAAGTATGATCAGGCACGTCTGTCTCGTAATTTCACCCGAGCATTCGTACTCTTCAACCTGCTCGAGACTTGTTCTACTTTCAGTTATACAAGCTTGTACAAGTATGCCGGCCGTGGGTGGCCGAGCGGTTCTAGGCGCTACAGTCTGGAACCGCGCGACCGCTACGGTCGAGTTTCGAATCCTGCCTCGGGCATGGGTGTGTTTGATGTCCTTAGGTTAGTTAGGTTTAAGTAGTTTTAAGTTCTAGACGACTGATGACCTCAGAAGTTAAGTCCCATAGTGCTCAGAGCCATCTGAACCATTTTTCTACAGGTATACCAAGTTCTACGTGCCTGAGAGTGTGTGCCGACGATGTGCAGGCTTCAGCATGTCCCACGCTAAGACCATTGCGCAACGAGACTGGTGGATTGTGAGAAGAGTTCATATGTCCACCTTCCTGCAGACAGGGTTCTGCTGAAGTACGGATAGAAGGCGCATCACAGCAACTGGAAACGTACTCTATAATTTCAGTACGCAGGACAGCACGTCTCTTGTGGGGAAAAAAAAGTCTAAACTGTGTGTAGATCCATCGTGAAATCCTGGCGGTATAATGGACCAATTACAACGTCGCGTCCAGCCGATTGAAATGGTAACAACAATTTGCCTAAGGCCGCACAGGTAAGGCCATACGCGCCAGATCTTGCAACATTCGATTTCCTTCCTCACGGCAATCTGAGAGAACATTTGAAGGGGCAAGAGATTTCCCGACGATGAGGCCTTCATACAGCTATTCTCTAACAACTCCCCAAACAATTAGCGTGATTCTATCGACGCGTAACGGAACGATTGGTTATGTTTCGACCGTTATTTGCAGAGACTTGGTCATTATTTTGAAAAATAGTGTTAGATATCTGTGTCGCTTTACAGTGTAGTGGAGCATTTAAATAACAGTCGCTTGGCCTGCCATGATAACGTGCAGCATACTTTTTGAAGTCCCGTCGTATAAGCACTTATGAGGCAATCTTCTTCGCAACATCATATCTAGCGGTGTAACGGAAATCAATCTCAAACTGGTGAAAAAGTTTATTCAGGTATATGAAATTTTTTGTGTTAGCAGAAGAGACAACACCGTGTTACGAATGGAGGCTTGAAATGCTCGCGTTTTAGCTCACGCAGGCTGGCATGTGGAGGGAAGAACTATACTGACGTGAGGTCTGGAGCATGACAAGGAATGAGAATTCAGAATGCGGACGAAATTAGTTTGATAGTTAACTTTAATCCATTAATGATGAACGTCGCTCTTGACGGTACATAATTCACAATATTATTATGGTAACTGAATATGGCGCCTTTCTAGGTCGTAGCAAATTACGTAGCTGAAGGCTGTGCTAAACTGTCGTCTCTGCAAATGAGAGCATATGTAGACAGTGAACCATCGCTAGAAAAGTCGGCTGTACAACTGGGGCGAGTGCTAGGGAGTCTCTCTAGACTAGACCTGCCACGTGGCGGCGCTCGGTCTGCAATCCCTGATAGTGGCGACACGCGGGTCCGACGAATACTGACGGACCGCGGTCGATTTAAAGGTTACCACCTAACAAGTGTGGTGTCTGGTGGTGACACCACAAAAATTAGCCTGGTTTCGTGAGCCTCAAATTGAAAACCTATCACGATATAGCAAAGAGATATTTGCACATGTTATATTGTAAACAAAATGCAAAACAAATTATCTGCCACAGACCAACACTTAGTTATTCTAAAGATAAATGCTCCTGGTACGAAATAAAGCAAGCAAAATTAAAAAAGTAAGGTGTTTATTAATCTGGAATGGGAAACGATAACGAAATACAAATTTATACTCGTGTATCATCAGCGCCTATCAAATCGCAGATGCTTATGGCGTCCATACCTTTTCTCTTGTTCGAATTCTTCGTAATCAAAGGTGTTGTGAGTGGTAGGTGGTTCACATATATTTCTTCATTCTAATAATTATATCAGTGAAGTAGATGTATCTTGAACTCACTGATCAACTTAACGTGAGGTTATTTCCTTTCATCAGTTACTATGCTTACACCACGTAACACCTTTCCTCTGTTTTTCGCATCATATATCCCTCGACATCTACTTCACTACTATGCAATTCACACTCATCTGCTTGGCAGAGAGTTCGCAGAACGACTTTCCGACTATTTCTCTTACCATTCCACTCTCGGAGAGCACGTGGGAAAAAATAACGCCTACATATTCCCGCGCAATCTCTGACTTCTATTTTATCACGATGGTCATTTATCCCTATTTTCACGTTAAATGAGAAAGTTGGCGACGGAAATTTCATGAAAACATCAAATCTCATAGAAAGTTTGAAGTGGGACACACTTGCAGATAGACGGCGCGCTAAGCCGAAGGGGCTGCTCACTAAATTCCGAAATCCGATCTTCGCCGAGGATGTAGACTGTAGAGCATATTTTATTACCACCAACTTTCAAATAGCGCAATGATCACCATTCAACATTCAAATATAAGGGAAATTAGAGCTTGTGCTGAGGCGTTCAGACAGTTATTTTTCCCTTGCGCGATACGCGAGTGGAACAGACGGGGGAAAATATGACTTTGGT
This sequence comes from Schistocerca gregaria, assembly GCF_023897955.1. Lineage (NCBI taxonomy): Eukaryota > Metazoa > Arthropoda > Insecta > Orthoptera > Acrididae > Schistocerca > Schistocerca gregaria. Next base: position 276,689,461 of record NC_064925.1, on the reverse strand, counting down.
GCGAATTGTGCCCTCCGACACACACCGCTTGGTGGGTAACGGAGATGTAGAATCCGCTACGAATAACACCTTTTTTTAATGACTGCCACCCCAACTCGCGTATCATTTCCGTGACACTCTCTCCCCTGTTTTGCAAAACGAGCTGCCCTTCATTGAACTTTTCCAATCTCTTCCCTCAATTCCATCTGGTAAGGATTACACAGCGCGCAGCAGTACACCAGTTGGGTATGGACAAGCGTAGCGTAGGCAGTCTTCTTAGTAGATTTGTTGCGTCTCCTAAACGGTCTGCCAATAAAATGCAGTCTTTGATTCGCCTTCTCACGACGCTTTCCATGTGATGGTTCCAATTTAAGAGTTAAGCTGTTCCTAACTGTAATTCCGGTATTTAGTTGAATCGACAATCATTGAATTTGTATTATTTATCGTGTAACCGAAATTTAAAAGACTTTAGGCCCAAGTAGGGGATCTCACACCTTTATTGTTATCGGTCATTTGCCACTTTTGCACCATGCAGATAACTTCGGTAAATCACTTTGTAATTCGTACCGATATTGTTATGAGTTTATTAAACGATAATTGACTGCACATCTGAAGAATCTAAGATGGCTGCTCAGATCATCTCCTAAATTGTTCATATACGAGGTGATTCCGTGATTTTGTTACAGACTTTCCGGGATGATGAAGGAGGCTGGATGTATCAATTTGAGGTAAGGGACTCTGATGCGGGAACGACAGAGTCGAAAGTTATAAGCAAAAATCATTCTGATACCTCTGAAAGTGGAGTGCATGTACCAGTTGCTAAAACAGTAGTGTGGAGAACGATCATAGGTGGCAGTATGGACCCAAACAAGAAAAGAAAAAAAATCTATTAAACATGGACTCTGAAACGCATATCTTAATAGCATGAGCATTTGTTCATCTTCGCTTCAGTGAAACACATCTCTTCTATTGAGCAAATACACATAACTCAAGGTATACATTTGGAGCCCATATTTATTGGATTCTTTTTGTTTTGTTCCATATCTCTGAAATTTGCCTCTCTAGAATCTTAGCAACAAAAGTACAGGTACATGTATTCCACTGTCAGAGGTATCAGAACGATTTCCTCTTATAACTTTCGATTCGATCGTCTCCGCGACGGCGGCTATTACCTCCAATTCATACATTTACCATTCTTCATCGTCCATGAAACTTTGTAACATCATTATAGAATCACATCATAGACTAAGAACAACAGAGAAACTATAACACTTCCTTGGAGAACCCCTAGACATCAGTTCTATTTCACTCGACGACTTCCCGTCAGTTACTAAGAACAGTGATCTATCTGACACGGAATCACGAATGCAGTCGCACAGCTGAAGCGATACTCCATAAGCATACAGTCATAAAAACAAAGCCGGCCAAACGAGCAAATCGTCTAGTCCGACCTCCACAATCTTCGAAGCACAAACTGATACTTGTACAAGCATACTTAAACTGTGAGAAGACTAAGGGGATTTGTGAAGGCTTGCACATACATTCTTCCTAAGCTTGGAGTTCCATGTGTGGTGGGACGAAGGTGTGATCAGTAGCGTTTGGCTCAGAGGTAACATATTCGAATCCTTGTGGTTCAAATGGCCCTAAGCACTATGGGACTTAACATCTGAGGTCATGTCAGCTAGACTTAGAACTACTTACCTACTAACCTAGGGACATCACACATATCCATACCCGAGCAGGATTCGATCCTATGACCGTAGCAACCGCGTGGTTCCGGACTGATGCGCCTAGAACCGCTCGACCACAGCGGCCAGCACGAATTGGTTGGAAGATAGTTTTCACCATCAATATGTAGCCAGCAAGGGCAGGAGAGGTTGTGGTGTAAGGTTCTTTATCATCAGAATAAGCGGCGTTTTTTTTAATTTTATTTTATTGAATTCCAAACCTCTCTGCAGTATCTCAAGGGTTGAAAGCAAGTAGTATAACTAGCAGTGTCGTGGGCAATTCTGCATTACTGCCAGATTTCCACCCCTTCCCCTCCCCATGTCAAGTCGTCGATGATGTCATGCATTGTTGCCACATTTCTCCCACTCCCCCACCTCTCTCACAAAGGCTAATTGCCATACGCATAAAGTAGTTGGAGTTTAAAAAACTGGCAGAAAATTTTTAAAAAACACCAATGAAGTATGCCACCTGTTCTAGTTGTAAAATGGCCGTAAATTCAAAAACACAAGATCGGAAATTATACTATTGTTTGGACATTAAAGATGGAGGACCCTGGGATACTCGGCCAGTCAGTTTGACATAACATTCGAAGATAGCAGTTCAAGATGGCGACAGGGGATACTCGGCCAGCCTTCATGGTTGTCGGATCACTTGTGCTAAGTAAAGAATCCAAGTTTGTGGACTCTGGGATACTGGTCCAGCCTGCGTGATAGTCACATTCTTTTTCCTAACTATGAAAACTGTGCAGAATCCTAAGTTTCAAGTGGTGGGAAATTAAAAAACTGATGCATCTTGCGTCAAAACCAGCCAAGTCACTGAAAGCGTATTTGTCAATAGTGATGAAAAACATCTAGAAAGAAAACAGTGATGGTCACAAACGTTTGTCTTTCATAGTCACTTGCTTAAAGTAATGGCGGCCACTGAGTGAAGCGCGTTTCTTCGGCTCGCGAGTTTTTCCGCTCATTGAAGGTGTTACAGAGAAGTGCGGCAGTCCACAACGTGTGCATCCGACTAAACAAGTGTTACTTGCCGTGGTGTATTGTTCTCCGTTGATTACCACAAGTGATAAGTGATAAGTGAGTGAAAAATGGGAAGAGCACGAGTAAGCGGCAGCAGGCGAGGCTACAGGGGCGCAGGCAGCGCGGGCGCCCCGTCTCCGGCGGCAGGTGAGGCCCCGCTTCCCGACATCGGGGAGCTCGTCCGGTCCCAGGTGAGTGCGGCGCTGCACAGCAAAGACACGCTAGACGTAATCGTGCAATCCATCACGGACTCCGTGACGGCCGCGGTCATGGACAAACTGCAAGAGTCTGTCGGGCGCAACAGCACCGAAATCCAGTCTCTTAGAAAGTCCCTGGCCGCACAAGAGAAAAAAGGCTCCGACCTAGAGGCTAAACTGTCTGCTGCCACCGATGAAATTGAGCAGTATCAGCGAAGGAACAGCTTGCGCTTGTTCGGGGTAGCTGAAAACTATCGCGAAAACACCGACGACCTGGCCATTAGCCTTGTGCGTGAGAAACTTGGCGTACAGATTGACGTGGCCGATATTGACAGAAGCCACCGTGTTGGGCGCAGGATACCAGGTGCCATGAAACCCAGGCCCATAATAATTAAATTTGTGTCTTACCGGAAAAGAGCTGAAGTGTTTGCTCAGAAAAGAAAACTCGCCAAGAGTGGGGTTACCCTGAGGGAAGATCTGACGCGCGAAAGACTAAAAGTTTTGAACGCTGCGATCACACAGTTCGGCCTTCAAAATGTATGGACCCAGGATGGCAGGATCGTAGTCAAGACGGAAGGAGGGAGGAAAACGGTGACGAACATGTTCGAACTGAAAGACTGAGCGAAATCTCGTGAGACACAAAGTCTCATATTGTAATCTGTCTAATATAAGTTAATTTTTATTCTTTCTTTTCATTTTTTTAGCTTAAAATTGCTCTGTTATTTCTATAAGTACCATAACCTGTATGTTTATACTGTTTACACTGTCAACTATATCTTAACTAATGTATTATCAAATTATTCGTTTCTCTACGTAACTATTTTTTTATCTCTAATTACTTTTTCTCGTGTAATTTTTGTTATTATTTTCGTTTCTCCACATAACTATTTTCATCTTTAATTGTTTTTCTCATGTAATTTTGTTAATTATTACATAAGGTAGTCTCACTTTCATGCTTAATTAGCAACCCACCATCATACTTTAGTTGTAATCCTCATAAGTGAAATTAATATCACACTCTGTCGTAACGTGAAGATTACTCCCGTTGTGTTTAGCGAAATTCCTTCCCCTGCCAGCCCACGGCCACAGAGTAATCTTTGTCTGTGCCTCGGCTGCTTCCAGAATCGTTGCAGACGTTGCTGACCTTGGCCGCAGACCCCGTTGCCTCCCCGGGGACCTACCCCCTCCCCTTCACGACCGTTTTCACTGCACAGAACTGGGAGGACACTCCCTTACCCCCCTCCTTCACACGCATTCCTCATGCCAGACCCTCTTGTCACCGCCAACATCGGTCGGTAGCCTCCTCGGGCAATCAACACCCGAACGCACCAAGTTGCATATTGCACATGCAAATATCCAGTCTCTGCCAGCTCACTTCGACGAGCTCAAATATATATTTCAAACTGCTGATATACACGTAATACTTTTGTCAGAGACTTGGCTCAAACCAAGTATTCCTACAACTTCCGTAAACCTAGATGGCTATATCTTTCTCAGGCACGACAGATACAACAGACGAGGGGGCGGAGTAGGGGCGTACATACGCTCTGATTTGTCACCTACAGTACTACACACATCCGACAACAATGTAGATAAACAACTGGAATATATGTTCATAGAGATCAAATCGCTTAACTGAAAGTGCTTAATATGTGTCCTTTACAAACCTCCTAAAGTAGGTGGGTTCGCCTGCTTCGAAACTGCCCTCTCTAGTCTCGAATCGTCATATGAACATGTAATTATAGCAGGTGACACTAACATTAATTTTCTGTGCAATAGTCCTTCCACTGGGAAATTTAAGAGGATGCTTTCTTCCTCAAATATGACGCTACTTCAGCTGGCACCTACTCATCACACGACTACCAGTCACACTTTCATTGATATATTCGCAACGAAATCTCCGAACAGAATAATCCGCACCTCTCAAATATCTGCGCCTGGCATGTCTGCCCATGACATCATTTCCATGACGTATTCACTAGAATGTCCTAGAAAGAAACAAAAACTGTCTACATACCGAGACCTCAAACGCATAAATTTGACTGAACTCGAAACTGAGGCACAAGAAATAGTTTGGAGGATGACCTCTACTCCCCTCATGGACATAAACGACAAACTCCAGGATTTCACTAACAAAATTACTCGACTCTATGACAAATATGCTCCAATAAAGACCAGAAAAGTAAAAAGGCAACCTGCACCCTGGCTGACTGATGAACTAAAACAGCTCATGAATCTCAGAGATGCTGCACATCGAGCATACAAGATACACCCTACACCTGAAAATCATGCTGTATACAAGCAGAAACGAAACAAAGTCAGTCAAGCGGTGAGAAACGCTAAGCTCAGACATGCCCGTACATTAGCTGACAATAGATGTAGACCAGCTATCCTGTGGAAAAATCTTCGTAGTCTCGGTTTAGACAAAATAAAAGTTGCAGAAAATCATATGGTCCCAGCTGAAAAACTAAACCGATTCTTCACGTTACCTACAACCAAAATTGTACCGCAAAAAAAGAAAACAGAGAATCATTGATTACTTCATGGGGTTGAACGACTGTAGCAAAGAAAAATTCTATCTACAGCACGTCACTTGCCGTAATGTCAAGAAAGCCATAATGCGGATTAGATCAGCATCTACTGGACATGATGGTATCACTATCCAGATCGTAAAACTTATTATTGACCAACTACTGCCCTCTATAACAGACATTTTCAATGATTCATTAATCACAAGTGTTTTCCCTGAGGCCTGGAAACTGGGACAAATTAAGCCACTGCCTAAAAAGGACATAGCCAGAGCACTCTTTGACTACTGTCCCATCTGCCTTCTTCCTGCACTATCAAAGGCCTTAGAGTATATAGTTCATGACCAGCTCACTAACTACCTCACTACTAACAAACTACTAGACGAATACCAATCAGGTTTCCGTAAACATCGAAGCACAACATCTGCTCTGATAAAGGTGACAGATGACTTGAAACTTGCCATGGACAGACAAGAAGCGACTATCATTTGCTTCTTAGATTTCAGCAAAGCATTTGATACTGTCGACTTCGACATCTTACTGGCCAAACTTAGCGGTCCAAATTTCTCACCAAGTGCAGTGCAATGGTTTCGCTCATACATGATGTCTCGTCAGCAACGCGTCCTGTCTGGGAATATAAAATCACAATGGCGGCAGGTAGTGTCAGGCGTTCCCCAAGGCTCAGTATTAGGTCCTATACTCTTCTCTCTGTATGTCAACGATGTGTCATCGGTTCTGACCTATTGCAAATACCATATGTATGCTGATGACCTTCAGTTGTATCTGTGCGAAACCAAGCAATCTCAAGAAAGCTATTGAAAATTTCAATACTGACCTCGATGCACTGTCAAAATGGGCACAGGACATAGGTCCAAAACTAAACCCATCTAAAACACAAGCGATACTTGTTGCTCACTCTAAGCTCATTAGCCCAAAACATCGGGAATCCTTACCACCTCTTATCCTAAATGGAACAAATATTAACTTCTCTCCCTCAGCAAAGAGTTTGGGAGTAATAATAGATGAAAATCTAAATTGGACAGAGAACGTAACTGCAGTGTACAAAAAAGCATCAGCATCCCTTCATGTCCTACAAAAATATAAAAAACTCTTCCCTTTCGATCTGAAAAAGAAATTAGTACAAACGCTTATACTCCCAATCATTGACTACAGCGATATTATCCTACAAGGCCTCTCTCAGGAAAATTCCCGACGTCTAGAACTGCTCATGAATGCCTGCGTCCGATATATCTGTGACGTTCGACTTTTTGATCACATTTCACCAGCATATGCAAAATTGTCCTGGCTGCTTGCAGACAAACGCAGAGATTTCCATACACTCTGTCTCTTCTACTGCCTAATAAATGTAAACTGTCCCTCATATCTCTCCTCGTCCCTAACACTCATGTCGGAACAACATGACAGAAACACACGTTCCCATTATAATAAAATCCTCTCCGTTCCACTGCATCGCTCAGTCACCTTCTCCAAGTCCTTTACAGTAGCGGGAACCCGACTCTGGAATAACCTCCCTCGTTATGTTAGAGAACTTAAAAACATGTCCAGCTTCAAAAAACAGTTAATGACGTATCTACTTAAGCAACAGTAATGCCTTCCTCTGTACATGAATGCACTTCACCTCATTACTTCCCTCTTTCCCCCTCCTTAAATCCCCATTCCCCAAAACACGCTAAACTAGTAAACATCTACTTTACACACCAAGATATTATGTACATCTGCACAAACCTTCGTTACTATTGCCAATCCTTCTCATGTTTGTCATTATTATTTGATTTTTTTACTGTTATTATTATTGCTTATTATTGCTTTTATCATAATCTGTATGTATAGCACCTGCTGTAGAAATACTGCCAGCATTTAATTTATTAAGTCTTAGTCATGTTTATCATTACATTTTATTATTGCTTTTATCATAATCTGTATGTATAGCACCTGTTGTAAAAATACTGCCGCATTTACTTAATTAGGTCTTAGTCACTACTCTTTATTCATATTGTCACTAGAGTAAGCTAATATTCTCATTCAAACTATTGTCATGATGTAACTGTGATGTGTGAAATGCTGCATGTGTGGAACACTGGTCCGATGTAAGAGAGGGCCTGATGGCCCTAATCTGATCAGGTTAAATAAATAAATAAAGGTCTAATGTTTACGTGGCATGTTTTGTGAAATCTGCGTCATAATGATTCATTTTTTATTCCTTTATGATTGACTCTTTTTGTTGCATTTTTGTATAATTTTACGCTTTTTTGTACTAGTGTACTCTTTCTAAATTTCTAAACCTTGTGAAAAAACAATTAAAGAAAAAGTGACACTGTAATTGCTTTTGTTTATAGCTGTAGAAAAAAAGCATTTCAACGTAAGTTGGATTATAACATATCAAGCAGAAAACAAAATAGTATTTCTCCCACTGAAAGTTTATAGTTCACTTAGATCTTCAACATAATAAAAAGAAAAATGGTCAGCAAATAATCAAGTACGTTATTGTTTTATGAAGCTGCAATGAGTGAAGATCTTCCCATGTTTGCCCAAAGTGTTTCTGCAGGAGACGTTTTATGTCTTTTGTAATAGAGACAGAAAGAGTAATGTCTTTGATTATTGTGTCAAGTGTCATTTGAGCCATCTGTTTTCCTGTTTTACACAGGAAAGAAGCGGGAAGAGCGAAATCTGGGTTTGAATCCCAATCTGTCAATTGTCGCATGTCACTAATATGTAGTACATCTGCAGTTGTTGCAAAGATATTGGCATTCAGTGAATTTATTTCGAATTATAATCTTGATACATCTAGAACAAAAACCAAAGTTAAGGTATAGTAAGGAAAATACTCAATTAGAGCCAGGATAATAATTAACGATTAACAAGGAGAACAATTCTCAAGCTTCACTTGTATTGGCTGTCATTTATCTTTCAGTGATAAAGTGAAAAAAAAAAAAGGTTCATCAAGTTCCGAAAGGTCCATCAAGTTCATTTTACATAGCTATAAAATTAACCTATCTTAACAAAAGTTTGCATGTTTTTCACTTTATCCTATGACTATGACGCATTACAGTACTGTGGATTTATCTATGCCCACACTAATTTAAAAAAATACCTGTATTTCATTGTGTAAAATGGGTCTCAGGTCTTATCTCATGTAAGCCTCGATTAGTTGTCGACTGTTGGTTAGCAGGTTTTAAATTGACCTCACTTTTAATGTGTTCTTTTAGTGCTACTGCTGCAAGCTGGTAATTGGCATATTACTTTGTGACAGCATAGACTGCAAGGTTTCGCTAGTTTCCCTGTTAACCAGTAACGAGACCTTGTAAATAGGACTGACACATGTGAATGTTTTTTAACTGATGACTGTGGCGCGTTGATCCACGTTGCCACTTATATATCCCCACTAAATTTAAAACTTGTTTTCCATTCACGTAAAAGAAAAGTTTCATTGTGCCTTACGGTTTATATAATAATCTTATATCGCAGCTTCCACTCAATTTTACCACAGTTCTGTTCCGATCTGTTCCATATGCTCCTTTACTACACATAATGCACTTTTAACTTATTTCGTTTATTTTTTAAGCAATTTTTTGTTTTTTCTTCATTTTAAATGTAAATCACTAATTCAAATTGTGAACTGCCGAGCTAGCGGCCCCCGTGTTCTTATCTCCATCAATAGACGGCGGCACTTTTGCCACTCTGGTTTACCAATGTGCTACCTCGTCCGCATCCGCAACTCCCTGTTCTGTGTCATAGGCAGCACACCGCGCTAAGTACACGTCCACCCCGGCGCTCGGGGGCCACAGCACAGTGTGAGTGTCCTGCTATAATTTGTGTCTCTCCCTAGCCAGGGAGTCGTCCGTAGTGCTGTCTGGTGTCACTTTCGCATTGACATAGTTTTCATAGCACCCAGCCCGACCGGCGGATTCTAAATGTTTTTTAAACATTTTTAAAACATTTTTATGATTTTTTTTGTTTTTTATGTGTGTTGCGGAGTGTGAAAATTCTCGCTCTTGCGGTTTTCAGTGGGACACCTGAGGATGGGCTTATGAGAGCCCGAAACCGGTCGTCAAAATAAAAGAAATTTATAACTGAAACGGTATTTTCAACCTCTGGTTCATCAATGTAAATTTATGTGTGTGGAACAATTCGCCGTATATTAGAGTAAAGTGAGACAAGAGATTCTAATTTTATACGAGTATCGCTGTGGTAACAATGATGTATGGCTGCGAGTCACAAGTGAATAAAACAAATTATCAAAACAAAATACAGTCGTCTGAAATGCGGTTGCTCATTAATGAGAGGATACTCGCTAAAAGACAAAAAATGCAATGGAAATACAACGCAGGAATTAAGTGTATTTACGTGAAAACCACAATTTTACACTACTGGCCATTTAAATTGCTACATCACGAAGATGACGTGCTACAGACGCGAAATTTAGCCGACAAGAAGAAGATGCTGTGATATGCAAATGATTAGCTTTTCAGAGCATTCACACAAGGTTGGCGCCGGTGGCGACACCTACAACGTGCTGACATGAGGAAAGTTTCCAACCGATTTCTCATACACAAACAGCAGTTGACCGGCGTTGCCTGGTGAAACGTTGTTGTGATGCCTTGTGGAAGGAGGAGAAATGCGTACCATCCCGTTTCCGACTTTGATAAAGGTCGGACTGTAGCCCATCGCGATTGCGGTTTATCATATCGCGACATTGCTGCTCGCGTTGGTCAAGATCCAATGACTGTTAGCAGAATATGGAATTGGTGGGTTCAGGAGGGTAATTCGGAACGCCGTTCTGGATTCCAACGGCCTCTTATCACTAGCAGTCGAGATGACTGGCATCTTTCCGCATGGCTGTAACGGATCGTGCAGCCACGTCTCGATCCCTGAACCAACAAATGGGGACGTTTGCAAGACAACAACCATCTGCACGAACAGTTCGACGACGTTTGCAGCAGCATGGACTATCAGCTCGGAGACCATGGCTGCGGTTACCCTTGACGCTGCATCACAGACAGGAGCGCCTGCGATGGTGTACTCAACGACGAACCTGGGGGTACGAATGGCAAAACGTCATTTTTTTTGGATGAATGCAGGTTCTGTTTACAGCATCGTGGTGGTCGCATCCGTGTTTGGCGACATCGCGGTGAACGCACATTGGAAGCGTGTATTCGTCATCGCCATACTGGCGTATCACCCGGCGTGTTGGTATGGGGTGCCGTTGGTTACACGTCTCTGTCACCTCTTGTTCGCATTGACGGCTCTTTGAACAGTGGACGTTACATTTCAGATGTGTTACGACCCGTGGCTGTACCCTTCAAATGATTTCTGCGAAACCCTACATTTCAGCAGGATAATGCACGACCGCATGTTGTAGGTCCTACACAGGCCTTTCTGGATACAGAAAATGTTCGACTGCTGCCCTGGCCAGGACATTGTCCAGATCTCTCACCAATTCAATACGTCTGGTAAATGGTGGCCGAGCAACTGGCTCGTCACAATACGCCAGTCACTATCTTGATGAAGTGTGGTATCGTGTTGAAGCTGCATGGGCAGCTGTATCTGTACACGCCATCCAAACTCTGTTTGACTCAATGCCCAGGCGTATCAAGGCCATTATTACGGCCAGAGGTGGTTGTTCTGGGTACTGATTTCTCAGGATCTATGCACCCAAATTGCGTGAAAATGTAATCATATGTCAGTTATAGGATAATATATGTGTCCAATGAATACCCGTTCATCATCTGCGTTTCTTCTTGGTGTAGCAATTTTAATGGCTATTAGTGTAAAAGGAGGTCAGTAAAACACCGAAGCTTGCATCAGATACCATCCAACGCGTCGGTCGATCCATGAAGAAATGCCAGGAAAATTGAAATTGGAGCAGGATAATGGCCTAATCCTGTAAGATTAAGTAAGGTTCGTTTTACTAGTGTTCATGTAATCACCTCTAAGTCTATTAATAATTACAACTACAATTACGACTTTCGTGAGCGCAAAGTTATGAAACCACGATGTGCCTCAATCTGTCGGTGAATCGCCCAAGTCCGGGTGCCTTTGATATTACAGTTCATACAGAAAAGGATTTCATTTCGTTTCAGTGTCACACGGGCTGGACAAAAATACGGGAACAGCAAATACACAAGTCATTACCATGCCCAATACGGTGTGAGGAAACAATTGACATTCAAAAAATGGTTCCAGTTGTCTCGGAACGGATAAGTACATGCCCTGTATGTTTATCAAGGGAATCTTAAACCATTCTTCCTACAAAATTGTGGTAAGCTCAGGTACCAATGGAAATGAGCGTTTGGCGTCATTGGCCGGGAGGCCCCTTGAGGGGCAGGTCCGGCCGCCTTTTGCAGGTCTTATACATTCGACACCACATTGGGCGACCTGCGCGCCGGATGGGAATGAAATGATGATGAAGACAACACAACACCCAGTTCGTGAGCGGAGAAAATCCAATGGTCAGCCGAGAATCGAACCTGCGCCCCTTAGGATGGCAGTCCGTCACGCTGTCCATTCAGCTATCGGGGCGGACAGGTACCAATGATGGAGGTAGATAGCGATCATGCACCCCTCTCTCCAAACCAGACCAATAATACTGAAATCTGGTGACTGGTGGCCAGGGGAGATGTGCTCACAAAACCAGCCCTGTACGATGCGAGCTGTATGAACAGGGGCTCTGTCGTCTTGGAACTCTGTATTACCATTATACCATGGGATAGACGTGATCAGCCAAAATTGTCACATAGTCCTTAGCAGGAAGCGACCTTGCAGAGTAACCATGGAATCCATGCATAGAATACCACGATATGGCTGTCAAAATAATCACCGAACTGCCACTATGTCTCACTCTTGAGACACAAACTACGCCAGATGTTTGAAACTACTTGAAACAACACTCATCCAAACAACTGATATTCTACCTCTGCTTCATAGTCCAGTTTTTGAAGCTTTGGAACCGCGTTGTCCTCTTACGGAAATTTGCAACGCTGATGAGTGGCTTTGGATTTCCTACTCGACCTGCAAGTTCCCGCTTATGGAGTTCCAACTGCGTTGTTTTGGTTCTGACTAGGTTCGCGAAAGTGACATTCAGTGCCACAATGAGTTTTACGGCAGTCCCCCACTTATTTGTCGTCCAATCTGTTTCAGTGACAGTCCTTTACAACCACTTAACACACACTTCCGCCCGCGTTGTGAGTTAGTGGATGATGCTTTTCCATTTCCACTGTATGTGATATAAATCTTCGGTGCCGTTTCTCTTGAAGCACCTAACACCTCGGCTACCTTGGTTACGGAAGCACGCACCAAACCAGCACTAACAATTTGCCCATGTTAGAATTCAGTTAGGTCCGATGACATAATACACTCACAACTACACAGATCACTGTTTTGAGCACGAATGACACTTGCAATGTGCAGAGGACATTGCACAAATCCCGCTCATAATCAACTGCAACAGCGCAACCTACAAGCTTGACTAACATTTGCGTTTATGTTCAAGCATACATTTCTGGCGGAGGTTCAATATTTTTGTCCAACCCCTGTAGCATGTAGGGGAACGGCACCTTAAGGCATGAGATTTATAGAGCTCAGCTTCCACACTTCTTTCTGCTATACCAAACTATGCGGGTAGAAAAAAGTTTTCATTCAGAATGTTCCAGACTTACTACACTTAAATTGCGCAAAATTTATCGTTCCTCTGTTTCATTACTCCTATACGTTTGACAGTTAATCGTTCTGTTCCTAAACCAGATTTATAATCAATGTGTTTCGTAATTCAAAATACATTATACCAGCGTTCTATGGGACACTAGAAAGCCACCGTCGTAAATCAGTACCTGAAACGAAGATCTAAACCCGTTTCTTATTCCTGTGAAGTTTACCTCCGTTCAAGTAAAAGATTTTTAACTAGTTTCCTCCCTCCTCGAGTCATGCGAGTCATGACGTGCTTCGAGGATTTATCGTCTATCGACAGACTAATGAATATAACATATGTTCTCCATAGCATATTGATGACGCATTTTGCATAACATTTTGTACGTCGAGTCACTGAGGATCATAAACAGCCCGCCGTGTCGTGTAGCTCATCTGCATGCGAATAAACCTACTATAAGGAGTTGTGCATCCGTCATTTAGAAAGTGGATATGCTGCTTCTTTGAACTGATTATAAGTGCTGGAAACGATTCGTATATTTTGTTACTTGCGTGAAACTTCTAGATGGTGCATGTTATTACGTTCGGTATCATGAAACCCCCATTTTATAGATCGGACTGCTCAACGAATCGCCTGTAGATATATTCTAGCCTAATTATATATACAGCTGTAATTACCTTTTTTGAACTCTTCGGTGAATTAGCCATACGGTGATTTAGATTTCTCATAAGTAGTTTACATGCTGTTCACAGCATTTCAAATTACAGGTTGTATTTTCCATGCAAACTTGACAGATCATGACAACCATACACAGACGAAAAAAATGTAATACCAAAATCTAATTAATATAGAGTACTGAGATTTCAGTCATACATTTGTCTAGGTAACATATATAAGTGATTAATATTGCACGATCACATCTTGATGGAAGCGCAACATAAGCCATTGCAAATCTGAAGTGCTGGTAGATAAATAACCGGCCAAACCGCCATAATGTGGAATATAAGCACACAAACGTGCATTAATTGTGTTGTACATGAGCCAGATATCCGTTTGTGGGGTGGAGTTGCTTGCCTGCTGCACTTGATCGGTCAATACGGAGACGGTTAATGCTGGTCGTGGATGGCGTCGGAGTCGTTGTCCGATGATGTCCGATATGTTCTCGATTCGAAACAGATCTAGTGATCGAGCAGGCCAAGGCAATATTCGACACTCTACAGAGAACTTTGGGTTACAACAGCGATATGGGCGAGCGTTATCCTGTTGGAAAACGCTCACTGGAATGCTGTACGTGAATAGCAGCACCGTAGGTCGAATCACCAGACTGACGTACAAATCTGTAGTCAGGGTGCGTGAGATAACCATAAGAGTGCTGCTGCTGTCATATGAATTCTCACCCCAGACCAATTTGCCTAGCACGCAGTCATGTTGGTTGCACGACCACAACTAACCTCCTTGTAAACAGCATACGGCCATCGCAGACACCGAGAGAGAACCTGCTTTCATCAGAAAACACAACAGACCTCCACCCTTCCTTCCGATGAGCTCTCACTTGACACCACTGAAGTCGCAAAAGGCGGTGGTTTGCGGTCAGTGGGATGCACGCTACATGGCGAATGGCTCGGAGCCGTCCTTGAAGTAACCGGTTATTAACAGTTCATCGTCTCACCGTGGTGCCAATGTTGCTGTAGAGCCGCGCGGGATTAGCCGAACGGTCTAAGGGTGCTGCAGTCATGGACTGTGCGGCTGGTCCCGGAGGAGTTTCGAGTCCTCCCTCGGGCATGAGTGTGTGTGTTTGTCCTTAGGATAATTTAGGTTAAGTAGTGTGTAAGCTTAGGGACTGATGACCTTAGCAGTTAAATCCCATAAGATATCACGCACATTTGAACTTTTCTTTTCTGCTGCTGCAGATGCAGTGCGATGTGCCAGAGCTGTATGCCGACCACGATGATCTTCTCTCTCGGTAGCGCCACGTTGCCGTCTAGAGCTCGATCTTGCGCACATCATTCTCTTGACCACCACGGCCAGCAGTCATGTATATTGGCTATATCCCTCCCAAGTCTTCCTGCAATATCACAGAAGAAACATTCAGCTTCTCGTAGCCCTATTGTAGTGTCGCGGAATAGTAATGAGTTGTAAACGTGGAATATTGTCAAAGTTTAGTTGCCTATGCTTAGAGCCAGAGGCAGAAGGTTAGCCAAGAGGCAAGAGGATTGCGCATGTATCAGAATGTGCGTCACGCAGGGGCAATGGCCTGGTTACACACAGCAGACGAGAGAGAACTGCTTAGCACGTGGGTTTGTGTTAGACAGAGACTTTCGTAGAGTGTAAGACAGAGGTATAGCGTCAGCTGTACTGCAACTTCGCGTAAGTCTGCTGTAACAACACATAACTCTGTCTCAAGAACATCTAAGGGGCGAGTACGACAGATGAATCAGCAGTAAAGTGGAACAAATGAGTTCATTACAAACGAGCATGACGTCAGGACGTCGCTCGTGCTTCCTTTAAATACGCCAGCTTTGATAGCAACAAGGCACTCGCAGTTAGATGTGTACTGGGTCGCTGCGTACCTCTCAGCTCGGTGATCGGCATGTTAATCTGTGTTGCAGTAAGGGCGGCCCATCCAGCAGCAGACATGAGGGGACAGTACCAGCTCTGGTCCTCTCTGCTGCCGCTGTCAATCATCAATCCAGGATTAGCAAACATCACAGCAGACTCGCTCGCCGCCAATGCTGACCACATCAGAGAGCCGTCGTCGAGATCGTGCGGGGCCTAGGCCCTGTGCATCCACCGTCACAACCGGGTGAGTCGACGATGCTGGGGGACTGCAGCCCGTTCCGCCCGTCCACCACGGACGAGCTACCAGGAGGAGCAGGGAAGAAGACGGGGTGGGATACACTCCGCACTACGAGAAGGCTTCTCGTGCCGACAGCGCGGTGACTCCAACCCGGAGCCTCCTGCGCGCAGCGACCTGCTGTCCGCAACAAGCCGGCCGGCCAGCCGGACGCCGCCAGCCAAGCGCGGCTGAAGTAAGGGCATTCCTCCGCTACGTCACAGCACGCGGCGCTGCGCTAGCAAGACTGGTGCGGCCCGGAACTGGTGTCATCGCTACGAGTCAGCGAGGACTCGGGGAAGATCGTTGATATCACCAAGCTCAGGCGGCCTGTGTTATGCTGGCCACAGGAATAAAGGTGTTATGAATTAATAATGTTTCTTTGGCGTTTCTGACGCGTCCACAGTTATTTCATAGCACCCTGACAACTAGAGAGGTCACGCTCGGCCTACAGTCCACCGTAGGCGACCGGGACCACCGGGGCGCCTACACTATTTCATGACACATTCACACTCAGTGGTGTGTTGATAATGGCGTCTTTGTCGTCTTAAAGGCATTCTTGACTAAAATCAACTAACAACATCCGAATTCAAAGGTAAATAACGCTCACGATCATTATAATGTGTATTTAAAGCAAACCTGGTTTGCAACCTCTTAGTGGCGCCAAATTTGAATACATGTCATCTTTCAGATCTAGAACCACTCCTGCCAAATTTACTTGCATTACGTAGCACCGGAACAATAACCAGACCCGACTCCCGCTAAAATACGTCGGCTAACTCTTTCATCAGCGCCCGATAGGTTTCGATGCCAGTGGCAGTTCTTTCTTGACCACTTGTAAAAACATAACGCAATTCAATGGCAGCGGCACCGATACCGATCAAAAGGTTAACGCGGCGTTGCGGCGAGCGGCGTGCCGCAGGAAGGCGATCCAACTCATCGATCCACGCAGACGGATGGCTGGATCAGCGGAGATCGCGACGTGGCCTACAGCAGACGGCGCGCCAAACTCGCACCGCTTCCGGCGCCACGCCACAGCAAGTCTTGACGAGCAGGCGCGGGAATTCAAGTCTCCGAAACTCGTCACGACTTAAAGTCGGTGTATAAATGTAAGAGGCAGTAACGATAGTCAAGGAACGGAAGATGAGTATCATATTGGGAGAGAACAGTCTAAGTAACTTCTATTGAATTCTGCACTATAATTTAAAAAGACATAGATACAGGGCGACAATTATTGAACTACACAAAATAAAATCGTGGTAACTTCTGAACGATTTGCGTTAGGACGTTCAAATTGCACGGTTGGCCGTGGGGCATGATGAGAATTAGTATGATTTGGTTTAGCGACGAAGCCCAGATTCATTTGGATGGCTTCGTCAATAAGAAACATTGGCGCATTTGTGGGACTGAGAAAACGCATTTCGTGATCGGGAAGTCTCTTCCCACTCAACATTGACTGTCTGGTGTACAGTGTCCAGACACGTAATAATCGGTGCGATATTCCTTAGTGCCACGGTAACTACCGAACGGTACATGAAGGTTTTGGAAGATGGTGGCGTCCCCATTATCCAAAGTGACCCTGATTTCGACAATATGTGGTTCATTCAAGACGGAGCTCTACCCATCGAAGCAGGAGAGTATTTGATGTTTTGAAGAAGCACTTTGGGAACATCATTGTCTGCCATATTCTCCTGATCTGAACACATGCGACTCCTTTATGTGGGGCTATATTAACGACAAGATGTACAGCAACAGCCCCAAAACCACTGCTGAGGTGAAAACAGCCATTCGCGAGATCATCGACAGTATCGATGTCCCGACACATCGGCGGGGCATGCAGAATTTCGCTATTCGTGTGCGCCACATCATCGCCAATGATGACACGCATATCGAACACGTCATAACCTAAATCCGAATTTCTGTAGTGACGTTTACATGTCGAATAAAGTGTGTGCACACCGTAGTTAGTAAGTATCTTATGTTTTTTTTCATATAGTTCAATAATTAACACGCTGAACATGACATATTTTTCAACATAGTCACTAAGCCTCTGCAAAGGCTCCCCGGTTGGCCGTACGGTCTAACACACTGTTCCCCGGGCGGGAAGGCGTGCCGCTTCCCGGCACGAATCCGCTCGACCGATTAGTGTCGAAGTCCGGTATGCCGGCCAGCCTGTGGATGCTTTTTAAGGCGGTTTTCCAACTGCCTCGCGAATGCGGTGTGTTTCCCCTTATTCCGCCTCAGTTGCACTATGTCGGCGATTGTTGCGCAAACACTGTCTCCACGTGCGCGTACACCATAATTACTCTACCACGCAAACATTCGGGGTACACTCGTCTGGTGAGAGACGTTCCCCCTGGGTTCAGTGTGGGGCGGCGGTGGGGTGGGTGGACTGTTGTAGCCTGTTGTGGGGTTGTGAACCGCTGAGGGCTACGGAGGGGACGAAGCCTCTCCGTCGTTACTAGGTCCCCTGTTCAACACAATACAATACAAGTCTCGGCAAACAATGGTCGGAACGTTCCCCACTCTCTCAATTCCTCGAGGATTGAAATCCGCTTCTTGGTGACGGAGCCGTTCGAGAAACTCTCCATGAACGATCTCATCATTGGAAAATCTCTTTCCCCTAGATGTTCTTGCAGCTTGTCCAAAAGTCGAAAATCGTGTGCTGCGCGTTCTGGACTTCAAATTCAACATTACCCACGCCTGTGCGGCCTTGGTCAAATTGTTGGCACCATTGTAGCACAGCTGGACGCGACATCACATTTGGTCCATAAGCCGCCACGGCGAATCTGTGTGCAATTTAGACATGCCCACAAGAATCGTACTGACAGTCGCACTTCAGTACGTTTCCAGTTGTCCCACCATTTCACTCGCACACGGTGATGCACCTGTTACACGTACTGCAATAGAATTTTGTCTAAATTTTCTCTGAAAAAGCGGCACTCTTGCTGCGCAATGATCGTGTCGTGGGACGACATGTGTAACTTGCTTTTTAAAGTCCCCACATATTTACGATGTAGAATAAATAGCGATATAAGAAGAAATGAAAACAAAGATACCATAGTAACGGAAACGTTTAACAAAACAATGAAATTTGCAGTGGATCCTTCGGTAACCAGGTGAAGAATAGCTTAGTGAAGTGCCTAGTGTGGAGTGTTGCCTTGCATGGCCCTGAAAAAGAGGTACTGTGAGAGCAGCATTTAGCATGAAAGGCGGTTTCATCGACTTTCGCATTACCGATATCTGAGAAGCAATTGAATTAATTTGATTTGAAAGGCGGCCAAACTCCCTTATATGGGGCCTCCCGGCCAACGCTGCCACACCCTCATTTCATTTTTTTTCTTTATCTGTATTAAAGATTATCCTATAGTCATTGCCAATATATGAAGTACTGGTAGGTGTTTTATTTGTTGAGACTTACACTTTTGGCTGGGCTAACAGTTTCATAGACAGACAGCAGATCAAAGTGGGCCGATGGGCACCATTATCTTCACCCAAGTTGGAAAGGTGACACTGGACGCAGGAATCGTTTCACCCGGAACAAGTCCCGCCCACTCACCCCTCTGGAACACGTCCCGCTGCTAGTGAGAAAATCACTTCGAATTCTGCTAACAGAAGTAAACGTCATAGTGTTAATGAGTAGGAGGAAGAAACCCTTCTGGCATCCACAATTTAACTCGAATTTGGCAATCACTGTCGTCGGATCGCGGAAACGGAGCAGTGTGCTGATGATGTAGTAACCTATTTATCGATTCATTGTTCTAAATCTCTGCCAATCTTAGTTATTTTTAACGGTTCCACATTCTTGTGATAATTTGTCGGTGAATAATGTGCTACTAAGAATGTTCGTATTATACTTCCGTGCAACTATTGCACTCGTTTTGTGTGAGAATTTATAATAAACAGCAGAACTTGCGGTAACTTTGACTTTCATTACATTTGTATTCTCACCAGGTCACAAAATTGAATTACAGTGTCACTATTCCATCATCCTTTTGAAGTCTACAGGCCATAATTTAGTTTAATAAAAAAGCCTTGGGTGACAATTGATAATTTACAGTTTTCTTTGGTCGTCTATACTGAAGCGCCAAAGAAGCTGGTATAGGCATGCGTATTCAAATACAGAGATGTGAAACAGGCAGTATACTACGCTGCGATCGACACAAGTGTCTGGCGAAGTTATTATTAGATCGGTCACTGTTGCTACAATGCAGGTATCAAGATTTAAGTGAGTTTGAACGTCGTGCTATAGTCGGCACGTGAACGATGGGGCACACGGACTCTGAGGTAGCGATGAAGAGCGGATTTCCCCCCATGAGCGTTTCACGAGTGTACTGTGAATGTCCGGAATCCGGTAAAACATCAAATCTCCGACATCGCTGTGACCGGAAGTCGTTCAACCCTTCCAAAAAATTGCTGCGGGTTTCAATGTTAGGCAATCAACAAGTGTCAGCGTGCGAACCATTCAACGAAACATCGTCGATGTGGGCTTTCGGAGCCGAAGTCCCTGTCACGTGCCCTTGATGACTGCACGACACAGAGCTTTACGCCTCGCCTTGGCTTGTCAACACCGACATTGGATTGTTGATTACTGGAAACATGCCGCCTGGTCGGAAGAGTCTCGTTTCAAATTGCATCGAGCAGATGGAGGTGTACGGTTATGAAGACAATCTCATGAATCATGGACCCTGAATATCACCAGGGGACTGTGATGGAGGCTCTGGAATAGTGTGGGGTGTGACCACGTGCAACCATTCATGTCCATTGCGCATTCCGGCGGACTTGAGCAATTCCAGCAGGACAATGCGACACCTCACACGTCCAATATTGCCACAGAGTGGCTCGAGGAACACTCTTCTGAGTTTAAACACTTCTGCTGGCCACCAAACTCCCCAGACATGAACATTATTGAGCAAGTTTGGGATGCCTTGCAACGTGCTATTCAGGAGAGATCTCCACGCCCCATCACTCTTACGGATTTATGGACAGTCTTGCAGGAATCATGGTGCCATTTCCCTCCAGCACTACTTCAGACATTAATCGAGTCTATGCCAGGTCGCGTTGCTGCAGCTCTGCGTGCTCGCCGGGGCCCTAAACGATATTAAGCAGGTGTACCAGTTTCCTTGGTTCTTCAGTGTATATAACATACAGGATAATTACCTTAAGGAGTAGGTGGTGGTTTAGTACAATCGTCCGTCGAAAATAGGGCATAGACAATGATATTTGTCGATTAGAAAGACAAAATAAGGAGTGTCTAGGTACAAAACAGTTTGAACGAGGAAGATAGTTAATAACGTCAGTCAAGAGTAGAGAATGAATGTGGCTACGGTATTGAATTAGAACAGATTGCTGGTACCTGTATGTTGACAGACTTAAAAAAAAGGTACCTCATCTTCAGCAGATAATGCTCTTGCTATCTAGGCGCGACACACGACCTATCCTCCCCTCTTCAGAGTGTGAATAGTGGCGGGGGACTAGAAATGTGATATATATTTGGAAATCTTAACAAAAATTTGCTACTTAAATAATTAAAAGGAACATTTTGAAACAATGATTAAGAAAGAATTGGAAAGTACTGGGAGAAATGTCTAACATCCGTTTTTGTTACCGCTATTGTGCATGGAGATTGGTATGACAATATCGGTTCCGGTTCGCCCCTCCTCTGCTCACGCGAATTCTTCTTGTTAGCTTCGATCCTCTTCGTTCAGAATTCTCAGTGCGCCACGGAATAATGAATATGAAATAACTGTGCGAATAAACTTTCCTATCTTGATAACACTTTTACTGTACAATTGGAATACAGATGTTTTAACAATATTAAATCGACAGAACTCGCAATACGTCCGCCCGCTGTCACGCAGCGACTCAGAGGAATCTAAAGAAATTTTTAAAAAAATGAAGGGCATGTTTTTCCTTGCTTTATTTCTGATTCTATAGTATCGCTGGTATAAAAGAACGAGAAAAAAAGAAAATAATGTTAATAATAATATGGTCCTTCACAAGTGGAAGGAGAGAGGACTAGTTAGTGAGGGTAAGGGCGGAAATCAGGCATGCCTTTTCAAAGCAACCACCGTGCTTTCACCTTGAGTGATTAAAAGGAATCACGAAAAACCCAAGTCTGGATGGCCGGACAGCATACCACTCCAGTGTCTTGCAACAGCGATAACTCGCTCGGTGTTAAAATAGTGCAGTCTGTCGCAGTGGACAACACGTAATCTGTGACTCGGTCTTTCGTTCCAGTGTTTAGTCCGCTACAGGGCGTTTGAAAGAAAATCATCATATATACCTACATGAGGCAATAGTGTTGCAGAAGCAACAAAAAACACATACTACATTTAAATGATCTTAAAATCCCCAAGATTGGCGAAGTTTTACGGAAGCTCGAAATTTAGTGTGAACCTTAACGCGAACTGCATTTAATAATTTCCACAACGAATCTCTGTCTCGAAATCTGGCAGAAAATTGAAAGTGATTCTGGTCGCGTGTGAAGTACACCAGCGGCAAGACGCAATCAATACCTCCACTGCACGATAGCGAAGGTAATGTTACCCATGACAGTGCATTAAAGCGGAGTTAATACATTTTTCCAAAATTCCTTACGTAAAGAAGACGAAGTAAGTGTACTACACTTCGAATAAAGAACTGCCTCAACACGAGTAACTTAGGAGTTTGTAGATATCCTCGGTGTAGCAAGTAGCTTAGATCAATTAATAAAGACAAGCCTTCCGGTCCAGAATGTATGTCAATTAGGTTCTTGTCAGAGTATGCTGATCTAATAGCTCCGTACTTAACTACCATGCACAACCGCTCGCTCGACAAAATATCCGTACCTGAAGACTGGAAAATTGCAAAGGTCGCCCAATACTGAAGAAAGATCGTAGGAGTAATTCGATGAGTTACAAGCCCATCTCACTGAAGTCCATTTGCAGTAGGATTTTGGAACTTATACTGTATTTGACCGGCATGTTGACTCACACTCAGCACGTATTCAGAAAATAATGTTCTTGTGAATCTCAACTAGCTCTTTACTCTCACGGAGTAATGAGTAAGGGATCATAAGCTGACTCCATATTTCTAGATGTAGTAATCAACGGAAAGTCATCGAATAAAACGGAAAGAGTATCTGGCGTTCCCCAAGGTAGTGTTATCGGCCCTCTACTATTCCTGATCTACATAAACGGTCTAGGAGACAATACGAGCAGCCCTCTTAGATGTTTTACTGATGATAGTGTCATTTGCCGTCTCGTAAAGTCATCAGAAGATCAAAACCAGTTGCAAAAGGATTCAGACAAGATATCTGAATAGTTCGAAAAGTGGCAATACTGAAATGTGAGAAATCCTCCACTCGAAGATGTACTAAAAGGAATCCGTTAAATTTCTGTTACACGATAAATCCCACAAATCTAGAGGCTGTTATTCAACTAAATACCTAGGAACTACAATTACGAACAACTCGAATTGGAACGATCACGTAGTTAATATTGTGGGGAAGGCAAGCAAAATCCTGCGTTTTATTGACAACAGGTCTATTAAAGAGACTGCCAACACTACGCTTGTCCGTCCATCGCTACCGTACTGCTGTGGATTATGGGATCCTTACCAGATGGGACTGAAGGAGGACATCGAAAAAGTTCTAAGAAGAGCAGCTCGTTTTGTATTGTTGCGAAATAGCGGAGAGTGTCACGGATATGATACGCCTTTTTTCTAACAATTGCTATCCCAGCTAACGGATATAATACGCGAAGCAATTGTTGGAACAATGGCGTTTTTCGTTATAACGAGATCTTGTCATGAAATTTCAGCATCCAGTGTTCTCCTCCAAATGCAACAATATTTTTTTGACGTCCACCCGCACAGGAAGAAATGATCATTGTAATAAAATCAGAGCTCGCACGGAAGTGTTTAAGGGGAACACACCCTGCCTATCTAACCCATTTTAATTTAAGCAAGTATTTTACCCATTTCTGAAAAAACTACTCGATGCAGGACCTTAATATTTTTACTGTATGTTACAAGATGCTAATAGAGTCAACTGTAGTAAAATCTACTTTATCCATTTTATAGTTTTTAACAAATACTTTTTTAAATTTATTAACAAAAACTATTAAGTTTTTTCTGCAGACAATATTTTTTTGTGTGCTTCCTAATGAGGGAATCGCCTGGTTAGATGTAAGAGAGGGCCTGATGGCCCTAATCTTGCCAGGTTAAATAAATAAATAAATAAATAAATAAATAAAATAAATATTAATGATAGTACTATCAGAGATGGATTTTTATGTTATGCAGAGTGTCTGAAAATTTCATTCATTTATCTATGGTAGTTTCTGATATAATGGAGCATATGTACTGAAAATTTTAGTTTGTGGGAAATTGTCTTTAAAGGAAAAACTTTTGAAATTTGTTACTTACAGTTAATTAAAACTGTCCTGCTGCATATGATGGCCCTTCTTTGGCCTCTAGCAGATCTTCCAGCTTCATTGTCACCTTCCTGGATGTTTGTCTTGCTTTCTTGGCCGTATTAGATGCAGACCTGTCTGCATCGGCTATCCTCATTTTATCGCAGTGTTGCAGCCCGGTGATCATATTTTCACCAGGATTAAATCCCAGCTGTTTCAGTACCAAACACTTTCCAATATTACGACAATTGATTGTAATAACAGCATCCAGATCTCCTAGTTTCAGTGTATGCATGCCTACAAATACAGTTTTAGGAAGGCGGTTACAAATTATGCTCTTGAAACATTCATTTGGGTTCTGTGTCTACCCACGCAGACATTTCCTTAGAAGGTCAGGATGAGCCAAATCTCTGAAAATAGGTTTAGTTGCTGTAATAACAGCAGTAGGAAGAGAATGCTGGTGATAATAAGTTTCTCCAGCTGCCTGAGCCCTATTGTGTTTGTACCACGAATTTTCTCCTGATGGACACAATTCATGACATGGCTTATCATCAGTAGAGGACTTATGGAAGAATATGGCCCAAAAATCTCTCTTCATTGCCTCCAGATTTTCTTTATTTCTTCTAATTGCCTGCCCATAGTGTACCTGCAAGTTTTCTATTTCAGCTTTTGTTAACCGTCCCTGTACGTTCAAAAATTTTCCATCTTCTAATTTTTTCCTCTCGTATCAACAGTTAGGTTTCTCAGCCTTGTTCCCAAACGTTTTTTAACATGCCCTACACACTCTATTTTGCTAATAATGGCATCTCCATATGGCTTAGAGTTCACCACAATGTTGTATGCCTTACTATTACCACCGCCAAAATATTTGGTGTACTGTACGCATCTTGTTTCTACGGAGCGATGAAATATTTGTTTACTCCATGAACTTCCGTACCACCACTTGTTCCTCTAAAATTAGCCACACAGTTGTGTTCTTTACGTTCATTGACTTTACAACATTTGCAATATTTACACATTATCTCCACATCTAAACTTTTTACCGGTGTCTACACTCGTGGCAATCACTACTCCATTCAGAGAAGTATGTCCTCTTTTCTGCCAACTTCCATCAAGTGCAACTGCAATATCCAAACATCCATCATTTTCTTCCACTGCTTCCCTAGCAGCCAGTTTCATGCTTTCCTCACTGACCTCACATACAGCTTTCTCTAATATTGCACTCAGTTTTTCAAATTTATTTGGTGGTTGATTTAAGTTCATCACTGAACAAAATGCTCTCCCTGCAGCCATGCCCCTGCCAATGGATCGTAAGGCATAAACTAATCTAGAATTGATTTTATAAGGGTCACTTGCATCTGGTTTTGAAGAACACATAAATGAAATCACAGCTGAGCATTTAGTGCAAATTAAATTCAAAGCAATTGCTAAGCCTTTTCTCCCAATGGCACTCTCAAAAATTTTCAGTCTGTGACTCACCACACTGTCTACAGTGTACAAATTCAGAAATTACATCCGATAATATTCTCAGATTTATAATAACGTTACTGCACCCCTTGTCACTTACAGTAAATTCGTTGTAACTCTCTTGAAATGGTGAGAGCATCTTTGATGATGCACTTGTTGAAGAATTACAATTAGAAACATCGTTGCTAGGTGACATAACCTCTTGTACAGAAAGCTTCCTAAACGTGTTTCCTCTAAATTGTCGTTTCTTAAAAATGCCTTTAAGTTTCGTCGTTTTCAATAAATACAACAAAACACACGTAAACAACCACTACAAACGTAAGTATAACAATTAATCGCAATCACACTGGAACAAAACTAATCGCATGTTTGAAAGCGTGTTGTTTACAAACAGCAGAAACAAAAGAATACCGACCGTTGCATTCCAAGGATAGCCAACACACTCGGGAGTAAAAAAAATCCCTAACGTGCAATGTAGGGGATATAAAGATCTAAAATATATGCAAAAAAGTGGGTGACCGAAAAGTGTGCGTGGCACATAAACACACGTGGTAGGAAAAAGCTCTTTAAATGACCGAAAAACTTTTTTTCAGAAAAATCCTTTTCAGGGTACTTAAATAAAACCTTAGTCTATCAAAATATGATGAAAACCGAAAATCATTTTTTTCGATCTGAACCACGGCGTGTTCCCCTTTGTTGTTGTTGTGGTCTTCAGTCCTGAGACTGGTTTGATGCAACTCTCCACGCTACTCTATCCTGTGCAAGCTTCTTCATCTCCCAGTACCTACTGCAACCTGCATCCTTCTGAATCTGCTTAGTGTATTTATGTCTTGGTCTTCCTCTACGATTTTTACCCTCCACGCTGCCCTCCAATGCTAAATTGGTGATCCCTTGATGCCTCAGAACATGTCCTACCAATCGATCCCTTCTTCTAGTCAAGTTGTGCCACAAACTCTCTCCTCCCCAATCCTATTCAATATCTCCTCATTAGTTATGTGATCTACCCATCTAATCTTCAGCATTCTTCTGTACCACCACATTTCGAAAGCTTCTATTCGCTTCTTGACCAAACTGTTTATCGTCCATGTTTCACTTCCATACATGGCTACGCTCCATACAAATACTTTCAAAATTCACTTCCTGACACTTAAATCTATACTCGGCGTTAACAAATTACTCTTCTTCAGAAACGCTTTCCTTGCCACTGCCATTCTACATGTTATACCCTCCCTACTTCGACCATGATCAGTTATTTTGCTCCCCAAATATCACAACTCCTTTACTACTTTAAATGTCTCATTTCCTAATCTAATTCCCTCAGCATCTCCCGACTTAATTCGACTACATTCCGTTATCCTCGTTTTTCTTTTGTTGATGTTCATCTTATATCCTCCTTTCAAGACACTGTCCATTCCGTTCAACTGCTCTTCCAAGTCCTTTGCTGTCTCTGACAGAATTGCCATGTCATCGGCGAAGTTTTTATTTCTTCTCCTTGGATTTTAATACCTACTCCGAATTTTTCTTTTGTTTCCTTCACTGCTTGCTCAATATACAGATTGAATAACAGCGGGAAGAGACAGCAACCGTGTCTCTCTCCCTTCCCAACCACTGCTTCCCTTTCATGCCTCTCAACTCTTATAACTGCTATCTGGTTTCTGTACAAATTGTAAATAGCCTTTCGCTCCCTGTATTTTCCCCCTGCCACCTTCAGAATCTGAAAGAGACTATTCCAGTCAGCATTGTCAACAGCCTTCTCCAAGTCCACAAATGCTAGAAACGTAGGCTTGCCTTTCCTTAATCTAGCTTCCAACATAAGTCGCAAGGTCAGTATTGCCTCACGTGTTGCATTTCTACGGAATGCAAACTGATCCTCTCCGAGGTTGGCCTCTACTAGTTTTTCCATTCGTCTGTAAAGAATTCGCGTTAGTATTTTGCAGCTGTGACTTATTAAACTGATAGTTCGGTAATTCCAACATCTGTTAACACCTGCTTTCTTTGGGATTGGAATTATTATATTCTGCTTGAAGTCAGAGGGTATTTCACCTGTCTCATTCATCTTGCTCACCAGATGGTAGAGTTTTATTAAGAGTGGCTCTCCCAAGGCTGTCAGTAGTTCTAATGGAATGTTATCTACTCCCGGGACCTTGTTTCGACTCAGGTTCTTCAGTGCTCTGTCTAACTCTTCACGCAGTATCATATCTCCCATTTCCATAATATTGTCCTCACGTACATCGCCCTTGTGTAGACCCTCTATATACTCCTTCCACCTTTCTGCTTTCCCTTCTTTGGTTAGTACTGGGTTTTCATCTGAGCTCTTGAAATTCATGCAAGTGGTTCTCCTCTCTCCAAAGGTCTCGTTAATTTTCATGTAGATCTCATTTTTTGTGTCGTTTGTATTCCTCTTTGCCTGCTTCATTTATTGCATTTTTATATTTTCTCTTTTCATCAATTAAATTCAATATTTCTTCTGTTACCCAAGGATTTCTGCTAGCCCTCGTCTTTTTACCTACTTGATCCTCTGCTCCCTTCACTACTTCATCTCCCCCAATTCCTGTCAATTGTTCCCTTATGCTCTCCCTGAAACTCTGTACAACCTCTGGTTTAGTCAGTTTATCCAGGTCCCATCTCCTTAAATTCCCACCTTTTTACTGTTTCTTCAGTTTTAATCTACAGTTCATAACCAATAGATTGTGGTCAGAGTCCACATCTGCCCCTGGAAATGTCTTACAATTTAAAACCTGGTTCCTAAATCTTTGTCTTACAATTATATAATCTATATGAAACCTGTCAGTATCTCAAGGCTTCTTCCATGTACACAACCTTCTTTTATGATTCTTGAACCAAGTGTTAGCTATGATTAAGTTGTGCTCTGTGCAAAATCCTACCAGGTGGCTTCCTCTTTCATTTCTTACCCCCAATCCATATTAACCTACCTACTACGTTTCCTTCTCTCCCTTTTCCTACACTCGAATTCCAGTCACCCATGACTATTAAATTTTCGTCTCCCTTCACTATCTGAATAATTTCTTTTATTTGATCATATATTTCTTCCATTTCTTCGTCATCTGCAAAGCTAGTTGGCATATAAACTTGTACTACTGTAGTAGGTGTGGGCTTCGTATCTATCTTGGCCACAATAATGAGTTCACTATGCTGTTTGTAGTAGCTTACCTGCATTCCTATTTTCCTATTCATTATTAAACCTACTCCTGCATTACCCCTATTTGATTTTGTGTTTATAACTCTGTAGTCACCTGACCAGAAGTCTTGTTCCTCCTGCCACCGAACTTCACTAATTCCCACTATATCTAACTTTAACCTATCCATTTCCCTTCTTAAATTTTCTAACTTACCTGCCCGATTAAGGGATCTGACATTCCACGCTCCGATCCGTAGAATGCCAGTTTTCTTTCTCCTGATAACGACGTCCTCTTGAGTAGTCCCGGCCAGGAGATCCGAATGGGGGGCTATTTTACCTCCGGAATATTTTACCCAAGAGGACGCTATCATCATTAACCATACAGTAGAGCTGCATGCCCTAGGGAAAAATTATGGCTGTAGTTTCCCCTTGTTTTCAACCGTTCGCAGTACCAGCACAGCAAGGCCGTTTTGGTTAGTGTTACAAGGCCAGATCACTCAATCATCCAAACTGTTGCCCCTGTAACTACTGAAAAGGCTGCTGCCCCTCTTCAAGAAACACACGTTTGTCTGGCGTCTCTACAAATACCCCTCCGTTGTGGTTGCACCTACGGTACGGCTATCTGTATCGCTGAGGCATGCAAGCCTCCCCACCAACGGCAAGGTCCATGGTTCATGGTCCCCTTAAGTGTCCATTTTTCCCGCGCTCTTTTAGAGAGTGGAACGGTATAGAAATTGTGTAGAAGTGGTTTAGTGAAACAGCTGCCAGGCACTTAAGTGTGAAGTGCTGAGTAGTTATTTAGACGTAGATGTAAACTGATCAAAACTAGAAGGTAAGTTCTTGTAATTATATGTCCGAAAATCTGTACTAGGAAAATCTGTCCTCTCATTCCCATCTGTTACGTAGAAGTACACATTATATGTGGTTACCATGCATCGTAACACATCTTTCAGCTTCACGCAGTCTTTTGAATACATGTGACTCCATTCGGATTGCACCACATGCACTGGTTTGACTTAATAATGGAACGGAGGCTTTCACGGCTGGTATTTGCGGTATTCTTTTTCATGTGCATAAGGCTGTGGTCCAAGGCAGCGGTCTGACTACGCCACGAAGCGATCGT
Source organism: Schistocerca gregaria (assembly GCF_023897955.1). Taxonomy (NCBI): domain Eukaryota; kingdom Metazoa; phylum Arthropoda; class Insecta; order Orthoptera; family Acrididae; genus Schistocerca; species Schistocerca gregaria. The sequence goes on along the minus strand of NC_064925.1, from coordinate 276,659,389 downwards.
TGCGTGGACACGTGTAATGAGTTCGATTCGTTGAGCTTGTTTGAGATCGTAATTGCTTTCTGAGACGCTGAAAGCCTCTGATGACGTCTCCAGTATAGGAAGACAAAATGTTAGTCAGAGAATTATACCCTGGACCCCAGCCTCATCCCCATAGAACAAATATCAGCAGTTGGTCAAATGTTCGTGTAACGTCTGTTCATGTCAGTGGGTCGATCATGCACTTATGCTTTTCAGTGTCCCATAGCCAGAAAGCCACTGATCCAGGTTCGATATACGGGGAGGTCATGTTACCAGACCTCCTCGACCATCCCACCGCCAGTGAAACTTTACGGTGAGGTAGTGTCGCGTGATCCGTGGAATGTGGAGCGGTGGCCCATCGTCCACAAATCGTAGTCGTTTGCCTTTCCGAGGCCCTTGTGCAGTTGTGTGTGCAATTAAAGGTACTCTGGATTTTCATGCAGTTCCTCACCATCACTGCTTTAAGTCAATGGACTGCGCAAGTAAATTACACACAGTTCTCTACAAAGACTCTACCATTGCCAAGCAAATTTCGTGTGCCAGCACCAAAATCTGAAGCCATTGTTACATCTGTTTTATCATCATATTCAATAGACGTTACTGTAGGTGCGCAGAGTGGTATTCCTTGCTTTAATGTTGCAACCGTGGTCCTATGAAAGTGTTCCCTACCTTAATAGGTAGCAAAGCATGAAACTGATTGAAATGAAATGCACAACTAATAAAACAAATCAGACACAATAGACTTATGCATAAAGGACACATTAGAAACACTTGGTCTAGAGAAGGAAGTTGTAGCTTCTGCTGGTGGTAACGCTAACACTAATTCAAAATTTGTAGCAATGGTCTGTCCAGCACATTTTCTGCATAGTTGTGTGCTACATGATTTTGATCCCTGGTTAAATACTGATGATGATCCAATTGTTTTGAAAATAATCAATTACATTACATTTATACTGTACCTACAGAGGAGTTGAAAGAATTTTGAGACTTAGTGGAGCTTAGATAGCAGCAGTTGTTATATTATACAAAAACTCGGTGGTTATGTCTATTTCCTGGTACTGAAAGGCTGATTCATATGTTTCCAGCATTGAAATCTTCCTTTTTTTTCAAACTTCTATCGTTGTTGTGCTTAAAAGACTTTTTTTTCATTTGGGAATGAGCTAAGTGAAGCTACGCTGTTGTTTGTTGCGACATTGATATCAGTTTTCAGCAATAATATACTGTACTGGGAGAAAGAATCAAATTCTGTACCTGAATCTGTTTGCATTTTAGAATGTGCCTTAGAAACTCTCGAGGAAAGGTATGAACATAATTATATGCCCTTAAAAATAGAAGAAATAGTTACACATAAAAGGAATGAAGGCCATTCACATCGTCTGATACCTTCGGTAAAGAGATGACAGTTGTGTAGAATTCTGCTAATAAATATCTATAGACGTGGTTGCCTCAATATCAACAGTTCAGACCATTCAAGTCGATACAGCTCTCAAGAATACCTATTTGGAAGGATGTTAAAAATTGTATCACGTGCGTCAGCGAACACACAGTTTTAAGCGCGATGATACATTGTGCTTTGATCTTTTTTGTAATTTTATAACATTTTTGAAAGACTATCGCAGCAAACAAACTCAACCAGCAGCTGATGTGTGGTGTACATACTTCAATCAGTTATCGAGTGTTGCTGAGAGAGATTTCTTCAGCCCCCAAATATTCGTGGCATAAAAGTGAAAAGGACAAAAATGAGATATCTGAGGGTACTGATGACGAGTAAACTTTCAAGGTACTGCATCTTCAGTTTTAAGAAACCACGGAAAGTCACTATTTTAGTTTAGTGTAGTTTTACATGTTTGTTTTTAAGTTGTAAACCGCATAATTTTATCGATAAAGTATGTCCTGCTTTTTATATGCACTGTTCTCTTTTTTATGATGAACGTACAGTAACCCTTACAGCAGGGGTAACGTTCTACAATAGCGCTGATAATTCATCGCGTAGAAGTAGGTGATACACAGAATCTATTATTCCGTCTGGTATACTGTATGGCCCTATGATTCTGTCAATTCTTGTCCATACGCTGATAGTAAGCGTCCCTGATGCTTCACCTACATGATAGCTCGAGGATTTGTATCTGCCCACAATTGCGTACTGTGGTAATTGACAATTCCACCTCTTGTGAAACCTACCTACACCACCAAATGCTACACATTACTCGTCGCAAGTAAAACGTCCCATGTCTCAACAGGTATTGGTTTCCAAACATATAATTATAGGAATTTTCTTTTTTCTTTGGCCAATGCAACATCCTATGGGAATATGTGGTACTTCTTTTAAAATGGCTTGTATTCGTGGATGTAATTGTGCCTCCTCTTATGTAATGATACAGTGATGTACGTGTAGTAGTATGTTTTACATTTTTACTCCTGCAGTGGAAACACTTGGAAATAGTCTATGCTTTGAAGTAAAAGTAAACAAGACGCAGCAAAGACGCAAGGATGAGGTTTCTCAGTTGTGTCCGTTTATTTGTCTGAGGTCTGGTACTTGCTTTTTCACCTGGGAAATCTGTGTGACATAGGATATTAGCACTGCAGATTCCTCCACGTGACAGACGAACATTTTTGAGATGAAACTTCCTGGCAGATTAAAACTGTGTGCCCGACCGAGACTCGAACTCGGGACCTTTGCCTTTCACGGGCAAGTGCTCTACCAACTGAGCTACCGAAGCACGACTCACGGCCGGTACTCACAGCTTTACTTCTGCCAGTATCCGTCTCCTACCTTCCAAACTTAACAGAAGCTCTCCTGCGAACCTTGCAGACCTAGCACTACTGAAAGAAAGGATACTGCGGAGACATGGCTTAGCCACAGCCTGGGGGATGTTTCCAGAACATTCTGGAAACAGAACATTCTGGAAACATCCCCCAGGCTGTGGCTAAGCCATGTCTCCGCAGTATCCTTTCTTTCAGGAGTGCTAGTTCTGCAAGGTTCGCAGAAGAGCTTCTGTAAAGTTTGGAAGGTAGGATACGGATACTGCCAGAAGTAAAGCTGTGAGTACCGGCCGTGAGTCGTGCTTCGGTAGCTCAGTTGGTAGAGCACTTGCCCGTGAAAGGCAAAGGTCCCGAGTTCGAGTCTCGGTCGGCCACACAGTTTTAATCTGCCAGGAAGTTTCACATAAGCGCACACTCCGCTGCAGAGTGAAAATCTCATTCTGGATTTTTGAGATGCTTTGGGCAATGCTGGCGTAAACGTAGAAAAGTTCTTCCGAGAGCGTTCGACTACCACGCTCAGTGAAATGAGGAATGGTGTCCGCCAACATCTCATACCGCTTATGATCCTTTTTATCCGTTGTCGTGGACGACATTCTTGTGCATTTGACCGCAACGCCGTTCTCGTCTTTCTAAGCCAAGAGGCACCCAGTTCACTTTTGTACACGCTCTATTTCCGTCCACGTGTTTCCCCGACATATTTGTGGTCTCGTCGACAAAGTTGTTATTTCTGGTCTCAAAAAAAAGTCAAGGAACAGCAGAAGAAAAAGGACGAGGAGGAGAATTCCAGCTAGCAGGAAGCAGTAATTGCTGCCGTTCCTCGGCGTTAAAAGGGGAACCGAGTGCTTGGCAGTGTTCCACATGACACAGGAGGTGAGGGGGGGGGGGGGCTAGAGGATTGGGGGGGGGGGGGACGAGGGAGGCGCAGCACTCCTCTAGCACCACTCGCTGACGGCCACTCGTGCGTTTTACTTACCTCCTTGAAATTTAACAACTGGGGCGAAAGTTGTCGCGATGGATCTCACTTCAGGATACAATGCACGCCAAAAGCGTGTTGACTTTCATTATTTGCGAACTGTTTCATTGTGCAGCCCTATTTCTGTTATCGCAATTTATATCCTTCTAGTATCTCGTCATACTCTGCTTCCCATTTGCTTCAGCTCCAACCAAAAAGGCTTTTTGATTCTACTTTGCTTACTACTTCACCACTAGTCACCACCAATATTTTAGAAGAATTTCCTTTATTTCCTTCCCTTACACCTGGTTTTTGTTCCATCTTGCTTTCAACCTTGCAATTTGTGGTTTTTCTGTGGAGTACTCATGCAGAGTCAGCGCTAAAAATGTAAAAAGTAATGCAAAATCTCTCTTGTTTTCATAATTTAGGAATGGAGGAATATTAAGATTTGACAAGTTCAGGTTGCAGGAGAATGGTGAAGGGAATCAGCCATGCCTGCTTCAAGGGAACCATTCTGGCTTTCGCCTTCAATGATACGTAAACGACAGAAAAGCTAAGCCTGGATGCTTTGTAATGTATTACTCCTAGCCTCACTGTGGACCGAGCGAGGTGGTCCCGTGGCTAGCACACTGGACTCGCATTCGGGAGGACAACGGTTCAATTCCGCGTCCGGCCATCCTGATTTAGATTTTCCGTGATTTCCGTAAATCGCTCCAGGCAAATGCCGGGATGGTTCTTCTGAAAGGGCACGGCCGATTCCCTTCCCCCTCCTTCCCTAACCTGATGAGACCGATGAGCTCGCTGTCTGGTCTCCTCTCCCAAACAACCCAACCCAGCCCCTCGCTGTGGAATAGACCTCTTGCCTGTTGTAGTCAAGGTACTGGCATCCAGTGAGAAGGTTTTGTCCAACCTAGTGATTGGCCTGTCTTTAAATAATTCATCCAAGGAATCTGTTATGCTGGATTAAGGACTAGTGACTTCCTGAGAAAATAAATATTTTCAAACACCTTTTGGAAGCAATATGTGAGAAATCCTGGCATTGGGCAGCAATTTGCAGATTACTTCGAAAACCATAGACTCCATATCTAACTGATAAGTCACACTTCCAGTAGCTCCGTAGCACGAGTGCCCTCGGCCACCATGATAAAGGACGGCCAGCTGCAGACACATAGCCCACTTGTACTTACAACCACTTCACTACGAGTTGCATCTCCGACTCCATCGTTCATGTCTTACTACAGCTAGCTTACCCTAGTTGACATTGTGACAGCTAGACTCTGTTTCTTGCTGCATTATTTGTAATTTGTCCTGATACACTTGGAGAAATACAAGTTAAGTAAATCTCCTGTTGCTATTAGCATGAGCAGGAAGCAGCCAATGGAAATACTTGCAGCCTTATCCTGAGGCTGGTTGGACGAAAGGAGCTGCTATTAAAACTATTTCATAGAACTTCGTGGAACTCACTAAATCGATGAGTCAACTGGCAATAGGAGGCAATTTTTCTGCCCTCTGAGGAGGAGGCGGTGCTTCAAAATATGTGACATTTCTAAAGCTCGTAGTTAGTGATCCTTAGTGATCAACAAAGCTACTTTTTCCAATATGGAACACTCTAGTCTAATCCTATGAAAGGGTGTTCTGCAATGACGTAGTAAGACCCTTGACGACCTGTGTCTTGAATACCACAGAGGCAGTTTCACTGAAGAATGGACATCTCTAAAAAGGGTAGTCACAGACATTGCACAGACAAACATAGGTACAAGGAAGAGAGCAGTGAAGGTATCTTAGCCAACAGAATAAATACATAGATTAAATAAAAAGCAAGTAAAGAATGTTGAGCCAAATACAGTAATACACGTCCCTCTGGAATTAAATAAATGAGAAGTTTAGAGAAGCAAATGCGAAAAGGCTGCAATCTCGGACACGGCGGCTTGCTTGCTGGAAGCACATTCAGGTCAAGCTCTTAATCTAGTCTATCTACGGTAATGACGCAAGTTCAAAAATGGTTCAAATGGCTCTGATCACTATGGAACTTCAGAGGTCATCAGTCCCCTAGAACTTAGAACTACATTAACCTAACTAACCTAAGGACATCACACACATCCATGCCCGAGGCAGGATTCGAACCTGCGACCGTAGCGTTCGCGCGATTCCAGACTGTAGTGCCTTGAAACACTCGGCCACTCCGGCCAGCAATGGTGCAAGTCTTCTAGGTCTTTTGTTGTCGACTTTTCCCTCTATCACTGTTCTTTTTTGCCTTCTAGTAATATGACCAAAATATTTTAGCTGATAATATTTTAGCTGATTTTGGTTGACAAGAGTCGACAGTCGTGTTGTCATGCCGAGCTGCCTCAACATCGTTTCATCAGTGGGATATGGAGTCCATGGTTTCTGAAGTAATCTTACGTTACCGGAGCATGAATCCTGCGACGATCCCCTGTCTTCACCGTCTAAGATTCTGCTGCATAGGTCGCGATAGGGAAGGTTGAGACTTCGGACGAGGGTGCGCATTGTCTTGGCAGTGATGAAAGTGTCCTCACAGATGCGAGCAAGTTTTGCTGTAAAATTTCTCGTAATCGAAACTAGTCTACGGATAGCAGGCTCGCAATCTCCAGTACCAGTGACAACAGATCCTAAATACCGAAGCGGCTGACAACCGCCGGCCGCGGTGGCCGACCGGTTCTAGGCGCTACAGCCTGGAACCGCTCGACCGCTACGGTCGCAGGTTCGAATCCTGCCTCGGGCATGATTGTGTGTGATGTCCTTAGGTTAGTTAGGTTTAAGCAGTTCTGAGTTCTAGGGGACTGATGACCTCAGATGTTAAGTTCCATACTGCTTAGAGCCATTTGGCTGATAATCTCATAACCATTCCGCAGCTTGTGGTCTGGTGACTAGCGTTGCTACTTCTGGATCATGGCGTCCCCGGTTCGATGCCAGTCCGGGTTGAGGATTTTCTCGCCGGCCGCGGTGGTCTAGCGGTTCTAGGCGTTCAGTCCGGAACCGCGCGACTGTTACGGTCGTAGGTTCGAATCCTGCCTCGGGCATGGATGTTTGTGATGTCCTTAGGTTAGTTAGGTTTAAGCAGTTCTGAGTTCTAGGGGACTTATGACCACAGATGTTGAGTCCCATAGTGCTCAGAGCCATTTGAACCATTTTTTTTTTTTTTTTTGAGGCTTTTCTCCGTTCTGAGACTGGGTGTTTTTGTTGTCCGCATCATTTCATCATCATTCGTGAAAGTGGAGAGTATGGACTGTGTAAAGATATGTAATTTGTACGGACGCTGATAATATCATTATCATCACCTCGTAACGAGCAATATTTGTGATGTTAGCTCTGTTGTTATTTGGGCGATTTACAATCATCTTTTTGATCTTTGTATTGTTGATTTCAAGACCATAATCTCTCCTTTGTTTAGTCAATCTCTGCATGATGGTTTCCAGTTGATGCTCGCCTGTTGCAATCATCAGAGTGTAATCCAACATTGAAGGTGTGGAATCCTATATCGATACCATCCCACAGGCGTCGTTACGTTGTTTCCCAGTGGTGAGAGGCCACTAAGGACATCTGCAGCGGCTCTTCTTCACTAGCACCCCGGCCACCGTGACATGGGACGGCCAGTGGCAGACACAGCCCACTTGTACTTGGAGCCATTTCGACCCCATCATTCGCGCCTTGCTGCAGTGAGCCTGTCCTAGTTGACACTGTGGAAGCTGGACTCTGTTTCTTGCTGCATTGTTTGTATTCAATCGTCTTACACCTGGATAAATGCAAGTTATCGTCTTACACTTGGATAAATGCAAGTTAAATAAGTCTTCCATTTACTGTGTTATTTTGTTCACTAGTCATTTCTGCTCCTGTCCAGCTTTCCTACGACAGTTGCCACATCTCTCCTTACAGTTGTGTACGAAGTCGTACGCAACAGAAGGCCTACATAAATTCGGAAGTGAATTCCTGTGTAACACTGTCGGAATTTTAGAAACTCTGTTCTGTACTCAGATCTTATTCCAGTGGTGTAGACATTATCTGTGACATCTAGGCCTGTTTCATTGATTGAGGTACTGGAAAGAGTGGGATGGATTATAAAGACCTCCGAATCAGAATTAATCCATATTCGTATCAATATGCTGCCCTGAGAGTAGGAAATGAGAAAACTGATACATTTAAAAAATGCTGAAGAGAGAGGCAGGGCTGTACTTTGTCTACTATGATATTTGATCTTTATTCCGAATATATTTACAAAGAAGCCCTCGAGAATTGTCTTGAATGGAGAGAAGCTGAACGATATCCGCTACGCTGACAATATTTCAATATTGCTGACAGCTTAAACAGTCTTCAACAATTTGTATCCCGAATCAGCTAAAGTATTGAGCCTTATGGCCTACAACTCAACATAACTAAAAGAAAACTATTGGTCATCAGCAAGAAGACATATCAAACTGTCATCCAAATATTAATGGCAAACATATTGAACAAGTAAACAAATACACAGTAATATTGACAACCAGAAGAACAAGTCGCAAGAAATTAAAGTTCTTAATAAGAAAGCTGAGCCATGTTTTGTAAAATGACTTGTGTGTTCAAGACTCGTCGCTTTTTAATCAGAATAAAATTAATGTTGCCACGTTGACACATATTTCCGATCGTTTTGTATGGAGCTGAAATCTGAAATTTGATAGAAAGACGGGTAAACGACTTGAGGAATTTGAGATATGGCTATAGAGGAGAGTGCTAACCATAAGAGTGCATTCTCCGCAAAATGACGAAAGAAAAAGAAGCCCTATACACAGTAAAATGCAGAAAACCACAATTTCTTGGCCATGTAAAGAGGCATGGAAACACTTAAACTGCCGCAGAACGAAGAGCATGTTGGTTCCGAAACTTGATATGGATTTCACGCATGAGCAAGATAGTTTCTCGAACAACCAAAAGCAATATCGTTGTGATAGTGTCTAACATCAGGAAAGGATAGGCACTAGAAGAAAAAGAAGAAAAAGAAGAAGAACGAAAATGATACACTTTAGTGAGTGTACCTGTGCCCAGTTGGTAGAGACCTCATATCATAGCGTGTAGTTGAATGTTGCTTTTAATAACGCTGACTGATGTGCCGAGAAGTAAAGGAAATCAAGAAAATACGTTTTCTTGTCCAGTCCTACTAAATGCAGTTAGGTAGCTGCAGAGCATTACCGACTGTTTGTGAAGTAGTGAAAAGTTTAACGCTGTTTTCGCGGATCAAATCAAGGTCTGCGATCTTTATTTAGACTAGCCTTAATATCGCTGCAGTCCGTCAGTAAACGCTTCATAGTAAGTCTTCGGAGCAAAACGTAATTAGTCTCGGGTTCCATTCATCGTTAAGAATCGGTGGATTCGGGCCGCAACCGTGAGTAATATTTCGCGTCATGCCAACTCCTCCCTAGGACGAGACAGAATGAACGTTTCAACCTGTAGAGAAATTTAAACTGTTACCTCCTGAATACGAGTTTAATGCCTTAACCACCATGCAACCTCTCTCCGTTCAAAGAATTACGGAAAAAAGTATAAACAGCAATACCTCAGAGACACAAACAAGCTATTTTTACGAAAGTCATTACTACAGAAGTACTGCAGAAAAGTACCACTGGCAGACCATTGGCGCTGCAATCTGTTGGCGCAACAAACAGGAGATTGATGCGGAGCAACTGGAAAACGTTAATGTTGTTGCTGGCATCAATCCAAAGACAGTCCGTAAATATCTAGGAGTAACTATCCGGAGTGACCTTAAGTGGAAAGGCAACATGAAATAAACAGTACAAAAGACAGACACCAGACTGAGATTCGTAGGAAGAATAACAAGAAAATGTAACTCATCTACGAAAGAAGTGGCTTTCAAAGAGCTTGTTCGACCGATTCTTGAGTATAGTTCATCAATCTGGGACCCTTACCAGGTAGGACTGATAGAAGGGATAGGGAAGATCCAACGATGAGCGGCAGTGGCAGACGCTACATGAGAGGCATTGTGAATCATGGAATTTTGAGATAATGCTTTCCGGAAAGAGCCGGACAGCATATTACTTCCTTCCACACATCTCGCGAAATTTGAGAAATTAAAGCTGATCCAGAGGCTTACCGACAATCTTTCTTCCCACTCGCCATTCGCGAGCGGGAAAGGGAAAGAGGGATCAGTTAGCAGTATCAGAAGTACCCTCCGCCAAACACAGTGAGGTGTCTTGAAGAGAGTTGATGCAGATGTGGATATAGCTATAGTGTGATGCAGTTTTACGCACCAGTATATCATGTGGAAGTCTGCTTCTCTCTGCACTACAGCTACATCCTACATCCATTTGAATCCGCTTATTGGATTCACGCTTTTGTCTTCCTCTACAATTTTTACCGCTTCCTTCCATTACTAAACGCACTAGTTTTTCATGTGTCCTGCCTGACTATATCTTCTCTTAATCATGTTCTTTCCTCCCAAATTTTTCTCAGTACCTCCTCATTAATCACCAGATCGACTCATCTAATCTTCAGCAGTCTCCTGTAGCATCACATTTCAAACAATTCAAATTTCTTCTTCTCTGTGCTGGTTATCATCCACATTTAGCCTTCATAAAAGGGTACACTCAAAACAAATACTTCCAGAAAATACTTCGTAATATATGAGGGTTACTCAAAAAGTAAGGAACGATCGGTCGCGCAATAGAAACTACAGTAAAATCCGATGAAGTTTTGCACAGGTGTGTTGGGCAGTGTCTCTAGTATGCCCGTCGATCGCGTTATGTCGTTCTTTTTAGTTCTGAGCACACAGGGAGCACATAAAGATACCTAGAACAATAGGGTCTCCCGCCAAGTACGAGGGCCTGGTGAGAAATTTCGCCCGAAGCTATGCAGCCAATGTTACATAACTGCCGTGCATTTTCTTCTTCAAGACAATTCTCAGCCGCATTCTGCAGGGGCAATGAAGATGCTCCTGCATCGTTTTCAATTTGAAATGTTTGATTACGCACAATATAGCCCGTAATTATCACCCTCTGAGTTTCATCTCTGTTCACATGAACCGCTGGCTATGAAGACAACATTTTGGCACAGACAAAGAGCTGTAGCGTAGCGAATTGGCGGAAAGCAGTGACGGCTGTCTTCTATGGCACAGACAAAGAGCTGTAGCGTAGCGAATTGGCGGAAAGCAGTGACGGCTGTCTTCTATGGCACAGACAAAGAGCTGTAGCGTAGCGAATTGGCGGAAAGCAGTGACGGCTGTCTTCTATAACGAGGGTATTGGGAAGTTGGTACAACGCTACGACAAACGTCTAAGTCGGATCGGCGACTACGGAGATAAATAAGTAGCTGGAAGTTGTAGCTAACTGTTGCAAATAAAACAGTTTTGATTTTCACTGTGATTTCCATTTTGCGACCTATCGTTCCTTACTTTCCAAATAGCCCTCGTATATTAAATTAATGGCACGCCGTGGCTTCGCAGGGTAGCACTAGGTGTCTACGACCTATCGCTAATAAATTATGTACAAAAATTTTCCTCGTTAATCAGTCTATCTACTAGTGAAAAACGCATCAAAATTTCTTCAGCAGTTCCTGAGATTATCCTACACATACAGACAAAAAAAAGTCGGGGACTTTGCTGCGTCATAATTCAGCCAGTTTTTTTTAGTGAAAACCGTATCAAACTCCTTATTTCCTGAGACTAGCCTTCACATACAGACACAAAAACGTGGGAAGGGACTGTCATTTTAATATGAATAGTAGATACACTGGGCAACAGAAATTAAAGGATCACTTTTTCGAAATGTTGTGATCGTCTCCCTTTGCGAAGCAGAAGTTTTAAATTTGCGTCAAAGATGCCTAAAACTTCCTTTGTAATGATGCAAAAGCGTGGCGTCCTGACACGTCAGCTTCGAACTCGAAGACGCTTCAAACAGCAAGGTGTTGACACATGCGGAAAAAAGGTCAGAGCTCAAAAATTCATGTCACACGTAAGATGATCTTATTTTTAAATGTTTCCCTGAGACATTTAAGTCTTTTCCTTATCTACGATAATGATCGAAGCAGAACAAATGAATTAAAATTTGCGCTCCAGCCACGACTCGAACCCAGATCTTCTTGCTTACTATTTTTTTAATCTTATTTTGTTCTATACGTTCGTTGAATTTGTTCTTGGCGAACGTCTATGACACTCGAATCAGGTTGTTCATTGTTCCGTGCACTCAGGTTTTTTTTTTATTACAGATGGTAGCTCTACCCTCTGACCGAACACGCTGAGCTATCGTCCCGGCATCTGACTAGGCAGAAATGCTAACCATTACACCACCACAACGCAATGGTCAATATTGCTGCACTAACCACTCAAATTGAGTGCCCTCCTCAACACAAGCTTTCCCAACATGTTCAACGCTGTGGTGCTATTCCAGTGCCGCAGAGCCCTGGTGGTAGTGACAATGAAAGGGGAATAAGCTGAAGATACGAACTGAAGTTCCTGATGAGGAGGGCACTCAGCCTGAGTAGTTTGTGCAAAAATGTTGACCATTCTGTTGTGGTGGTGTAATGGTTAGCATTTCTGCCTAGTACATAAGAAAACCCAGGTTCGAGTCCTGGCTGCAACACGAATTTTAATTCATGTCTTCTGCTTCGAACATCATCGTACATGCAAGATGGGTTAATGATGCCAAATTGGCGCCAGATTTTACCATGCAATTCTTCCCAACGCCACCGTGGATGTGTCACCCGATGGGACAATCGTCACAACCCCTCTTCTCCACATTTCGCCTTCTCTTTTGACATCTCTGCGGTGGAGGTCAGAAGCGCGACGCCTAGCGATGAAATCGCGCGAGTTCTCTTACAAGTGGCCGATAAAAACATTTCAAACACTCCGCCACTCAGAATCGATCCGAAAAGGCCAAAGGGGGTGTCATAATGGGTGTCAGTGAAACTACCCCTTGGTTTGGGGCATTGATTCCCACACATTCTACGGTCGGAAACGACAGTTCGCAGTGTGATGAGGAAAAGCACCATGTTCTTGATCACCTTTGATACTTCTGACACTGCCGGACGTTTCCACCTTTCTCTAAGGAGACTGTGTGGGTGGATCACCATCTAGCGTGATCGCACCCATTTGGAGAGCAAGTTTTACTCTCGCGTACAGATTGGAAATAGTAGGGATCGTTCAAAAAAAAAAATTCGGCGAAATCTGAACAAGTTGCAAAGCAGCAAAGGGTATTTACGCTGTTTCAGCCTTCTTGTTTCTCGTTATCCTGTGGCGTGTTCATAGGTAGGAGGGAGGGGCGGTGCGACATTGTTTAAAGGCGCATTTGCACGCTGAGCGGTCATAGTTATAAGTTGAAAAATATACATTAAAAAACTACAGATGAAATCCACGGCTATGCAAGCATTGCCTACAGCCGCTGGAAAACAGAGGAAGAATTACGATCGTCAGATGACGAAAGTATAGGTTACTTTTTGTTTGATATGTCCTGTACAGCTCGGACGTGTGTGGCACACCGCCATTAATATTGTATTATTTTAATATTTTATTCCCGAGTTGTAATCACCGGCACTCGTAATCACATGATGTAAGTGTATTTTTAAACTGTGTTTCTATTTCAGCATATAATTATTACTAATCCATGTATGTTTTATTTTGTGTCACTAGTTATTTGTAAGATTGTTGAGTATCTTGGCTTGGCAAAGGAAGGAACCGTAAATTGAAAATGTAGTCGTCCAGCACGAACCATCGATATATAAAAAGGTGAATCTCCAAGAGCGCGGTCATAATTAACCTAACGGACAAAGATGCCTTGCCCAAGCGTATAAGAAAGCACAGTTTCTAAAATATCGAACATAACTAATATTGCGTACTGTTATATCTCTTCTGTGTGTGTAAAGTTCAGAAACGAAAAAGACAATTTACATTTATAATTGGCGCATGCTTGAATAAAACGGCAAGGGTTCCCTGTAAGATCCCTACCCTCCTATCCCCTCCCCCTTCCTCCCCTCCCCTACCCCTCACAGATCGACAAAACCTTCGTAGCACCCACCAACCTTGATTGGCAGTTTTAAAAATGAATCTGTACGGGGACAACTTTAAAAGTAGTCCTAGGCGCCTGCATGCAGACGACCCCTTGACACACCTCCGACTCCAGTTTCTTGCCTGAAGACGCCTAGGACTATTTTAGAAGTCGTTTCTGCACAAGCGAGAGGAAAAATTGCAGTGGCACTACACTCCAAAGGGGCACATGTTCGACACCTAGCTATTTGAAGCGTCGCCGCACTGAAGGGTGGCATCTTCAGGCGCCACCCCTTTGCGCCATTACAGAGGAATGTGGTGGGCACCTTTGAGGCAAGTTTTAAACTAGTGCGTCGCAAGGGGAGACAAGTATGTGGTTTCGAAAAAGTGACTCTTTAATTCTGTTACGCAGTGTGTCTATAGATTATGGCCGAGCATTGCTGCTCTCTGTAACTGCGACAGCTGTTTACTTTACTGCTTTTCCCACGATATGTCGCCTGCTCTGCAGCTGATCAGCTACTAGCTGGTGACGAGATGTCGTAACAATACATATAATAAATATTCGTCATTAATGTAATTGTAAGTTTAACACCCAAAATTTCCTCGTGAATCAATATATTTACCAGCATACCTTTTAATCTGAACTTTCATCTCTCAACGATGTCAGGAGTCGTTAGAAATAACATGTAGTTCGGATTCCACGTTAAACTGTAGGTCCCCTTTCCCCATATGGACAACTAGAGTAGCTTAGGGACCTGCAAGTCGTCGAAGTGGAGTCTAACTGAAAGACTTGCACCATCCTGCCGAGCCACACAAAATAAAGATGAAAAATGTGTCAAATTCCCAACATAAAAACGGAGGAAATGAAGGATTATGATTTATAAGTATTTTGAACTCTAGACTTCAGCGCTCACCCAGTCGATTGGGTACAGAAGAAAAAGGTTATTCTGGAAATATTACAGTGGGAGCACATTACTTATTTCTGTATATCTGTATGGTTGTTGTTGTTGTTGTCTTCAGTCCTGAGACTGGTTTGATGCAGCTCTCCATGCTACTCTATCCTGTGCAAGCTGCTTCATCTCCCAGTACCTACTGCAACCTACATCCTTCTGAATCTGCTTAGTGTACTCATCTCTCGGTCTCCCTCTACGATTTTTACCCTCCACGCTGCCCTCCAATGCTAAATTTGTGGTCCCTTGATGCCTCAAAACATGTCCTACCAACCGATCCCTTCTTCTAGTCAAGTTGTGCCACAAACTTCTCTTCTCCCCAATCCTATTCAATACCTCCTCATTAGTTATGTGATCTACCCACCTAATCTTCAACATTCTTCTGTAACACCACATTTCGAAAGCTTCTATTCTCTTCTTGTCCAAACTAGTTATCGTCCATGTTTCACTTCCATACATGGCTACACTCCAAACAAATACTTTCAGAAACGACTTCCTGATACATAAATCTATATTCGATATTAACAAATTTCTCTTCTTGAGAAACGCTTTCCTTGTCATTGCCAGTCTACATTTTATATCCTCTCTACTTCGACCATCATCAGTTATTTTACTTCCTAAATAGGAAAACTCCTTTACTACTTTAAGTATCTCATTTCCTAATCTAATTCCCTCAGCATCACCCGATTTAATTTGACTACATTCCATTATCCTCGTTTTGCTTTTGTTAATGTTCATCTTATATCCTCCTTTCAAGACACTGTCCATTCCGTTCAACTGCTCTTCCAAGTCCCTTGCTGTCTCCGACAGAATTACAATGTCATCGGCGAACCTCAAAGTTTTTATTTCTTCTCCATGAATTTTAATACCTACTCCAAATGTTTCTTTTGTTTCCTTTACTGCTTGCTCAATATACAGATTGAATAACATCGGGGAGAGGCTACAACCCTGTCTCACTCCTTTCCCAACCACTGCTTCCCTTTCATGCCCCTCGACTCTTATGACTGCCATCTGGTTTCTGTACAAATTATAAATAGCCTTTCGCTCCCTGTATTTTACCCCTGCCACCTTTAGAATTTGAAAAAGAGTATTCCAGTCAACATTGTCAAAAGCTTTCTCTAAGTCTACAAATGCTAGAAATGTAGGTTTGCCTTTTCTTAATCTTTCTTCTAAGATAAGTCGTAAGGTCAGTATTGCCTCACGTGTTCCAACATTTCGACGGAATCCAAACTGATCCTCCCCGAGGTCTGCATCTACCAGTTTTTCCATTCGTCTGTAAAGAATTCGCGTTAGTATTTTGCAGCCGTGGCTTATTAAACTGATAGTTCGGTAATTTTCACATCTGTCAGCACCTGCTTTCTTTGGGATTGGAATTATTATATTCTTCTTGAAGTCTGAGGGTATTTCGCCTGTCTCATACATCTTGCTCACCAGCTGGTAGAGTTTTGTCAGGACTGGTTGTCCCAAGGCCGTCAGTAGTTCTAATGGAATGTTGTCTACTCCGGGGCCCTTGTTTCGACTCAGGTCTTTCAGTGCTCTGTCAAACTCTTCACGCAGTATCGTATCTCCCATTTCGTCTTCATCTACATCCTCTTCCATTTCCATAATATTGTCCTCAAGTACATCGCCCTTGTATAAACCTTCTATATACTCCTTCCACCTTTCTGCCTTCCCTTCTTTGCTTAGAACTGGGCTGCCATCTGAGCTCTTGATATTCATACACGTGGTTCTCTTCTCTCCAAAGGTTTCTTTAATTTTCCTGTAGGCAGTATCTATCTTACCCCTAGTGAGATAAGCTTCTACATCCTTACATTTGTCCTCTAGCCATCCCCGTTTAGCCATTTTGCACTTCCTGTCGATCTCATTTTTGAGACGTTTGTATTCCTTTTTGCCTGCTTCATTTACTGCATTTTTATATTTTCTCCTTTCATCAATTAAATTCAATATTTCTTCTGTTACCCAAGGATTTCTAGAAGCCCTCGTCTTTGTACCTACTTTATCCTCTGCTTCCTTCACTACTACATCCCTCAGAGCTACCCATTCTTCTTCTACTGTATTTCTTTCCCCTATTCCTGTCAATTGTTCCCTTATACTCTCCCTGAAACTCTGTACAACCTCTGGTTCTTTCAGTTTATCCAGGTCCCATCTCCTTAATTTCCCACATTTTTTGCAGTTTCTTTAGTTTTAATCTACAGGTCATAACCAATAGATTGTGGTCAGAGTCCACATCTGCCCCTGGAAATGTCTTACAACTTAAAACCTGGTTCCTAAATCTCTGTCTTACCATTATATAATCTATCTGATACCTTTTAGTATCTCCAGGGTTCTTCCACGTATACAACCTTCTTTCATGATTCTTAAACCAAGTGTTAGCTATGATTAAGTTGTGCTCTGTGCAAAATTCTACTAGGCGGCTTCCTCTTTCATTTCTTAGCCCCAATCCATATTCACCTATTATGTTTCCTTCTCTCCCTTTTCCTACACTCGAATTCCAGTCACCCATTACTATTAAATTTTCGTCTCCCTTCAGTATCTGAATAATTTCTTTTATTTCATCGTACATTTCTTCAATTTCTTCATCATCTGCAGAGCTAGTTGGCATATAAACTTGTACTACTGTAGTAGGTGTGGGCTTCGTATCTATCTTGGCCACAATAATGCGTTCACTATGCTGTTTGTAGTAGCTTACCCGCATTCCTATTTTCCTATTCATTATTAAACCTACTCCTGCATTACCCCTATTTGATTTTGTGTTTATAACCCTGTAGTCACCTGACCAGAAGTCTTGTTCCTCCTGCCACCGAACTTCACTAATTCCCACTATATCTAACTTTAACCTATCCATTTCCCTTTTTAAATTTTTTAACCTACCTGCCGGATTAAGGGATCTGACATTCCACGCTCCGATCCGTAGAAAGCCAGTTTTCTTTCTCCTGATAACGACATCCTCCTGAGCAGTCCCCGCCCGGAGATCCGAATGGGGGACTATTTTACCTCCGGAATATTTTACCCAAGAGGATGCCATCATCATTTAATCATACAGTAAAGCTGCATGTCCTCGGGAAAAATTACGGCTATAGTTTCCCCTTGCTTTCAGCCGTTCGCAGTACCAGCACAGCAAGGCCGTTTTGGTTAATGTTGCAAGGCCAGATCAGTCAATCATCCAGACTGTTGCCCCTGCAACTACTGAAAAGGCTGCTGCCCCTCTTCAGGAACCACATGTTTGTCTGGCCTCTCAACAGATACCCCTCCGTTGTGGTTGCACCTACGGTACGGCCATCTGTATCGCTGAGGCACGCAAGCCTCCCCACCAACGGCAAGGTCCATGGTTCATGGGGGGATCTATGGTAACGGAAATAAACCTGCAGGATAGCAGATAAACGTACAGGGTTACAGAGGGATAATTTTGAAAGAATTTAGGCGTTGATGGAGCTAGCTGTGCTCTGAGTAAAAAAGTAACAAAGATTAAGCCTTAACTATCGTCGACGACAAGATCATTGAAGGTGACTTACAGGGTGTCAGGAAGTCTATAACGGCCTTCTCTTGCTATTGACAAATAATTTTACGGCTGTAATTAACGTCTACTTTGCACAAAATATAAACTGTCTAGTAGGTAAAGTATATTCAAGTGCAAGAAAGGTGATATCAAACAATTTTTAGAATTTTACTTAGCTTTTCAAGATGGCATCAGTGTCCAGAAACATTTTTAATATTGTGCAAAATCCTGTTTGAGGTCTAGGTTTTAAACGATAGAGAATGGAATAGTAGTTGTTCTGTCACAAATTGTGGTTTATTCATGAATAAACTCTACACGACATTTCACACATATTTTCTCATTTCCACAGGTAAATATCGAAGCACAAATCTTGGAGTTGATTACATTGTCTAGTTATCACACGTATTGCAAAGAGCTTCTCTCAGTATTAACTGAATCCATGACAGAAACTGTGTACAACTGTTCCGACGCAACTGCCGCCAATCAAGTACAATAAAACACATGTACTGTGTCTCACATCCTTCCATAACATTCTATGAATCAAATTAATACTAAAGTCACTTCGTATTTTTATTCTAAATCATTTTTAATTCATTGAACATTACCTGTGAATTTGTATTTCTTTAAAGATTTTAAGAATGAAAGTTCTGATAATATTTATAGAATGCTGTCAGTAATCAATTTGTAAGCTTCTTGTCAAATTGCGATTATGGTTACATATCCATAGTATAAAAAATAAAAATATAATCAGTAACATGTGTTTTTCTGCATCTAAAACTAAATGGTAAAAATAGTGAAATTAATGTGGATTTTTTCAGAGTATTTACTGTTAATTATTTGCCAACTAATTTTCATAGGGTAAGACTGATGTATGGAAACATATCGATACATAAACTAATATATATTTATAGTGAAATTGCGCCTGACCATCAGAAAGTTGTAAACATCCACAAACAAGGATTATATAACTTACAAATAATAATGTGTTCAAACTTGTACAAAATTTTGATGGTATGAAAGCTTTCTGTAAACGGCAAGAGATCTGGATTCATTATAAGACCCATTACCATTTCAAAAAATGGTAACTTGAAGACTATTAGAGATAGAGCATCGTGGTTTGTTACAAAAGTTTAGCAGCTCCCAAGGTTTTTATCTGTTATGCCAGCGTTTCAATTGTGCCCCACTAGCTATTCGTGGAGATTAATGCAGTGTTTCAGTGATTAATGCACGAATGGTAGCAATACATTCACTGATATTATGTACATGCGATCCTTGATATAACCGCACAAAAATAAGTATAAAGACGTGACGTCAGGAGAGCGTGAGGCCCATGTGATGGGACCATCACGACCATTCACCTCTCAAGAAATGTAATAAATATCAAAAAAGCTGTCAGTTGTAACTTCGCCTCTGTTGTGACTGACAATTCGCAATTTTTCACAAATATAACTTTCATTTATGTAAGATTACAAGGTTGATGAGTGAACAACAATAGAAAGGTAACAATAATGATGCCCGTAAAAGTCTCCTAATTGAGGCAAACAAAAGTTCACTTCTAATTTTCCACAAACGTTCGTGGTAACACACACACACACACACACACACACACACACACACACACACACACACACACACACACACACACGCGAGTAAAAGTCCAATTCAGAGACGAAGAAGTAATCTTCGGCGGTCGAAGTCCATCATGTCGGCATCCAGAGTGAACTGAACTTCGGGGCTGGTTCTAGCCCCTAAATAGCTGTCTCCAGTCAATCAGGTTTTGGTGTAGTGATACTTCCTGCAGGCCATGGCTCGAGGTCCCCCTGCAGGAAGAAGTGCTCGGAATGTCTGTTTCCATTATCTTGTATGTAAATAGCCGGTGTTTACCATTTGCTTTTGTAACGCGCCTTGGAAATAGACAGCCTCGTCCTCTGTGGTGTAATATGGGTTGCCAACCCTCAGGCGTTACCTTGGCTTCAATATTCTTTAGTCTATAGGTTTCAGCGTTCCAAAATGCCATCATCAGGACCTCTATTCTAGATAGTGGCTTTTGTCTACAACTTTGTACACGATGGTAAGGAGAGGTGAGGTACAGAGTGGTGCAGCAGCCGTCGTTGTAGGAAAGTAGGACATGAGCAGAAATAATTCATCACAGTAAACAGATGATTTAGTTAACTCGTATTCCTCCATGTGATCAAAGAGTCATTAGAAGAATTAGAGTCCAGTTCATACAATAGTAACTACAATGAGTCTCTCTGTACAAAGAACAAACGATGGTGTCGTAGCAATGAGGCTCCAATTGCAAGTGGGTCGGCGGCTGCCTAAAGCCTTTCTAGACTACTGGCTATTAAAATTGCTACACCACGAAGATGGCGTGCTATAGACGCGAAATTTAACCGACAGGAAGAAGATGCTGTGATATGCAAATGACTAGCTTTTCAGAGTATTCGCACAAGGTTGGCGCCGGTGGCGACACCTACAACGTGCTGACATGAGGAAAGTTTCCAACCGATTTCTCTTACACAAACAGCAGGTGACAGGCGTTGCCCGGTGAAACGTTTTTGTGACGCCTCGTATAAGGAGGAGAAATGCATATCATCACGTTTCCGACTTTGATAAAGGTCGAATTGTTGCCTATCGCGATTGCGATTTATCGTATCGTGGCATTGCTGCTCGCGTTGGTCAAGATCCAATGACTGTTAGTAGAATATGGAATCGGTGGGTTCAGGAAGGTAATACGGAACGCCGTGCTGTAACCCAACGGCCTCGTATCACTAGCAGTCGAGATGACAAGCATCTTCTCCGCATGGCTGTAACGGATCGTGCAGACACGTCTCGATCCCTGAGTCAACAGATGAGGACGTTTGTAAGACAACAACCATCTGCACGAACAGTTCTACGACGTTTGCAGCAGCATGCACTATCAGCTCGGAGACTATGGCTGCGGTTATCCTTGAGGCTGCTTCACAGACACGAGAGCCTACGATGGTGTACTCAATGATGAACCTGGGTGCACGAATGGCAAAACGTCTTTTTTCGAATAAATCCAGGTTCTGTTTACAGCATCATGGTGGTCGCGTTCGTGTTTGGCGACACTGCGGTGAACACACATTGGAAGCGTGTATTCGTCATCGCCATACTGGCGTATCACCCGCCGTGATGGTATTGGGTGCCATTGGTTACACGTCTCGGTCACCACTTGTTCGCATTGACGGCACTTTGAACAGTGGACGTTACATTTCAGATGTGTTACGACCCGTGGCTGTACCCTTCATTCGATCCCTGCGAAACCCTACATTTCAGCAGGATAACACACGACCGCATGTTGCAGGTCCTGTAGGGGCCTTTCTGCATACAGAAGATGTTTGACTGCTGCCCTGGCCAGCACATTCTCCCGATCTCTCACGAATTGAAAACATCAGGTCAATGGTGGCCGAGCAAATGGCTCGTCACAATACGCCAGTCACTACTCTTGATGAACTGTGGTATCGTGTTGAAGCTGCATAGGCAGTTGTACCTGCACACGCCATCCAAGCTCTGTTTGACTCAATGCCTAGGCGTATCAAGGGCGTCATAACGGCCAGAGCTGGTTGTTCTGGGTACTGATTTCTAAGGATCTATGCACCCAAATTGCGTGAAAATGTAATCTCGTATCAGCTCTTGTATAATATATTTGTCCAATGAATACCAGTTTATCATCTGCATTTCTTCTTGGTGTAGCAATTTTCATGACCACTAGTGTATATTGCGGCGGCCGGGGACGCTCGTAGCCCAAAAGCTGCTGGAGGCGTGACTCTGTGGGCGCACACCATTGTGTCGACCAGATCCTGCGTGACCGCTGTTGATGTGAGATGGACACTTGCATTTTCGCTACCAACCGTGGCACGCTAGTGCGGTGGTATCAGCACGTGATACCACACTCTAACCCCGCTGCAGTCGCATGGGTCTGACAGACCCGACAGTTCCAGACATACTCAGCAGGAAGTAGCCGGTGTGGATGTAGTGACCTGACGTCCGCTGGGCCTTCTCCTCCACTCGTCCTGTGCAAGCGGAAAACCTCAGCGCGACTGCAGTTCTCACCCTGCTAGGTAAGTGTACTTATGTAGGTTGAGTTTTCATCTGCGGATCCCCCTGACCTTCCTGTCACAGTAAGTTTTATTTATTTTTCCTTCTGAGTATAATATTATCATCATATCGATTATTGACATTATGTAATGCATTTATTGCATAGTAGGATTCCTAAATAGGCCCTTGATGCTCAGGTGTCTGTCAGACCCACGCGATTACATGTTACTTTTCTCACAGCACTTTTGTTTGTGCATGGAGACGTCAACATATTTTTCTTTTGCCTCTTTAGGTATGGAGGGAGCACGATTTATATTACTGCCTGAGGATGACGATAGTGTACGGCAAATTCACACATTGCTCTTCGATGATGTTCCTGAGCTGGGCTTACGCAACAGCCCTGACTTTGAGGGTGAGGATGAATTTCAAGATGAGGATTCAGAAGGCGTGGCGAGCGACGACTATTTAGAATCGAGGGAGGAAACATCTTAGACGGAACAAGATAATTCCTCGGACGAGGATGACATTGGCGACATTCTTCTTGGTGGTGACGGTGAAAGTATACGGACCAAGAAAATTCCGCCTGGAAATAGGAAAATCCTGGAAAGGAACATTATTACACATTT
This sequence comes from Schistocerca gregaria, assembly GCF_023897955.1. Classification (NCBI taxonomy): domain Eukaryota; kingdom Metazoa; phylum Arthropoda; class Insecta; order Orthoptera; family Acrididae; genus Schistocerca; species Schistocerca gregaria. The sequence continues at coordinate 276,636,540 of NC_064925.1, read as the reverse complement.
ACCTGTTGTGAAAAGACAAGCACAACATGCTACGAACCCCTTAGCCTGTTGGGAATTTTTCTTTGAGGCCGACATAATAAGTATTATAGTTCAGTACACAAACTTCCAAATTATCACAAAAAAGATAACTTTTCTAGAGGAAGGGATGCGAAAGATACAGACACTGTAGAATTGAGGGCACTTGCGGGCGTAACATATACCTTGGTTTGAAGAAACTAAATCGTACAGGCCTCGAGGAAATCTGGGCGAACGATACAACCGGTGAGGAATTTGGCAGAGCAGTGATGAGCATACAGAGCTGTAGAAATTTATTACAAAATTTACGATTCGCTGATAAACGAACTCGTAAAGAGAGAAGAAAAGGGTGATAAACTAGCTCCAATTAGAGAACTTTTTGAACAAATAGCTGGTAATTTCCAAAAGTGCTGTGCTATTGGGGAATATGCTACAATTGACGAAAAGCTTGAGGCTTTCAGAGGAAGATGCCCTTTCAAGCTATATATACCTTCGAAACACGCCAACTACGATGTAAAGATGTTTACTCTTACCGATGCAAGGACCTTTTATGCCCTCAATTTGGAAATTTATCCTGGGAAACAGCCGCCTGGACCCTTCTCGACTTGAATGTCACCATACAAAGTGGTGATGTGTCTGACGAAGCCTATACACAATACCGACAGAAATATTACTGTGGACAATTTGTTCAGTACCTTTTCACTGGTAGAAGAATTGTTGAATAAAAGGTTGACAATGGTTGGAACGATAAGAAAAAATAAAAAAAATAATTACCAGCTGGAATTGCAAATAAACAAAATTTGTATTATACCCATTTCTTGTTTGATGACACAAAAACTCTTATTGCATATCATACCAAAAAAGAAATTAAATAAAATAGTTATCTTCTTATCTAGTATGCATCATGCGGCTGTTATTGAAAGTGAAACAGTCGCAAAAGACCGGATTTAATTTCTTTTTACAATGCCACCAAATTTGGGGTTGACACAGTGGATAGGATACGCAGTTCTGTGAATGTGGCCAGAAATACTCGACGCTGGCCAGCGACCGTTTTCTGTTCATTGCTGAATGTTAGTGGAATTAATGCAATGGTAGTGTACAGTTCGCAAGAAGATAATATCCGAAAAAAGGCGTACCTTTTTGAAAGAACTTATTTTTGGACTTGCTGAGCAGGTGAAACGGAGGAAATACATGCAAAATCTCCGCAGGCAACTGAGATCATCGATTGGCAACTTATTTACAGTATTGCATCCACAATCATCGAGTGGAACCAGTTCTAAGGCATCGAACCAAGGAAAGAGAAGATGTTACGTCCGTTCGAGTAGTATTGATAGGAAAACGAACTACCAATGTATGAAATGCCAAAAGTACATTTGCATATATGACCTAGCTGGAGGATGATGGACAGCTACAGCTCTTCGACCTGTGGTAGCAGGAACCGTTCGAGAGTGTCCAGATAAACTTATCCAGTTATGATTTCCTCTCTGAAGAAAAATTACGCTTGTCTTTGTCGACGATGTACTCCACTACTGTCATCGATAATTCCGCAGTTCCGTTATCACAGATTTAGATTCTGCATACCGAATGACTCATCGCGCCTTCTCCTGACCTGTCACCATTTGGTATATTCCAACTCAGTTCCTCAAAAAAGGCCAAAGGAAAAAATCTCTGACATTATATTAGAACAAATACGCCTTCGGTCACAAATATTAAGTCAAAATTGACCAGGTTTCGACGCTACTATGAGCGTCGTCTTCAGAATTAGACTAACAGTTCTAAAAGAGTCTTGTTGCAGCCCTTGTTCACAGTACGAGGAGCCCTTAGCGGCTCGCCATCTCACTTAAACTATTCATGACGCCGCCTTACCTGCTTCGATTTTTTTTGGTATGTGGCTTGTAAGTACTGCATCTTTTTCCAGTCAGTACAAACTTTAATTTTATTAATTTATTATATACCTAATATGTTTTAGAACAGTTAGTCTAATTCTGAAGATGACGCTCATAGTAGCGTCGAAACCTAGCCAATTTTGACTTAATATTTGTGACCGAGAGCTTATTTGTTCTAATATAATTCTGACACCGTCACTGAACCTTAGCAGCTATGTTCAATGTGTGTTTTATAAATCTCTGAGAGTTTCTAAGCGCTCTAGAACAAACTACGATCCTCTGTTTCTACATTGTGATTTTATAAATGATAGCGGGACTTCACGAATACACTGAATAAATCCGGATTAGGAGCGGAGGGGGCAGATAACCAGCTCTGGCTTTTTTCAAATGAATCATCCACAAAATCGCCTTGAATGTTTTAGAGAAACCACAGAAACGTAAGTCTGGTGGCTGAACAAGGGTTAGAAGACTGCGATTTTAGTGGTTTCGCCACTGCGTCACCTATGCGACGGATGCACGAGGAGAAATGAAAGCGTTTCCGTGTTTCTATGTTCTACAAGAATTTACTCAAAAAGTGAAAGCTGATATTCAGCCTTCCTGGGTAAAACTCAGTTCTGGAGAATAGCAAAGCAACCGCGGTGGGGGGGGGGGGGGGGGAGGAGTGGCAACTGCAACACCCCGCCGTCTCACGTAGAAAAAGGTGTCAGCACACATCGAATTCTTGCCCCACCACACACAGAGACACCTATCGATTCAGCATCAGTTTCAAAACTGGTGAAACATATAATGAGTACTGACCAATAACAAGTGCACCCAGAATGAACTGGCGTGAAATCTCAGGATTGTTTGTCCATTTATCACGAAGCTACTATGAACTATCCCCCCTCCCCCTCCCTTCCTACCGCCCACACCAGCCCCGCCATCCGTCTTCCTCATACTCCTTATGTCGGATCCCGGTATGCTCTTGCAGCACAATGTAAGCAGGTATGGAACTTCCTAATGAGACGCTTTAGTTGTTAAGCAACACGCTGTCTGATGCGTGTCTTCTTACGAAAATTTAGCAGAGTTACATCTACATGGATTCATCGATCGTCGGCCGTCGTCCGCTAGCACGCACGAAGCGCATTTGTGTCCAGACTGCTGCCATGACAACTGTCAACAAACCGGCGTTGCGACCATGCACGCTTCGGATGCGGCACAGTCGTTACAAAGACCACGTGCATGACAGGTGAGTACTGTTTTGTTTACCTCAGTGCAGTAGCTCTCCTGCCTAGTCACTGCACCGGAAAGATCGCATTTCGGAAAGAAGTAACGTAGATATTCAGAATTCAGGATGTGCCGTACGGCATCATTGTCATGTCTTTTTCTTTCTTTTCTTTTTCACATTTCCGCCATTAGACTGTTAATTGGTCGTTTATTTTACACGATCATAATTTTCGCTGTATAGCCATTCTCAGATGTATGTTGAAATGTTAAAATAGAAATGTTAAAATACGTCTGCCCTGCCAATGACATTTCATCGTGAAAAAACAAATTTCTGGTCTTACATGTTTTTTCGGCGATGACGTGACGCAGATAGGTCGTAACATTTCAACATGCACCTGAGAATAGCTCTAAGGCCGAAACATGATTGTGTAAAATAGGTGAACAATTAACAGTCAAAAGGTACAATTTTCTTTCAAAAACTTATATACGACTGTGGTCCCCCATGAGGGAAAGCTCATTAATTGTCACTTTTTGAAAACACGTGTTCCTTCTGCTCCTAGACAACCTCGCAACAACACAAACATAACATGTTACTAAATCGAATAAATCTATTTTACGTTCTACAGTTGAAACATGATCACATTGCCACAGAGTCAGCACCACACACGAGTTAACAGCATGCGTGGAAATTCCTAAGGCTCTTGTAAATGAATAACTTTGAGTAGGACGTTTGGTTTTAAGAACAAAAAATGGCCAGTAAACAGCAGAAAACCTGACTTGCAGAAAAACGTCATATGTCAACTCAACAAGGTGAATTTTTGTTCTCTAGACTTCCAATCAGCGTAGGAAACTTTATTGAATACAATACCAACATTATTTAACGTGCCAAATAACTCGGCAGAACTGCAGCGACAGGGAAATGCATACGTAAGTGATAATAAAACGTCAAAATTAATAAAACTGTTTCCTAACAGAGAAGAAACCATTTTTTCAATTGTTGCTACGTCTGAGCCATAAACGGCAAGAATCTTCAACATAGTCAGTTTTGAAGCGATAAAAGCCATTTTACAAAAAGTATTCCTGCATTAGAAATCGAATAAAGAGTAATAATTTACGAATCCTTAGACGCCATACAAAATAGTTATACGTCGAAGAAATTTCCTATCACAATAAGAATAGACAACAACAGATGATATGCTCTTAAACCACGTGTTTATATTCTTTTGCCTTTAGCGGAGTAGTTATACGCATGTTCGAAAGTATTTCTTCATAAATAAGTCGTAGCTTACGTAACTCAATCAGTAAAATACGGATGCTTTCACATTCATTTCACGATCATTCACGTCTCTTGATAATTTACTAATGCTTGTAAGGCAATATGTATCAACTATTTCGTTAATTAAGTAGAAAAATGGATTTCTCGCATTTAGGGGCGCTAGAGTCGTTCCAACTGTCAAGTCGTAACAATTTTCACAGCGGTGTGTCGCGATTGTATATTGAGACTGAACTTCCTCGTGACCTATTGCATTAAATGTATTAAGTAATATACTCGTCTAAGGGTTCTCGTTGAAACTGTAGTGTTAATTCTCAGTAAAAATCCAAGGTATCAATAATGTTTATGATTTTCTTTGGCAGGAAAGCAGTTGATCATCGAAGAAGCCGAAACCACACAGATGTGGATGATGTAGGAGTGCCAGCGATCTCTATCCAATCTGGTGTCAAACTGCATCCAGCTGAGCGGGCTGGTCTAAATTCCTTGCACAACATGGAGGCTACGAAGTGTAAGTAGAGCGCAAAAAGAAAATATTTCTTGAATTCATCGCTTGCGTAAATCTATTAAATCGGATATTGCAGGTTTCTAGACAAAAACAAAATGAACTGTCACAAAACTAGCGCAATAAACGGAGACAGTTCCGCTGTACTTTTCAAAGCTTATGTGTGATCTGGACATTGACAGACTGATTAGATAACTGATTCAGCATCAGCGCCATGAGATTCAGCAGAGATCGCTAAAGTGGATATTATTAGGTATATGTATAAGTGCGTGTCATTCATAAACGCAAACACCACTTGGACAAAGTTGAGATCTTCTAGCCAGGCATGCCATTGCTAATGATAAAAACTGCGAATGAACCACGCAAGTACTACTTCAGTAGAAACTGATATTAACACGTTCAGGAACACTTATTTCCCAGTCTAGAGCCAAATACATCTGCTGTAGCGTCCGATATAATGAAATGTATAAATAAAATATATGATTAATTATGATTATTATTGTTTAGCTTAAGTTTAATTAAATAGGATCGTGCTACAGATCCGAACTTTAATATAATTCCACTGACATGCAAGGACGATTATGTAAAATACCTCTGAGCATGGGATACAAGTAGTATGGGATGACCTATAAAATTTGGTTATTATTTTAAAAACTTGAAAAGAACAAAAAAAATATTTAACAATAATGGATGATCTACAGCGCACTAAAAATAAGTAACGACGAATTATGAATTACCTTAGACTTATTCAGTATCTTTCATAGTCGTTCAACATATGAAAGACTTGATCTTTGAGTTGGAAGACCAACTGAATTATTTTCTATATTAATGCGTGCGATCAAAATGTGCGTACTGCTCGACAACACATCCAGAAAGGAAGATGACCACAGAAAAGGAAATAAAATTGAATCGTATAAAACAAGCGCTTGGTGACAGATTCCCACTATGATGTGTTTCTCCTTCTCTCTATAAATACTGAGAAATATGATTAAATATATTTCACAGGAAGTCGCGATATAAAAAGGACGGGAGAAATTTTTTTTGCATAACTTACTATCGCAGCGAGAAAGAGAACACTGCAATGACGATGAACATAAAAATTTATGTTTCTAAACAGTATTCAGGAATTTCAGGATAATTATAGGCCAGCAGCGTTTATATGAAAGTCCATTGTCGTCCTTAAATGGTGGGGCCACGACACCACGCCAGTGAGGCGACTGACGACGGCATTGTTCAGTGTTAGATTACCGAGTACTTTAACAAAACTCTTACGTACAAATGTACGCAAAAAACTGAAAATGATTGGTAAATAAATCTTAGGGTGGTCCTGCTTTGTAATAATGAGTATGTGGGATGTCTTGCAATGTGCTGTTCAGAAGAGTTATCCACCCCTCGTACTCTTATGGATTTATGGACAGCCCTGCAGGATTCATGGTGTGAATTACCTCCAGCACTACTTCAGACATTAGCTGGGTCCATGCCACTCTGTGCTGCGGCAATTCTGCGTGCTCGCGGGAGCCCTACACGGTATTAGGTAGGTGTACCAGTCTCTTGGGCTCTTCACTGTATAAAGCACAACGGATCGACACAGTTGCGCATCTAACGTTCGGGACCATATCCACCGCTACATACGATTTGTTTTACCTCGGCACGACGTCAGATACCAGCAGACAGTATGACATGTCACACTGCTCGCAGTGTACATTTGTGGTTCGAAGAGCACCAGGAAGAATTTGGCGTATTTAATAGGCCACCAACTTCCCTTCCCAGGGGTTTAAACCCAGTCTAGAACCTGTGAGACCACCTCGTTCGGGTTGTTCGCGCCATGGATCCTTAGCCGTGAAACCTAGCGCAGCTGGCCACGGCGCGGCAGTGGATTCCCCATGGCTCCACGTCCCTGTGGGTATCTTCCAGAACCTCAGTGACTCTCGTCCTGTACGTCCGTGCTGCAAAAGGTCATTATTCAGGCTTTTGATAGTTGGTCACATTAATGTGAGTGCACCATGTGGTTCGTCCATTCACTGTCAAAAGTAATTAATAATTTGATCGTTGTATAGTATCGTACGATCAGCCGTCCACTCATATGCTCACAAAGTACAAAGCAATGAATTGCATATATGGCTCCACATCCCTGTGGGTATCATCCAGAACCTCACTGACTCTCTTCCTCTACGCCCGTGCTGCAAAAGGTCATTATTCAGGCTTTTTATAGTTGATCACATTAATGTGACTGGATCATGCAGTTCGTCCATTCACTATCAAAAGTAATTAATAATTTGACCGTTGCATAGTATCATACGATCAGCCGTCCACTCACATGCTTACAAACTGCAAAGCTATGAATTGCATCCATGCAGTACGTGAATTCTGAACTAGGAAATGCTTCACTTGGAGAAGGCTCCGGAAACATTCGTAGGTCGGCATTCAGCTTCATATTTACTTCATTCTAGGAAAAAGGGGAGTTCATGGAGCAATTTTAAGAATACAAATAACTGAAATAATGCTAATACACGAAATTCGTTGCAAGTTAAACAGTGAAGTATGGTCCATCATCCAGAATGAAATAGGAGAGAACTTACTTAAAATTTTGTGAAAAGTTATTTTGGCTGCCACATTACGTCTAATACTTCCCTTCAACCAAACACTCAAAAAAAATTTGAGAACGCAGAACGAAATAAACGAAGATAATACTTGTTCATTGCGTTGGATTCCTGAAGTAGATCTTGATGGAAGTGTGCTGATTACTTGACGATAAATGATTTGATGGAACATGAGTACATAAATCAGCATGCACGCCAGCCTAAAGTCAGTTTTATTATCCACAACTGTTTCTGAAATTAGCCATTTCTGCAGTCACGAAGCGCATGAGATTGTCGATGAAAACAATTTCACAGACACTGCGTGCGATCGGGCGTGAACAGCAAATGAAAAAAAGTAATTCGTGATTGGCACACGAAAAGCTAGCATGACAGCGAGTGGGAGTGCATTTTTCAAGCCATACCAGTTGTAGGGTTTGGACTCAAGTGTTCTTCCTGACTTTGCTTTCGTAGTTGACGGATCGTTTACTCCGGCAGGTAAAGCAAATTCACTGGGAAATTTCTCAACTGCCTGTAATTAGAACGGATGCTAGTGATCAGGATCCAGTTGGCACTGGCCGAATGTTGTCTATCTGAGATAGTCACTTTTACATATGCTACCATCTACGTTTTCTCCACAGTCCGCATCCTGGAAATATAACTACACTGCTGGCCATTAAAATAATAGCAACACCGTGAAAGTGGTGTGAAACATACGTCGAATTAACACGAAGGCTCTGCATGGTTGGCTATACTATAATTTTAGCGCAACCGCATAAACTAGGTAAGAGTAATGCCATGTACATTCTGCACATAATGGAAGCTATTCACCTATTTTCTCTGTAAAATCGCATCAGAACGTGGTTTGTTTGTGAAGTGGTTGTGTTAGGCCTCGTATGAGGAGAAACTAGCAGAGGAACCTTGGGCTACCGAGACTTACATTCATTGTTCCACGGTGTTACTGCTCGTGTTGGTCGTGATTTCAAAGCTGTCGAAAAATACAAAATCAGTGGGTCCAGTGCGACCATTCTCAGCTTTATCCAGGAACTCAATGGCCCTAAGTGACTACCGTCCAAAAGGACAGAAACGTTGTTTTCTTGGTCGCGCAGGATCGTACAACCACGTCACTTACCTTGAGTCAGGAAATAGGCTTATTTGCAGTAACACAAGTAGTCACACAGACAGTGCGACAACCGGAATAGCAAGAACTTGATACGGCACAGAGAGAGTCATGGCAATATGGTGCACTCACTGACAACATTGGACGCCACGTCGTCTTTTCAGATGAGTCCTGTTTGGATAGATGGTACTAGGTACCGTTACGCACATATAAAGATCAGCTGTGATGAGCATAGCCGATAATTTGACAAAAGTAGTTACATTTCTGATCTGTTAAGGCTGGTAGCTATACCTATCTTCAAGGTACCCATGATGTTATTTTTCAACAAGATAACACAAGGCAGCACGTCGTTACCTTGATACAGAGGGTGTTCGACGGCTGCCTCTGCAGCACGTTCTGTAGAAGCCTTACCCATTGGAAACACCCACTCATGGGTTGCTGACAGATTAATATGTCATCACTCGTCAGCCACTACGAGTGATGAACTCTGGCATTGTGTTGAATTTGGGATGATGTACCCATATCTACTATCCCAGCTTAGTTTTAATTTATGTCCAAATTTATTACAGCCATTTTTGCTGCCGTAGGTAGCAGCTCCGTGTACTACATTTTTCACCATGTATACCCAAGTGTTCATAAATTTTATCGTGTCTTCTTACTATGATACTGTATACACACAGTAAGTAAAATTTCGTTATTTACTATCCTTCCTGGTGTTGAAATTTAAATGGTGACCAGTGTCAATTCTTTGTAAATTATCACATTGCATATAGTTATGAACATGATGCATTCTCACTTAGCTGTCAACAATTTATTTCTTCCCTGAATTAGTGTAACATCATTTACAGTAACACAACTTGTTACAATAACTTTTTAAATATTTGTAGAGAATACTGCATAACTGTCAACATTTTGAAACTACTGATATCTGGTACATGTTTGCTCAGGTAATTGAATATTAACTTATTTTTGCAACATATATGCCTTGAATCACAGATATTAAGCTATTCTTGACCGGAACACACATTTCCACACACCGTCAGTGCTTCGATAGATATTAAAATTAATTGAAAGACATCGTGATGGTTCCATTTCAGTAGTTACTGTATTAACAACTATTTAGTTTATTAAGTTTCAGATCACGGGTCAGTTTCGTCCTTCAGGTCATTCTCAAGTGCTACAGGTGCCAACAACATGTCCTAAGACACCTTCCAGTCACATTAATGCGACCACCATAAATGTTGTGGTTTCGATAGCTACGATGCCACAACGTAGGTGCGCTCTGCTAGGTTGGCACTACTACGACAGCCTATTTGATCAAGAGCAGACGACCGGGACACTTCGCTTCAGCTTCGCACCTACGTACTAAGTTATGTATGCCTCTGTAAATATTCATGCACCAGTAAACCACTTTTCCTCACTCGCAGTACCGACTTTGGGTTGGGTTGTTGTGGGAGAGGAGACCAGACAGCGAGGTCATCGGTCTCATCGGATTAGGGAAGGACGGGGAAGGAAGTTGGCCGTGCCCATTCAAAGGAACCATCCAGGCATTTGCCTGGAGCGATTTAGGGAAATCACGGAGAACCTAAATCAGGATGGCCGGACGCGGGATTCAATCGTCGTCCTCCCGAATGCGAGTCCGGTAGTACCGACTTGTTTTACCTCACCTGCTCCTACTCGCTTCCTTCATTCAGCCAACCTTTCAGTTTTCAGGAACTGACCCACGCTCCACCTTCCAGGGATATAAAAAATATTCCACGTCAGTGTGCAATAACCACTCACAGAAGCCAAGTGGCAGCACTAGCAGTAGAGAGTATACAAAGTGTGACGGATGACGCGGAAAACAGTACAGCCGTTGGTGTAATGCGGAAAGGGAGTGATTTATCTGTCCAAAAGGGTATGATCATTGTCTTACGGGCCAACGAAAGTATTGCTTAAACAGCTAAGTTTGTAAACTCTACACATGGCGCTATGGTAGACGTACACCACGCGTGGCAAAATGACGATATCCGAAACTGGCGCTGAACCAACTGTGGTGCACCGCGGGCCATAGATGACAGGAGTGAATGACGGCTGTGGAGATGTGTACGGCAAATAGACTGTTGAGCAACTGACTGCCCAAACCAAATGGCTACCAACAGTGTCTCCTCAATGACCATTCCGTGATCATTGCTGCGTATGTGCCTCTGCAGCATGCACTAGCTTCATGCACTCATGCTGACTGCGGTTAGTCGGCTTGTGTGGCCGTGCGGTTCTCGGCGCTTCAGTCTGGAACCGCGTGGCCGCTACGGTCGCAGGTTCGAATCCCGCCTCGGGCATGGGTGTGAGTGATGTCCTTAGGTTAGTTAGCTTTAAGTAGCTATAAGTTCTAGGGGACTGATGACCACAGCTGTTAAGTCCCACAGTGCTCAGAGCCATTTGAACCATTTCTTTTACTGCGGTTCAGCTGCGATGAAGGCTGGAATTTGTACGCCAATACTGCAAATGCGTGTCCACTGAGTGGCGACAGTTGGCCTTATCAGATGAATCACTTTTTATCCTATATCAGATAGATTGCTGTTGGCGTGTACAGCGCAAAACGTGTGAAAGCCAACACTCCACAACAATCGTCGGAAAAGTCCACATTGGAGGAGAGAGCATCATTGTTTTGGGATTGTTTTAGTGCCATTCCCTGGGTGCTTTCTTTTGTATTCTCGTTACCTGTTTTTATGTTGTCTCGTTGTCTCTGTTGAGCTGTACCTTGGGAGCTAGGAGAGGATGTTGGTTGGTGGCCGATATCCTCGTTCTATAACACAAACTGCACACAACTAATAACTGGGTTCTTTATTCATAAAGAAAGACCTACTTAACTTTAGCTTCCATGTGCTGTGGTACAAGTTCACTTCTGTATAGTCCGCGTAGCCTCAGTACTGTTGACGTAGAAGTCCGCTATTTTCACGATAAGATTGCTATCTTTTGCCTGTCTCTGTGCTAGAGGCTAAGTCTGCGGCTTCGTCTCGGTGACATGCTGGAACTCCAGGTGTACAGACTCGAACTAACTGGCGTAACAGGCTCAAACTAAATGGATAAACTGGCCCTCTGGTTCGCGGCGGCCATCCTAAATACTGGCGGCTCAGAGGGTGTTGTTTGTGCAGCCAGAGTCGTTGTACCGCCATGAACAAGGTAGCAGTTTGTTGGTTCTGAAACTGAAAAGCTTGTATTACATCCATTACATTGGCCATCTGCGGTTGAGGTATAGGGGCAGGGGGTGGAGGAGGTGGGGTAGCCGGTAGCCATGGTTTACACAATTATGTTATAGCAAAAAGCAAGCAAGCAAAGCCTCCGAAAAGAGCAATTTGATTAGTTCTGCGGCTCCCTTCCTTGAATACATGCAAGAACATATCAACAAATTTGCAATTAGAAACCCCTGCAATGTGAAACACAAGAGAGGCAGGCAAATTGTTCTTCACTCTAGTTTTCTCGTCGCCACTGTTGTATTCTCTTTACCTGCTTTTATGTCGTCTCGTTGACTCTGTAGAGCTATACTATGGGAAGCAAGGAGAGAATGTTGGTTGGTGGCCGGTATCCTCGTTCTATAACACAAACTGCACGCAATTAATAATTGGGTTCTTTATTCATAAAGAAAGAGCTACTTAAATTACGTTTCCATGAGCTATGGTACAAGATCTCTTCTGAATAGTCCACATAGCCTCAGTGCTATTGCTATGTGCTGCCTGTCTCTGTGCTACAGGCTAAGTCTCTGGTTCCGTCTTGGTGACACACTGAAACTCCATGCCGTGCAGACTCGAACTAACTGGCATAAAAGGCTCGAACTAACTGGCTAAACTGGCTCTCCGGTCCACGACAGCGATCCTAAATACTGACGGCAGAAAGAACGTCGGCAGCGCATTTCCAGCGAGCATTGTCGTTGGTCTCTATCGATACTCTCGTAACCTCTATGCCGCATGGTGTGCCGGCGCCAGCGTACACCAGCACAATTTCGCTATTCTGGAATGCACACTGGATCAGTACAAGTATGCATCTATCCTTGGGTACTACGTCCTACCCCACATGAAGTTTGTTTTCCTAGCACAACGGCATCTACCAGCAGGACAATGCTATGTATCACACAGCTCACAGTATACGTATGTGATTCAAAGAGCACCAGAATGAGTTTACCATGCTCCACTGAACACCAGAGTCCCCAGATTTAAACCTAATCGAGAATCTGCAGGGCCACCTCCATCGGACTTGGTTCAAATGACTCTGAGCACTATGGGACTTAATTTCTGAGGTCATCAGTCCCCTAGAACTTAGAACTACTTAAACCTAAATAACCTAAGGACATCACACACATCCATGCCCGAGGCACGATTCGAATCTGCGACCGCAGCCGTCGCGCAGTTCCAGACTGTAGCGCCTAGGACCGCTCGCCCACTCCGGCCGGCTCCATCGGACTGTTCGTGCCTTCCATCCTCAACCAAGAAACCTAGAGCAGCTGGCCACAGCACTAGAATCACTTTGGCTCCACATTCCTGTTCATACCCTCCAGTACCTCACTGACACACTTCCTGCACGTCTCGTTGCAGTCCACAGTACAAAAGGTATGTGCTCCCCGTAGGTGAGTGGTCAGCGCTACAGAGTGTCAATCCTAAAGGCCCAGGTTCGATTCCTGGCTGGGTCAGAGATTTTCTCCGCTCAGGGACTGGGCGTTGTGTTGTCCTAATTATCATCATTTCATCCCCAACGACGAGCAAGTCGCCGAAGTTGCGTCAAATCGAAAGACTTGCACCCGGCGAACGGTATGCCTGACGGGAGGCCCTAGTCACACAACGTTTACAGTGCAAAAGGCTTTTGTCAGGTTGTCAAATTAATATGATTGGAGAGTGTAAAACGACTATCAGTAGCGGACATGGCAGTTCCAACATCGAAAGTACACACTTAAGAGCGTCAAGTTTATATTCAATATTTGCTGAACAAAGTAATGGTCATCGTTGACTCTTCTGCCACTTTCCTAGACGTTGTATGTGATCACTTTTGTATTTACAAACAAACTGACAGTTCTGTCAAACAGAGTGCAAAGTTGTCGATTTTTCATTTCCTCGAGCCTGACCTCGGTTCTTGGTGCTCAGCTCTCGCTTTTGAGTTCTCGCTTCTTAGTTCTCGCCTCTTGATTCTCGAGTCTTAGTTCACTTTTTTCAGCCTCAGCTGTGCATTCTTTTCCATTGACAAAACTAGACCAAAGTTTTTGATTCTGAGATTTGTATTTGTTTTCACTTTGTGGCTGTTGCCTTCTAGTACACACATCCGCGAATGTCATTGATTTCTTCACCTATTAAACAAATTATAACGTTGAATTGAAATCTATATTAAGGCATATGATATATTTGCAACTACAAATACATAGAACTGTGGAACGAAACGTTCTAATAACTTTCAAAAATGAGTGTGAAAACAGAAGTGGGTTAAATATTTTGCAAACAACTTGTGACAAAAATGGTGTAGTTTTTTGAAGGCTAATCATATAAGAATCCCTGTCAGCATCCTACAAAATACGGTTCAAATGGCTCTAAGCACTTTGGGACTTAACATCTGAAGTCATCAGTCCCCTAGACTTTAGAACTACCTAAACCTAACCAACCTAAGGACGTCATACACATCCATGTCCGAGGCAGGATTCGAACCTGCGACCGTAGCAGCAGCGTGGGTCGCTAGGCCACAGCGACCGGCAGCATCCTACAAATATGAGTAAAAGCTTACTCGAAACGTCAAGGAGGACATATAAGTGTGTAGATGAGGTTGCCTCACTGTCTGTTCAGGCGTCTCAAATCGACCATTGGGCAGACATTTATGATCTAGAGATAGCACTATCAACTAGTGTAGCGGAGGTCGTCACAAGTTCGAGGGTATGGATTCTAAATGAGATGTTAAAGAGTACATCCTTTGTATGGATCAGATGACTGTATCATCCGTCAGAATTCAGTCAGAGCAGTCCAGTATCAACAACAGCTTCATTCAGTTAGTGTTCAGCACTGCAATAACATGCCACGTAGAGGCATACAATACTTTGAGAGAATCAGGATAGTGGCTTTACTTTCAGCAGGTCGCATACAGCAAGATGTTGCCGATCAGTTACTTGTCACTCAAAGTGGTATGTCTAAGGTGTGGAGAAAGTATAGAGAGACGGAAAACGTGAACAATAGACCTCGCTGGTCGTCATCCAACGCAGGATCGTTTCTGCCAACTGTCGGCTAGCAGTCGCCCAACGTCAACTGCATGAAATATTGGAAATGACTTCTCCCGGGAAACAGGGATTCGTATCTCAGACCAGACAGTGCGCAGAAGATTGCATCAGGGTGGTCTTCATTCCAGAAGACCAATAAAAATTTTTCCACTAAACCAATCGAACAGACGCACTTGCAGGTCCTGGTCTCATGTACATCAACGCACATCAGGACTATTGCAGAATGGAATAATGTCATGTTTGTTGACGAGACCAGGTTTGGTTTGCTATCGGACACTAGACGTGTTAGAGTTTGTAGAAGCGCTAGACGACACCAGGAACACCGATACGTTCAGGAAGTTCATACGTTTTCAGGTGGAAGTGTAATGTTCTGGTAGCCGGCCGCGGTGGCCGAGCGGTTCTAGGTGCTTCAGTCCGGAGCCACGCGACTGCTGCGGTTGCAGGTTCGAATCCTGCCTCGGGCATGGATGTGTGTGACGCCCTTACGTTAGTTAGGCTTAAGTATTGCTAAGTTCTAGAGGACTGATGACCTCAGATGTTAATTCCCTTAGTGCCCAGAGCCATTTGAACCATTTGTAATGTTCTTGGCGCCAATAATGATGGGACGGCAGACCCCTCTGGTTCCTATCGACATCAATTTCACTGGTCCCCTATACATTCAACAGGTCCCACAAACGACGTGAAGTTGGTAACAACTTCATCCTAGTCGATGACGTGCAAGACCGCACTCTAGCACTGTCTCAATATCTTCGAAGATGCATCGTCAACAGCATTCATTGGCTAACATAGTTCTCAGACATGAATACAATTGAAGCGTAGGACCTGTTGAAGGTGGCCATTTCACAGGACCTCACTGAAGATGCCATTGACGAGTGGACCTCACACCCCATGATAAACTTGATCACATCATCCAGACCACGCCTCGCAGAGTAGAAGAACACATCAGTATGCTGGGAGCACATACTCACTGCCAAAGACTGATAATCATCGTCTGGAGAGAAAGATGTTCAATGTTTTTCTTTTCAAGATGTACACTTAGGAGAGAGCCTGCTTTGTTTTGATATGATTTCTTGTAACTAACCAAAGTCGTTCTTGTTTTAAGAAGGAATTATGTTTATTATGCTAATAAGGTACTGTACAAATCTCAAAGAGTGTACTATACGAAGTCACTGTAGTAAACTGTATAATATTTCAAACTTTTGTTGAGGTGTGTATATGACATGCAAAATTATTCAAAAGTGGCCATTTTCGCCGTAGTAATTTCATTCATACACCAGTCACTACAGCCTACTTCCTTCAAATGTGTATTCCGTTTGTGGTGCGTACTTTTAATGCAAAATATTCGGTCAGTTCCAAAGAGGTCGCAACGATGGACAAAGTATTATCAACTGCGAAAGAATTCCAGATACAGACGATGGTACTCATCCCTAATTTTAACCTCCATTATACAATGAATACCGATCATACCGCCTGCTAATACCAATCTACGTACAACAGATGCCTTGAGGAACAAGGAGAGAAAACCGCGCCTGCGCAGAAAAAAGATTTGAACAACATTAGCCATTCCTTGGCAGCACAGCGTACTATAACTGCTTCACAAAAGATATTCCCCTACGTTTTCTTATGTATGCACAAAATACCAGGGGAATTTTATCGGATTGTTCAAAAACAGAGTTGACAGGTTGCCTCATAAATTAAAAAATAAAGTGCTGTATGAAGAGTTATAAAATCTGTCATTCCTTCCGTATGTGGGACATGAAAAATTTCTTTGCATTACTGACTTATTAAGAGGGCAGACTGGTCAGTCACTTTATGATCAAATCGTAAACAAAACCATGCAATCTCGTTGTCAAAATTATCCCACCCATATGCTCTTCACTTGGCCAGCCCTGTGATGTTTATTTTTACGGGAAGGTTAAAATTTGCATGAAAAAAATTTCAAATGCTGCCGACTTGCTAAAAAGTAATAGAGAAATCGCTTCGAGAGGAAAGTCCATAAACATACGTTTTTTAATTCTGCATCAATTTATTTCACCGGCTTTGCAGGAATGATCAGATACCTGTGTTTAGCACTGTAGTTGATCGAAGAGGGGTCAATCACTCTGAATTCAAACTGTATTTTCCGATATTGTTTCCGAAAAATCCGTGTGCCTGCAAGGCAGTAGTTTCCATTACATGTGCTAGGAGCTCTACGAAATGGCATTTTGGTTGCTTCTACGAGAAATATCATTTGGATATCTGTTATAGCACGACAAGCGACAGCGATTAAGAAGATTCTGTAATCTCTTCTCTAACAAACGTAGCAAACAAAGTTTGCTGTGTGATTAGATTATTAAGGAAATTACTACTAGCAAACACTGCTGTCTCTTCAGGGGTGACCGAGTTCCATTTCTCCGGAACGTGTGAAATAAGTTAGTCTCTGTTGGGTTTTTTGAAGACTGCATCCTGTAGTCCGGCCCAATGACACTGTATAGGGTTTGGATCTGAACTGTTTCCAGGCCAGATTTGCCAGTCAACAGGGAATGTTCTCTTCAGAAGCGCTGTTGTTTATTTGGTTGTGTGACCTGCTGCCCTATCTTGCATAAGAACACCATCTTCTATATTTGGGAAAACACCATTGTGGTCTATTTCAGCATAGACAGGAACAACCATCTCCCGATAATTATCACTGTTGATTGTCGTTTTTGCATCAACGTCTTGCTGTACAGGTTTTACATAGCCACAGATACCGCCAGCGACCTGTATCTTCAATCCTAGCTTTTGTCTGTGCACAGGACAGGTTCATTTGTACGGATTCGTGGAGTTTGTGTGTTCTGCTCTTCTGGAGCCTTGTCTGCAAACAAAAGGTTTATTCTTTTTCGTTCAGAGTTGGCATTGCAGAAACCATTACTCTTTCACAAAATGCCTGATGATCAACAATATTTTCTCTGATGGCAAGGGTTTTTTGGTTGGATGTAAGCGTGCTTTCCCCAGGATTGTATACGATTAAAGCCTTTTACAGTTTCCTACTGATTGTCTTCTATCTTTGCTAGTAGTCATCTGACAAATTCAGATGTTTGGCAACTGCCTGGGTACAGTTGCCAGTTTTAATCTGTACCACATGTCTGATTTTGTTTATGGTGTTTGGTGTTGAGTTTTGTTAGTCGTCCTACTCAGTTGCTGTCACTATTATAACCATCAACTCTATTAACCCAAAGCCTAGCGGTTTTTGGATCAACACCCAATGTTTGAGCACTTTTGGTGCTACGACATTCCACTTACATGGAGGCCTTGAATTTGAGAACTATCATTTTCATGTTTGGGTCTAATTTTTAATAACACCCTTAGAAAAGGTGAAAAATACTAATAACCACAGAGGACTGTACAGACAGAGTTAAAAAGCAGGGTTTAAATCCTTTGAATTGAAGAATATTAAATTTTTACAATATCGTCTTTCTTATCTTCTTAGAGTTCAGAGATAAGCTCAATTATTTTCTGTTCTTTCGCTAGGTGAAAACATAAAATATGTAAAAAAACAAGTTGAATGACAAATTTTCATTAACTTGCCAAGTAAGGTGTGTTAAATTTTTTTAAAAATATTCTGCCTTGAAGCAGTTCACCAGTACAACATTTGTCAGGATCAGAAAAACAACTGTGGGAATATGTTGACTGTGATTCATTAATACAGATTATGACGTTCATACAGCCAGCACCATCTGTTCGTATAAAGTGGTACTACCTCCACAGAGCACCAAACCTCCGTGGCTCTGTTAGTAAAAAAGAAAGAAACTTGCCGTCCACATTGTATTTAATGATATTCTGAACGACAAAATTGAAAAAAAATTAGGGGGAGGGAGAGTACATGTGTAGCATTTGAACAATCTTTTTCTATCTCTCTCTCTCTCTCTCTCTCTCTCTCTCTCTCTCTCTCTCTATTTCTCTTTCTTTCTTTTTTTCTTTCTAACCTTAGCTGGTGCGATACGCACGCCTGTTCGAAATATGAGTGACGCTACGGATATGTACCTACGTACGCATAAAACTTCAACATCGATTTTCTCGGAAGCTAGAGGCCGTTGCATGAAAAGCCGCTAACCAGGTACTGCGAGCAGGTCCTTCTGCAACATACTTATGTGTCATCGAAACACGTCAGATGGTCCTTTTGTGAGTGAAACCTGGATGGTGGTCACTAGTGCTAAAAATAATAACTCAGCATTCATATGGTTGGCAACATATGCTCGTTCTCTCGCGTTCTCTTCCGTTCCCTCCAGTGTAACCGCTTGTTCACAGATACAAGCGAATGGTAGTCAACAGTGAACACTGTCTGCGAATACTCATTTGCTTCCATTCATTCCGGTGTGAAGAAGGCTTAATACAAATAACGCATAGCATATGATGCGTAATTTCACGATGATGAGGAGATTAAAATGAATGTGTCGGTCTTCGAGGTGTGATCAAAAATTAAAGGGATTTTTTTTTCTTAACGAATCTTTGCTTTTTCACCGTCAACTTTGTCCCCTTCAAAATAATCTCCCTCAGATATAATCCTTGTTTTTTTTCCACCTGGAACTTACTTTCCGTCATGGTGTTCATTTCCTTCAGTGATTCTGCTTTTATCTCATCAATAGAGTCAAAACGACGTCTCCATGTTTCTCTTCAGCCTCAGGAACGAAAGACGTGATAGGATGCTATGTCTGGAGAATACGGTAACTGAGACAACATAACGGTTCTGTGTTTTTAGCAAAATATCACGAACAATCATTGGAGTGTGAGCAGGAGCATTGTCGTTATATTTCCACAAGTGGTTTCGTTACAGTTGTGGTCGTTTTCTTCGGATTGCTTCACGTAAACGGCGCATGAGTTCCACGTAGTATTCCTTATTGATCGTAAGGCAGGAACTCATGATGCTATCCTACTGTAATCGAGGAAAGTAGTGAGAAGAACCTTGACATGTGATCGTACTTGTCGCATCTTTTCCGCTCTTAGCTCTTTAGGAAGTTTCCATTGAGACAAATGGATCTTGGTTTCGACATCACAGCCGTATATCCATGTCTCGTCACCTGTTCTCGTAACATGGATTGTTGTTGACTTCATTTAGCAATTCCTGAGCGATGTCTACAAGACGTCGTTTTTGATCGAAATTCAACAATTTCGCAACAAACTTTGCTGCTACACTTTTCATGCCCAACACAACCGAAAAAATTGCTCAGCATGAGCCGAAGGATGTGCCGATATCATCAGTAACCTCTCTAATAGTGGTTAGACTATGTTCCAGAAACATTTTCTTTACTTCTTTCACACCCTCGATAGTAACTGATATGACAGGGTGTCCAGGGCGGTCGTCGTCTCCAACGTCTTCTCGACCTTCTTTGAAACGTTTATGACATTTGTAAATTTTCGCCTTACTCACAGTAGACTCATCAAAAGCCACAGTCAACATTTCAAATGCCGTGCTACACTTTACAACATTTTTCAAGCAAAATATGATGCAAATTCTTTGAGCCACCTTCTTCGAAGTAAAATTTCGCCGAACACTCGAAAACACGTATATACCCTTTCCGACTGTCAACAAACTAAACATTCAAACCAGATGAAAATGCAGGCATACATTTGGATCATATTTACCAACAAGATAAAAAAATTTAAAATCGGATGCATAAAAAAATTCGCGTTACTTCTTGATTACACCTCTTATATTGCAGCATATCTCTGGAAGGCTGGGAGCAATGTTAACCACTCTACTTACTATCTACAGAAGACACTGAGGAAAAGACTATCCCTGAATAACTATTTGGGGATGGGGGAGGGGAGGGGGGGAGAAGGTGGGGACGACAGTAGGAAAGGGCTATGGATGCTGTCACAGTGGCACCAACATCAGGACATTCCGTAGTCAACCAACATCAGCCGAAGAGGGAGAAGCTACTCTCATCCGAAGCTTTCTGGGAAGTGACGTTAAAATTACGTATCTTCCACAAAATTCGATGTGGTTCAGCACGAAACTAAGAGGGGTATTCAGTAAGTTCTGTAAGCAGGTTGATTTTATTCAGGATTCTAATACACCACGTTATTCCACACTCTTTTCGCTACAAAACTCTGTTTTTCCCCAGAAGCTCCGTTCAGTGTGATGGTCTTACGGCACCTTAATGGCAGCGCTTGTTTACCCGCATGACATCACTCTGATGGCCGATGTTGAAGCCATTGTCTTGCTGCGTCAGTACCTCCCCATCATCCACGAACTGCTTCCCACAGAGGGCATCCTTCATTGGGCCAAGCAAGTGGAAGTCGGAAGCTGCTCGATCCGAGCTGTAGGATGGATGCGGAAGTTCTACTCTCATCAAACAAGTTTTGCATCTCCCCGGTTCCCAGAACTCCTGAAGATAGACGTTGACTGTGGATGTTGTATAACAGACAGTCCCTTTGACTGTTCAGGGATGTCACTAAACCCACCCAAAGATCGAAACAACCATGCATGAGCAGCGCCTATTAGATGTAGGGGGTTCCACAGTCGACCAGTTCCAATCATTCCACCAGGCAGGAGGTGCATGGCCCTTGTTATCTGCAGTTCAACCATGCCTAGACGGTCAGTACTGCGGTTCGATCGCGTCCGCATTGTTACTTTGTGCCAGGAAGGACTCTCAAAAGGAAAGTGTCCAGGCATCTTGGAGCGAACCAAAGCGATGTTGTTCGGACATGGAGGAGATACAGAGAGACAGGAACTGTCGATGACATGTCTCGCTAAGGCCGCCCAAGGCCTACTACTGCAGTGGATGACCGCTACCTACGGATTGTGGCTCGGAGGAACCCTGACAGCAACGCCAACATGTTGAATAACGAAGTTACTTTTCGTGCAGCCGAAGTACGTCCTGTTACGACTCAAACTGTGCGCAATAGGCCGCATGATGCGCAAACTCACTCCCAACGTCCATGGCGCGATCCATCTTGCAACCGCGATACCATGCAGCGCGGTAGTGATGGGACCAACAACATGCCGAATGGACCGCTCAGGATTGGCATCACGTTCTCTTCACTAGTGAGTGTCGCATATGCCTTCAACCACACAATCGCCAGAGACATGTGTGGAGGCAACCCAGTCAGGCTGAACTCCTTAGACAGACTGTCCAGCGAGTGCAGCAAGTGGAGGTTCCTGCTGTTTTGGGGTGGCATTATGTGGGGCCGATGTACGCCGCGGTTGGTCATGGAAAGCGCCGTAACGGCTGTACGATACGTGAATGCCATCCTCCGGCCAATAGTGCACCCATATCGGCAGCATATTGGCGAGGCATTCGTCTTCATGGACGACAAGTCGCGCCCCCATCCTGCGCATCTTGTGAAAGACGTCCTGCATGATAACGACATCGCTTGACTAGAGTGGCCAGCATGCTCTTCAGACATGAGCCCTATCGAACATGCCTGGGATAGATCGAAAAGGGCTGTTTATGGACGACGTGACCCACCAACCACTCTGAGGAATTTATGCCGAATGGTCATTGAGGAGTGGGACAATCTGGACCACTAGTGCCTTGATGAACTTGTGGATAGTATGCCACGACGAATACACACATGCATCAATGCAAGAGAACTTGCTACTGGGTATTAGAGTTATCGGTGTGTACAGCACTCTGGACCACCACCTCTGAAGATCTCACTGTATGATGGTACAACATGCAATGCGTGGTTTTCATGAACAATAAAAAGAGCAGAAATGATGTCTGTGTTGATCTCTACTCCAATTTTCTACACAGGTTCCAAGAACTCTCGGAACCGAGGTGATGCAAAACTTTTTTTGATGTGTGTATAAACTGCTCTCCAGCGTGTTCCTCTCGAGCGCTTAGGCTTGTGTGAGACCTTCCTTTGTCATGGAGAATGAAAACTTGGTTTGAATTTTTGTGGCGACGAACGCGCTGAAGTCGTTTCTTCAATTTCGTGAGGGTAGCACAATACACTTCCGAGTTGATCGTTGCACCGTGAAGGAAGACAGAAAAACTCCTACAGAGTCTCAGAAGACCGTCGCTATAACTTTACCGGCTGAGGGTGTGGCATTGAACTTTTTCCTCGGAGGAGAGGTCGTGTGGCGCTACTTAATGGATTGCCGTTTTGTTTCCGGTTCTGAGTGATGAACCCATGTTTCAACGCTGACGATGTTTGGCAAAAAAGTTGTCACTGTCGGCCTAGTAACGCGCAAGCAAATTCCGTAGAGATGGTCCTTTGTTGCTCTTTACGGTCTTTTGCTAGGTGGCGAGGGTCGCAGAGGGCACACACCTTTTAGTACTCCAACTGATGGATGAACGTGTCAGCACTACCAACGGATATATCGAATTGAGCAGCGGGGTGTTTGTGATCCGTCCATCACCTAGAGTGAGTGTGTCCGCAAGTTCCAACAACGTAGGATTCACAGCTGTGTGCGGCCAGCCGGAATGTGGAAGATGGGACAGGTTTGCGCGATCTTGTTGCAATGATGACAGATATCTTGTCCAACGACTCACTGTGCTTTTGTTCATTGCCACGTCTCCGTAGATATTCTGCAAGCGTCTATGAATATCTGCGATGCTCTGGTTTTTCGCTAAAAGAAACCCAGTGACAGCTCTCTGTTGGAACGCACCTCCGTTAGAGATGCCATTTTGAAGGTTACTTACAACGCCGCTACCTATCAGAACTTCACGAAAAGATAAAGGTTGAAGCGGCAACATTCCACGAAATCCTACAGCAAATTCCTCGATTTTTAAACCAAAATTGGCCGAGAACAGAGGTGTTGCATTACTTATCGAACGTCCTTCATATACAGCAGTTGAAAAATAAAAACTTTGGAGATGCCATATTGGATTTCCACATTTTTGTTTTTTTATTGTAACTTGCGTCTTATGACAGTATGCCATTTCGATGCAACGATTCTGTGAACATGGCAGAAATGTGGATGAAAAGATTACAAGAATGATCGTCTGAACCACATCAGCTGAGGAATATGCGTAGATAATGGGGCATGGGGTACAGAATGTTATACATGACATGCTGATATGTTATACATATTCACTGGCAAATATAGATAGACTGGTGTCCACATCTATGTCCCATACACAATCGTCAACTCATAACAGCTTTTGCCCGTCGTCTCTCATTTTACGGTCTCCTGAAGCCTTTTTAATCCGACTGAAATGTATACTTTGCAATAATTTGCGTTCTTCATTTTTCTGCCAAAGCAATTACACGCGTTTTTATATTCTGCATGCACTATTTGTGCCAACGGCCTTGCCACGTTGGATACACCAGTTCTCACTAGATCACCGAAGTTAAGCACTGTCGGGTGTGGCCGGCAATTGGATGGGTGACCATCCGTGCCGCCATGCGCTGTTGCCGTTTTTCGGGGTGCACTCAGCCTCGGATGGCAATTGAGGAGCTACTCCACCGAATAGTAGCGGCTCCGGTCACAGAAAACAATCATAACGACTGGGAGAGCGGTGTGCTGACCACACGCCCCTCCTCACCGTACCCTCATTGAGGATGACACGGCGGTCGGATGGTTCCGAGGGGCCACTTCTGGCCTGAGGACGGAGTGCTAATGCACTATTTGTGTAGTGCATGGGGACGAATGCTGCATTTCACTTCTTAGTCTTGAAGGTCACATACTGTTCTCTAAACATAGCTGGAGGACATATAGAATGGATGTTGAACCACGAATGAATCAACAAACAAGTGTAATTAATTGAAATAGAACAAGACTTTATGATTTGTCCACGTATTAACTACATGTTTTTTTCTGAAACTGAGTACCATGTAACCTTCAAGTGAACTGCAGTCGATAAATGTTCTGCACAAATACAGGTCATTTTGCTGTCATTTCCCATTGAGCTTCGGCTGAAACTAGTTTCTCCCCAACCGAAGGCGCCTAGCGTTTTCAGATCACTTCGCCAGAACATGCGCAGTCATGATACAACCGAGCACAACGCCCAAACACACAGACTTCTGACGACTGTCGGTGGAATTCAAATTAATTTTTTTTTCTTCGATCAAATCGGACAATGTTCTCACATCGAAAACATGGACTGTGATATTTTTTAAAGATTAATACCGGAAAGAAGCAGTGTGTGGCATCTTGAAGATGAGAAATATAAGAAAAGGGATAAATCTCGGAATCTATGGTCTGAAATCTCGACCTTACTGAGAACCGGAGTTTTCGAACAACTTAAAAGTTTAATAATAATTAATTTTAACTTTGCCTTATACACGCTACAGTCACATTAATGTGACCACAGACTATGTTCGACGTCAACGTGCAATAATGAGTCACAGGTGTCAGGTGGCAGCGCTAGCAATGGAGGGTATATTTATTTGAAGTCCAGAAGAGCATGGTCATTAGATTTAGGGCCAAGGATGGAGGTATTTCCGAAACGGCCAAGTTTGTAAACTGCTTGCGTGCCGCCGTGGTTAAAATGTACCGTGCGTGGAAAGATGACACTATCCAAAACCGGCCTCGAGGCAACTGTGGTGTACCATGAGCCACGGATGACGGGTGGCTGCAGAGATGTGTAGAGGCGAATAGATGTGCAACTGTTGAGCAATTGACTGCTCCAGGCGCTACCAACATTCTCTCCTCTATTGCGTCTCACTGTTTAGAGGCACAAAACGCTTGGGTGTTTTCAACTCGTTAATAAATTCAAATAAGTTGGAGGCCGAGTTGATAGGAGCTGAAGGAGTCCAGGTTGCAATAATATGCGGTATGGCTCAGAGAAGGATTATTATTTCAAGAGACACATAGTACAATGAAATTACTTATCTTCAGTAGTTTGTAGGACTGCAGCTGCGGCTATAAACCGACAATCTCGTAACATGGAATACCATGAACTAATACAACATATTCTCAGGGGCTAAGCCTGATGGGCCCTCCTCAGAAAATCAATGCAAACAGAACTGGCTGAGGGCCGATTATGAAAGTGCGTCTGTCTAGGTTGAAATCTAGCTAAGAAGTGAACGAGGCACACTCCAGTTCCGTCGAGCTGCACAGCGTGCTAGAGTGCGCTGTCCTCGGCAGATGACGGGCTGCCAACTTTGTGTTGTCGCGGCGTTGTAGTAGTATCTGTGCCAATGATACTACATCCTCAATGATCGTTCGGCAAACGGTTTGGCGTAAGGGTTTCAGCAGCAGGAGCCTGGTTCATGCACCTATGCGGACTGCCGCTCATCAGTGACGTTGGCTGGAGTTTGCACGCCAATACCTCAACTGGACGTTCACTGAGTGGTGAAAGATGGCCTTTTCAGATGAATCGCGTTTTAGAATCCATCGGCGTGAAAAATCTGAAAGCAAACAGACTGCAACAGTCGTCGGAAGGGTCCAGACCGGAGGAAGGAGCGCTATGGTCTGTCGAATGTTTTCGTGTCATTCCCGAGGCGATTTAGTCATACTGGAATGCACACTGGATCAACGCAGTATGTATCTATCCTTGTTTTTCCTCAGCACGATGGCAGCTACCAGCAGAACAATGCAACGTGTCACACCGCTTGCAGTATATGACCGTGGTTAGGCGAGCACCAGGATGAGTTGACGGTACTCCCTTGGCCACCACTCCCCGGATTTAAGCCCAATCGATCTTCAACCGAGGGAACTACTGCAGGGTACTGGAGTTCGCATGGTTCCACATTTTTATTGGGACCTTCGAGAAACCCAGCGACGCTCCTAATACACGTCCGTGCGGCAAAATGTGCTTATTCAGCTTTTTGACAGATACATTAATATTACTGGACTGCGTACTACTTTATGCATGACCCGCGGCTTTCTACCAAATGTCAACCTCATATCTATACTTAATGCAGCATGTCACCTGCCATAGAGGAAAAATCTGTAACGGAAATCATAGGCCTAGATTATAAGCACTAAAATTAGTGGCCGGCCGTTGTGGTCGAGCGGTTCTAGGCGCTTCAGTCTGGAACCGCGCGACCGCTACGGTCGCAGGTTTGAATCCTGCCTCGGGCATGGATGTGTGTGATGTCCTTAGGTTAGTTATGTTTAAGCAGTTTTAAGTTTTAGGGGACTGATGACCTCAGTTGCTTAGTCCCATTGTGCTCAGAGCCATTTGAACCATTAAAAATAGTGTGTTCAAGTAAGGAAGGTAGCGTTTGTCAATTTTGATGCTTAAAGTTACTGTAGGGGAGCTTTTTAGGGTTATGGTAGATAGGGATTAGCTGTCTATGATTTATTATTACCTGATTAATGGCGTTTTTAAGACAGCAGAGCGGTGACTTGGTTATATGAGGCAGTTTGCAAAAGTGGTTTATGTGTTTAAACTTTTCAGTGCTTTAGGTGTTCACAATATCTGATTCCAAAATTTATGTTTGTCTTTCACACATATGCTGAATGACAGTCATTGGAGGTTAATGTGCGTTTTTCTGAATTTATTGTAAGTGGTGCAGAGTATTTGTAACCTTGCTTTTCAGTGCCACTACGAATCATCTCTAGTACGTAATAACACGTTTTTCTCATTATCTCAAATGTTCGTAAAACTTGTCTGGTTGTTCCAGTAACTGAGGAAAGAGTTCACAGTACTCACAACGTTCTTCTCCAAACAAATATAGTTCATTCACATGTATTCGGCGTCGTTTTAACCGCAAAAATCTACAATGCAGCACTCGTCTCCAAGCTGTCGGCCGATATAATTGCGCGTCGTCTGCTGACTGTTATCGGTGCCACACTGATCGCTGGCGGACATGTATAAAAAACGAAAGACATTAGTTTCAAATCCTCAGTTTCCAGGTTTCTATGCCGAGTGATAAGATCCCTTAGTTCTGTCGAATAGAACATCCTCGGATATCATCTTCAGTTTGTGAGGAAAAATCTCAGGTAATACGAGTATATTCAGTTTGTCGTGTGAGACTAATTATAGATAATTAGATAGAATTTTCTGCATACGACTTTCAATGCACTACACAAATTTATTGCTGCAATTGGAGTGAGCAGTGCAAACGTTGCATCTCAAAGTTACACATATTTCATTTAACTGCAAAATAGGTCGCTAGTATAAGGCTGTGTGGCTTTTTTAAAAAAGCTAGCTGTCATACTTGTCGAAGCTCTTGGTTCGGTATTTGATTCATTTCGGTTCTCGAGAACAGACTTCTCGATTCTCCTTAGTTCTTGTTTCTGCTTATCTCTAGACAGTTACGTTGTCACATGTAGCATGCGATTCATCAGACGAAGAAGCTCGTACCACCTACAGTTTACTGCAAAGTAAAGATTCCGCGGGAGTTCAGAGCGATCAACGATCGATCGCTGCGATTTTCCCTTCTATATCCGATGTGCAGATACACTACTGGCCATTAAAATTGCTACACCACGAAGATGAGCTGCTAAAGACGCAAAATTTAACCGATAGGAAGAAGATGCTGTGATTTGCAAATGATTAGCTTTTCAGAGCATTCGCACAAGGTTGGCGCCGGTGGCGACACCTACAACGTGCTGACATGAGGAAAATTTCCAACCCATTTCTCTTACACAAACAGCAGTTGACAGGCGTTGCCCGGTGAAACGTTTTTGTGACGCCTCGTATAAGGAGGAGAAATGCATATCATCACGTTTCCGACTTTGATAAAGGTCGGATTGTAGCCTATCGCGATTGCGGTTTATCGTTGGTCGAGATCCAGAATATGTTAGCAGAATATGGAATCGGTGGGTTCAGAAGGGTAATACGGAACGCTGTGCTGGATCCCAACGGCCTCGTGCCATTAGGAGTCGAGATAACAGGCATCATATCCGCATGGCTGTAACGGATTGTGCAGACACGTCTCGATCCCTGAGTCAACAGATGGGGACGTTTGCAAGACAACAACCATCTGCACGAACAGTTCGAAGACGTTTGCAGCAGCAAGGACTATCAGCTCGGACACCACGGTTACGGTTACCCTTGATGCTGCATCATAGACAGGAGCGCCTGCGATGGTGTACTCAACGACGAACCTGGGTGCACGAATGGCAAAACGTCATTTTTTCGGATGAATCCAGGTTCTGTTTACAGCATTATGATAGTCGCATTCCTGTTTGGCGACATTGCGGTGAACGCACATTGGGAGCTTGTATTCGTCATCGTCATACTGGCGTTATCACCCGGCGTGATGGTATGGGTGCCATTGGTTACACGTCTCGGCCACTTCTTGTTCGCATTGACGGCACTTTGAACAGTGGACGTTACATTTCAGATGTGTTACGACCCGTGGCTCTATCCTTCATTCGATCCCTGCGAAACCCTACATTTCAGCAGGATAATGCACGACCGCATGTTGCAGGTCATGTACGGGCCTTTCTAGATACAGAAAATGTTCGACTGGTGCCTGGCCAGCAGATTCTCCAGATCTCTCACCAATTGAAAACGTCTGGTCAATGGTGGCCGAGCAACTGGCTCGTCACAATATGCCAGTCACCACTCTTGATGAACTGTGGTATCGTATAAAGCTGCATGGGCAGCTGTACCTGTACACGCCATCCAAGCTCTGTTTGACTCAATGCCCAGGCGTATCAAGGCCGTTATTAAGGCCAGAGGTGGTTGTTCTGAGTACTGATTTCTCAGGACCAGTGCACCCAAATTGCGTGAAAATGTAATCATATGTCAGTTCTAGTATAATATATTTGTCCAATGTATACCCGTTTATCATCTTCATTTCTTCTTGGTGTAGCAATTTTAATGGCCAGTAGTGCAGATCGCATGACCCGGCGACGGACAGTTGCAGTTCGTTGCACGTGTAGTGGGAATGAAATACATTTTTGTCACAAAATGGTTATCAGTCCAGGTGATCATAAAGCGTCCTAATCTTGTAAATATCCCGATGTTTGACGACATATGGATATATTAGGTTGGTGTACAAGTTCATAGCGTTTTTCCGTCAGTTTAATAAACAGAACAGATTCAGAAAGCAGAGGCTTTAGTCGCCAATAAGACACTCTCCTTCACTACTTACTGTAATTAACCAGCGCCGGGGTAACTTTTCTATTCCGCGAATGTAGAAATCACGTGGTTTTGAGGTGATGAACTCGTCAAGCCATGTTCGGAGTGCATCTTCATCCGGAAAGGAAGTTCCTTCGAGGTTGTTCGAAAGAGTGCAAAGGAGGTGAAAATCTGAGGGCGCAAAATCAGGTGACTAAAGTGAGTGCGGAATGACTTCCCAACCCAACTCTTGTATAGTGTTTTTTGTCAACCTAGCAGAATGCGAGTGGGCGTTATCGTGGAGTAGCATCGCTTCACGCAGTCTCCCTGGTCGTTGTTCTTGGACTGCATCTGCAAGAGGTCTTGTTGACAGTACATGTCAGCAGCGATGATCACATCGCGGAAGCAATTCACAGGACACCAAACGGTCACTGTTCCGCCAGATGCACAACATTATCTTTTGTGGACGTGTACAGACAGGTCTTTGTACGAGGAGTTGCTAATTTGTTTGGGCGCAAGCAATCTTTTCTTTTCCTTAAGTTAGCATGAATATAGCATTTCTCGTCACTCGTAAGGATACAAGATAGAAATGGTCGGCGTTGTTCACGAACCAACTAATGACCATCAAGCCGAGATGCACATATACCCACCCGTAGATTTTTGTGATTTTTACTTTGGAGCATGTGGTACCCACACACTCGATTTTTGAACTCCATCATTCCATGAAAATGTCGCACAGTTGTGGAATGATCACAGCTCATCACATTCGCCAGATCTCTATTACACTGACGTGGATCAATGTGGATTAATGCGTTTAAACGATCTTAATCAAACCCTGATCGTCTACCTGAATGTGCAGAGTCACTAGTGTCCAAACGATCCTCCTTAAAACGAAAAAACCATTTTCTTGCCGTACTCAGTCAAGTGACATTATCCATGCAAATGGTGCAAATATTTGTGACTGCCTCCACTGCTATCACTCCCCCTAATGAACTCAAACAATGTCGGAAATGTTCACATTTCTTCACTTGCCACTCCATTTTCTAGCGTCCATAGCTATACTCACTATTTCCAAATGACAATATGTAAACTCAAATAGCAACAGTGAACTATTAAAAAAATGACTATCGATAAATGAACCCATAGCAACCGGAATACCAACATGAAATATAAACACTCTATGAAGTTATAAACAAACCTAATAAAATTAGATTTACAGTATTGTGAACAAAGTGCAGGTAATCTACAGGTCATCATGGAAAAAAAGGGTTTACAATTAAATACGCACACCATACCGTACCTACTAAGAGTATGATAACATAACCTGCTGCTCAGGAAGTACATACCGAACACTTCTTGTTCTACTCTTCTGATCATTTATTCGGCCTGCTGTCATTTGAATGTACAACAACAAAAATACTGAAAAACACTGTGGTGTTGGAAAATACATTCTCACAACTGGCCAACTGCATAGGACGTTCCCAATACCCTCAGTTGAAAAATCATCGACTAGAGTCCATTGACATAGAGTAAATACGAAAAATAAATGAATGAGAACGAAAGACAATCGCCATAGTCTAAAACTATAGAACATTTTCGCGTACTGATTGTTGCAGATAAACGTCATTCGTGGCACCATTTTTCGAAATAGCAGCCTTAAAACTACCAATGCAGCTCACTGAACTGAGTGAAATGTTATACTTTGCAATGATTGACGGAGTCTAGACGATTTTAGCATTACTGGAAAGTGCCTCATGATTTAGGCTTCTATTTCCTTTGGAATACCGAACCGGTAGTGGTTCGTTCGATATGACTAGAGATTATTTCTTCCATTATTGTTGTATAACAGAGTCAATATCCATGTGAAAAGCTTTACGTTATTGTGACTGTACCTGTTCCCATGCTCCCACATTTATACCATTAGAAGCACCACAGTATATACAGAAATTCGATAAGAACGAACATTTATACTGAAGTTTCGTGCATACAAGTCAGACACTCTTTTAACTGTATTGCTGTATGTCAATAGTGAAATTTTTTTATCGTTGCATAACTGATATAAGTGATCGTAATAAATAGTTATGACAACATTGTAACATAATGCACCCTTCTCATTGAATTAATGAATTTTATAGGTGCAGTTCTACTGGCCATCTTTATTCTCATCACTAATGCCGAAGCTAACGTACCGAAGTGCCCCATGGTGAGTATGTAGTTTGTAATTACTGAATAAATTATTCAGTTATTTAGGTTTATACTTACTTTAGTTAAAGTAACGAAAATTAAGTTTGCGAGAGGAATCAAAAGTTATAGCAAACGGGATTACAACCACGATGAAGAATAAGAGAACTGAAAATTATATCTGTTCTAGCAAAATAATAGAGACAAAAATAGAACAACCACCCCCTTTGAATTGATCCTGAGGCTTCATGAAAACAATCTGTTGATTATCATCCAACAATCCAAAAATGTTTGGGAGGCCCAAGAGTTGGATAGTAGAGCAGAACAGTGTCACAGCCCAGCTCATGAAATACTGGATGGTAACATTGTTGACGAACTGCCAGAATTGGTAGTCCCAAGAATGCTATTATGAATATAAATGCCTGTGTTTATTAATTGCTGTGCCTGATAACTCACTTCCCTCTGTACGACAGCTTGGAAGAATTCTCGTATTTAGAGACTCTTAGCATTTGACAACTAATTTACTATAAAATATGTTAATGTATGCTAGAACAAATTGTTTTCTTTCTACAATAATTGAACAAAATCTAAGTACTTTTCAATTAACTTTCTCATAGAAGAAACACTAGCATGGCAGGAGCTGAAGAATAAGTAGAATCTCTTACCTTCACTGCTGGGGTTAGTACTAATGTCAAAGACAACAGTGTCTCATGCAACAGTAATCTTATCACCAGACTAATAAATTGAAATCAGGGGAAGTTACCACCAACAATGTCATCTGCAATCATTCTGTGAAACAACAAAGAAAACGTGTTCAGAAACTGAACAGTAGGGTCTACATCTATATCCATACTATGCAGGCCACCGGAAGGTGCATGTCAGAGGTTATATCCCATTGTATCAGTTATTAGGGGTTCTTCTCAAGTCATTCATGTACAGAGTCTGGTGATAATCATTGTTTGAATGCCTCTGTGTCGGCTGTACTTATTCTAATTTTGACCACACAGTGACTACGTGGGCGATATGTAGGGGGTTATAGTATGTTCCTGAACTCATAATTTAAAACTGGTTCTTGAAACTTTGTTAGTAGACTTTCTAGGAATAGTTTACATCTATCTTCAAGAGTCTGCCAGTTCAATTTCTTCAACACCATTGTAACACTCTCCCACAGGTCAAACAAACCCACGACAATTTGTGCTGCCATTCTCTATATGTATACAATATCCCCTGTTACTTCTGTTTGGTAAGGTGATACCTTAATTTAGAGAAAATGAGATAAAAATTCAGTTATGACTTCGTTAGTGCTGAAATGTGGTTACTGTGTATTCAAGAAACTATGGAAGGTTAAAGGAGAACAGTTACAGATAATTTTGAGGAACAGTCCTGACTTCAGTGCCAGTTCATTGTTGTTGCGTCATATCCCTTAATTATTAATTTGCTAAAGTTCGTTGTTGCCATGGGGATGCAAAAAAAACTAACTACAGTTGATACACTGCCAGTGCAGTTTAGTGATGGATTTATACATTTTTCTGTTCTCTGAAAATACTATATGGTGTGAAAAGAAGAAAGATAAATTAAATTTAAAATTGGGTATTTTATTTTGGTACAGGTTCTAATTTCAGCCTGATGTGTTTATTTTTAAGGCCCAAAATGAGCAACTGCCATGTGATGGAACTTCATCTTCTGGAGCAGTCATTAACTTGTAAGTGAAATTTGTATTCATCTGTGTTCTCGTTGCAAATAATGCAAAGTATCATATTTAGGTAAGAACGCAATGCATAATAGAGGGGATCGTCTTGTATATTTGCTTGTCAATGACTAATTGCCTCTACTACTTGACAAATTGTTACCTCCACTCCTAAATTATTTACATTTGACCAGAACGTTTGGCAGAAAATTGTTGTGGTGATTTCTTTCTCTTCTATTATTTCTGGGTGGTTTCTCTTTTATTAAATGCAAATAAACCTTCATGAAAGTATAGTTCCATTTTTGGTTCCAGTACTTACTCAAAATTTCAACACATGTATTGCCACCTACTTGCATTTAAAAGTCTGTGTATAATCAAACTCCTTGAAAGTGCTGGGACAGATTATGTAGAGAAGAGAGAAAGAAAAGTTGAACTGCAAGAGGGCTGGCAGCACAGTGATATTAAGAGAGATTAAAGCAGTAAGAACTTCACGCCTTTTACAAGAATACTTATGGAAAGGTATTGTAAACTTGGGACAACTTCACAATTGTTCTTAGACGTAGTTTAAAACTGTTGGTATTGTCTCACTTAAGATATTTAAGTTGCTTTGGAATATACTAATGACAATTTTTTACAACATTTCTATAGTAATATCCAGATGGAAAAATGGTGTGTTTTATCACCAGTTCTGTTGATCATAGTTATGAATCTAATCAAGAGACTTAAAATGAAACTAGCTGTAAGGCTTATTTCCTCATATTTGAAAACATGTGGAGAATCAGAAGAGTCAGTACAGGAGATTTTCGCTATATTGAACAAAATAATAATGATAATAATAATACAGCTGTAAATCAGCAAATGTAACCATTAGGAAATAACATCCACAGAGAAGAAAATAATTCAGACAGCTTTCTGGAAGAGACCAGACTGAAATCATTCCTTAACTCAAATATTTTGAGAATACTGTATCAATAGATAACATTTTAAGGCTGGAAATTCTCAGTAGAAACTAAAAAGTGTCAAACATTACCAGTCAAGTGATAAAGTTTCTGTGGAACATGAAATTAGGATGCAAAAATGGCAGTAATGATGAATATCTAAATTATACTAATCCTTACATAGTTGTGAACCAAAAACATATAGTTTCTTAGTGAGAAAATAAAGCCAAGCAGAAGATATGATGTTCAGCAGTACAATGTGTCCTGTGACTTACAAGGATAAAAGAATACATAAAGTAAATTGTTGTGGAAAAGTGAGCATGAAAGAGCCTGTTTTAAATGCAATAACCAGCTGTAAACCCCAATCAAATGGCTACATACTTTCCTACTGTAGAAGGTTAAGGAGGTTGTTCCCCTAATTAAGAAATTTGGCAAGTCATCCGTGCAGTTTCTCTTGCGACAATTATTATCAGAAATAGTAGGACATTTCATGAACCAACAGGTCCATGAACATTTCACTTATAACACAACTCTGACTAACTGTTAGTACAGTTTTAAAACAAACTCATCAGTGTGGAAAGCTATAAAAAACGTTGTGTCACCTCATTTATTTCTACAATAATATTTCCTGGTGCTCTAGTTAGACATGACTGTTTTTAGGAAATTAATAGTTATACAGACATAACTTATATTATAATGACAACTGTTTACTGGCTTGTTAGCTGTAGCTCAGATCTGCACTGCACAGGGTAACCGCGCCATCTGAGGCATCTTGCCACAGATTGCGTGGCATCCCCCACCAGAGGTTCCAGTCCTCCCTCAGGCATGGGTGTTAGTATTCTGCTTAGTCTAAGTTGTTTTAAATTAGATTAAGTAACTAGGGACTAGTTACCTCAGCAGTTTTATCCCATAAGTGCTTACCACAAATTTCCAAACTTACAAGATCTGCGAGAGAAATGTTAGTGAGAAAGTTGCAGCTCTCAAACTGGACCTCCCCTACAAGACCTCTTCACCCCCCATCCCCCACCTCGCCATGCTATTCATGCAGATAGGGGACAAGTTACTTTGTACAAACTGTAGTGTAGTATCAAATATTAGTAATCTGAAACAATAATTAAATTTTAACAGTAAGAATTATTTCTGAATGTTTCAGGAGGTGTTTCTTGAGGTTCTATGCATGAGTCTTGACTGTTTATAACTCCTGTGAACAACCTGCATCGTTCTAGCAATTCTTAGTACTGATGATACCATTTCCATAGTAACTTTAAATACACTGAAGAGTCAAAAGAAACTGGCACACCTGCCTAATATCGTGTAGGTCCCCATGAACATGCAGAAGTGCCACAACATGATGAGGCATGGACTCCACAAATGTCTTAAGTGGTCCTGGAGGGAACTGACACCATGAATTGTGCAGGGCTGTTCATAAATCCTTAAGAAAATGAGGGGGTGGTGATCTCTTCTGAACAGCACATTGCAAAGCATCCCATATATGCTTAATAATGTTCATGTCTGCGGAGTTTGGTGGCCAGCAGAAGTGTTTAAATTTGAAAGAGTGTTCCTGGGCCCACTCTGTAGCAATTCTGGATGTTTGGGCTGTCGCATTGTCCTGCTGGAATTGCCCATGGAATGTACAACATAGAATGTAGAATTTAGTACATTACAGATCAAAGATTTTTGCACTAGAGACATGTCAAATTACTTTAAAAAAATTAGATTTTAATAATTAACATATTTAAGCAGGCATTTCTGAATTTTTAGACATGCACAATTTAACAAGAACATTTATAACACTTATGGGCATTTTGCAGCTTGAAATACAATTTTTAAAATACACTAAGAATTTATTATCCAATACATAATCTTTATTGTTTCTTTTCTTTTCAAATTGCCAAACTGTCCAGCATGAAATCTTCAATTAAGTAATAATATTTTCCTACTAGTGTATTAAATAACGTATTTGTATTATTTAATTTATTGGAAATTTTAAATCCCATATACAATGGTGATTAAGCATAAAATTTTAAATTATGAGAGGGACGTTTGAAACTGTGTCTATGACAAGTTCTGTAATTGTAGTTGAAATGAAAATTGTCAAGTGGGTTTTGATTTTTATGCCTGAAAATAAAAATTTTTGTAGATGTACAGAGACGGAATGGTTAGTATTTTTAATTTTTTAAATGATGAGTGACATGATGTTCTTTTTTGGACTGAACACATGTTTCTTACGATTCTCTTTTAAAGTGTTAGTAATCTTGAGCTGTTCGTAGAGTTTCCCCAGAAAACTATTCCGTATCGAATTATAGATTCAAAGTAGCTGTGGTCTTCCTCATGTCCATAAGGGTGGAATTGGATAAGACATTGATTGCATAAGCTAGGCTGTCTGGTTTGTTTGCTAAGAAGTCTACATGTGCCTTCCAATTTAAATTTTTGTCAAGTTTTAGACAGAACTTGCTTCAGTCATTTCCTGATCACCGTGCACTATTTTAATGGGAGATGCTGATGATGTTTTTGCACTGAACTGCACTAACTGTGTTTTTTTGAAATTGAGTTTTAATCCACTTTGCTGCAACCATATTTACCACATATCATGAATTTGTTCTAAACTGTCATTTTCAATTAAACCTGAGGTGTCATCTGTGAATAAAATGGAGTGAACATCAATGCTTAAAGGTAAATCATTTATGTACAGCAGAAACAGATAAGATCCTAAATTTGAGCCATGCAGGACCCCTGTGCAAATCTTTTTCCAGTCCAAGAATGATTTTTTTTCATTTAAATTTAGCACAACTCTCTGTGTTCTTTCAGGGAAATAAGGTTTGAACCACTGTAATGCCCTGTCCACTATCCCATATCTCTGTAACTTGCGTAGAAGTGGTGAGTGATCAAGTCAAAAGCTTTGGTCATATCACAAAATATACCTGTGACCTTTTTACCCTTGTTTAAAGTAGAGCTTATCTTTTCAGTAAATTCCTTGATAGTGTTTATTGTATTTTTCCTCTTTTGAAATCCAAATTGATTTTTGACTATTATATCACTTTCTATAAGAATGTTTTCAAGATGTTTTGCAACAATCCTTTCTATCACCTTAGCAAAAACTGGCAGCAGGGAAAAAGGGTGATAATTTCCCATGTCAGTGGACATGAATGGATGCAGGTGATCAGACAGGATACTTACATATGTCTCCTGTCAGAGTCATATATACACATATCAGGGGTCCCATATCACTCCTATTGTACACACCCCACATCATTATAGAGCCTCCACCAGCTTGAACAGACCCCTGCTGACATCCAGGGTCCAGGGAATCATGAGGTTGTCACTGTACCCACACATATCCATCTGCTTGACATAATTTAAAATGAGACTCGTCCAACTAGGCAACATGATTCCAACCATCAACAATCCAATGTCGTTTTTGATGAGCCCAGGCAAGGTGTAAAGCTTTGTGTTGTGCAGTCATCAAGGGTACACAAGTGGGCCTTCAACCCCAAAAGTCCATATTGATGATGTTTTGTTGAATTTTTGCATGCTGAAACTTGTTGATGGCTGGCAATGAAATCTGCAGCAATTTGCAGAAGGGTTGTACTTCTGTCACGTTGAAGGATTCTCTTTAGTTGCCTTTGGTCCTGTTCTTGGAGGATCTTTTTCCAGCCTTTGCGATGCTGGAGATTTGATGTTTTACCAGATTTCTGATGTTCACGGTACACACATGAAATGGTAGTATGGGAAAATCTCCACTTCATCATACCTTGGGTATGCTGTGTCCCATCGCCTGTGCGCCGACTATAACGCCACAGTCAAACTCTCTTAAATAATGATAACCTGCCATTGTAATTTCAGTAACCAATCTAATAACTGTGCCAGACACTTGTTGTCTTATATAAGCATTGCTGACTGCAGCACCGTATTCTGCCTGTTTACGTATCTCTGTATCTGATTACACATGCCTGTACCACTTTCTTTGGTGCTTCAGTGTAACTTAGTCTAATGGAACATAAAGAAAATAACCTTAGAATAGTCAGTCATTGGCTTAAAGATAACCAGTTAGCCATAAATAAGAATGTAACTTTAAGCTTAAGTAATTATCCTTCCACAAACTTCATCCATCATTAAATTGTTGGATTTATAAACTTGGATTCTAAATTCATGTAGTATCGTTCACAGAGTCTAGATGTATTAAATTATCAGGAGTAATATACCTGTTAAACAAATTTGGAATAAGTATGAGTGAAAAATTTTTCTTTGCTTGTACTATGCATTTTTTCACAGTTATATAACATAATGCATAATGGTGTGGGGTAGCTTGTAGCAGAAGAAGCCAGTCAGGTGTCTTAAGACAATGTATCCTATAGGCCATGTTTAAAAAAATCCAAATAAGTGCATCTAACACCTACGCACTCAGGGATCAATACGAACTTAATTATGCATAGAGATAGTGCATCCATTTTGAAAATTTCTGCCTGTTATCAATATCGATACTTACAAGCTATCAAAATATGTGACATAAATGGCTATATTTTTTGCTTGTATTGATGTAGAAGCTTAAATATTTTACACTGTAAAAGAACCGTAGACCTTAGTATGTGGCATAAATTTCAACTTCATATGTTAACTCTTTCCTGAGAAAAAGGGACCTTAACAGATGGACAGACAGACTGCTAAAAAATGACTAAAAATCTTTTTTTCATGCAATACAATTACAAATTAATGATTATGAATGTTTCATTTTACTTGTACTGTAAATTGTATGATTACACATGATTGGTAAGTGCTATATAGGTTTTAGTGAGTGAGTTTGCAATTGTATCAAAATATGTGACATAAATGGCCACATCACTTGATTTTACCAACATGGCAAGTATACTATATACCTTAGTATCTGAAATTTTAAACCAACACTTCTGTTGGTTCCTGAGAAGAAGGAGTCTTAGCAGACAGACAGTCAGATAAAAAATGATATTTTTTGTGTGATATAATTACAAATTAACAATTTTCCAATTTTTTCCTTTACTGGTATGTTGAAACCTCGCTTCATGCCTAATTTCATAATTCTAGATCAACACGAAGTATACCATGCACTTACTAGTAACAAAATATGTGACATAAATGACCATAGCTTTTGATTGCATTGACTTAGAATCTTACGTTTATTACACTGCCAAGAAAACATAGACCTTGGTATGTGTGACATAAATTTCAGTTGATATGTGTACTCATTCCTGAGAAGTAGGATGAACAGACAGAAAAAGTTTTTCATGTGATGTAAACTAACAATTTTCAGATACTTTTCCTTTAGTTGTGTGAAACCTTGCATTTTGCCAAATTTTGATTCCAGGTCAATGGGAAGTACACTATAGATTTCATTGAGTGAGTTTGCAATCATCAAAATATGTGACACAAATGGCCATATCTTTTGATTTGATTGACTTCTCAACTTCAATTTTTTACACCACCAAGGGACCTTAGTAAGTTGCATAGATTTCATTTTGTTACCTCTACCCATTTCTCAGAAAAAGCATTTTTAATAGTCAGATAGACAGACAGTCTGATGGACAACAAAGTGATCCCAAAAAAGTTCTGTTTTCTCCAATTGAGGTATGATAACCCAAAAAATCTATGTCTTGGACAGTTCTCTCAATATTTACATTAAGTTGCCTACTATACACAAAAGAAAATCAAGAAACAACAAATCGAGAAGGTCTCTTCATCAAGTTAATATACAACATAATCAAATTGTTGACTAGCCTTCTATTAGATCAAGTGAAATTCATGTTAATTAAAATTACAACCCCAGCAAATAACAAAACTTATATTATTAAACTTATTCACACATTGTGAAGTCATTTGATGTCAGCTGTACTAGATATTGATATACAATCTTTTAGTGACACATGAAAATTTGCACCAAACTCAGATATGAACTTAGATTTCTGCTTATTGTAGGTGGTCACTCTACCCACTTCGGGTATCTGTGCATGTTCCCCAGACTGATCTAAACCCCTACATACCACACTGTCCAGGGAGCATGCACAGATAGCTGAAATTGTTGAGGCAACTGCTTGCAACAAGCAGAAAATCTGCATTGAAGTCCCAGTCCAGCACATATTTTCATGTGTCAGTAACAGATTGTATATTGATGATTAGTACAATTGACATCAAGTGAAGTCACAATATTCGAATAAGTTTCATGGTATTTAATACAGTTGTTGATTGTCAGCAAAGTCTGAAGAAATAGACATTGTAAATTAAAATAAACAAAATTTTCAAAATTTTACTTATTGTGTATATACATTATAGGAGGAAGAAACATGATAAAATATGTAGATTGCCTGGAAATGTATTGGGCATGGAATTTATTAGAAAGAGCTGCAATCTCAGACAGCAGCAATGGCTCTAATCCAGCTGGGTGTCAAATTGAACTGAGGTTAGGTAATAGATATGTGTATGTCGTTTCATGTTGCTTCAGCTCTGCTGAGTTCATCAGTCATAGTGGCAGGTGAATGGTAGCATGTCAGTCTTTCAGTGAAGCCATTACCACAAGTTTTCAATTAGTGGGAGATCTGGAGAATATGCTGGTCAGGGCAACAGTCAGACACCTTCTGTAGTGAGATACCTGTAGGTCAGGACAGCATGGTCAATGTGAGTCTTGCATTATGTTGTTGGAAGATTATAGTATGGGGAATTCAAAAATAGGGCACAGCCACTGGCCTTAAAATGTCAGAAATTTAACACCTGCTGTACAGCCAGAAGTGATCATGTTGTGTACCCAATGGCACCCCACACCATCAAACAAGTTACTGAACCCATGCCTGATGACAATGAGGAATGCAGTCTGGCAAATTTCATTTTTCTCATAGCCTCAACACAATTATTTGTTCAGTGTTATGCTGTACACAGAACCAAGACTTGTCAATAAAGAAAACATGGTGCTACTCAAATGTCCAATTTTGTTGTTAGACACATCACTGCTCAGGCGCCTATATTTGCTGCTGTGTCAAGGGCAGTCGCAACAATAATCAGTCTGCTAACAGTCTGTGGTGCTCCAGGTAAACGTTTTGCTGCAAACAAACTCATTTCCTGACTCATAGTTGACAAATGGCCATACAGTCCTGAATGGCAAAGCAAATGATGTTTCTGTCCTTTCGGATGCTAATCACAGGGGACTGATGAGTTGCTCCCTGACATGGAGTATGGACTTCCTCAACACATTGATTCCATATTGTAATGTACCCTCTTTTGTCCGGGGTAAAAATCAAATATCAAGCGACAAACTTTCAATTTATTTAAATGCTATTTCAAACCCTGAGATTATGATGATCAATTGACGCCACCCCGCCAGCTTGGGTGGTCTGCATCTACAACAGACGATGTTAAGCTTAATATTTAGACAAAAGAATGATACATCACAGAATACTAAAACTAATTAAAATACCTTACCTTTAGATGCTGAATTTGGTCTCATTGTCTTGTTTCTCGCCATGGTGCGTTCCATCCATCTAACATTGTTAATTTTAGGTCCGGGTCTTTGTGTGCTAATGAAAACTGGTACTCACTTTTTGTTTTACTATTGATTCTTCAGTTTTATTAATTTAACTTTTTCACAATAATTTCCATCTTCATATCACATAATATTTATAGATACTCTCTATATAAGACGACAGACTTTATTCTGTACTCCCATCAACAGTCCACCTCACAAAAACCACGCTGTCCCCACAATAGTCCAACTAACTCACTCCAACAGTCACCTTAACAATGTCCGACTATCTACCTTTCACACACGAATGTCTTTGGCTCACACTGGTGCCAACATATTCTCCAGAAATAAACAAATAAAGTTCACATTATAGAATAATATAATAAAAAAGATTGGGGCAAAATTAAATACTACATACAATAATATTAAATTTAAAAAAAATCATAGAAATGAAATTGGCGCACTGACCCTGTAAGGGCAGATGCGACTATAAGGGTGGTATTGCACTCTTCAGTAGTCCGTTACATTACACACACACCCTCGAGATTTCATGCAAAAGTATTTTGCAAGAGATCTCGACAGATACGCAAAGCAACGAACCACTGTTTTTTTTATGTAATTAATGTAATCTTCAATAGTTGTCTTCTCGTCTCTTTCTGCTGGTCTTCTCCTCTAGAATTTGTCCCCTTAATCGCCTCATCTGTCAAATTATATCATGGTAATTTTTCTGGAATCATACAACACTTAATTATATTAAAAACAAAGATTCCAAGACTTACCAAGCGGGAAAGCGCCGGCAGACAGGCACAATGAACAAAACACACAAACACACACACAGAATTACTAGCTTTTGCAACCGATGGTTGCTTCTTCAGGAAGGAGAGGGAAAGACGAAAGGATGTGGGTTTTAAGAGAGAGGGTAAGGAGTCATTCCAGTCCCGGGAGCGGAAAGACTTGCCTTGGGGGGAAAAAAAAGGAAAGGTGTACACTCGCACACATACACACACACACACACACACACACACACATATCCATCCGCACATCTTGGCTCAGTGTTACACCGTCTGGGTTATCTGGATACTTCCCACTAACACCAACCTACCAGAACTCCGAAGATGGGAACTTGCCCTTCAATATATCCTCTCTTCCCATTACCCACCAGGACTCAACCTCCGCTAACTTCAGGTTGCCGCCGCTCATACCTCACCTGTCATTCAACAACATCTTTGCCTCTGTACTTTTGCCTTGACTGACATTTCTGCCCGAACTCTTTGCCTTTACATATGTCTGTTTGTGTCTGTATATGTGCGGATGGATACGTGTGTGTGCACGTGTGTGTGTGTGTGTGTGTGTGTGTATGTGTGTGTGTGTGTGTGTGTGTGTGTGTGTGTGTGTGTGTGTGTGTGTGTGTGTGTGTGTATACCTGTCCCTTTTTCCCCCCAAGGTAAGTCTTTCCACTCCCGGGATTGGAATGACTCCTTACCCTCTCCCTTAAAACCCACATCCTTTCGTCTTTCCCTCTCCTTCCTGAAGAAGCAACCATCGGTTGCGGAAGCTAGTAATTCTGTGTGTGTGTTTGTGTGTTTTGTTTATTGTGCCTGTCTGCCGGCGCTTTCCCGCTTGGTAAGTCTTGGAATCTTTGTTTTTAATATATTTTTCCCATGTGGAAGTTTCTTTCTATTTTATTTACAACACTTAATTAGTCACATATAAATACATTGGTATCTCACCCAGGATGCCTCTTCCCTACCATACTGGGTTTGATTACCAGAGTTCACTTACATATTTATATAATGATTGTACAAATATATTAGACACTAAAAGTAAGACATAAAAGAGATAAATGTGGTCTTATATCGACTTGGTTTTAACATCAGCTAAAAAGGTTATTTTCAATTTAGTTGAGACATCTACTGAAAAATATGTGGCTAATATTTTTTTGATATAAAGCGTATCATTTGAACAATTTCAGTTAAATAAGCGTCTCAGCGTCGTCATATCAATAAGTTTTCCATAATGTAATGTAAAATAGCTAAAAAGTGAGAGTTTAGAAATGGCAGTGCAATGGGATCATGTTAACCCAGCCATCATCAGTGGTATCATGCTTCACTTGTACATATGTATAAATTAATTCAAATGTACAAATTCAGAGGTGGCATTGCAATGGGAGTCTGTAAATGCCGTCAAATGTAGTGGGAAAATACTTTTCTCACAAATATAAATTAAATAATAATAAGGTGAATACATGTAAATACTACACAAAGTTTTGTGTTTGTCAGTTCCTGCATGTACTTTATCCTCTAATCCTAATCCACTCCATGCTGACACTCATCCAACCTACCCTTATCTCATATTCTGTGTCTATACAAGATCAATTTCTTTCAGAGTTAGTCAGTAAAACATAAATCTGCGGAGATACAGAGTTGTTGTTTTCTCAACTGATCAGAACAGAAGCTAGCAATTGCTTGGTCAGGTCAGTTTTTCAATATAAGATAATAAAATAGCAAACACACTTCTAATCCTAAAATTCAAAGAAAATATAAATACATATAAATGAAAATTCCCTCTACTCATGGTATAGGCAATGTGTAATCATGTAAAGTGTACATCTATGTACAGTGTGTAGTCCTCTCTCCATACCCAGTTCCTTTTTCACATAAAACATGTAGATTAGTTAATTATATTGCAGAATCATCCACCTTCTACCACCAATACTCAGCCTTCAATCAATCTTGGCCATATGCCCAGGACGCAAGACTAAACAGTATGCAGAAGTCCAACCAGTACCAAGGCGCACAGTGTCTGTGTGTCTCCATGGGAACCACATAGTATACACAACTGTGGCAAAACAGGATCACCATCACTATTAGAGTATGGACGCTGATTCACTCAAGATTAATTGCAGTTTTTTATCCTCATACTTCAACTCAATAAGTTTGTAGTAAAGACAGGTTA
The DNA here is from genome assembly GCF_023897955.1 of Schistocerca gregaria. Classification (NCBI taxonomy): domain Eukaryota; kingdom Metazoa; phylum Arthropoda; class Insecta; order Orthoptera; family Acrididae; genus Schistocerca; species Schistocerca gregaria. Next base: position 276,591,625 of record NC_064925.1, on the reverse strand, counting down.
CTCTGGTCATAACTTCTCACAGTCACATATCCATATTGTAGCATATAAATCACTTCACAAGTGTAAATTTGTATTAGTGTAGTTGCCTATGTCATAAGACATGACGTCTACTCCCCATTTCATTAACCCCTACTGAGCTGACCACACAACAAAACCAAAGTTTCATAGCTTTGTGCATAAGTAAGTGAAATAGCAGGCATTTTGATATCTGCAGTTTCAGTGTATATCTTCAGTAAGTGATTAATTCCAGATTTCTAATGTCATTTAGAGTGTACAGTTTTATCATATATAGACTGCTTTCACAGTTATTTCATTGATCTCAAAATCAAATCTTGACAGAATTACCTAAGTGTTCATGTATTACAGACATAACATTGTCAGTGGCAAGGTAAGTTTCAAATGAGATGTCTCAGTGGTATAGAACAAACGTCACACCTCTAGAATTTTGACTAAGTAATAACGCAAGGCATAAAGAAATTTAAATATTACATAAAAAGGATTCACAAATAAAAGTTTACCACTGAAAAATCTCATCTACTGTTATTTCTCTCCAGTCCTATCATTGTGATTTTATGTTAGGTATCAGTAAATCAAAATGTACATTTCTAAAGGGTATGGTATCCTATTAAATCCATATATACTTGAGGTAATAGTAGATAAGCCTCACAACAGGCAATGGTACAAATTATTATACTTAAGTACTCATATTTTGTGAGTTATGCCTCAACAAGAAAAACAATGTATAGCATATAGAAGTGTTCTAAGACTATAGTTCAGGTAAGTTTCTCACAGAAATGATAATTGTTTCACTGGTTCAAGAGTAAATGCCTGTCCAGGTATCTACTTATGTGCACAGTGCAAATGTTTTCAAACAAGATAAGGCTAGTGATCTGTCTTGAAGCAACATGGCCCAATACTGCGTTAAAAGTCCATAGTTATTGGATAAGACAAAGTTATGCAATAAAAATGATAATACAAAAGTTAAAACTCCATGAGCATAAACAAGAATAGAAACATGAAAACTTGACTCCCAAACACAAATACTTAGCATAAGAGTGTGTTGGTCAGTTACTCATAAAGTCTGGTTCATAAAGGATCTTCAGTAACAAAATGTTACAAACAGTTTACACTGTGTATAATAAATATCAATAACAGATGAAGTATGGCCTCATCAACTTACACTAACACAATGATACTAAGATTAAAAATCTATATTTTCAAATCACATGAGTATAAAGAAACATTTAAGTTTTGCACTCATCGTGCAAGGCAAGAGCATAAGATATTCATTGTAATAACCATAAATATATACAAAGCAAAATGCAAGATTAAACAGCAAAGATACAGATAAAGACACAGTCCCAAGTTTTCAAAATTATGACACTGTAAACTTAGCTTGGATTTTTATAATGCTTCAACTCGGTGATGTTACATAGACCAAAAAGTTTTCTAGATTCACGATAGATCAACTTATAGGCATTTGGATGTGGGTTCTCAGATATCACAAATGGTCCTATATAAATATCAAAGAATTTCTTAAGTTCCCCACACAATGATTTTCTACTGTTTTCACTAGAACTAAATCTCCCACATTAAACTTGCACATTTTCCCCCTCTTATCATGTCTACTTTTCCTAATTTCCCCTTGCTTTTTCATGTTGTTCCTTACAATCTCCTCTCTTTCTTCTTTTGACAAGCTATTACATGCTGGAAACTCAATCAATTCACTAATAAAATTTGGTGGCTTTTATCATAAAGTATCTCATGTGGAGAGAATCCTGTTGAACTTTGCTGTAAGCTATTCATCACATCTTCAAGTTTGCTAATGTAATGTATCCAAGTGTTGTGGTCAGTATGACAGTAAGTCCTAAATAATCTCCCAATTTTATGCGTGTATCTTTCAGCTGGGTTACTGGATGGGTGATAAGCTGAAATAAGTATGTGGTTGATCTCCTCTCTATATATAAATGTTTCCCAACTTTTGGATGTAAACTGTGATCTGTTGTCACTAAGAATTGCCTTGGGTACACCTACACATTTAAAATAGTCATGGGTAAAACATGAAATAATGTTTTTGCTAGTAGCATTCCTCAATGGGTACAACTTAATAAATTTGGAAAATAAGTCCACCACTACAAAAACATACATAAGCCCTCCTCTAGTGGTTGGTAGTCACCCATACAAGTCAATTGCTACAACATCAAGCTGCTGTTTCGGAAGTATATTTTGCATCTGACCTCTACTCGTTTGATTGGTTACCTTGACTCTCTGACACAAGTCACAAGTGGACAAGATTTTCCTCACAGTCCTCGCCATATTGTAAAAGTAAATGTTTTCTTGAATCTTTTGTATACATTTTGCTGCCCCACAATGACCATAACTTTCATGGGTATATTTTACAAGTAATTTGACGAATTCATATGGCCAACATAACTTCCATACCTCACTATCTTCCTTCATCCTCCAAAATAATATTCCCCTATGAACTTTGTAATACTGCCCTACTTTTTCTTTTCCCTTCTTTCCAATATAACTTTTCACCAGTTTCCACTCTTCATCATGATTCTGAAACCATTTAATCTCACTGCAGATTTTCACGACACCTTTCTTCTCATTTATCCCTTTTAAATACATAATTTTAAATTCATTCCCTCCTTCATCACCATTGTCACCAATAGATTCTCCCAAAGGATGCCTTGAAAGAGCATCTGCTATGCAGTTTTCATCACCTTTAATATATTTGATGGTGTAGTTAAACTGCTGAAGAAAAAGTGCCCATCTCGTGATTCTACCATGGTATAATTTACATTCTTGTAAGTAGGATAGTGTTTTATGATCTGAAAAGACTATCACCTTGTGACCCAATAAATAATTCTTAAATTTGGAGAAAGCCCAATGAACGGCTAATAGTTCCTTTTCTGTAATGGTGTACTGTCTCTCGTGTTTCTGCAATGTCCTGCTGGCAAAAGCAATAGATCTATGTTCTTCCATCCCATTCTGACTTCTCACTTGGAAAAGGTGTGCCCCTAAGCCATAGTTACTACTGTCAGTCATAATACAGAAAGGCAACCCAAAATCTGGCCTACATAAGATTTTACTATTTACCAACTGGTGTTTAATCTCTTCAAAGCAATCTGACAATCTTTATTCCAATCCCATATAGTATTCTTTTTAAGCAAATTCCCTAAACAAGGTGCATTAAGAGCCTGAGTAGCACAATACTTCCTATAGAATCCACACAGTCCGAGAAATGACTTTAGCTGTTTCTTATTCCTAGGTGGTGGAAACTTTGCAATTGTTTCAATTTTCTTATCATCTGGCATAATTCCATTGTCAGATATAATGTTCCCCAAAACTTTTAATTGTTTCACTGCAAATTTACATTTCGATAACTTCAGTGACATTCCTCATTTTCTAAACTCCTCACAAATTTCCTTAAGTTACCCTATGTGTTCTTCCCAACTTTTACTGGATACCAAAATATCATCTATATATATATAGTTAATTTATTTAACAATTCCTTTCCCAACACATAATCTAAAGCTCTGATAAACTCTGCAACAGATAAATTCAGCCCAAATGGTACTACACTAAAGGTATAACATTTTCCATTATATAAGAATGCTGTGTATTTCTGAGATTCCCTTGCTAATGGTATTTGATGAAATCCAGAGGTCAGATCAAGGCTAGACATAAACTTTACATGTTCAAACTTGTGTAGTAATTCATCAATGTTTTCAGGATGATCAGTTTCCCTACATAATAATTTATTGAGGAACCTAGAATCTAGGACAAGTCTTACACTATTATCCGTCTTGGCAATGGCTATGATAGGATTATTATATTCGCTATTACACCTCTGAATAACCCCCCAAGTCTGAATCTTTTCCAACTCCCTCTCTTCAGCTTTCCTCCTGCTTAATGGAATCCCGTAAGGTTTAATGAAAAATGGATCATGCGGTTTGAGTACAATTTCACATTCATACCCTTTCACTCTGCCTGGTCTGTCACTAAATACATCAGAATATTCCCATAAAAGTTCAATGAGATCAGATTGTTGTTCCCTAGTTAAACTCTCTGCTTCAGCAATCTTATTTTCTACTATGCTTTGATAATCTTTGTCATCAGTAGAAGTCTGTTTTTCAAAAGGATCAGTGCATCTCCCATCATCTAAATAATCCACACCCTGATCTGATTATGACTATTACTATTCTTCTCAATGAAGCTCTCTGTATACAACTTATTTTTATCTGTTGGTTCCCTTAATTTGACAGTTTTGTTTTTCCAATTAAATCCCATATCCACTTTTACTATCCAATCCATACCGAGAATTATGTCCTCACTCAGGTCCGGAATGACAAGACAACCCTGATCAAAGACCACATCTCCAACTTTGAAAGACAAAAGAATTTGACATTTTACTGTTTTACTGAATCTTCCTGTCGCTCCTCTAATTTTAACCCCAACTACTGGTAATTCTCCAAATTCATGGTTTTTATCTATCCTATACCTCAATTTTTCACTGATTCCTGACATCAGGCTTCCAGTATCAATCAAACAATAACCTGTCCAATCATTAATATAAATTTGCATGTATGGGCTTCCTACAATTTCACTCTCCTGCTCACCAACATCTTCGTGCATCAAGTCATCTTCTACGCTTTTAAAATTCAGATCTTCATTTTGTTTGACATAAGCTAAACTATTTTCAGTCTGCACATTGTGCAGAAGCCAACTAGGATTCTCAACACAAACATAATTAGACACATTATTAGTATCAGTAATCATAGGCAATTCTTTACATTTTATACCTGTTTTTGCTTTTTCCCACCAAATAGGATATACCTTCTCGCAGATGGATAACAATTGTATCCAAAACGTATTATGTTTGTTACCCCCATTAAGGCTGTCCCACAATCTACAAATGAACTCTTGTCCCTGGTTTCCTAAGTTAATAATTACCTTATCTTCATTCGCAATATTAATGTCATCCCTGTCTATCCCCTCGATTACTGGTGATGTATTAACCCACGTGACTGCAGCCTGATCCTCTTGTACTGAATGATTATTTTCTGTAACTCTATTACCCTCCTCCTTCATAACTACATCTGCATCATCCTTAGTCACAACAAATACTCGTATCTCACTTCTATATTCCATATCATCACTATCATCAACTGCCTCTACCTCAGCATCATTTAACATCTCACCATTTGACTCAACTTCCCTAACCTTAGCTACTTCAGCACGACTTCTCACATCAACATCACACTCTACTTCTTCTAATTCTACAACCTTATTATTCAGTACTTGATTGACATTCTCAGCCACAGAAGTTTTTACATCACTCAGATCTCGATTTACTGCAATTTCATCAGAATACATTAATGCATTTATTCCGAAGGTATCATAACTATTATTAACATAGGAACAACCACCTACATCCCCACTCACATCACTTTCTTCCTGCCTAAACAAATTATTCATTATCTCCCCACTAATCTCTGAATCTTCATTACTAATGTGTCTAGAATTATCTGTGCTCATAGCCTTCTCACTGACTTGCTGCCAAAACTGGTTATCAAATGGTCTCTTATCAATTTCCGGTGCTCTTGTCATGTTATTACTATGTCTTTTTCTGTAATCATTTTGCCCATACCTATTCTGATTCCACTTAGCCTGATTTCTAGCATTATATCTGTTCGTCCCAAACTGACAGGCCCTCGTTGGGACGGCTCTTAGTTTAACTGGCCTTGCCCATTCCCATCTTGTCTTCTATCTGGATTTTCCCATTGTCCCACCATAATAATTACCTTCCTTATTCTCATGTTGACGCCAGTTGCTATTGTCTACTCTATTGAAATCTCCCTGAAAATTACCTTGACGATCCTGCTGATTATTCCCATTATGATTATTTCGCCTACCATTATTCCCATTATTAGAATTTTGGTTCCACCCTCCATGATTTTGTTCATAATGATGCCCATTAAAACTTTTGCTTCTTTCTAATGCACGATCCAATTTCTCCACGTAATTCAAAAATTGTTCAACTGAATCATCTGGCCCATATACCAAGTCCCACTGAACTCTGTTTGGTAACCTCCTTTTTAGAGCGTCTATTTGCGTTAGTTCATCAAAAGGTCTGTCTAAATGCGCCAACTTTCTTAGCTGTTTCTCGCAAAATTCCCTCATTGAACCATCAACATTCTTTATAATTAGCCCCATTAAGAAAATCGCTTTTGATTTTGGTCTGAACAGACGCTGAGAAAAATTTGTTCAAAAAACTTTTTTCGAATTGACTATAGGTTAAATCAGAACTGGCGGTTAGATTAGCCCACGACAATGCTTCTCCATCTAAGAATTTTTGAACAAATTTGATCTTTACAGTGTCACTCATTTCGAACGAAAAATTGTCACGACAGTTCATAATGAAATCAACTGGGTATAATTTTCCGTCTCCCGGAAAATTACGCACGTTTGTACCTGGCCAAAATCCGTTAAATGAAGTCGCTACCGATTTCATAGCTAAATTATCCCGAATTTCATTTAATTGTTTCTGTAGTCAAACTACCTCATGCTCATTGTCTTTAATTACATTGTTACAAGAATCTACATTATGTTCAATAATTTTCACTTTTTCTGTTACCTTGTTTTCGAACAATGACAATTTGTCATCGACATTTTTCGTATGTAAGTCAATTCTGGTAATTATTTCCCTATCTTTAATTTTTGCTCTCACTCGAAAATGATTCAAAATACTTCGCGGTTTCTTCCACTTCCCGTTTGATTGTTAATTCGACTTTATTGAGTTTATCTTCCACATTGTCTACCCTATCTTCAATTTCGTCTGTTCGCTCCTCCAAACTGGTTTTCGTCTCTTTCATTTCCGATCTGATAGCTGAACATTCATTAAAGAATTCCTTAGCCAATTGGCTATTTTCTTTTAAAAGCTTCTCTTCTAAATCAGACACTTTCTTTTCCATACTTTTCGCGTTTTCTGTAATTACATTATTCAAAAAACTAAATTGTTCTGAACATTGCTTATTCAAACAACTAAACCGTTTGTTCAAAGTATCGAATTGTTCAGCATTCTGTGTTAACAGTAATTGCATGTGACAAGCTGAGAATTTGCTTTGGACAGGAAGCTTGTCTATATGGCAGAGATGGTTAAAGCAGCCATTCCAGTGAAGTGGGGCATCTGGATTCGATTCCTGGTGCTCTACAAATTTTCAACCTTCACCTCCGATTTATTTCAATTCCTGCAATCAGCTGAAATCTTGCTTTTTTGTAAGTTAGTTTCTTTACAGCTGCTGTATTACCAGTGGTGTCTGTTCTGTTCAACATGTCTGACTACATACACCATGGATGCACCATATCTTCTGAGCCCTTGTGGGACTTTGTGAATAATATGAGTGGGGTTAATGGAAGCGGGTGCTACTTGCATGTGACAAATATTACTACATTTTATAGTTATTTAGCCTATAATGTGATTTGTTCTTATTATTTTGTTTACTGTGTAATATCCTCAAAGAAAGGTGCATAATTAAATTGAAATGAGTAAATGAACTTCATGAGGTGAACATAAATATACTTATCAAAAAACGTGAAAGTTGAAGACCAATAGGAATATCAAGCAAATGCTGGGAAGGATGAGTGATTACAGGAGTGGAAAGGAGATGCCTAAGATGGATAGAAGCCTAGAAACAACAAATGTGTGGAGGTAGTAAGATGTAGGGAGCACTTGTACATTACATCCAGGGAATAAATTTAAAATGGATGATTATTGAGAGAAATTTGCAGTAGCAGTGAGACGGGATTGCCATTACATAAAAGCCCATGTAATACTGTATTCAGTTGCTAGGTCATCAAAGCAGAATATTGCAAGCATAACCATGGAACAAGATGATATGTATCTACTGTGTTTTGGCTGATTACTGATTTTTGTTTTTCAGTTTTGTTAATTTTGATGCCAATCATTATATATCAGGGAGATTTTCCCTAAACCTGTTATTTTTTTTGATGAAATGAAAGTTTTGTGCTTCTCTGTCACAGTTACTTTTGTAGAATATAGAGCAGTCTTTGACTGCATTTTTTGTTTCTTTTGTTATGTGTTTCAACCTATATGATCATTGTCATAAAAGAATAGAAAATTGTTATCACACACTGTTTTGTATTCTACAAGTTTTATACATGGGTCACCATGTCTGTCACCATGATTATTTCACATTTCAATAGTTATTTTTGTTGACTGACCAACATTTTAGTTTGGTCTGTATAGTGGATAGTAGAAATAAAATATGGGCAAAACACCAATTGTTGTGAGAAGACTTAATTTACTTTGCACAGTTATATGGCTCAATAAAGTGAGTATAATTGTTTTAAAACTAGTCTTTTATATAAAATATGTAATAACACATAATGAGATTACTAAACTTTAAAGCTCAGAAATTTGTCTTAGTTACTGAACAAAACAGTTGTAGTTTAAATGAGATAGATAAAACAATAAAATTTTGGAGCTTTGTAATGTGCCACAGTCTCTGAGAACATCTGTCCTCCCTTTATCTGCCATCTCTTGGCTAAACACAGCTTTCTATCTTATACACCAATTATCAGTCATTTTTCTTCTTAATTATACTGTCTTTATATCTGTCAGTCAATTATAATTATTTTTATTTATCGATTATCAGAACAGCTACCTAAATGGTTCATGAGGATTAATGTAAGTTTAAACAAATTTCTTTAGAAAAATTGATCCTGGAGAATAATTTACTTTTTATTTTACTCTCATAGGTGTGGCATCTGTGTCTCAGGTTCTACTGGGAGACCTCCAGACACAGATATTGATACATGTGGCATCTGCAAGGGTGGTAATCGTTGCGTGGGTTGTGACAGTCATCCAGGCTCCGAGTTAAAACTGGATGGTTGTGGACAGTGCCTACCCGCAGATGATATAAATTTTAACAGTATGTTTAATATATGTACTTAAACTTCCTTAATTCACATTTATTAAATGATGTTTATCATTATTATTATTATTATTATTATTATTATAACATATAATTACCAACTGCATCAATGGGCTCTTCGTTTAGCCATTGAGACTGTCAAAGCTGATTCCCAACTTCCAGGGGAATGTTGCCTTTTTCAGCCTGGAGATGATGGGTTGGGCTTCCAGTAGTTCTAAATGGTTTGTGGTTGGGTGCCTACTAGATTGGCTTAAGGACAGTTATTTTCTGTGATTTATTTTCCACCAGCTCTTGGAAAGAAACGTTTGAAAATCCCTGGTAAGAAACAGTACGTTACAGAAAACTTCTATTAATTGGATTGAATCAGGAATTGGCCTTTGAAAGTGCATACATTTTTCTCCTGAGACTGGATGGGGTGATTTTGGAGCTCATGAAACAGGAAATCAGTGGTGGGCAGCCATTGTGGGCAAGGGGGGAGGGAGGGGGATGTCTAGTAGGTCCTGTAGGGTAGAGATAATGTTTCAAGATTATTGAGTGCATCATGTTGGAAGTGAATGGTTCTCAGTGATCAATTAAGTTGTTTGGAAAGCTTTGAAAGAGCTCACATGTGTCTTCCCATGTGCAAGTGCAGTGTGTAGCTTGGTCATTTTCCAGTTGTCTTGGCAGGCATTGGAGTTCAGTAGGTCACATACTCATTAGAAAGAGCCTGCATAGCAGAGTGTGGAGCATGTAGGTGTTATTTAATGAATGAGGTTGACCTGGCCAGATTTAACATGAGATAATAAATTCCATCTGTTCCTGTGGAAAAGGTGTGCTGTGTTTTACGTGTGCCCTGTTCCTTTTTGGCTTTAAACTGTTATCCTGTTTCTTTTATGGAGTAGGTCATTGTTGTGAGTTGTTGGAGACGAAGTGTAGGTAGTGTAGTCACTGTTTTTGGTATTCATTTTCCAATCTAGTAGTCAAACCTGTGAGTATTTTGAAAATAGTTGGATTGTTATGGGGCATTTATTAGTGATGTAAGAGTAGTGACAGTTCCAAATTCTAACCAAATCTCATGGAAAAATTGAGTCCCATCATCCTTTTTATTAGACTGATTCAATAGTGTAGCAGTGTAGGAGATTAATTCAGGTCAACTTAGTAAATCTGCAGAACAGCATGCTGAATTTTTTACTATATCTGTATGGCACAGAGTGTATGGATTCTGGCCACAGATGTACACTCCTGGAAATGGAAAAAAGAACACATTGACACCGGTGTGTCAGACCCACCATACTTGCTCCGGACACTGCGAGAGGGCTGTACAAGCAATGATCACACGCACGGCACAGCGGACACACCAGGAACCGCGGTGTTGGCCGTCGAATGGCGCTAGCTGCGCAGCATTTGTGCACCGCCGCCGTCAGTGTCAGCCAGTTTGCCGTGGCATACGGAGCTCCATCGCAGTCTTTAACACTGGTAGCATGCCGCGACAGCATGGACGTGAACCGTATGTGCAGTTGACGGACTTTGAGCGAGGGCGTATAGTGGGCATGCAGGAGGCCTGGTGGACGTACCGCCGAATTGCTCAACACGTGGGGCGTGAGGTCTCCACAGTACATCGATGTTGTCGCCAGTGGTCGGCGGAAGGTGCACGTGCCCGTCGACCTGGGACCGGACCGCAGCGACGCACGGATGCACGCCAAGACCGTAGGATCCTACGCAGTGCCGTAGGGGACTGCACTGCCACTTCCCAGCAAATTAGGGACACTGTTGCTCCTGGGGTATCGGCGAGGACCATTCGCAACCGTCTCCATGAAGCTGGGCTATGGTCCCGCATACCGTTAGGCCGTCTTCCACTCACGCCCCAACATCGTGCAGCCCGCCTCCAGTGGTGTCGCGACAGGCGTGAATGGAGGGACAAATGGAGACGTGTCGTCTTCAGCGATGAGAGTCGCTTCTGCCTTGGTGCCAATGATGGTCGTATGCGTGTTTGGCGCCGTGCAGGTGAACGCCACAATCAGGACTGCATACGACCAAGTCACACAAGGCCAACACCCGGCATCATGGTGTGGGGAGCGATCTCCTACACTGGCCGTACACCTCTGGTGCTCGTTGAGGGGACACTGAATAGTGCACGGTACATCCAAACCGTCATCGAACCCATCGTTCTACCATTCCTAGACCGGCAAGAGAACTTGCTTCTCCAACAGGACAATGCACGTCCGCATGTATCCTGTGCCACCCAACATGCTCTAGAAGGTGTAAGTCAACTACCCTGGCCAGCAATATCTCCGGATCTGTCCCCCATTGAGCATGTTTGGGACTGGATGAAGTGTCGTCTCACGCGGTCTTCACGTCCAGCATGAACGCTGGTCCAACTGAGGCGCCAGGTGGAAATGGCATGGCAAGCCGTTCCACAGGACTACATCCAGCATCTCTACGATCGTCTCCATGGGAGAATAGCAGCCTGCATTGCTGCGAAAGGTGGATATACACTGTACTAGTGCGGACATTGTGCATGCTCTGTTGCCTGTGTCTTTGTGCCTGTGGTTCTGTCAGTGTGATCATGTGATGTATGTGACCCCAGGAATGTGTCAATAAAGTTTCCACTTCCTGGGACAATGAATTCACGGTGTTCTTATTTCAATTTCCAGGAGTGTATATGGAACTTCCCACAATGTCACAGAAGCTCAGAGAAAGAAGCAAAAGTAATGTTTCAATTACAAACACCTATCAGAATTGGAACTGCCACACAGAGGTTCATCTTCACTGCCTGAAAGAATCAGCTGTTGGCAACAGGAAATAGAAAACCCACGAAGATAAATCATACAATTTAGTTTTGAGGACTCATTGGACAGCATTGCATACTTTTTTCCTTATTTTGGCTGTTTTTACTTTAGTACTGTAGACTGCTGGAATTTGTGTCAAGTGTCTACTGCTTAAAGGGAAAGAGAGGTGGGAGTGGGATAAGGAAAGGAAAGGGGCCTTGGAGGTTTAGGAAAGAATAATAAATAGAGAGGCAAGGAAACAGATGCACAGGAAGGAAGTAAACTGGCAGGAGGTTGTGCAGATGAAATGAGCTCACAGCAAAGTTGTTGGTACAGTTGGATGTAAATAGGAAAGAAAGGGAGGCAGAAAAGGAAGCACAAGAAGCTAAGAGGGCAAGGTACAAGGCCAATGTGGAAAAAGGAGAGAGAGAGAAGAGGCATGTCAGAGAATGTAAGAGTAAGGAACATAAGAAAGAAAGGAAGCAATGACTGTACAATGTATCTAAGCAGTCCAGATTAGAATACGATGCATGTGAAAAGGAACTGAAGAAACATCTAGGATGGGATAGAGAAGAATTGGAAGATGAAAATTCAACGTCACTGGCCAAGGAAGATGATCATGACCAAGCCTGAAATGATGATGATCTTTCCTTAAACAGTCTGGAGAATGATAATGTTTTATCTGCACCAAAAATTTAGGAACTCATGTGTCTTGTCTCTAATACTAAATATTTTCATATTGGGAACAGAAGGCTTCACCTGAATCAGAAAAGGACACCAAAATTTTTGTAAGGTATCATTTACCCAGTTGTCAAATGTGGGATGTGTCTGTGAGAATGTTTTGTTACATAAGAACACTGGAGAAAAGAAATGTAGAAAATCAACAGAACAGGCTAATGTTTTTCGATAGATCGAGGGGGCAAAGAAAAACAGACTGAATGTAGTGAGGTGGTAGAATTTAAATTTGGCCAGAATACAGAGAATGACTGGCAGCGTGCACAGTCATGGGCACCAATGCAGTTTGCTCAATTTTGTAAATGGTCTCATCAGTGTCATAGGCACTGTATAAGAATCATAGCTGAAAGTGTTTGTGGAGAAAAGAAAAGGCCATAGGTGCTCCACTGACTGAAGAAATAACAGACTGAAAATTCAAATCCCCCCTCCCCCCTCCAATGCCCTTCCTGATCTCCACTATGCCATGTGCTGCATCCTCGCGGACTCTCTCAGTTATCCCAATAACTGTTTTTCACGTGCATTGAATGTGCTATGGTGACAGGAAATTGGAGCAGTGTAAAAGAGTAGTGATAATATTAGTGATAAGTGTAGCTAAACATTCACTACATTGATTATAAAATTAAATATTCAAGTGTCTAATTACATTAATTTGAATTAAGAATATTGTGTACATGATTTTAGTGGCTTACTAATGGCTGTGTACAAACTGATGAGCATTCTTTATTTTTTATACTGCATTGTTTATGTCAACAATATTCTTTGGAAGATTACATGGATCGGTTTTAATTTTTGTGCACAACAATGTATCAGAATTGTATTCTCTAGTTAATTATGCTTTCTTTTACATTGTTTGTTACTGTAAGAAGCAGTTTATCTTGCAGTGAAAGTGAAGTAGATAGTTCTTGTGAGTTTGTATGGGTAGGGGTTATACTTGAAAACCAGAATAAATTAATAATTGGTTTCTTTTAGCGACCTCCTTACTCAGATGATTGAGTTGCTGAAAGTGTCAAATAAAACGTGTGCCTCATACAGTTGTAGCTGGTGATTTCTTCAATCTAACCTCAATATGTTCACAAAAATACACATTTAAAGTCAGTGGTAAGCATAACACAAGGTCTGAAATTATACTAAATGGTTTCTCCAAAAATTATTTTGAACAATTAGTTCTAGAGCCCATTTCAAGTGTAAAAGGTTGCAAAAACGTATTTGACCTATAAGCAACAAATAATCCTGAGCAAATACGGAGTATCATGACAGATACGGGAATTAATGGCCGTGTGGTTGTTGAAGCCAGACTGGATACTATAACATCCAAAACCACCAAAAATAAACACAAAGTCAGTCTATTTAAAAAAAGTAGATAAAAATTAGATTGAAATGTTTCTACAATACCGTCTCCACTCCTTCCTAACAAACTATGTCAGTGTAAACCAATTGTGGCTTAAATTAAAAGAAACAGAATCAGGGGCAACTGGTATATTTATATCAAATCTATACTAATAATAAAACAATTAACAGTCATGTCTCTTTTTCTGAACACAATAATATCTAAAACTACTAGATAAATTTTCACAGGTAATTCAAGCATAGCTTGGGGCAACATACAGGCTTCATTTCATCAGAATCAGATCACGGAGAAAGCAGTACACCAAAAAACCAGTAGTTAGCACAGGAAGTTTCTTTTTTTCCCTTCAGTTACAGAAGAATTTTCAGAAGTTTATGCCAGCAACAGAGATAAGATCTTTACGAATATAAAGTAACATTGAATTTACTTGGCTAGGATGAACAGATCTACTTGTTTCGCTTTGTGTTAAAAACTTAATGAAATTACTTTGATTCTTTCAACAGGTTGCATTTATATTTGACTTCTCGCCTAGAAAAAACAAATTTATTGACATGACAATCCTATTAAGGTCCTTTTTTACTGACTGATGTATGAAACCCTAAAAGTGATGGCATGCAAAGGCTATTCTTAAACTTTGTTTGTAAAGCACAGGCATATAGTTAATAAATTAATAAGATATGGAACTGATCCCCCATGTACACAAAACAGGTCAGAACATATTTGCAGAGTCAAGAAAAAAAGCAAGGAAGTTCAAAAGAACACTAAATCTCCAAGATTGGCTATGTTTCAAAAATGTTCAAATGTGTGTGAAATCTTATGGGACTTAACTGCTAAGGTCATCAGTCCCTAAGCTTACTCACTACTTAACCTAAATTATCCTAAGAACAAACACATACCCATGCTCGAGGGAGGACTCAAACCTCTGCCGGGCAATGTTTGAGAGAAGCTCAAAATTTACTGGGACTTAAATGTGAGATGCTTTTAATAGTTTTTATGTTGAAACTCTGTCTCAGAATCTGGCAGAAAATCCAAAACAATTGCTATCATATGTAAAGTACACTAGCAACAAGATACAATCAACACCTTCACTGCATGACTGCAATGGTGATATTACTAATGACAGTGCCATTAAAGCAGTTACTAAACACAATTTCTCAAATTCCTTAACCAAAGAAGACAACGTAAATACCCCAGAATACAAAGCTAGAACAGCTGCCAACATTAATAACTTAGAGATAGATCCCCTTGGTGTAGTGAAGAAATTTAAATCACTGAATAAATTCAACTCTTCCAGTCTTGATTCTACACAAATTTCTGTTTGTCCACAATAAGTTGCCGATTGGCATAGGGGCTGTTGGGAATGGCTGTGCTCCCACATTGTAGCTGTAGCGGGGTGAGGAGCGGTGAGGGGAAGGCAGCATTGGCTACATGCATCAGTACTGGCACCACTATCTGTGTTTTGTGCTTACACAAAATTGCACTGCCGGAAGTATTGTCCACTTAAGTGACACTTTTGTTGGATCAGAAATCACCTAATTTGTTGATATACTCATGTTCAAGAGTTTTACCTCTAACTTATGTATTTCTTACATATAAAAAACAATTAAAAATGAATGTACAACTTGCGGCATTATGAACTGAAAGTTTTAAACTGATTTTTGGAATCTGTTTGCGCATCACATTTATTAAATGCAGACAGCAGTAATGTTTACAAAGAGTAATTAATTGTACCTTAAAGAACTGTCAAAATGATGGTCACCAAAAATCAATATAATAATTTTTTTTGTTTCCCGACTTTGTCATCATCAACATCCCATGGGGGCATAGTATTGATGATAACGTCACTGATGCCCATTTCCCTTATTCCATCTCTTGTCCAGTACTCTTGCTCCAGCTGCTGCTCATTCCTGCAGTAACCTTGCCAGTCCTGTGCAGTAACTGAAAGGAAAGCAGCATTAACAAGACTGCAATCTTTTCTTCAGCATGTCACCAGTGACATTTTTCTCCCAGAAATTGTGTTTTATTTTGGTCTATGCCAATTATATTGGATTTAGATATCAGTTGTAGGGCAAAAAATGTGCTACACTGTGGCCCCTGCTCTCAGCAATTTTATATATGACATAAAGTTTCACGGCTGGCTTGTTTACCTTTATTGCAGATGACAGTTCAGCCTTCCTCATTGAGTCACTGCAGTTTATTTGCCCATCTTGCAACCAATCTGACATCATAATCCTGAAATCATATCTATTAGGCATTCTGTTGAAGCTCCTGCTGTGGTATGGCATATTGTCCAAACAATCATTGAACTGGGAGAAATATTGCAAACAATCATATCTGAACTCGCCCCACACTCTCACCGACCCATCTACATCCACTAGTTTAATCAAATTCAAGAAATTTGCAAGTCTGTGGAAACAGTTCCTTGCTTGAAACTTCCTGACAAATTAAAATTAAATTCCAGATCAGGTTCCCAGGTTAGAGACTTAGCCCAACAAACTCTGCTGTATGGTACAAATACAGATGGGCTGAAATTAATGTACCATTGGAACCCCAAAACACAAATAACTGGCACCATCAGTCAAGGAATTGCAAAATGAGTCTACATATCAATTTGCTTCAGAGGCAAAGCAGAATGTCAGTGCAAATATCTTTAAATTTTAGCAATTTTTTTAATGTTTTTAGTGTTACCAAATCACATAAATATAAATGCATCACATTTGTGATAAAAGCACTAAATACTGCTTGCAAAAATTGAAGAGTAATTAAAGGGCAGTCTCTTGGAGAGATGCCATGCCACATTTTTGTTTCCTGTTATTGAATACTCCACTATACAATAGACAAGGGAGGTTCAAAATTTGCATATGACAATCTCAAAGTTTTTAATCAAAATGAAGTCCTCTGATTTTAGTTAACTGATTAGCAACATCAATATGTACTCCCCTGATTTTTTTTTTGTTATGATTTTTATTCATGAGTAATAATCAACAACAGTGGTAACTGTTCTGGTTTTTAAGAACAAGTGCACTTCTGTAACAAGTGTTTACTGTAAGTTCCTGGAATAAACTTGCCCTAGTGACTTGGGTAAACTTAAGTAAATTTTTGTTCTAATACAAACACCTCACCAATTATTTACAGAAGCTATTTGCTAGTGGACTCAAGCCTTTTGTAACACTTTGCATCTACGGGCATCTTGATGTTGGCAGCACTCAGAGACAAATGAACAGCTTTCAAGCAGTGCTGATTTTCTTCACTTTTTGAGCACTAGCGAAATTGTCAAGTTATCATGACCAAATAATAGGCACATTTCAGAGTACAGTGATATAATAGCTCCATACTTAGCAATCATATACAGCTGCTTGCTTGACAAAAGATCTGTGCCTAAGGACTGGAAAGCTGCACAAGTCACACCAATACACAAGGAAGGAAGTAAAAGTAATCCATTGAATTATAGATCTGTATTACAGACATCAATTTTCTGTAACATTTTGGAACATATGCTCTGTTTGAACATTATGAATTACCTCAAAGAACAGAGATCACAGTCTGCACAGATTCAGGAAATACTGTTTTCGTGATACACAACTACCTCTTTATTCACATGAAATAATGATTGTTATCGACAGGGGATTTCAAATTGATTCCCTATTTTTAGATTTCCAGAAGACTTTCAATACCATTCCTTACAAACAGCTTCAAATCAAACTTCCTGCAAATGATAAGTGTATGCCAGACCATGACTCAAACTCAGGACCTTTGCTTTTTGTGAACAAGTGACAAGTGCTCTACCAACTGAGCTACCCAAGCACAACTCGCAACCCATCCTCACAGCTTAACTTTCACCAGTACCTCATCTCCTATCTTCCAAACTTCACAAAAGCTGTCCTGTGAAATTTGCAATACTACCACTCATGTAAGAAAGGATACTGCAGAGACTGGGTGATGTTTTGAAAATGAAATTTTCACTCTGTGGTACAATGTGCATCGATATGAAACTTCCTGGCAGATTAAAACTATGTGTTAGACTGAGACTCAAACTTGAAACCTTCGCTCAGTCAGTAGATCATTTGCCTTTGAAAGACAAAGGAGACTCAAACTCCCGAGTTTGAGTCTCAATCCAGCACACAGTTTTAACCTGCCAGGAATTTTCATATCAGCACACACTTCACTGCAGAGTGAAAATTTCAGCTATATGACAGTAACAAATAATTTGAAGCAAAAATGTTTAGTGAACATGGACTCCACCGTAAGAGGTAGGAGCACTTGTTCTCCCTCAATACTGTAGAAGAAATATCTTCTACTGCAAGCTGTTTGCTCCCCACATTTTGGGATGAGGTAGTAAGGACCAAAATAAGAAAAAATTGTCTAGTAACCATAGGCTCTGAAATGCATACCTTAAGGGCTCTGAACATTTGTTCAGTAGAAGAGAAGAGTTTAAGTGTAGGAAAGGTAACAAGTGGTCATAGTTGTTAAGCTGTACAGGAATGGTATGCAGTTTTAGAGCCCACATTTACTACATTTATTTGTTTTAAATGAATTTTCCTATCATATCCCTGAATACTGACCATTACTCCTGAGTCCCATGTATGAAAAGTTTAGGAGACAATCTGAGCAGCCCTCTTAGATTGTGTGCAGATGAAACCATCATTTAACATCTGGTAAAGTCATAAGAATATCAAAACCAATTGCAAAATTATTTACAAAGAAATTCACTATGGTGTGAAAAGTGGCAGTGACTCTAAATAATGAAAAATGTGGGGTCATTCACATGAGTCTAAAAGGAATCCATTAAATTTCAGTTGGATGATAAACCACACAAATCTAAAGGTTGCCAATTCAACTAAATACTTAGGGTTTACAATTATGAACAACTTAAAATGGAACAATTACATAGATAATGTTGTGGGAAAGGTGAACCAAAGATTTTTTTAATGATGACCCACATAGAAGACGCAGCTAATCTTCTAAAAACACTACCTACATTATGCTTATTCATTGTCATCTGAAGTATTGCTTGGATGTACATGACTCTTCACAGAATGTGAATTTGGAGGTTTGTTTACTCTGTTAAGTAGGAAAGACGTTGATCTGTGGCACCTCTGCCACAATGCCGCCACATGCACAAGTCTTTTGGAGCACACTTCATCGTACATTGCTGAGCATGGAGTCTGCAGTAGATCATTGCTACATGTTCGCTTATTGACCCAACAACATCACCAGTTATGATTGCAGTGAGCACAGGACCATTGGGATTTGACCGTTGATCAACTTTCCTGAATTGTACCCCTTTTCCCAGCCCTCTCCAGTCTTTTTCTTTCACCCCTCTTCTTTCCCCTTCAACTCTTCTGCCAGTAGAAGGAACCACTTGCTCCAAAAGCTTGTAAAATAAATTTTGTGGTGTGTTCCCCTCCCACCACTCAGTGAGTAGATTTTGTATGTATCCATTTACTTTATATTGTGAAGAATATAATAGGTTATTGAAATATGATAAGTCAGCGTAAGAGAGTTTGCATGCATTTATTTCTCTTCTTTTATGTCCACCCAGTCATTCACTCACAGGAATATTACATTCACCATCAACTTCCATATTAAGTCTTTAACACAAGTCTAGCCATATACACTTAAATTCCTTGCAATGGCTGTAACTAGCAACCAACTCATATAACAGCTGATGTCAATAAATGTAGCTTAATATTGCCCACACAAACTAATTAGACACCCAGCATGGTGGCTAATGGTAACTCCCATCAGCCACCAGACTGTTGACTTCTTTGGCATGAACAATGATATGCCTTTCTATCTATCACCAAGCAAACCAGTGATTTCAGGAGTGCCATAACACAATCAGAAAAGTATGTGTTCTGACATGATTATTTTCCAAAATATGCATAAAGCAAGCTTTGTGAAAATGGTCTGAATTATGTAACTGAGTTCATGGACATGTTTCCCTGCAGAAAATTTATCTTATTTGCAAACCTACTGATACCTTCCACATTATACTGAGTTGTAATGTATATGATCCACTAAATATGCAAAAAACTAAACTATACTATAGAAGCCATCATTGGAAGATCACCTCTCTTCTGGCCAATAAACAGATTTTTGATCAATGGACCAGTGTTTTACATCATGTCAGTCCTCATTATTCTTACAAGGACAAGTTCCCCAAATGCCGGTATTTATTGCGTTTTGTAATTTCTTTAATCAGTAGTCATTTCTTTATTCGTGTATAAAACACATTACATAGGGAATGTGAAACAATACTTCAATACTTCAATAAAGGTACCTATTTCATTAGATGATAATATTCATAACTGTTTTGAAAAACAACTTAATACAGGCACAGTTCTGGCAGTTTCTGGCGACTAGAGAAAGCAGTGTGGTGCTGGTGTGCCAGACTCACACCCCCACTTTATTGTTGAGCTTAAATGGAAATCTTCTTTTCAGGATAGCCGGCTGTGATTATCTGCCCAGCTTCTTCTCCAAAGATGAGATGCTGTTTTGGAGGAATTTTTTATATTCTTAAAATAACTCTGTACACTCAGGATACTTTTAAACCAATCTCACTATATTTTCACTTCCACAAACAAGACACGATATAAATGATTCATTTTTTGTAAGCCCAACAATTACTGGTCTGACAGATACTCTTACATACGTTATAACAAATACAATCTAGAAAGCTCTAGCAAGTCCACCATCCAGACCTCACGAAAGTAAGTGCATAAGTAAGTGTCTTTTCCTTTTTTTTTAACAACATTCAACTGTTCTCAGTAATGACTGATGTAGCAACATCACAGAGTACGTCATGTTAGCTCCTTGTGCTGGGACTGTAACTTCTGAGGCGAGCACTGCGACTACCTGCCCACGCCGTTCAACCGTCCGATACACGCCAGTCCTGCACACACATAATTGTCGCGCAGTAGACATAGTTCCACTTTCACACACTCATCTTTAAAATACCAACACAATATATTATACATGTTAGTTATGTACATCACTATTGTTTTCATATAACATTAATTTATAGTTTGATCAGTTTGCATGACATTCCTTTTAATAATCACATACTTAATCTATAGCTCTCCTTTTTTTTCATTTTACTACCATTATAAAACTAGAGCCTTTTTATCAATGTTGGAGTCAGTTCTTTCAAAATCTAAAATTCGTGAGGACAAGAATTTTTCTGTTTTCTGTTCCATTTTCCAATCATAAATTCCAAGTGTGCCTGACCCATGTGTATTCTGTTGTTTGCTCTTACTTTGCTTACTACTTTTTCTAAGTATGTATTTACTTCTTACTTATTACAATCTGGAGGAACTCTGGTTAAATAAAGGTGTTCTTTTCCACCCTTGACACTTCACACAACACATAACAATGCGAGTGGAAAAGAGAATTCAAACTTACCAGAATAATATCTACAAAATGTGTGACTTTCGTCATGATACTGCCCTTTTCCTTTTAGGCACAGTATCTATACCTTACATATGGGTTGATATTATGAATGCACTCCCTCCTTCCATTTTGGTAGGTACCCCCCTTTAAACAAATTCCTAATATACTATGGTACAGGTCAATCCCCTTCTTGGTGCCCCTGCCTGCACAGTATAGGTCAGCCCTTCTTGGGTCTTTCTACCTGCCGTGTTCCATCCAATCAATGCTGGGTGCGACCTCTTCTTCTTACTGAATAGGCTTCATAGTCCATTGAGCTAGTGTACATCTTTATGTAAACTATAATTCAAAACTATCTCCTAAAAAACTAAAGCTCTACTTTACCCCTCTCACTCTCCTCTCAATACTTCTTTCAACCCCTTAGAGTCCTCCCTTACTCTTCCAGTCCTAAGTTTTCAGTAGACACCACACAATTACTTACACTCTACTTGTCCCACTATCCTGTAATTTTGTCAGAATAGTTGTTAGACTGACATCAAATCTGTACACTTAGGTAAACAACGTAGCATAATGAACCACAATGTGTACCATCATAACAACCATGAATACTCTTAGTTCTTACATATATAAATATATCCCTGTACATACCTGTATATGATGTGGAACTGTCACCTCGCATAACCATGTGCGCATACCCATCATTATGTGCACAATTTTCCCCCTGCAACATATGACAATCCTCACATTGTCTTTTCTGTTTGTGTCTTTGTATGTATATGATGTGTAGCCTAATTCTTTGGCCTGCTTATGCAAAATAAGTTGAACGTTATAGAAAACTGCAGAAATTGAGAAGGACTTCATCACTAGAAGTGTATGCTTATGGAAACAGGAAAAGATAGACGGATACTCACATGAGACGAAAGACAGGAAAAGATAGCAATGGTTGCTAAGATCAAAGAAGTGAGAGAAGATAGCCCAAAAGACAGGAAACCCTTCCCACTCCCCTTTCCCAGGATCCCTACTTCTCCTGCCCTTGAGTGAGAATCTGGAGGAGGTATGATCTTAAAACATCTTCCGCAGAATTGACATTCTCACCTTCACCTTTGAAGTCCCCAAGGAAAGATCTTAGCAACTCCTATGGAATGGCAAATGGTGAAGAATCAGTCACACTTGTCTGTGAGTGTCGTCTGAAAGGAGGGGTGTGTGTATGTGTGTGTAGAGTTAGTCATGTTTGTGCCTAGACTACCCACCCTTTTCAAAATTTATGTAAACCTTCCCCATTCACATCACGTCTCACAAAAGGTATAAATATTCAGTAATAAGTAGAAAACTATCTATCATGTCATCACAAATATATAATTATTCATATTACATTGTATCGTATCATTCACATCATTTCTTACAAAGAGTATAAAATGTTAGGTAGTAAGTATCGTATTATCACAAATATATAAATATTCATATTACATTGTATCCTCCAATAGTATAGGCTCAAATCAAACCTAACTATACGTTGGTTGGCTTGGCAAAAATATGACCTAACTATATGCGGATGGCGGGAGAGACTGGCTGGTTAGGCAAAAATATGACCTAAACATCCCTGGGGACTGTGTCGGCTGCTGACACACATACAAATATTAAGCTTTCACAACCCAAGGTTGCTTCATCAGGAAAGAAGGAAGGAGAGGGAAAGACGAAAGGATGTGGGTTTTAAGGGAGAAGGTAAGGAGTGAATGCTCGCGCACACGTGCACATATCCATCTGCACATATGCGGACACAGGGAGACGTGTATAAATGCAAGGAGGTTGGGCAGAGATGTCTGCCTGTGTCTGTATATGTGTGGATGGATATGTGTGTGTGTGTGAGTGTATACCTGTCCTTTTTTCCCCCTAAGGTAAGTCTTTCCGCTCCCGGGATTGGAATGACTCCTTACCCTCCATTACACCCACAACCTGAAAACAGCTTTCGCATCCCACAACTACCCTCCCGGCCTGGTACAGAAGCAAATAAGCAGAGCCACTTCCTCGTCCCCTCATACCCAGAGCCTCCCACAGAAGAACCCCAAAAGTGCCCCACTTCTGACAGGATACTTTCCGGGACTGGATCAGACTCTGAATGTGGCTCTCCAGCAGGGATACGACTTCCTCAAATCCTGCCCTGAAATGAGATCCATCCTTCCTGAAATCCTCCCCACTCCACCAAGAGTGTCTTTCCGCTGTCCACCTAACCTTTGTAACATCTTGGTTCATCCCTATGAAATCCCCAAACGACCTTCCCTGCCCTCTGGTTTCTACCCTTGTAACCACTCCCGGTGTAAAACCTGTCCCATGCACCCTCCCACCACCACCAACTCCAGTCCTGTAATCAAAGGCAGAGCCACGTGTGAAAGCACCCAGGTGATTTACCAATTGACCTGCCTACACTGTGAAGCTTTCTATGTGGGAATGACCAGCAATAAACTGTCCATTCCCATGAACGGACACAGGCAGACAGTGTTTGTTGGTAATGAGGATCACCCTGTGGCTAAACATGCCTTGGTGCATGGTCAGCACATCTTGGCTCAGTGTTACACCGTCCGGGTTATCTGGATACTTCCCACTAACACCAACCTATCAGAACTCCGAAGATGGGAACTTGCCCTTCAATATATCCTCTCTCCCCATTACCCACCAGGACTCAACCTCCGCTAACTTCAAGTTGCTGCCGCTCATACCTCACCTGTCATTCAACAACATCTTTGCCTCTGTACTTTTGCCTCGACTGACATCTCTGCCCGAACTCTTTGCCTTTACATATGTCTGTTTGTGTCTGTATATGTGCGGATGGATATGTGTGTGTGTGTGTGTGTGTGTGTGTGTGTGTGTGTGTGTGTGTGTGTGTGTGTGTGTGTGTATACCTGTCCCTTTTTCCCCCCAAGGTAAGTCTTTCCACTTCCAGGATTGGAATGACTCCTTACCCTCTCCCTTAAAACCCACATCCTTTCTTCTTTCCCTCTCCTTCCCTCTTTCCCGATGAAGCAACCGTTGGCTGCGAAAGCTTGAATTTTGTGTGTGTGTTTGTGTGTCTATCGACATACCAATGCTTTCATTTGGTAAGTTACATCATCTTTGTTTTTAGATATATTTTTCCCACGTGGTATATTTTTCCCACGTGGAATGTTTCCCTCAGATTTGCTTCCTAGGCCATTCCTGAAACCTCGGGTTGAAGTCAACATATGATACTGATAATGAGAAGGATTTCAGTGATATAAACCTATGCATAAACCAGTTGGGTGATCATCACTTGGATGACTTAGTATGAAATATGGAAGAATACTTGTGGCATGTTGTGAAGGTAGAAAACAGATTCACCATATATTTCCCTGAATACCACCCCAACATCAGTGAAGGTGATACCTAGAAGTAGGTGTTGCTATACAGCAACAAACAATGGCTTAAAAAACAAACGAACATAGTAGGCTGTATAACATGAGATAGACATGGTAATACTACATGAAGTTTAAACAAACTAACGCTAACATACTACTGAAAATTGAAAGGAAACTTACATAGTCTGTGTTTACACAAGAAGAAAACCAAAATTATAGATATCAAAAAATGGTAATGTGGAACATCCAGTTCCAGACTACTATCACAATCGTAATACCTAGAATAAAATCCAAACATGAAAATCAAGATTACAAAACAAGATACCAGGAGTCAAGAAGGACAAAAGCATATACACAAGTGTACAGAACAATCAGCTCCAGATATCATAATCAATTCATTTGAAGAATGTCGAATCAAATATCAACTCAAAATCCCATCTCCCAAAATCATATTTCTGCTATAGAGAATAGGACTGGTGAACAAACACCCAAGTTTCATCAAACACACACAACGTATTTGAAATTTCAAAGGCTCCCTTCACCAAAGCTAAAAACAAGGAGCGATTCAAGTAAGAGAAGAATACCATCAAATACAAGAAAACATAGGTATATATAAGTGTCCAGTTCAGTAGAGTTAAATGTCATATATAACTGAGCAAGTTCAAAGAGTTATGGGTAAATATTAATAAAGAATGTCAGTAAAAAATGAAATATAATGCAATTAGGTAAATTATCTGTTGTCACACTAAGACAAAACAGAAATCGAGTAAGTAAATTATCTATTGTCACACAAGGACAAAACAGAAAGCTGCAAAGGAATAAACATCAAGTCAGAGAATAATTAGGTAAATTTTCTGTAGTCATGCTAGGACAATGCAGAAAGCAGTTAAATAAACTTTCCTTTTGTCACACTAGGACAATGCAGAAAGTTGCAAAGCATAAAGGCCAAATCGGGAAACACACTACCAAACACATTACGGAGTGATGGAGTCAACCATAGAAGCAAAACTGTTAATTTCATATCCTCATCATAAGACTTCAACATAACGATAGAATCTCATTAAATACTTCATAGAGTTAGACAACAAAGCACAACTGCACATCAAAATCTACAAAATAATAAATGTTGTGCATCATCTCCTTCTCAAGCCACAATCAAATAAGTGTAAAGTGTAAGAAATTCTGTATTAAAATGTATCAGGTGTGTATTGACTGTCAATATAATCATCATAATAGTCATTAAAGGCTTTGAATTCATATGTGTGAAAAGAATAGAGGCATATTAATGAAAAAGCATAATAAGCATGTGTCAATCATCAGCATCATCAAAGCATAAGTACCACAAGTATTTCTCAGGGGTACTATACTCATGTATATGGGTATACTCCCAACAATTAAGTTAAAAATATAAGGTAAACTTAATTATCAATTCTCCATAATTCTGCCGACAGTCCACAGTATCCAGCATCATAAGGAAAGATTTGTGTAATCTCGTGAAAAGGAATGTGGTACTGATGTGTAAAACTGAAGAAACAAATACCACACTAGCTAGGGACCTTGTGTCTGCCACATACTTGGTGCACAAAGAGTGTGCAAGTTAATAATGAAATCTCACAGTCACTGTATAACTAAATAAGCAATCAATTCAATTATCACTTCCCTGTTCTCCAATAAACAAATTTCAGTCTTTAAATGCAAGTATCACTCAGAAGAGTAAGGTGAATATGTAGATTTGTGTGAGAAGAACATGCTACTGAAGTGTAAAACTGTAGAAGCAAATACCACACTAGCTAGTGACTTTGTGTTTGCCATACACAAAGAGTGTATGTCCTCCTGAGGGTGCAAGTTATTTCATTACAACAACCAAAGGGTTGTTATGTTGGCTAGTACTCCTTTCAATAATCTCCACTTTTGCATCTTCTGCAACTCTCTTTGCACAATCTGTCTTTTACAAATAGGAACTGAATATGGTTTTATAAAGAAAGGCTGGTGTTCTTAAAGCCTTAACTCACATGCATATTCTTAGCTGTACCTGGTTTCTCACTAAATATATCTTTATAGGATCTCAACACTTCTTCCAGTTCTGGCTTCTCATCTCCAGTAAGGTTCTCTGCTTCTTTTACCTTGTCAGTAACAAGTTGATCAAAATCGCTACCATTACTTGACAAAACATCATCATCTATATGGACTCTTTCTACCTCAATGTCAAAATCATATATTTTATTAGCAGATGTGTAACCAGTTCTTAAGTGTAACCTAGTATAACCAGAAAAATGTGTATTGATGTTAGAAAAAATTACTCTGAACTTTATCCAGTCAAAGGTTACATTGTTTTTCAACATTCAGTTCTTCCCAGCAATATCTCCTCATTCAGACCACTGACCACTCAGCATCTATGCTCAAAAACTGCATTTTCAACATGAAATGTGATTAAAGCTTGCTTGTTTACAACTTTACTAAACTTACCTGTAGCACATTTAATCCTAATTCCTGTTATAGGAAATACAGTGTACTCAGAGCTCTGCTTAACTCTATCCCAGAACTTTTTTGGAAATGATAGAAATTGCACTACCTGTGTCAATCAAACAATTAATCATGCCAATCAGCAACTGTGATTTTGATCTGTGGACTACCATATAAATCGTGCTGTTTGTTAATATTAGTTTCTGGGCAAAGTGGTACCTGTGTTCTTGTGCCATGAATAACTTCTAAAGCTTGTTTGGACTTACAAATTGGACTTGAATAGGTGTACTCATTAGTGTTTGCAAGTAAAATTTGGCTGAGAATGATCAATAAACTGGCTTTCTGAACTGAAATCTGACTCATTCTAACCAATATCGCCAAAATATCCAATAATCCTCTTATTTATCTCACAATGCTATGTTCTAATGTCCTGGCATTCACACAAAATATCACTAACATCAACTGGAACAAGTTGAGTCTCCTGAGCTTCACCACTGGTCTGGTCATGATCAATTACTTCAAAACAAACCATACCATCTGGCTCTTATACGTTAAGTGTATCGACTTCAGCTTCAACCACAAAATCATTAGTGCTGACACCACTCACCTGGATGTCACAAATATCTACCACTGCTGACTCAGGATAAGCCTCCCCCTCCTCATCACAATTAGCCCAAAAGTTACCTGCTCAGGGCACATTAAAATATCAGTACCAAAGTATTCACTATCAACATCTATGTCTTCCACAGAACATTGAGAGTTAAACAATATTTCTAAAACACTTTCTTCAAGTACATAAAGAGCCACAGTACATTTTTTACCACTACACATCTGTTTGATTATAACTTGCCGACATTTACTTTCAAAATTAGTTGCTTTGACAGGATAGTCACATACTGTCATCATCACACTCCTCTTGATCTGAATTTTTTATTGCCTGGTCATACCTCCTCCACCTGACAGGCACCAAGTGAAGGTATTAAAAGCTATTCTGTTTCTACCTACTTCTGGGTATCACCCTCACCGATGTTTTCAGTGGTATTCAGGGAAATATATGGGTAATCTGTTTTCTATGTTTCACAACAAGCCACAAGTATTCTTCATATTCCTGTTCTGACTTTTACCATTATAATTCCTATTATTATTATTGCTATTATTATATGTATTATATTTCTTTCTGAGACCATTCTGTCTATTTTCTGGTTGTGTTGGCATAATTCCCCATTATAATTGTTGTTTCTGTTGTAATGTAAGTTATTAACCCTGTCCTTTTCCTCAAAAGCTTTGTCAGTTTTATCAACATGGTTTAAAAAATTCTGTAATGAATCATTGGGACCACAAACAAGGCTCTAATGAGATCTCATTGGTAGATGTCTTTTCAATTCATCAATAAGAATAAGATCATCAAAAGGTTTGTGCAGGTGAGCAAGCTTACATAACTGTTTCTCACAAAATTCTTGTATCAACCTGGTCTGTACCTACTACTGCTCAAAAATGCTGTTTTGATGCCTGTCTGTTTACTTTCAGACCAGAATTTATTCAAGAACATCTGTTTGAATTCATTAAATGTTATTTTTGGCGTTAATCAAACAATGGAAAATCCAGGATGGCATGTAAAAATACTATGAAAAGGAAAGTTGTTACTCACCATACAAAGGAGACCCTGGGTCGCAGATAGGCACAACAAAAGACTGTCACATATAAAGCTTTCCCCCATTAAAGTCTTCGTCAACAATAGGCAACAGACACACCCACACACTCTCACACAAATGCACCTGACACACACGACTGCAGTCTCAGGCAAACTACATTGCAAGCAGCAACACCAGTGCATGATAGGAGTTGCTACGGGGTAAGGAGAGGGTGATAGAGAGGGGGAAGGATAGTATGATGGGATTGGCAGACAGTGAAGCGCTGCAGGTTAAACGGAGGGCAGGAGAGAGATGGAATGGGGAGGGAGGGGGGGGGGGGAGTAGTGGAAGAGGAGAGAAGTAAAAAGACAGACGGTGTGATGATGTAATCATGGCTGTGTAGTGGTGGAATGGGATTGGGGAATGGTCTGGATGGGAGAGGATAGTGGCTAACAAAGGTTGAGGCCAGTAGGGTTATGGGAATGTAGGATGTATTGCAAGGAGTGTTCCCACCTGCACAATTCAGAAAAGCTGGTGTTGGTGTGAAGGATCCGTATGGCACAGGGTGTGAAGCAATCATTGAAATGAAGGATGTCATGTTTGGTAGCATGTTCAGCAACTTGTTTCTCTGCCACAGTTTGTCAGTGGCCATTCATGTAGACAAACAGCTTGTTGGTTGTCATGCCCACGTAGAATGCAGAACAGTGGTTGGAGCTCAGTTTTAGATTCCATGACTGGTCTCACAGTAGTCCTGCCTTTGATGGGATGGATGATGTTAGTGACCAGACAGAAGTAGGTAGTGGTGGAAGGATGTATGGGACAGGTCTTGTACCTAGGTCTATTACACAGGGATAAGCAATG
This sequence comes from Schistocerca gregaria, assembly GCF_023897955.1. NCBI lineage: Eukaryota > Metazoa > Arthropoda > Insecta > Orthoptera > Acrididae > Schistocerca > Schistocerca gregaria. Next base: position 276,562,120 of record NC_064925.1, on the reverse strand, counting down.
AGCTAAGGGCTCGAGACCAGGGGTTGTCTAAGGATGGACGAGTATATTGTGTAGGTTCGGTGGACAGTGGAATTCCACTGTGGTAGGGGTGGGAAGGATAGTGGGCAGGACATTTCTCAATTCAGGGCACAATGAGAAGTAGGAGGAGGATGTAATTCAGTTGCTCCTCTGTGGATGGACAGTGGGACTTTGGGAGGTAGTGGAAGAATGGAAAGATATGGCTCGGAGGTTTTGTTTTTGTACAAGGTTGAGAGGATAATTATGGTCTGTGAAGGCTTTAGTGAGACCTTTGGTATATTTTGATAATCACCGCAGATGCAACAACCACCGGTGGCTAGGCTGTATGGAAGGGACTTCTTGGAATGGAACAGGTGGCAGCTGTCGAGGTATTGCTGGTGGTTAGTGGGTTCGATATGGATTGGGGTACCAAGGTAGTCACCTTTGATGTGAAGGTCAACATCTAGGAAGGTGGCTTGTTGGGATGAGTGGGACTAGGTGAAGCAAATGGGGTGACTGGAGGTATGTGGATACGGTGTCCTCACCCCCGATCCAGATAACAAAACATCATCAATGAATCTGAACCCAGTGAGGGATTTAGGATTCTGGGTTTTTAGGAAGGATTCCTCTAGATGGCCACTGAATAGGTTGGCATAGGATGGTGCCATGAGTGTGCCCATAGCCATACCCTGGATTTGTAAGTAATGCCTTCAAAGGAGAAGTAATTGTGGGTGAGAACATAGTTGGTCATGGTGACTAGGAAGGCGGTTGTTGGTTGTTGGTTGGGAAAGGTAGTGTTCAATAGTGGTAAGGCCATGTGCATTAATAATGTTAGTGTACAAGGACGTGGCATCAATACTGATCAGCAGGGCACCATGTGGTAAAGTGACAGGAACTGTGGAGAGTCGGTGGAGGAAATGGTTGGTATCTTTTATATAGGAGGGTAGGTTTCAGGTAATAGGTTGAAGGTATTGGTCTACAAGAGCAGAGATTCTCTCATTGGGGCACAGTAACTGGCCACAATTGGTCGTGGGTGGTTGGGTTTATGGACTTTAGGAAGCACATGACAGGTAGGAGTGAGGTCAGTGGTATGGGTGACTAGAGAGATGGACTCTGGAGAGAGGTTCTGGGATAGGCCTAAGGATTTGAATAGTGACTGGAGAATCTGCTGGCTATCTGGATGGGGTCACTATGGCAAGATTTGTAGGTGGGTGAATGTGACATGTCCAAAAGAACAGACACCACATGGTATCTGTAGCTGAGCAGGCTGTAGTGGGGCTGACTCATGTCATCAGCACTCAGGCAGGTGAAGAAGCACAGCATCAGAGCTCAGTTTGGGGAGGCAGGCAACTATGCCAACCTCTGCAGTAGTCGACCATGTTGTCTGGCACAGAAATGCTGCTCGATGCAGGAAACACACAAGCACACAGTGACAAACCAAGAACCCCAGCGTAGGCAGCAGCAACAGTGGCCTGCAGTGGTAAAATGTGCCTGCACAAGGCAAGCCAGCAGAAGCAAAGTGTGCCCACACAAGAGAAGTAGAGGCTTGGCAGCTAGTCAGGTCCAAGTAGGAACAGTGGTCCCCCAACAAGGCATATTACAGTCAAAAGAAGTCAGTTAGCATGTGACCACCAGGTGGAAGGTACTAGTTAAGCTTCTGGGGACATCTGGACTCATAGCTCTATATCTAGTGGCATCTGTTATAGCAGACTGGTGACCCACTCCAGGTTGATGGCTGGCATGGAATACCTCTTATAGCTGACTGCAGGCAGACAGGTACTGCATAACTGTAACACATGGTGATGACATCATTCTGCATCAAGTAGGCCTTAGTAGAACAGCAGTGCAAGGCTTGTCGTGTGGTCATCAGGTCATCACTATTCCAGTCTGGCTTCCATATTTTTGCTGTGTTGATGGTGTTGCAGCTATGGCTGCAATGTCAATGGTTGACTGTGTCATAACTTATGCTAATGTTTGACCCAGCAGTGATGCTTGCTGTGTCAGGACACCCTGAATTTAGTTTCATTTGAAAGAATACCATTCTGGCTCCTGTCTGACTCACTTCTCTAATGCTTCTTGTGTCACCATGGGTCTGCCACGGGTCTCAGACACCAAGAAAAGAGGCCTAGTCACGCAGTAGGTCACAGGCAACAATGACAAAATAGTGGTATCTTCTTGCTGGTGGTAGCTGCTGGTTAAATGTGGTGCCCTGACTGGTGTAATGATGATCCACTGCCAACAAATTCTATGAAGCCATCTTGCACCAGGAACTGCTCATTCAACATGAAACATAAAAACTAAACATTCTGTAATTATTTCTCAAATTTTAATGAGTAAAACTCATTTAGTATGTTATATAAAGAAATATTTACCTTCAGTTGCTCAGGAAGCAAAAACTCTGTCACACTAGAACATAATATATATTTTTCAATGAAATCACCATGGTAACTGCAACATTTGTGTTAAATGGTTTATCAGCATTCCTATCCCTCCTGAAAAATATTTTTGTTGCTCATCTATCAAGACATCGTGGTGTTGTGCTATATGCAAGGTCTTTGAGAAGGAATAGTAAATATTCTAGGCAGTTGTAGTATAGATTAATTCAAATAAAACATTCTATATAATGTATCCAGCTTTTGTTTGTTACAAAGATACAGTTGGTTACAGAGAAAAGTTTATATTTCTCTTTTTGGCACTCTAGTTGGTATGGGCATATTTATCAGTTGTTATTTTTGTTTTGAAGGTCAAGTTGTGAAGTTGTTTGAGTTTACATAACTGAGCACAACCTACCCAGCAACACCCTTAAAACTGTTCAGACTGCTTTTGACCACCTTGTGTATTATACTTTATCTTAACATTATCAGTCTGACAATCGGGGTTCAGTTTTGTTTATTGAAGATATGGTTAGGAGGCTTGAATAGAGTCCTCCATTATTGTTCTAAATGTTCTCCACTTAAACTCAGCTCTATTTTGTGGAATATTAAAGATGTTAAGAGTAAACCTTTGCTTATCATGATGTAATAGACATTTTCAATTGTTTCAGTAGTGATATGACATACATGCAAGGTTGTATGCCTAACTAAGTGTTGCAGCAGTTGTTAAACTTGTTACTTAATGCAGGTACTATTATAAAAATGTAGAAGTAATACTAGCCAGTAACAATTAAAAAAGCTAGTGACATGTGACTGAGAGCAAGTAATTTTTACAGCTTCTTCTTTCCTTACTTATTAACTAAAAGTAACAGTCTCAGCTGTGACCTACATACACAACATGGTTATCCTTGCAGTAAAATTGTATAGGAGATTTTTACTGATTGTTGATTAATCTAATGGTGAAACAACACTTTCACAACAGACCCATGGTGCAAGCTCAAGGTCTGTGTGTGTGTGTGTGTGTGTGTGTGTGTGTGTGTGTGTGTGTGTGTTTTCTACAGAAATTCATATACAATTTTTTTTCTGTTTTACAGATTGCACATATATCCTGTCTGTGTGGCCACCTGTTGTTGACCTACTTTTGGACAGGGATGTGAAATTGCAATTGATTGGTGCTGGACTATCACACTCAGTACTGCCAGATATTAGCTGCAGTGTTTCAAGCAATGTAAATGACCAGGTAATCTCATTGTTACAAGACCTTGACCCTTTTTGGGAAGTAGCGTCAAATGATATTTTGCTTTACACGTTTGATTATGTAATTTTTATGTATTGTGAGCTGAAAAACAGTGCACAAGCGAAATTGCTTTAGAACATGGAAATGAAGTTTCTTCCACCATTCTTACATAAAAAAAATTCTTGGTCTACTCACTGAAGCAGTTTTATTGGTAATGAGATGAAACATACTTGTGTACCATAGATGTTTGCAGAATTTGTCACCGAAGACTGTTGTACATCTATTTCAGTGCAAGTTTAGGTGATATTGATTGATTTTAAACAATTATAAAATAGACAAATTACATACATGTGTTTAATTCCATAGGATGTTCCATAGTTACCACTACACACTTATACAGATTGTAAAGGAGAATTAGAACATAAAGTGTTACACACCAGCTTAGTTTCAGAAATTGTCCCTTTCCACATTACAAGGAAAACTAAATCAACTCACATTTCTAACATTGCCACTAACACTGATGTTTCTTAGGGAATGGAATACAAAAAGTACTCAGTATAATGATCACTACCTATGCTCGAAAAATCATACTCTGCAGTATGTTCTGATCCACCCAACCAAAAATATCCAGTAGCAGTGAATCATTTTTGCTGCACTCATAATCTGTGTAGTTAGGTCTTCTTTTGACTGTATTGGGCTCTAGCAACCAAGACAATTCACTTATCTGCATAAGCCTGACAAAGCATACCCATGTACTTTGGGGGAAGATATTTACATGTCAGTCCATGTTGCTGCTCCTGTTTGAGAGCATATGGCTGCATTGTTGGAAAGTCAGGAGGGGAGATTTGAAGTTTGAGGTGCACCATGGGCTCGGCCACAGAGATTGACATATTTCATTTCTTTATACTTCTACTTATGGGGATACAGAAGAAGTGTAGTTTATGAGTCCCCCTTACAGACAGAGGGTCCACATTCATCAGTGAGACACCAGTGTGGCTGACTCCCATGCGTGAGACCTGTGTTTGATTCCTAGTACTGTCATCAAACTGGAACGTGGTTCACCAGCCTCATGATGCCAACTAAGGAGCTACTTGGCAGAGTGATCACACCACCAGGTTTCCTAAACAGATATCAGCCAGGCGTGTGGTGTAGTGATACCCACACCTACCCTACTGCATCCAAAGGATGTCATTGGCAGAGGATGATGTGGCAGTCAGTAGGTCCAAATTGGCCTATCTGTGACCGGAACACCAACTGGCACATCTGTGAGCATAGCTGTTGAGCTTATCGTTATGGATATGCTTATACAGTCAGAGCAAGATATCGTTGCAGGAGTTATGGATGTGGGAACAATTTGAATGTAAAATTAACGTCAAGTAGCATATATATTTATTTGCACAGAACATACACTGATTAGTCAGAATATTATGACCATTGTCCTACTGTTGATATAAACACATCTGGATGATAGCAATGGTTCAGATGGCTCTGAGCACTATGGGACTTGACATCTGAGGTCATCAGTCCCCTAGAACTTAGAACTAATTAAACCTAACTAACCTAAGAACATCACACACATCCATGCCTGATGCAGGATTCGAACCTGCAACCGTAACGGTCACACGGTTCCAGACTGTAGCGCCTAGAACCGCAAGGCCACTGTGGCCGGCGGATGATAGAAGTGTCACCATCTGAGGAATTACTGCTAGCCATACATAAGCAAGGTGCATTAGTATCAGTGAGCATGCTCTTCATGTGTAGAATGGGGAAGACATGCAATGTATCTGAGTTTGACCGAGGGCAGATTGTAATGGCCCAGAGGCTTGGTATGAGCATTTTGAAAACTGTACGACTTGTTGGGTGTTCAAGGAGTGCTTTGATAAGTGTCTTCAACACACAGTGAAACCAAGGTGAAACTACATCCAGACATCATGGGATTGTGTGGCCACCCCTCATTACAGACGTCAGACATCGTAGGCTCAGCAGAGTGGTAAAACAGGACAGGTGACGAGCTGTGGCAGAACTAAATCAGACTCTAATGCTGGCCAGCATACAAGTGTGCTCCAAACAGACCTAACAATGGGCCTCCGCACCCAACAACCCATTCATATTCCAGTGTCTACATCACAACATTGGCAACTACAACTGAAGTGGGCACATGACCTTTGGCAGTGGGTATTGATGCAGTGGCATATTGTTGCATGGTTGGCTGAATCCCAATACCTTCTACATAATGTCGATTGGAGGCCACAAATACATTGTTTTCCAGGGGAACAGCTCCATGACACCTGTACTGCGGGATGGAGACAAGTTGGCAGCAGCTCCATTATGCTATAGGAAACATTCATGTGGGCATCCATGGGTCTACTGGAGCTTGTACAAGACACCATGACAGCCAAGGAATGTCATACACTGGTCGCAGGCCACATACACCCCTTTATGACGAACATGTTTCATGACAGCATTGGCATTTTTCTCCAAGATAATGTTCAATGTCATAAGGCCAGGATTGTGATGGAGTGGTTTGATGAACACAGTGACTAGTTACAATTGATATTCTGGTTCCGCAACTTGCCATATCTGAACCCAAGTGGACACATCTGGGATGTGATTGAAAGTGGCATTAGAACTCATCACCCCTTCCCTTTAATTTATGGGAATTAGGTGACATGTGTGCAGATGTGGTGCCTACTCCCTTCAGTGACATAGCAAGGTGTCATTATTTCTGTGCCATGATGGGTCGCTGCTGTTTCCTGCGTCAAAGGTGTATGTACTGGCTGTTAGGCAGGTGATCATAATGTTCTGGCTGATCAGATTATATATAGCATGGAAATTACATAACAACTTTAATTACAAATCAGAGATACAAAACAACTCTGAGACATCATTAAGGGATTACTCAGACCCTCCTCACCCTGCCCACATACAGTCCAGCTGGACTGGCTTGTTCAGGTATCCTCCTTTGGCAATTACAAGGCTGGCTGTGTATGGGACTCCATCGCTACCTTCTTTCATCTCCTGCACTCTTGCTTTCTTCCACATGTAGCATGGGAGAACTTCATTTTGCAAAAGGATGATGTCACTGACTCAGAGCCTCCTCCATTTAGGCATATGACTAGCAAGTGCATGAGATTCTCCTTCCTCCACCTCTTTCAGAAATCCTCTGGTTTTTTTTCTGACAGAGTTTTAACTCTGTTATAATCAATGACTCACCTACTGTTGGCAGTGTTGTAAGTACCCTCCTGAGGAAATGTGCTGGAGTGTGCATTTCATCTTTAATTTGAGAGATTGGCCCAAGTTCAAGGTGCCTTCAGTATCTGTAGTCCTTGATTGTCCATACTGGATCATCCAAGTACTTTTGGAAACATCTTTCATTTGAGCTGACCATTGTCTTCCAGAAATCTCCACACCAAGCCACACCTGGAGCTATAAACTTCCAAGTCATACCTTTTTGAGTGAGGTATTGGTGGGTCTTACCAGCAGAGATAGTTGTTCAAAGTTCTCAAAGTTCCCTTTGTTGGCTGCATGGAATATTAGAGCACTGTCACTGTAGATGGTGTGTGGAATGTTATGCCTGCTTTGTAGTGTCAACAAGAATTGATACATCATGGTCCAGATGTAGTTGAATGGCTCTAGTCACAGAACAGATAAACAGTACAATATAGCATTTAATTGTGGTATTTCCTTTTCTTGCTTACAAATGCTCTGTAAAATTAAAGTCAGTGACTTGGAAGGGTCTCTGCCGTTTTACCCAGTTGGGTGGTAGTGGAGCTTCTATTTCTTGACCAGTGGCACTGCTCTCTATTTTATATGGAAAACAGTGATGAATAACCTTCTTTATGGCATGATAGACGTGTTGTGTGCCATGCATGCAACTTTTCTGGCAAGACACCAGTGATCGTTTGATCAAGTGCTGTTTTCTGATTTTGACCTGTGGATTTGCCATGATTGATATAGAAGCTTGCACAGTGTGAGCAGGGTCAAGTTGTGTTTACACTTGGAAACAGTGCAGAGGGCCATTGTAGTGTGTTGGGCAGGGTGCAGCTCTGCTGATATTGGCTGAGCAAAGTTGTAAGGAGGTGCAGATACTGGAATAGTTGGTTCTCATGTTGTGACAATTTGAAATTGCTCAGACTGTGGCTGAACATTAATTTGCCAAACATGTTACAGACTGGACACTATGGAAAGCATCCCAGCACAAGGTCATTAATCAGGTTTTGGGATCTCTGTCACCGAGGCACTTGCGTTGTGTTGTGTTGTGTTGGTTTGGCTTTGAGTGAGACTGAGTGCATTTAGACCATTAGCCATACCAGTTAAATTACCATAAGCCTACTGAACTTTATAAAATACAGTCCAAATTAATGTTTTGGCAGGTCACATGAGTTGTAATCCTATCCAATGAGCATTCAGATTTGTATTTTGTAATCATTATGATACATAAATTTCCTGTCAACTGGAGAGAGTAGTTAACACTTCAAATTGTCTTCTGGTGATGTTATTTCAAAACCATGTGGGTTGAGTTCTGTCAGTGGCAGTTCATACATAATTCTAAAATCATTGGGGGAAGTGGTAACTAAATGATTATTCAAGTTAGTTATTAGAGTCTCTGAGACTGGAGACAAATCACTGTATTTTTGGAAGAATATCATCTATACAATTTCAAAGATAGCAAAGATAGTTTAACACAAGAACTGTCACACACTCAGCGTAATGGATCATACATCCTAGTATCTGACAGGAACAATATACAAAAGAGTGGAAAAGATAATTTAGGACCTCTGGTTTAAGCTGCTGGTAGTAGTGGTCATGTCTGCATCAGGTGTTCTTGCTTGTGTGAAAGTGTGTGTTTCCTTTGCTGAAAGGGTTTGGCTGAAAGCTATAATGTGTTGCAGTCTTTTCAATGTGCCTATCTTCAACTCAGTGGATCATCTTCACAGTGAGTAGCAAACTATCCTTTTCCCAATATTGTTGACATTGAGAACCTATTACATAATGATTAGTTTGACTTTAAAAAATGTAAAGTGACCACAAATAAAGAGCCACAGAGAGACAATGACAATGAGTTGGGCCTAATGAGTGAGTGAGAATGGGCTGTTGGAAGTGGATCAGCATGAGAGACTTACAACATGTGAGTGAGTTACAGTTAGGGCAGCTTGTGGGAGTGAGAGGTGAGTTGCATATTAAAAAGAGCACAAATATGTTTGCATCCCAATATTTTCAGAGGTGTTGCAGAATGTAGAATGAGGCAGCTGGAACCCCACTTTTCAGTCAGAGTCTTTTAATAAAGAAAAGCATATTAATTTATTTTTTCCTGCATGTAATGTATGGGTCTTCATCCATTTTGCCCTCCCTCAAATGAGACAATGCAACATCTGTCTGCACAAAAATTCTTTGATGTTGGTTTTAAGGTTAACTGAAATAATAATATGTAGTCTCTCATTGTAATGCTTTTTACTATTGTAGGTTATTTTCTAGGTGCATAGCAGTTATCATTTTATTTTTATATTATGTGCATGCAATTCACCTGTGAAATAGTGGTCCAAGTCATTTTCGGAAGTGAGCTCCTCTCTTGTCTTTTTGCGTTTGGTAGCTTCACTGTATGTAGTAACATAGTTATAGTAGTTATTGTAATAACCCACTGGTTACTACACCTATCACTCACACTGTTAGTTAATTTGGCCCACTAAGGCAATTGTAGTGTGCACTGACATTCGCATGAGACACCAGCAACTACTATTGTTGTTGATGTCACTCAGTGACCCAGTAAGCTGTATCTCTTTTACGAATTTTTGTGTGTTTTGGATTCTGTGGTTTTTCTGCCATTCTTCTCTTGCACTGTGGTGTACTCCAGTCACCTCTGCAACTGCAGCAGGTGCATATCACCATGCTGGAATGGTCAGTGGCCATGCTGACCCTGGCTTGGCCACCAGCTGTTTATGGCCAACACAGTTTACAAATCAGTTGTCCATTCTGATACATACTTAGTGTTTAGGTGGATTTGCTATTTATGGTTTTTCTGTTACATCTGGTGCCAAACTCAGTGCCTTACAACAAATTGGATTCCTTTTGTTCTGAGTTTTAGCATCTGTTTGTCTCAGGGTTAGGTTGCGCAAACAACTTCATGGAACACATCACCTTCAAGCCCTGTGCCTGCCATCACTTTTTATGGATGTGGCCAATGCCAATAGCTTTATGTGACCAAGTTAAGACAGAGATGGTTCATGTAACCTCACTAAGAGTAATTAGACCAATTTCCTCAAGCAAATGGGCTACACCCTTAGTGAGTGTAAAGAAGCCTTTTGATCAGCTTTGGCTTTCTGGTGATTTTGAGGTCACAATTAATACTCAACGGTCATAGACTCTTACTCCCTGCCTTGCCTGGAGGAATTACTCACAAAATCAGCTGGGGTCAATTCTTTTTGCCAAAGCATACCTTCAGATTTCATTGGACGAGGCATCAAAACAATTATATGTGCATGAGCTATTTATATAATTTTTAATGAGTGTGAGGCATATTGATATTATTATAATCATGGGATACCACATTCTTTCTTTTGTAAAGCACAAAATTTTACATTTCTGAACATTTAGAGCAAGTTACAAATCTCTCCTCCACATTAAAACCTTATCAAAATCTGAATGAAAACTTATGTAGGTTCTTTCAGATAGTACTTCATTACAATATAATTAAAATTACTAACATACAAAGTGTTAAAACGTTTTTAATTTCTTTCCTAATGTTAGAAATATTTAGAAAATATCTATAAATATTGAAAAGTAAGCAATAAATATATTATGAAAACTATATTACTGCTTACCATAAATCTGACATGTTGAGTTGCAGACAGACACAATGAAAAGATTGTTATGCATTTAGCTCTTGGCTGAAGCCTTCTTCAGGAAAGAAAACACACATACTTTCACACAAGGAAGCACACTTCATGCACACATGAGACCTACCTTCAGGCAGAGCAGCTGGAGATAGCAGTCATGTGTGCATGAGCTGTGCTTGTTCGTATGAATGTATGTGTGTGAAGACTTTGGCTGAAAGCTAACTGTGTAATAGTCTTTTTGTTGGGCCTGATTGCAACTAAACATGTCATCTTTAAAGTGATTAGCAATTTATTTTTTTCATAGTGTTGTTGATGTATCTACCTGGACACTCCAGTTTTTGAAAAATAACTAATGAAATATGTAAATGTTTGTCAGTTGCAAAATAATTTCTTGTATTTTATAATTGTACTTGCAAGCTCATTCAAAAATTAGTAATAATATTTTAAGGTATTACATGCTCATATTTCTGTGTGTATTGTTGTTCAGTTTATTTATTTATTGTTCTTAAAAGTTTGATCCAAAGCTTATGAAACAATGTGTATATTTTATTTACAGGCAACTATTGTCTACATCTACATCTATACTTTGTGAACCAACATGATGTGCATGGCAGAGAGTATATTCCATTGTACACATTATTAGGGTTTCTTCATGTTCTGTTCATGTACAGAATGCAGGAAGAATGATTCTTTGAGTATTATTCTAATCTTATCGTAATGATCCCCATGTGACTGATACCTAGGGGGTAGTGGTATATTCCTTAAGTAATCATTTAAGGCCATTCCTTGAAACTTTGTTAATAGACTTTCTCAGGCTAGTTTATGCCTATCTTCAAGAGTCTTCCAGTTCCTTCAGTATCTCTGTGACACTCTCCCATGGATTAATGAAACCTGTGACCATTCATGCTGCCCTTCTCTGTATATCCTCCCTATCCTGTCTGGTACATGTCCCACACACTTGAGCACTATTCTCGAATTGGTCACATGAGTGATTTGCAAACAATCTCCTTTTTAGATTGATTGCACTTGCCCATAATTCTACTAATAAACCAAAGTCTACCCCCTCCTTTACCCACGACTGAACCTATATGATCATTCTGTTTCATATCCCTACGAAATGTTACACCCAGGTGTTACTCATTGATATTATTATAATCATAGGATATCACATTCTTTATTTTGTGAAGTGCAAAATTTTACATTTCTGAACATTTAGAGCAAGTTAAAAATCTCTCCTCCATGTTGAAATCTTATCAAAATCTGAATGAAAACTTATGTAGGCTCTTTTAGATAGAACTTCATTATAGGTAAGTGCATCATCTTTGAAAATGCTGATTTTACTATTAATATTGTCTGCAATGTCATTAATATACAACATACACAACAAGGATCCCAACAGACTTCCCTGGGGCACACCCGAAGTTATTTCTACATCTGACAATGACTCTCCATCCAAGATACCATGTTGTGTCCTCTTTACCAAAAAGTCCTTAGGCAAATCACAAGTTTCACTTGATACCACATATGATGGTATTTTTGACAATAAGCATAGGTGTGGTACTGATTCAAATGCTTTTCAGAAATCAAGAAATACTGGATCTACCTGTTTGCCTTGATCCAAAGCTTTGCACATGTCATGTGAGGAAAGTGTTAGTTGGGTTTCACATGATTGAGGTTTCCTAAATCCTTGGTGGTTGGCATTGAGGAGCTCATTCTGTTCAAAGTACCTGATTATGTTTGACCTCAGAATATGTTCTAAGATTCTAAACAAGTTGATGTCAAGGATATTGGACAGAACTTTTGTGGATCACTTCTACTGTAGACAGGTATGGCCTATGCCTTTTTCCAAGAACTGGGAGTGGTTATCTGTTCGAAGGATCTGTGATAGATTGTAGTTAGTAGAGGAGCTAACCCAGCTACAAATTCAGTATAGAATCTGATGGGTATTCCATGAGGGCCTGGATCTTTGTTCAATTTTAAGGATTTCAGCTGATTCTCAACACCACTGACACTAATACATATTTTATTCTGGGGTAACTGACCTGGGTTTTCCTTTGTAAAGGATCATTTGAAAACAGAGTAAAAATTTCAGCTTTTACTCCACTACCCTCAATTTCAGTTCCTATCTCGTTCCCTCTGTCTCATTCACTAGGGAATGGACACTAATTTTAGTGCCACTAACAGCCTTTACATAGGACCAGAATTTGTTTGGGTTCTGTGAAAGTTCACATGACAACACTCCGATGCAGTAGACACTAAATGCATCACATATTGCTCTCTTGACTTTCAAATGCATTTCATTCAACATCCCACTATCTGTAGCCCAATGCTTTGTTTTACACCTAAGGTGGAGTAATTTCTGTTTCTTTAGAAATTTCTTTACAGTGACTGTATACCATGGAGGTTTGCTCCTATTATGAACTGTACTACTAGGTACATATCTATGCAGTACATGGTTAACTATTCTTTTAAGCTTGACCCATAGTTCCTCTACGTGATTCTACCCTTTTATGACAGTTTCAAGTTCCTCATTGTTGATATGATGAGACTGATTTTTATCTAATTTACTAAACAAAAAATATATACAGTATGTGATCAAAAGTATCCAGACACCCCCCAAAACATACGTTTTTCATATTAGGTGCATTGTGCTGCCACCTACTGACAGGTACTCCATATCAGTGACCTCAGTAGTCATTAGACATAGTGAGAGAGCAGCATGGGACACACTGCAGAACTCACAGACTTAGAAATGTGGTCAGGTGATTGGGTGTCACTTGTGTCATACATATGTATGCAAGATTTTCACACTTCTAAACATCACTAAGTCCACTGTTTCCATTGTGATAGTGAAGTGGAAATGTGAAGGGACACATACAGCAAAAAAAGAGTACTGGCTGACCTCATCTACTGACTAACAGAGACTGCCACCAGACCATCACACAGGAATTCCAAACTGCATCAAGGTGCACTCCAAGGACTATGACAGTTGGGGAGGAGGTGAGAAAATTTGGATTTTATGGTCGAGCGGCTGTTCACAAGTCGCACATCAAACAATGTCTTGTTGGTGTAAGGAGTGCAAACATTGGATGATTGAACAGTGAAAAAAATGTTGTGTGTAGTGACAAATCATGGTGCACAATGTCGCAATCCGATGGTAAGGTGTGGGTATGACGAATGCCCAGTGAACATCATCTGCCGGCATGTGTAGTGTAAACAGTAAAATTCGGAGGTGATCGTGTTATGGCGTGGTCATGTTTTTCATGGAGGGGGCTTGCATCCCTTGTTGTTTTGCATGACACTATCACAACACAGGTCTACATTGATTTTTAAGCACCTTCTTTCTTGCCACTGTTGAAGAGCAATTTGGGGATGGCAATTGCATCTTTCAACACGATCGAGCACCTATTCATAAACTGCAGTGTGTGACAGAGTGGTTACATGATAATAATATCCCTGTAATGGACTGGCCATCAGAAAGATCTGGCCTGAATTCTGTAGAACACTTTTGCGATGTTTTGGAATGCCGTCTTTCTGCCAGGCCGTCCACTGTGGCCGAGCAGTTCTTGGCACTTCAGTCTGGAACCATGCTGGTGCTATGGTCACAGGTTTGAATCCTGCCTTATACATGGATGTGTGTGATGTCCTTAGGTTAGTTAGATTTAAGTAATTCTAAGTCTAGGGGACTGATACCCTCAAATGTTAAGTCCCATAGTGCTTAAAGCCATTTGAACCTTGTGCCAGGCCTGACCAACTAACATCGATACCTCTCCTCAGTCAGCACTCCATGAATAATGGGCTTCCATTCTCCAAGAAACTTTCCATTACCTGATTGCAAGAGTGGAAGAATATATATATTTCAGAGAAGGCATTTATTTAAGTTGCCCAGGATGTCTTTATCAGGCCCACCAATAACAAAAGTTTAATTTTATTAGTGTGATGTAAAATGTTATAAAAACAGATATTGGCTTAAAACATGTACAAAATATACAGATAACAACACTTCATTGTAGCTGAGGATGGTGAAATGAAACATGTTTTGTTAATAATTTAATGTCAATATGAAAAAATACTCTCGGTATCATGTTATTTAACTAATCTGGGATCATGTTCTCCAACATTACGTAACTTTAGAGCTGTTATATGTTTAGAACATGATATGTACACCTTTAATGGATGCTGTTATAGGCATTGTATATTTCATGGCATTAGTATTAATAACTGTTGATATTGCATACATCTCTTTGTTGAGAAATGGACTAGTAAGTCCTACAACTTCAACTTGTTTACACAGTGTGAGGAGTGTTTGCTATGCAGTTAACTGTAATTTTAGCAACTGTGGTTACTTTCCTTCATGCTTTATGCAGTAATTATGTATTATAAGCATACTGAAACCTTCAGAGAGAATGTGGATAATGAATTTGGACACAAGTGAAAGAGGTATTTGTGTCACATTAGTATGTTTTGTTGATTTTAACAGTTTTTTTCATGGTTTAAATAGAATAAGCCTATGAGTACAAATATGTATTCTCTTCTAGTTTTTAAAAGATATTAATGTATATTGTACAGTGCTGTTATACACCTTAATATTAACTGCATTACTACAGGTAAAATTACCAGTAGTGTTACAAGAAGTGGAGGAGGATGTGATTGAACTGGAGGTGGATGCTCGTGTTGCTGCTCCGGGTCTTTACAGTATTAAGTGTGAATCTAATGGAATTCCTGGAAATTTAGTCAATGGCTCTGCTGAACTTCTTGTTGCTGATAGTAGCAGCCTGGGTATTGAGAAAGTTGAACCCACAACTGTTAAGGTTGGAGAAACCTTTAAGGCAAGCATAAAAATAAATTCAATATAAAAACCTCTATGATAGATAAAACAGATCTATTTGTGCCATTAGTTTTAGCAATCCCTCAGTCATGGCAGGGTATTTGCTGTCAGCATGTATCATTTTTTGTATTTAATTGATTGATTGCAGATGGTAATGACACTGTCATCATCCCCACTAAGATCTGTGTTTTGCTTTGCATCTGAGCCTGGTCGTCCTCAACCACACATTTTCTTTGCTGATATTGATGGACTGGTTGTAACTTGCGGTTCCTTTGTTGCTTGGAGAGCAACTATTCTTACCGTTGGACTGGCATACACTGTTGATGCTGCAGAAGAAATACCAGGGTAGGCACATATTGTTCATTTATGTTGTTTATGCATTTCACTATGTGTGCATTACTTTCCTCTGAGTTCTGTGATTCTTTTTGTCTTTATAGAGAGCCACATTGAGGAAGCTTTTATAACAAAGAATACTTCTTCTTTCTTCCTTATCCTCTTACCACCTCCTTCCCCTCCCCCCCCCCCCCTCTCTCTCTCTCTCTCTCTCTCTCTGTGTGTGTGTGTGTGTGTGTGTGTGTGTGTGTGTGTGTGTTTGTGTGTGTGTGTGTGTGTGTGTGTGTGTGTGTGTGTGTGTGTGTGTGCGTGTGAGAGAGAGAGAGAGTGGTATTTTTTGATATTAGTGTTGTGAAGTCAGTGTGAGGCAGTACTCCTTTGCATACAGCTCCACTAATTAAAGAGACGCCCAGTATACATGTGGGCAAAACTTAAGAATGAAAGTACCTTTCACATGATATGATGTCACTGCCAAGTAACATAGGTCAGTAAAACTTGGGCAATACATAGAAAGAATTGATATAGTGTAGTAGACAATGGAAAGACATACACAATGAGATGAACTGAAATGGCACTTTTATTCAAAAACAGTAATTACAGTGCAGTCATCATGATTTATAATTGGTCTTCTGGACATTACAAAAGGCAGGTTGTGGTTCTTAATAAGGTGGGTGATCAGCATGGATGGCAATGCATGCTCTGCAAAGTGCTGCCACACTTGTCATATGTTTGGTAAGGAGTTCTTGTGGTAGGCCATTCCATCCCTCCAGAAGCGCAGTGGACAACTGCTAAATGGTCATTGGCGCATGTGGACATACAGCTCCCCAATGCATCCCACGTGTTCTCAATGGGATTTAAGTTGTCAAAATTAGCAGGCCAATCCATTCACTGAATATTTTGTAATTCCAAGAGGTACTCAACCTGTGCAGTTCCATGCAGTCATGTATTGCCCTATATAGGAATTAACTCAAGGCTGCACGAACTATTGAAAAGACACACATGGGGAAGGAATACAGTGTGTTAATAAGTTAGTGCATTCAAGGATTTGAAGGTTGGTACACCCATGCAGTATTATGCCCCCCCCCCCCCACACACACACACACTTCATAACACCTGAGCCACCAAAACAATCATGTTCAACAATGTTTCTGGCTGCATTGAATACCCTCATATGGCATGCAACATGTAATGCAACTAGGAAGATTCACATGGGGAAGGAGTACTGCATCACAATAATATTTATCAGTGACTGTACTGTGTTCAGCGTTCAGCGTTTTGGAAATCTGCACTCCCCTGCATCATTATGTCATCCTACACCTTAATCCTGGACCACCAGTATAATTACGTTCGACAGTACCCTAGGGTGCATTACATACCCTCTTGTGTTGAGACTTGAGGACTTGTAATGCACTCAGGAACATTGCCAAATTGTTTTGATGCTCCAGATATTATTTTGTGGAGAGGCAAAATGTTTCCTGTGAATACTGCCCTCCAAATACATGAACAAATTACACTCATTGGTCAACATTATTGTGACATTGCATTCCTTCACCGTGTGCTTCTTTTCAATGTATTTGGCTTGGTCTTTGTTTCTATGGATGACAATGCACAACCACATCAAACTGCACAGTTGGAGGAGCTCCTGAAACAAATGGGTATTCGGTGAGTGGACAGTCCTGCCCTTTACCCTTACACAGATCCCACTGAGCACACGCAGGATGCTTTGGGGAAACGTATTGCAGCATGCACCAATAACCATCCAGCATCTAATGGTTCATTTTGGCAAGTAAACAGTCTGGATTTTGATCAAAGGATCTTGTCAAGTTTAGGACAAGCAGCTTTGTGAAAGATATCTCAAATTACAGAATTTGCTATTAGTGCCTGTTAACACAATATTCCACACTTGTGTCAAACCCGCAAGCTCAGTATAGTTCAGTATCCACTACCACATACAGCCAGAAACCACTCTTCCTCACAAGATGGTACTGTACAGGCCCATTAGAACAATAAAATGGAACCAAATCAGAACTTACAAAAAGTGATGTGTTAACACACAGTCATTAGCCAATAATCCCTTAAGCATTAAACCGGTTGTTTCAGCTCCTTAATTAATCTCATACTGATCAAGACCTTGAATTCACTGCACCTCTCCTCTCGGCAGTACTAATGTGTGAGCAATGTACAACACAAACTTTACAGTGGGACTTATTTGCCAAAACATATTGTGCATAAAACAGATTAAAAGTAAGTATAACTGGTAGCAGGAAATATTTTAATATGTAAGAAAATGAAAATACTACTTTTTCCCGAATGCATGTTGGGTGCACCAGTTGTACATCTACATCTACATGTATCTCTACAATGTGTGTTTTATTATTCACTATGACACTAACGTATCACATTACTTCATAGATGTTATATGGTGAATAGCAATTCAGATTGCAACAAGTATTGGATAAAAAATATGAAAGGTAATATGTAAAATGCTATTTACATAGTACACTACCACTGTGTGCAACTGGTTTCTGAATTTCTGAGTTTAGCAGTCACTTGTTTCAGAAATCCAAGGCGCTAAACCAGTTACTACAATGTAATACATGTCTGACAAAAGTGGTATCCATATGCATAAAAAATGGGTATCCTAAATGTATACCTGGTGTGGGCTTTGTGTTTATCTTGGCTACAATAATGTGTTCACTATGCTGTTCATAGTAGCTTACACATGTTCCTATTTTTTATTCATTATTAAACCTACTCCTGCATTATCACTATGTGATTTTGTATTTAGAACCCTGTATTCACTTGACCAGAAGTCTTGTTCCTCCTGCCAGCGAACTTCACTAATTGCCACTATATCTAAATTTAACCTATACATTGCCCTTTTAAAACAATGGAAAATCCAGGATGGAATGTTACAATATTATGTGAGAAGGAAAGTTGCTACTCAACATATAGCAGAGATGCTGAGTCAGAGATAGGCACAATCTATCTGCTACTCAGTATCTCGTCTATACTCCATGCTCCGATCCATAGAATACTGGTTTTGTTTCTCCTGATAATTTTGAAATCACACATGTGTTTATTTAAATATTTGCTTGCCCATTTTTTTGAATTCATATATGGTATACAAGATACTGAATTGAGAATCAGTTACATGGTGGTATTACAACTCACTAATATAAATCATTTAGTTTTTTTGTATCAAATAGGATCAATATAATGACCAGTTAAAAGTATGAGTATATACCATATACCTACAACTTACATTTACAATTAAAAATGTGGATGAGTTAATGAGAGATTGAAAAAAGCAGATTTGCAAAAGGTAGGATGTCACAAATTTTTAACTGTATGTAGTTCAGAAAGAGATTTTATATCTCTGGGTAATTGATATACACCTTTTTGACGCAATGTGGTAGTGCAATGACTAATGTATTTGTCACTGTTTCCTCTGCTACTGTCATCATGGACAATTTAATTTTGAGTTAAAAAGTTACCGGTACACTAGTGAACATCTCTTTGATAACGATCGGTGACAGATATCTAACAAAGGAGGAAGTATGCGCATTGCTGATATTTTTATCATATAATCTGGGATATCATTGGCACCAGCCAATCTACTCTTCAGTGAATTAATTGGATTTAGAAGTTCACTTGAGTCTGCTGGACTGAGAACATGTGTAGATTGTTTATTTCAGTACTTGAAAGTTTTTTGAATATTGTATTGGGTGGATTCCCAAAATTTTCCTGCTCTGATTTGTCATCAACAAGTGTATAATAAGGACTGAAATTGATTGCAACTGCTCTAGGATCAGTCATTTTTTTTCCATCCTGTGATAACAAAATATTTTTATGAATTATCTTCTTCTCAGAAAGATCTTCCATATCTTTCTCCATGGACATAGTTTTATTGAATGATACCATTCCTTTATTTTTTGCCTCTTTTATGACTTGTTTTGAAGCTAATTTGTGTTTTTTGATATAACTTCGAAACTCTGTGTCCTTATACAAGAGATCATAATAACATAAGTAATCCAGTTTTTGAATGTGTCTACACTTCTGGAAATCCTTGGGGGGGAAAACCTATCTACATCTACATCTACACTCTGCAAACACTGGAGGGGGTGGGGGTAATGCATGGCAGAGGGTACATCCCACAGTACGAGTTATTAGGGTTTCATCCTGTTCCATTCCATTCACATATGGAGTGCAGGAAGAATGACTGTTTGAATGCCTTTCTGCATTCAGTAATTATTCAAATCTTATCCTCATGATCCCTATGTGAGTGATATGTAGTAGATTGCCACATATCCCTAGATTAATCATTTAAAGCCAGTTCCTGAAACTTTATTAATGGACTTCCTTGGGATAGTTTATGACAGTCTTCAAGAGTCTTCCAATTCAGTTCCTTCAGTATCTCTGTGACATGCTCCCATGGATTAAACAAATTAATTCAGTTAATTAATTTGTTAATTCAGTTTATTCACCATTGACCACTTACAGTGGAACAGGTCTGAACATTAAATATCAATTAACAATAACTTAAGAGTAAAGCTTTTACAATTTAATTCCACTTCTTTTAGAAATATTCTTATATACTAATGTCAATGATTATTTCAAAATATTCTGTTAGCTTATAAAATGGGTGTTTGAGTAACCAGTCATAACTCTTATGATGGAAAATATTACTGCTCAGTGACCGAGCAGATGCTGGAAGTTTATTGAAGAGTTTTAAACCCATTACTTTGTGTGAGTTTGCAGTCTTTGTGAGTCTGTGTCTTGGTATGCCATAGTCCAGTTTGCATCTGGTGTTGTGCAGATGTATGTTCTCTCTGGTCTTGAACTCATTTAAGTTGCTTTTGACGTAAAGCAGTGCTGTGTAGATGTATAGGTTCACAACAGCTAATATCATGTGCTTGATAAAGAGGGGATGGCAGTGTTCCTTGTTCTTAACTTTTCTCATTATTCTGATTATGTTTTTTTGAATTTTCAGAATTTCACTGACAAAGCAAGAATGTCCCCATAAAAATATGCTGTAGGAAATGTGTGATTGAAACAGGCCAAAATCTACCACCTTTAGATTCTCATCAGTGACTACTTCTGTCAGTCTCCAGATGAGATAACACACTCTTGCTATTCTCTTGCAGATATGGCTAATATGTTCCTCCCAGTTTAATTTTGAATCAATGTGGAATCATAACAATTTTACTGATTTTCTTTCAACAGCTGTAGTTAAACCTATTATTAGTTTTTGTGTTTTATCAGGATTACATAGGAGCTAATTAGAAGAAAAACAATTCATTACTAGTTCTAGTTTTTCCTGTGTTGCCTGATTCAGTTCTGTTGTCTCATGGTGTGTATTGAGCAGTGTTGTGTCATTTGCATAACACACAATTGAATTTGCTCCTAGATTGTAAGATAAGTCATTAATTGCAATGATGAACAGAAAAGGACCTAGGACTGAGCCCTGAGGCACTCCAGTTCAAACTTCCTTCAGTGAGGAGCATCTATTTTTAATTGATACAAACTGTCTCCTATTACTTTAGTATGATTCGATTACATCTAAAGATGGTTTGTGTATACCATAAAATTCCAGTTTTGGAAGTAGGGTGTTAAATGATATGCAGTCGAAGGCTTGGCTAAGATCACAAAGTACAACCGATACTAGAACCTTATTTTCGAATGCAGTTAACACTTGGTTAATAACTTCAGTGACAGCAGTAGTGGTATTTTTAGCATGTTGATATGCAAACTGTCTGTTGGAGAGGAGGTCATGCTTTTCAAAATAGTTATTTAGTAGACTGTACATTAAATATTCAAAAACTTTAGAGAAAATTGGGGCAATAGAACTGGTCGATAGTTTTGGGGCAGATGCTTATCTCGCTTTTTAAATACTGGTATCACTTTAGCAATTTTGAGTGCATCTAGATAAACTCCAGATTCTAAACACATATTAAAAATGAAAGAAAGAGGTTGACAGATAAGGTGTATTATTTTTTTCATTACATAGTTAGAAAACCAATAACAGTCCATACTTGTAGAGTTGGTGAACCTTGTCACAGCATTTACAATATCCTCTGGGGTGACAACATTCCAGTGGAAAGTATACCTCCTATGGGGCACAGCACAAGTTCCATTCTGCTTGATTTTGTTTTTCAGCTCACTCACTAAGGTTAGGAAGTAATTATTTACTTCTTCTGGGACCAGCATTGCATCTTGTGTATGGGTTTCTGAATTATATTGGTTGATGATGTCCCATGCTGATTTACATTTGTTGGGAGCACTTTCAATGCAATGTTCACATGCCTGTTTTTTGGCCATGGACAGTTTGTCTTTGTAGATTTTTTTACATTTTAGATAAGCTCTATAAGAAGTATTATCTAGCTCAGGTCCTTTTTTACAATAATTTTTATATGTTCTGTACAGTCTGAGCATCTCCTCCCTAGTGAGAGCTAGCTCATCTGTATACCATTTTAGCTGTTTGTTTTTCTGTTTATGCTTACAGGAGTACCATAACCCTAGGAGTATTTTCAGGAAGTTGTTAAAACCATTTCACCAGCGCCCTTCTCAGGTTGTGTGTTGTATACAAAGTCCCAGTTAACATCACATAATCTGTCAATAAATAAATTAATATATTCAGCTTTCTGCCCTCTTATCCATGTGGCATTAGACTTGATTCTGACTGATTTGTCTGATTTAGGCAACTGATATCTTTCTGCCCTCTTATCCATGTGACATTAGACTTGATTCTGACTGATTTGTCCAATGTAGGCAACTGATATCTTTCTGCCCTCTTATCCATGTTGCATTAGACTTGATTCCGACTGATTTGTCTGATTTAGGCAACAAACTTGTATACATTCAATATCCCCTGTCAATCCTATGTAGTATGGGTCCCACACACTTGAACAATATTCTAAACCAATCACAAGAGTGATTTGTAAGCAATCTCTTTTGTAGATTGATTTCAGTTCCCCAGCATTCTACAAATGGGCCAAAGTCTACCACTCGCTTTACCCATGACTGAAGCTATATGATAATTCCTTTTCATATTCCTACAAATTGTTAAACCCTGGTATTTGTATGAGTTGGCCAATTCCAGCAGTGACTCATTATAGTCATAGGATAATATGTTTTTTCTTTTAGTGAAGTGCAAAATTTTATATTTCTGAACAATTAGAGCAAGTTGCCAATCTCTGCACCACATTGAAATCATATCAAGGTCTAATTCCATGTGCAAATGTTCTCTCTCAGAATAAACTTATTGGTTCTCAGACTCAACACAACCATATCTCATCAGAGAGCAGTATGCTGCATCATTTGCTGCAATAGCGTCCATGTTTTTAACTGGATTTGTATGATGGAATTACTGTTTGCTCAGTTTTGGGATCCTTAAGATATAATCAGCAGAAGTAAGAAGTCTCTTTGAAATCCTGTACATATTCCAGGCCGTGCTGACTTTCCTAAAGGAACACATTTATGTTAGATGCTGAAGGAAGTAGTATCCACTGGCAAAATTTTTTTTGGGTAGTGTTGACTGAATGAACACTTCATTTTTTTTTTCAGAATGAGTCAATATTGACAGCAAAAAATCCCATATTTAAATATGTGTACGGGGATAACATAGTTAGAATTCAAAGCCACCTGAATAATGGCCTACACAAAGTTCAAGAACTGACACAGCCAATCTGCCCTGACGTACTTTTCTGGAGTAAGAATATTCTTGGCAAATGCACAGAGTTGTCCAAAAATTTGATACTAAAAGAGATATTACAGTCGAAATAAGCAAAGTAAACAAGTCATCATGTTTCATTGTCACAGATAGTGTACATTTTTAGACAGTGGAGATTATTCTCGTAGTGAACATAGCACCATTTAGTTTCTGTTTCTATCCGCAGCTCATGGTGTAGTGGCGAGTGTTGCTGCCTCTGGATCATAGGGTCCTGGCTTCAATTCCTGGCCAGATTTGAGATTTTCTCTGCCCGGAGACTATGTGTTTGTGTTGACCCCAACATTTTATCATCATCATTTGTGACATTGGCTACACTGGATTGGATAAAAACTTGGACTGTGTAAAAATTGGGACTTTGTACGGGCACTGATGAATGTGCAGTTGAGCACTCCACAAACCAAATGTCATCATCAGTTTCTGTTTCTGCACACGATCTTGAAAGTGATACTAGGAAGAAATCTTTTCATCTGCCCTTAATCCTAAGAAATTAAAATAGTAACTTTCACTGACTCTTTGACCACTGTGGGACAATAAAAATTATGTTTTTCAGGAATTCCATGCCAGAAACTGGACGCATTACACTTTCGTTGCAGTTAAGTGTTATTCCGTTATGTGAAAGCCACATGCTGATTTTACTGATTACTCTGTCAGCTTGATCATTTGCATTACATTCTACATCTTTTGCAATAATGCTTGTGTTGGCTGCAAAGAGAAAATCCACTGTGTTCTTTCTTATGCAGTCTTCACTGCATACTTTCTAGTAACTTGTCACTGTTGTTTGCTTTGTCTCCTTTTTGGCATTATAATAATTACTTCTTTTACTGTCCTTGTACCCTCTCTCTGGTTTTTCTTCCCTCTCTTTTTCTACTTTCCTCCACGTTTTAAATGCATTTTTTTCCAATTTTCATTTATCTTCCTTCTTATTCCATCTTTACTTCTTACCCTGTTCATATCATCATCTCTGAGCTGATGCTGGCTCAGTGCATATTTTTGATCTACCCTCTGTGATGCTTTTCTCTTTGTGTATGTCCCTTTTGTGTCCTCACAACAGTTGGATGACTCCCTACTTGGATATTGAGAGACCTACCAATGCTTTCACACCTTCCCTAATGAGTATCTCCTAGCTCACTGGGTAAGGATCGTGAATGTGCTTGGGATTTTCCCCCCCTGAATGTAAGTACTCACCATCCAGTTATTGCACAGTTTTCTCAATTATATTTTTCTTTCAGTACAACAATGTTATATTACATTAACTTTAGTTCATAACAGTATATCAAAAACATATAAAATGTTGATGTTGCATAATGTGTTAGTAAAGGAAACTATACAGGACTTATTATGTTATCAGTTTATTAAATCCCTAAACAGGAAAACAGCTGTGATAACAGTGGAGTCTCCCGCACCTCAGCTTGTGGAAGCTTCTTTGTCATCAGATATTCGACAGCTGAGGGTGACCTTTGACCAGAACATTGAAGGACCAGAAAGCTGCTCAGATATTTTGACTCCACAGAATCTAAATGAAATTGGTAATGGTAAGCATATAGTACTAAAGATTTATTCATAAACTACAACAACAGAATGTGGAAAGATCACATTCACTAAGTGGAAGGATTTGTCAACAAACTGAGGTTCCCTTAAATGAAACTGTAATGAAATAAAAATATTAAAGACATCCACTTCCTACCTTTGAGAGATCCAAACAAATAAATACTGTCAAAATGTTAGCCTTTAGGTACCAGTGATTCCTTAAACAGGCAAAATAGGTAAATGTATCAGAGTGAAATGACTCTTACTCAATAAGTAAACATAATTCAGAACCAGGTTCAAAGGATCAGCATAGTAGGATTAGAGAGACAGCATACAAATTTGGTTGACTCTTAGGAAACATTTCATTATTTGTACAACCCATTAAAGAATGTGCAGATAATTATCTTGAACCTATGGAGATGGCTGATGAAGGGGGGGGGGGGGGGGAGGGGAAATGGAAAGGATAGGTGAGTGCACTGACTGAGCGTGGCTCACACTGAGGGTGACGGGAAGTGAAAAGGGAGGAGGTGATAGGACAGAGGGGGCAGAAACTATTGAGTAGAGAGTGTGGGGATGGTAGATTACCAAAGGTTGAGGCCGGAATAATTTCAGCAACAGAAAATGTGTTATAAGGATAACTCACATCTGTACAGTTCAGAAAAGCTGGTGGTGGAGGGAAGGATTCAGAGCCCCTCTATTTCAGAAGGACTTTGCCTAAAACTTAATATTTTAGCAGTCTTTTTTTCATTGTGCCTGTCTGTGACTCAGTGCCTCTTCTGTATGGTGAGTAGCAACCTATTCTTTCCATATTCTTGTCACTCAGGCCAAGGGATGAGAGGGTTCCACCTGTAGTGGAATCTAAGTAACATACTATTTCTTTTTAACCTTCCCCGTCCTATCCCTCTCTCCTCCTGGAGGAAGGAACTGTTTGTTCAAAAAGTTAGGTAGCATGTCACTTTGACTTTATATGTTTCCATACATTTTGCTTTCTAGAGGAAAGTATTGTCCATCAGATCTGTTGAATAATTTAAAAGGTTCTTGTTCATAAACTTCTCTCAGCCAGTGTACATATTGTTGTGATTTGTTTGTCCAGGAGTTGTAAATGATGCTTCATTCATAGACAAAGTCTTGCCCAGAAACACCACTTTAATTCACAATTTTCCTGGAAACTATTTAGAGAACTGAAACAGATTTTGAATGTCGTTGTCATGAAACTGTTGATAGAAAGAAATGTGGAGAGGTTGAAATGCACTGGAATGCAGTAACTGCAGAGCATCTCTTTGGCTACTCCCACTTGCACATGCAAGTTGCCTTGTAGTGACGTGTATATTGTGTATTACTGCTTGAAATGGAGCATGTTTAACCTAAACAATTAAAGTGCTTGTGACAGCTGTCATTTTCGTAAACATTGAATCATGATTGCACCATAAGTGAACATGAATTTAACAACTTCCTCATTTGCTAAAAGATTTAATATTCTTCTTATTGGAGGTATATTGTAACCAACCAGGGAAATTATGGTGTGATTGTTTTCAGTTAAAGTTAATTAATTCAGAAGATATCTTGATTTGAAGATATCATTTTATCACTACACAAAAATACATGTGCCAAATTTTAACCCTAAGGACCAATAAACAAGTTACCTTTGTAGACCAGCTGTTCTTGATTCTGAGAAAGTTATTAGATTAGCTTAAATTTCCATAGTTACAAAGTTATTAATTAATTAAGATATGATTTCAAGACATCTACCATTTTTATACATTGTAATCTTTCACTTCAAAGCTCTGTTCTGATAATTTTGTAGTACTAAATTTTCATAACACAGTGATGTTCTTATATTTCTCGTATTTTGGTTTTTGAAGGGAACATTCAAAGTTTAAAATTTTGTTAAATTAATTATAAATGGCGAGTCTCTACAAAGTCAGGGAATTTTTACTGAACATAATAGCACAACATCACTACAATACCAAAAAGTAATGATTTGTGTTTCTGTAAAACACAAGGATGCAAAATGCTGGGTACACAAAGCAAATGGTTCTAAAAATCCATGCTGGTTAACTTCTTAATTTCTCTCTTTTGTGTTATGAATTATTTTAGGAGGCTTTTGTAAATTATAAAAAACCATGAGATGATACAATTATGACACCATGAATATAAGGAGTTGAACACGAAGCAGGAGAAGGCAGTTGAAGTTCAGTTCCATTTGAGTACAGTTATGGTCAGTCAGGAGCATGGACTATGTTCAAAATCTATGTGAGGTACCTTACTGGTATACTGTCCAAATGACTGAGAGGATTACGCTAACATAATGACAGTGGCATAGAGAGCAATGCTGTATGTCTGTATTTTTAATTAACATGCATAGAACTTCAAATCCATTGCACTTCCACTATTAAGAT
Source organism: Schistocerca gregaria (assembly GCF_023897955.1). Classification (NCBI taxonomy): domain Eukaryota; kingdom Metazoa; phylum Arthropoda; class Insecta; order Orthoptera; family Acrididae; genus Schistocerca; species Schistocerca gregaria. Next base: position 276,534,862 of record NC_064925.1, on the reverse strand, counting down.
TTTAGATTTGCAGTTCATGGAGACCAATGAGCAGAGCTGCTTGAGACTGTAAGACAAGCACACCACAAACAAATATGTTTCATGCTGCTGAAGGTGCAATTTCCTCATTATTTACTGTCCTTCATTGACATATCCTTCCATGCTTAAAAATTATTGAAACGTTCTTTTAAAAAAAGGCGGGTCACTTGGGCTTGGCACTACTGGGATACCCTTCATCATAAAAACTGCACCACTGCCCTAACTCTTCAGAGACACATGCCATTAGCTAGAGCTATATCCACTTCCACTGTCATGTACAGGGTGTTTATAGATGAATATTGGGGTTTTAATGCTTTATAATATTTATTATATTAAACTTACAGTTGTAAATGATATGTCAAATGAAAGAGCAACTCAAACAGTTTTACCAAGAACCTTATAAATGTTCAATGTGAAGACCATTTGTCACACGGCACACATCAAGTCTATAGCTGATTTCTTCCCAAACGTTGATAAATGTGTCTTCAGTGACTGTAGCAACAGCTGCTTCAATCAGGTTTCTAAATTCAGGGAGGTCTGCTGGTAGTAGAGGCATGTACACATGATCCTTGATGAAGTCCCAAAGGAAAATATCACATGGCGTTAGGTCAGGTGAACGTGGAGACCATGCAAAGCGAGCCCTGTCATTGGACCCCTTGTGGATGATCCAGTGCTGCGGTACAGTGAAGTTCAACCAATCACATACTTCACTATGCCAGTGACGTGGTGCTGGAAAATTAAGTTCTCTGGTTCATCTTCTTCCAACTGCAGGAAGAACCATTGCTCTAGTGTATCAAGGTAATAAGTGCCAGTTACAGTAGGTTCACCAAAAAATAAAGGCCCATAAACATTCTGCTGGGATATTGCATAAAACAACAGTCACTTTAGGGAAATTTTTTTGCATTTGTACCACCTCATGAGGATTTTCTGAGCCCCAGATGTACACATTGTGAGTGTTACATGTCCACTAAGGTGAAAGGTTGATTCATCACTGAAGAAAACATGATCCAGAAAGTCTTCATCATCATGAAACAACATTTTGTTTGTGAAGTTGGCACATCATCCATGGTCTGCTGGTTAAGAGGCTGTAATGACTATAAACAGTAAGGATGTAGTTGTACATGTTTTCTTAAAACTTTCCAAACAGTCAACACGGAAACTTGTAATTCCCAACTAGCCTTTTGGACTGATTTCTTTGGGCTATGAGTGAATGACTCTCTCACTCTCTCAACAGTCTCTTCACTAACTCTTGGTTGTCTTGTGCTCTTCCCTTTACAAAGGCAGCTGGTATCATCATATTGATGATATCATCTATGACTGTTATTGTCACTTGGAGGATCACAACCACACTTCAGCTAGAATGCAGGGTGCACAGTAGCTACAGATTTGGTCTTTGCAAACTCCACGACACAAAACACTTTCTGTTCATTAGTCACCACCTTAGCTACTACCACTATCTAGTGGATTGCGGCAGAAACATTGCATGCTGTGCATGTGCACTAGTGCCAAACACAACTGTTTGAGTTGCTCTTTCATTTGACATATTATTTATAACTGTAAGTTTAATGTAATAAATATTATAAAGCATTAAAACCCTGATATTCATTTATAAACACCCTGTACACTGTGAACATCTGAATAACTTTATATGCAAGTGCCACAACCCTATAACAACAAAGCACAGACTGATGCACTTCAGGTGCACAGGGAAATACATAAACATACCTGAGTTATGCGTTTCCTTGCATCTTGTATAGTAGGGCAAAAATTTGTAGGACCTCTTTTCCTAGTTGCTGGACAGTGTTTTGCAGCATTCTTATCTTGTTTTTATTTGATAAAGTTCAGCGTGCAGTACATAACTCAGTCCATTTTGAAGGCATTTTACAGTACTACAGGAAAAGATATATCATATATACTCGAATAATCTGTGCCCTCGAATAATCCGCACACTCCAGTTTTCAGGAAGTGGAAAAAAAAAAATAATTTTTTGCTTTAGTTTGTTTTATTTACAAAAAAAATTGTTACAACATTGTGATGTGTTCAAAAGTATGTATAATAACTACTGGTTTGAAACAACTCTGCTGTACAAGTTGACACATCATTAAAACGCAACCGATTCAGTGGCGTGCAGCTGGCAAGCTGGCGGGCAGATGGCCAGCAGCGTGCAGCTGGCCAGCTGGCCCATTAGATGCATGGGTGGCCTGGGAACATTATCACTGCCAGCCAGGACTGTACACGTAACTACGATAGCAAAAAAGAAATGTGAATTATCTTGTTTAAAAATTTGTTAATACGGTATGTGCAATAAAATATTTTAGTCAATACCAGTACATTTCCTCTCTTACCACTCTGTTCATCACTTTCATCATTGTCACTAGTGGGAGAATCATTGTCATCTTCACCATCTTCCCATAGAGCATCATCCTCTGTTCCATCCAGTGAATTTGTGATTTCACATTTTTTGAAGGTTTTTTCCACCAGTGGTTGCGGAATGGAGTCCCAGGCACTTTTCACCCAACTCTGGGACAAATCCGGCCATTTGATTTTTCCACTAGGTGTGAACTTATGGTTTTCATCAGCCATCCATTGCATATATCGCTGTTTAAGTGCAGCTTTGAATGGCCAATTTGTACACACATCTAGTGCTTGTAGAATGGGTATAAGGCCTCCAGGGATAATGACCAAGTCAGTTTTCCCTTTTTGCAATTTGTCTCACACTTCCTTAGTTGTATGTCAATGGAAGCTGTCCAGGGCCAACATGCTGTGTAAATTCAGTAACGGACCAGGACGACGTTGCCAAGCATGTGTCACCCAGTCAATTATAAGTTCATTGTCCATCTACTCTCTTGCATTCGCTCTCACTAATACCGGTATGCCTTTTACTGATATTTTTGGAATAGTTTTCCTTTTAAATATCACATAAGGTGGTAGCTTTTGTCCATCGCCAGTTACACACAACATCACTGTACATCTTTGTTTCTCACTGCCACCAGTTTGTATCATGATGCTGGATTCTCCTTTCCTGTTCACTGTGTTGTCAAGCGGCATCTCAAAATAGACTGGTGTTTGATCCTCATTACCAATTTGCGATAATATATAGGACTGTTTACGGTGCAGATTTATCACGCAATGATGAAAATTCACTATTTTTTTCCTCATAATTGCCTGGAAGCCGCTGAGAAATAGTAGTTTTTCTCTGGAATCCTAAACCATTTTGGTTGAAAAATCTTGATAGCCAGCCCTGGCTAGCTTTGAAACTGGTAATGCCTAGTTCTTTGGCTTTAAGTTGGCACATTTCACTCATCACCACGCATCTGTATTGTTGCTTCTCATCTACATAATCGCAGAGCCTTTTCTCGAGGTCCGGATGCTTCGCTTTTTGGCCATGATATGCCCAGCAATTACTATTAGTTTCTTGAAGCTGCATTTTATTTTTTCACCAGTCGCGAATACAACTCTCACTCATGTCATACTTTCTTCCTGCTGTACGGTTTCCAATATTCTCAGTTTCTTCAATAATTTTCACTTTTTTTTTTTTAGCCGTGTCCAAGTGATAACAAGAACTTGTAGCCATAATTCACAAGTTTGAAGACGTTAATGCTTCACTCCTAACATGCTACTGATGTGTCACAGACTGAGGCTGCAACAATGCATTAGTATAATGGAATGTATTGTTGGAGGCGGAACAGTACCAACAATGTTTTGAATAATCCACGTACCCCAGTTTTTCATCCTAAAATTTGGGAACAAACATGCGCAGATTATTCGAGTATATATGGTACTTATGAGCACCACAAAAAGAATGGTGGAAAAATAACTAGTCATCCAGCACTACTCTAGAAGGGATGAAGCAAGTGTTGTGGTTGTGGAACAAACCTTGCAGCCAAGATACCATCAGATTCAGTTTGATAAGACTTCAGTTCTGACAACCACAAGCAAATACTGTCATATACAAAGAGGCTACAGGGACTACTAAACGAAGAAGTAATTTTAATCTGGTTGAGGTGGATGTGAAACTGAACTGTATTTGGATTCCAGTTCTGAAGACTGTGGGCTAATACCAATAATGGAAGGCAGCAGCAACCAGTTACGCTCAAGTTTGGAAAACAAGACATCATGCCTCTGCATGGATGCATGGAAATGAAATTTTATTTTGGGCAGTAGTGAGCCAGGGTATGAATTGAGCCTTCATAAAAGGTACAATTCCCTTCAATTAGTTCTCTTGACATTATGACAAAGGTCTGGGGTAACACAGAAACAAAATACTGATTACTCCATATATACAGATTTTTCTTACTCATTTGAATTGGGATGAGCATGAAACAAGATCACATAGCCAATGTTATATAAACAGGAACAAGAACTCAGAATGTTTTCTGGACTAGATTAACAAAAATATTAACAATCTTTCTGCAAACAGAAAAATCCTTTAGTAACAAATTACCAATGGAATGATGCAGCTGAAAATTAGAATAAGCAGAAAGTTAATGTAATCTTGGCTGATAGTTTTCAACACCATTGATCAATAGATAAACAATTAAGTAAGTAATCTTTTAATTTAATTACAAACAAATAAATTCTGTACATATAATTCTTAAGATTGTATTCATATGAACTATGAATAGTATAAATGTAAATTGAGCCTATGTATGACACATTAACTGGGAAAACGTCTCACCATGTGTTAGTATGTAGTTATACTTGAATGTAAAAACTGTATTTAAACAAGTATAAAATATTATATCTAGAGAAGTGTGGATATTGCCTTATGCACCTTGAAAACTAACTATTGTTGTAATCCTAAGTCTAAAAATTGGTTTCATGTAGCTCTCCACACTGCCCTATCGTGTGAAAGTCTCTTCATCTCCAAATAACTACTGAAACCTATATCTTTCTAAATCTGTTTTCTATATTCAAGTCTTCATCTCCCTCTACAGTGTCTATCCCCAGACACTGAATTTATGATCCCTTGATATATCAGAATATGTCCTATCAGTTGACGGATTCTTTCAGTCAAGTTATTTCACAAATTTCTTTTCTCTACTCAGTGGTTATGTGATCTACACATCTAATCTTCAGCACGCTTCTGTAACCCCACAGCTGAAAAGCTTCTATTCTCTTCTAGTCTGAATGGCTTATCATCTACATTTCCACATTCGTACAAGGATACACTCAGACAAATATTTTCAGAGAAGACTTGCTAACACTTAAATTTCTTCCTCAGGAAGACGTTTCTTGCCATTGCCAGCTCACATTTTATATCCTCTCTACTTTGACCACATCAAGTAGTTTTATACTCAAACAGCAAAACGTATCTACTACTTTTTGTGTCTTGTTATCTAATCTAATTCCCACAGCATCTCCCCATTTTGATTCAACAACATTCCATTACCCTTATTTGCTTTTGGTTGATGTTCATGTTTTATCCTCCTTTCGAAACACTGTCCATTCTCCTAAACTGCTCTTCCAGGTCCTGTTTGTCTCTGACTGAATTACAATGCCATCAGAAAATCTCAAAGTTTTTATTTCTTCTCCCTGAACTTTTAATTCTCCCTCCAATTTTATCTTTGATTTCCTTTACTGCTTGCTCATTGTATAGATTATATAACATTGAGAATGGACTACAAACCTGTCTCACTTCCTTTTCAACTGTTGATTGACTTTACGCCCTTCAACTCTTGTAACTGTACTAGTTTTATATAACCTTTTGCTCTCTACATTTTACACCTGCAGGCTTCATAATTTCAAAGAGTGTATCCCAGTCAACATTGTCAAAAGCTTTCTGTGAGTCTACAAATGCTTTAAATGTTGTTTTCCAATATTTTAATCTATCTTATAAGGTAAATTTTAGGGTCAGTATTGCCTTGTGTGTGCTTACATTTCTCCAGAACACAAACTGATCTTCCCTGAGGTTAGTTTCTATCAGTTTTTCCATCTTCCTGTAAATACTTCATTTTGTAACCACAACTTATTAAACTGATATATGAGTAAATTTACATCTGTCAGCATATGCTCTCTTTAGAATTGGAATTATCACAGTCTTCTTGAAGTCTGAGAGTATATCCCCTGACTCATACGTCTTGAACACCAGGCGGAATAATTTTGTCATGGGTAGCTTTTCCTCTATAGTTCTTAGGGAATGTTGTCTACTACAGGGGACTTGGTAGGAATTAGATCTTTCAGTGCTCTGTCAAATTCTCCTTGCACTATTTATCTTTCATCTCATCTTCATCTACTTCCTCATCACTTTTCTATAATATTGCCTTCAAGTTCATTTCTCTTGTATATCCCCTCTATATTTTCTTTCACCTATCAGCTTTCCTTTCTTATATTAGACATCATTTTTCATCTGAGCTCTTGATATTCATACAGCTGCAGCTGGTATCTATCTTTCCCCTAATTATACATGCTTTGAGTATGCTATTTCTCAATGCTTCACATTTGTTTTCTACTGTATTCCTGTCCCTTGTTTCAGTTAATCATTGCCCGATGCTCCCTTTGAAATGCTCAACAACTTCTGGTTCTTTCAGCTTATCCGGGCTCCATCTTCTTAATTTCCTAACCTTTTGCAATTTCTTCAGTTTTAATCTTCAGTTCATACCCAATAAATTATACGGGTGGTTTGAAAAGTTCTCATAATGGAAAAGAAAAAAAAGTTCTTATGTCACTGACACTTTTTTATTTTTCAATGTAGTCTTCTTGTAGATTAATGGACTTGATCCAACAATGTGCCTTGATCCCATCTCGAAAATGAGTTTCCTCCAGGCCTGCAAAATAGTTGTCAACTTTAGGTATGAATTATGTGTTTGAGGTGAGCGTCAAGAATCGTGGCACACATCTTGCAGATAAGTTTTTCGTTTTCAATTCTTCAGTTAAAATGTGATGTACCCTTTCAGATGACATCTAACAAGCATGAGCAATTTCACACACTTTCAATCAGTGATCCCCCATGACCATTATGTGCACTTTTGCAATTATTTCTGGAGTGGTACGCATCTTGGCCGACAATTGTGTGGATCATAATCAAATCTCAGCCAACCAAATTTAAATTAATTTGTCCACTTGGCAACAGTTGAATATGAAGGAGCAGAGCCCCCAAGTGTATTTTGGAAAATGACATGAATGTCCTTTGCTTTGATACCTTTCTTTACGAAGCACTTAATCACGGGTCGAATCTCGATTTTTCCCATCTTCGCAAATCACTATGGGGGACAACAACAGAGCCATGTCACTGCCACAGCTCTCTTTCAAGAGTACTTATGTGGCATGTGTTTACAGGCAACAGTCCAATGAATATCACATGAACAACTCATTGCACTAGCACTGACGTCTCATGGTTATTCCGAGAACTTTTCTAACCACCCTCACACGGTCAGAGTCCACATCTGTCCCTGGAAATCTCTTACAGTTTAAAACCTGGTTCCAAAATCTCTGTCTTATTATTATCTAATGAATCTGAAGACTTCTAGTGGCTCTAGATCCTTCAACATGTACAACTTTATTTCAGGATTCATTAACCAAATATTAGTTATGATTAAATTATGCTCAGTGCAAAATTCTACTGGGTAGGTTACTACTCATTCCTTTCTCCCAGTCCACATTCTCCTACTAGTTTTCCATCTCTTCCTTTTCTTACTACTGAATTCCAAAACCCCATCACAATTAAACTTTCCTCTCCTTTGATTATCTGAATTATTTCTTTTATCTCATTCTACATTTTTTCAATCTCTTCATCATCAATTTCTACATTACTCCAATTTGATTCTGTGTTTGTAATCCTGTATTCACCTTACCAGAAGTTCTATTATCCTACCAGCCAACTTAACTATGTAATTCCTTCTATATTGAACTTATGCCTGTTCATTTCCCTTTATAAATTTTCTAACCTACCAACACAATTAAGACATCTAGTATCCCACACTCTGACCCAAGGAAGGTCATTTTTGCTTTTCCTAATGGCAACATCCTCCTGAGTAGTCTCTAATGGGATTTGAATGGGGAACTATTTTACCTCCAGAATGTTTTACTTAAGAGGATTCCACCCTCATTTAACAATGCAGTAGAGCTCCATGCCCTTGGGAAAAGTAACAGCTGTAGTTTGCTCTTGCTTTCAGCTGTTCACAGCACAAGCACCCAAGGCCATGTGATCTGATGTTGCATTGCAATATCAGCCAGTTATCTAGACTGTTGCTCTTCAGGAACCACATATTTTTCTGGTCTATCCACAAATACCCCACCATTGTGGTTGCACCTAATGTGCACCTATCTTTATCATCGAGGCACTCAAGCCACCCCACCTCACTACGGTCCAGGTCATGGGAAGGGGGAGGGGGTCAGGGACCAAGCTATTTACAGGCTTGTATATGAAAAAATAAATATTGTCATCAACCATTTGACATCCACTGCTAGGTAAAGACCTCAGCTAGTTTCCTTTATCTTAAGACTGTCAGATGTGCCCTTGTATTGATGCTGCAAATTTTCTTGTGTCTAGTCACCTAGTATAAGGTCATCTCCTCAATCTTTTCTTCTCTTTTGGGAGCTAGAAAATAAGTTCCTTGTTTCATCTACTAACCATTTACCTGGCTACATGTCCTGCCCACGTCAGTTTTCATTACAGTTATAATAATGTATCCTACTAGTGTTTGTTCCCTGATCCATGTAATTGTTTTACTTTTTTTTCCCAGGAATTTTCAAGATGCACTTCTCTTTCTCTCGATGGTTTCACTCTTCATTATTGATGGTTTTTCATAAAAAGTCCATGTGTCACTGCATCAGTTAAAAAAAAGTTAATATGTGCTGATGATGAAACTTTCCTTTTCACATATATTAGGAGCTTGGTTTTGAAAACCTGATTTAGTTTACCAAAAGCTCACTAGACCATTTTTACTTTTCTGTATTCTCTTTTTTTTTTTTTTAATTTCATCAGCTGGAACCATTTGGGCTGATGTATAAAATCAACAGGTCCTATTAGTCTATGAAATATTACTGCATCTCATTGCTACCTATCAGAACCCCTCGAAGAGCATTAAAGATAAACACCAGTCCTAATTGTCCAATTGTAAAGTGACCTGTTTCCAAATTACATACAAAAATAACCTCTATTTCAGTATACATATAATTTAAAAATGATGCTTTGCTGAATAACATTGTTCTTATGTGAGAAACACAATATAAATGTGAAATTAATACTGTAACTAATTGAAAGAAATGTAGCACATGGTCAGGATGTACCAGTAAACCTATCAGTATAAAATTACTACAGTGACTTAAATAGAACATATAAATAAAGCATGTTAATTGAATCTCTGTTATATATTAGCACTAAAATTCAGGCACTAGCTGATTTGGTATAAACAAATTAAAAATGTAATTGTTACCTGTAACATAATTAGTCAGAAAATGTTATATTAACTCGTAACTAAGTTGAAAATAGGTTCACCTTGTTCAGCACTGTGATTGTAAATTTTTAGCAATATGTATCTCATACTCAGTATAACTTTTAATTGTGATTTTAAATAAAATTGTAATTTTCATTGTCTGTAATTGTTAACAAAAGTATAAACAGAGGTCATGCAGGCGCCTTGGGGCACTCGTTTTTTGGCTAGGGTTGTGAGAAAATTTATTGTAGGCTCACTCGTTAGTTGATTGTTGTGAACTCTGTGTTGTTTGATGTCAACTTTGGGTACACCTGATGTAACCCATACAGTTCATCAGGCTCGGACACCAGAGTCCTGGAAATATATTGGTATTAAAACTGCACTGTACTTTCGAATTTATTTGGGAGTCTTCCGTAATCCTTTTCATAAGCTGCACAGCAATGAGACATGAATCCAGGAATTTTACAAAACCTCGAGAACTAAACAACTCTCAATGTTGGTAGAACTGACGTGAAAACAACAGCACATCGACTGAGCATTTTACTCAAAACATTTGCAACGTGGAGGTGGGAAAATATAAACATCTCATCTATTATTAATTTGTAGCTTCCACTAGAAGCAAACAGCACCAGTGCAGTCTTTTTATCTTACTCTTCTTTCAATTCCAAATTTCCTTTATCATGAGCAGTACTGATATATGTATTCATGAGAACACTAAGATAGTGTGGATCAGTACCTCATTTCTCAAGGGCTGTTAATACATATTTTGTTGAAACAGTCAAAAGCTTTCACAAAAATTATGAATGCCAGACTATGAGTTAATTATTGTCGACTGTTGGTTCACAAATCTTTATTTTTTCCTTTTTAGGTAACGTTTCTGCAAGTATTTGTATGCTGTTACTTTTCATTTTTTTATCTTTATGTTTCCAGATTTCCCTCAATCTGCTTTTCAATTTCCTCTTAGTTCATAATCGCCCTATTCATTTCACTTCTCATTTCCTTTTTCTAACTCCATTTTTTCTCATTCTGTCCTTCTGTCACCTCTGTCTTTGATCTCCTACTGTTTCTGAGAAGTCCCTCTTCATTTTTGTCTCCTCTCAACTTTAAGAAAGGTGGGTTTCTCTTAGCATGTTGCCCTGTGTGATCTGACTGTCTTTCCTAATCTCCCCAAACCTGCTCCCTGCTGAATGAACATTGTAAATCTAGGATATTTGTTTCTACTTTTATACATGTCTATCAGCAGTGTTAAGAATTTCATTTTCTGCAGTTTCTACTTGTAATTCTATAGATTATTTATAAAATATAGTGAACTAATATATGGGCATTTATGTAACATAGATGCAAGGTGCAACTTCATAGCAAATAATTTGATAATAAGCTTGGGTGAAGAAGCAAAACTGGAAGAAATACAGGAACTTCAGTTAATGGAGAATGCAGTTCGCTCTGCAAAGGCAGACCCACCCCATCTTGCACAGACTGCTAAGGGAAAAATCACAGTCCAGCCAAAACAGGTAATAATTAAATTTTCTTGATAGTTCACTATCACATACAAGATTTCATCTTTCACCTAACAGTTTTTTTTTCTTTCCTAAGGCATCTCTCATGTTAATTATGACTGACTTGTATGCCTGATGGAACAGTACACTCCTCCTTCCTATTGTAATTTTGATGTACTATGCTAAAACTTAACAGGAGCCGTAACTTGTGTCACTAACTTTGTGTCAGTAATGTTACCAGAATTGTATTACTTTTCACTATTAGTATTACATTTAGCTTTTTATTCTCAACGTGAATGCTCAGTCTTTAAATTACCTTGCAGATCCTAGCAGTTAGTACTGTCAGATGCCAGAGACTTTCTGCCTGTTAGGTAATGGCTGCAAACTTGTGAAGGACAATCACACTTGCTGATATTAAGAAAGTAGTGGCAAAGTTCTCAGACTCCAAGAGCACAGACTTCTCTTGGCTGTCCATTTATATAATCAGAAAAACAGTGCATATAATTAGTCAACCATTGGCCTTTCTTTTGAATAGGTGTCAAGAAGTTGAAGTATTTCCTACAGTACTAAAAATATTGAAAATTATACCAGTGTACAAGAAAGGACAAACATGATCTCAAAAATTACTCACCAGTTTCAGTAGTTCTTATTTTCTCCAAAATATTTGAGTCTCTTATTTATAACCAACCTAACAACTATTTTGTGTTGCATAATCTACTTTCTAATAGTCAATTTGTCTTCCGAGAAGAAATACTAACACTGCTGTTATATCAGTTGTGAATGAAGTAAAAACAGCCTTTGAAAATAAAATTAAAACTTCACTTCTTTTGTGTAACTTAAGTAAGGATTTAACTGTACACTGATCAGCCAGAACATTATGACCACCTAGGTAATAGCCAGTATGTCCATCTTTGGCATGGATAACAGGAGTGTAAGCAGTGAGGCCTTGGTACATCACTGGATGGATTGGATGCACATCTGCATACGTAACTCAACTAATTCCCAGAAATTCCGGGCAGGGAATGATGATCTCTGAAACCTCATTCAATCACATCCCAGATGTGCTCAATCAGTTTCAAATCTGGCGAGCTGAGGGTCAGCACATCAATTGGAATTTGGCACTGTGTTCCTCAAACTACTGCCTTGTGATATGGCACATTATCTTGTTATGAAATGCCACTGCCATCAGAAAACATGATCGTCATGAAGGGATGTACTTAGCTATCATGGTGTCTTGCACAAGGTCCACTGGATCCTCAGATGCCCATGTGAATGTTCCCCTGAGCATAATGGAGCCACTGCCAGCTTGTCTCCACTGTGCAGTACAGATGTCAAGGAGCTGTTCCCCTGGAACACAATGGATTCGCACCCTCCCATTGATATGATGAAGAAGGTTTCAGGATTCAGCAGACCATGCAATGGCCTGCCAATGTGCCAATAGTCACGTGCCCATTTCAGTCACAGTTGCCAATGTCGTCATGTTAACACTGGCCCATGCATGGGTCATCAGCTGTGGAGGCCCATTGTTAGGAGAGTTTGGTGCACTGTGTGTTCAGACACCTTGTACTCCACCCAGCGTTAAAGTCTGATGTTAGTTCCACCACTGTTCACTGCCTGTCCTATTTTACCAGTCTGCCCGACCTAGAAAGTTGGACATCTGTAATGAGGGGCAGCTGCCCAGCCCCAGAACATCTGGATGGGGTTTCACACTGGTTTCAACATGCATTGAAGACACTCACTACAGCACTCCTTGAACACTTGACATGTCATGCAATTTCCAAAATGCTAATGCCAAGCCTCCGGGGCATCACAATCTGCCCTGTCAGACTCAGATTGATCACGCATCTTCCCCATTCTTCACACAGACAGCAAGCTCACTAATATTATATGCACTGTGTATGTGTCTGACTAGTAGTCATTTTTCACCAGGTGATGCTGCTATCACCTGGACTGATTTAATGGTCATAATATTCTGGCTGATCAGTGTACTTCTCATTATATATTACTTGTCAAACACAAATTCTATGATGTACAAGAGTCTGCATTACAGCAATTGTATCACACCTAAGCAAAAGGAAACAGTTTGTACCTACTAGAAACAGATACTCATGGCTGCAAGATGTTAAAACAGGGGTTCCACAAGGTCCTGTCCCTGGGCTCTTCTTTTTTATAATTGCAGTCAGTGATTTATTCCATTGTGTTTCCACCTCTATTATTTGTTATGCCAATGACACAATTTTGCTGGCTCAGCATGAGAACACATTATCTCTGCAAGGTATAATGCAAGATATCATGGAGTCAGCATTAAATTGGTTCTCATCCTATGCATTGCTTTGCAACCCTGATATAAAAAAAGCAGACTATACTGGTATTGTCAAAAGTGGGAGGCATGAAAGCAGTCAAAATTCTAGGAATTCATGTATACTCTAAGTTAACTTGGGAAACACACATAAACCATATCTGTACAAAATTATCTCTAGTTACTTATTTAATGTGGAGGTGTAGTAACGAAAGAATATTTAAGAGTTATTTATTTTGGACTCTTTCAGTCACATGTAGTGTATGGACTTCCGATATGGGGACATTCTCCTCACATCAGTAAAATTGTAAAACTTCAAAAGAAGGTGATACAAGCAATGAGCAATGCTGGGAAATTAGAGGACTGCCAACCACTATTCATACAGCTCAACATGTTAACAGTAATTAATTTCCATATATATCACTCATATATCTCAGCACTGTATGTGAGAAACAATATAGCAGATTTCAAAATGAGGGAAAACATACACTACCGTAACACTAGATGCAAAATAAAATTTGATATGCCTAGGCACGAGCTTCCAAGAACAGGGAATTCTCATCTAATCAATAGCTTAAGAATATTTAATAAACTTCCATTTTTTGATTGGTCAGCTCACATAACTAGCTTCAGAAACATGCTATTAAAGTGGTTATTATTAATCCTTTTTATGCTATAACTGAATATATTGATAAAAAATCAGTTGATATTAATTTTTAAGGTTTTCATTATGTGATGTCATTGACTGTATTTGTTTATTATGTAACAAAACCAAAGAAGGAAAGTTGCTGCTCACCATATAGCGGAGATGCTGAGTCGCAACAGACACAACAAAAAGATTCACACAATTATAGCTTTTGGTCATTAAGGTCTTTGTCAGAAGTAGACACACATACACACACGAATACACATACTCATGCAAATGCAACTTGCACACGTCTGCAGTCTCAGAGAACTGAAACTACACTGTGAGCAGCAGCACCAGTGATTGATAGGAGTGGCGACTGGGTGGGGGTAAGGAGGAGGCTGGGATGAGGAGGGGGAGGGATAGTATGGTGGGAGTGGTGGACAGTCAAGTGTTGCAGTTTAGATGGAGGGCAGGAGAGAAGGTGTAGAGGGGGGAGGGGGTAAGTAGCGGAAAGGAGAGAAATAAAAAGAGTGGGTGTGACGGTGAAATGACGGCTGTGTAGTGCTGGAATGGGAACAGGCAGGGGGCTGGATGGGTGAGTACAGTGACTAACGAAGGCTGAGGCCAGGAGGGTCATGGGAACGTAGGATGTATTGCAGGGAAAGTTCCCACCTGCGCAATTCAGAAAAACTGGTGTTGGTGGGAAGGATCCGTATGGCACAGGCTGTGAAGCAGTCATTGAGATGAGGGATATCACATTTGGCAGCATGTTCAGCAACAGGGTGGTCCAATTGTTTTTTGGCCACAGTTTGTCGGTGGCCATTCATGCAGACAGACAGCTAGTTGGACATCATGCCTACGTAGAATGCAGCACAGTGATTGCAGCTTAGCTTGTAAATCACATGACTGGTTTCAAAGGTAGTCCTGCCTTTGACGTGATAGGTGATGTTAGTGACCGCACTGGAGTAGGTGGTGGTGGGAGGATATATGGGACAGGTCTTGCATCAAGATCTAATACAGGGGTATGAACCATGAGGTAAGCGACTGGGAGCAGGGGTTGTGTAAGGGGGGACGAGTATATTGTGTAGGTTTGGTGGACTGTGGAATACCATGGCAGGAGGGGTGGGAAGGTTAGTGGGCAGGACATTCCTCATTTCAGGGCACGACATGAGGTAATCAACACTGTGGCAGAGAATGTAATTCAGTTGTTCTAGCATCTAGAGTACTGTGTCATAAACCTTTTGTTCAACTTAAACATACTCCACCATATTGCCTGTTTTAGAGTGAAGCAAGTAAGTGTTATGGTGCATGCAGTTACACTATTAGACATAACTGTAATCAAAGAATTGAATTTAAAAAACTACATAATTAGATGCTGAGGACAGATTTGCTATAACAAGCTGTGTGCTAATAGTTTAATCTCTAAGGAAGGATTTCTCAGAATAAATGGTACATTTAAAAACATTTTGAACATACAAAATTGGAGCTACACATTTTGAAGAAAATAGTAAAATGTATTGAAAACTGTAAGTGATACAGCAAAAGGTAAGTTACACGTTTTCCAGGGCCACTGCTGAGGGCAAACAAAGCAGAAATCACACAGATTAATTTATTACACCAAAAAAAAGGTTGTCAGCACAAAAGAGATCTTTGTCTTTGGATGTTAGAATGTTTGCAGTGTCGAGAGATGTTTTATGTACGTGCTAGCTTTTTTCAGAATAGCCTGTTATGTCACCTTTATTGCTATGTAACTATCCCCAAACCTAGAACCAGTTGTAGACTGCATATCTAATCGCTTAGAGGACCATGTCCAGCATTGCTGCCTCCATCAAGGCTGAGGTAAGTGCTACACTACAGTCACAGGACACATTCTAGCTTGTTGTCTAGACCATTACTGATGCTGTCACTGCAGAAAATACAGAAAACTCTGGAGA
Source organism: Schistocerca gregaria (assembly GCF_023897955.1). Taxonomy (NCBI): domain Eukaryota; kingdom Metazoa; phylum Arthropoda; class Insecta; order Orthoptera; family Acrididae; genus Schistocerca; species Schistocerca gregaria. The sequence continues at coordinate 276,519,110 of NC_064925.1, read as the reverse complement.
CAAATCTGAGCAGGGCTCATGCTGTGAACAAATCTTTAAAGGAAACTGAGAATAGGACATGGTTGCTCCAACAGCATCTGATGAAGAACTGTTTGTGTAGTAACACGATTCATGTTTCCGTCGCACGTCACCTAGTATAGACCGGGAGCTGTCCGTTAGGCATGCCTGATGTAGACTCGCTGGGCACGGCCCATGCTGCCTGAGTTGTTGTTCCGCCGGCAGAGGTCGCGGCCAAATTCTCGCATGCCCTCTGGTGGGTCGGACTTCACTTGCGGCAGAGAGAATACAGACAAATAAGTGATTAATCTTGCATGAGAGAGGCTAGGTGTGCAGGTGACACTGATAGAAGTCATAGAGTGGGATGCAAGATACAAGGATCTACAAAATGTTGACCCATAATAATGAAGTTTGTGTCGTAGAGGAAAAGATCTTCAGTGTGAAACAGAAACTCATGAAGTCAGGATCTCACCCCTGAAAGAATAAAAGATTTTGAGCATCATGATCTCAAGGTTTGGGCTACAAAACGCGGACAAATGACAGTAGGATAGTGGTGAATACTGAAAATGGGAAAAGATCAGTGTGCAATGCAAATGAACTCAAAAGCTTGTGCTTTAGGAGCTAAGAATATGTCAACTCTTGTTGTTTCTATTTTGTGTATTTATATTTATGTCTTTGTTTGGTAAAGAAACATTTTATTTTGTAGTACTTTCGTTGGAACCATTTCCTGTTAACATTTGCTTGTTTAGGTTTACTTTTAGCTCTGGTTATGAATTTTACATTCAGTTTTCTTACTTCCAATACAAATGTAGTTTTTATTTCAGTATAACTTCACTATTTCCACAGGATTTTCATACAAAAATTAATTTACTGTCAGGTTATTATTTTATTAATTAGTAACATAATTTTAGATATAATGCTTCTCTGCTGCTCTTGCTGTTTCCTTTTGCACCATTATTTTATTCCTATTTCAGTATAGTCTGTTGTTCTTACTGTTTTCCCTTACATATTTATTTTCAGTATAATCACCATTTTATTGCCATTTTTTCATATTTGTATATCCTACTCTCCTTGGCACCATGTTTTATTGATCTCTGGAAAACTCAAGCCCCTTCAACTTTAATGCACTGGTGGGCAAGCACACTGGTGGACAAGCATACCTGACCTTGTACCTTCCCCTGGCTTCTGTTCTCTGGCTGTTGTCTGCCTGCTTTTAAGTTAATGTGTCCCCTTCTCCCTCCACACTGTATTCTGCATGGTACTGTGCCATCTATCACTGGTACAGCATATCCTCCAGTCTACTGACTAATAATGGAAAGGACTCATGATAGCTCTACACTACAGCTTGTCCATACAAACTTGCAGTATTTGCCAACATACCTGACTGAGTTTTGGCACACATTTCAGGGCCTAAATTTTCATGTCATACTCCTGTCAGAGACATGGCTAAAGCTGAGTATCCCTTTCATTTCGATCAATCTTGATGGCTATGTTTTTCTGAGACATGACAGATGAGGGAAGCATATATATACATGCAAATTTGTACCCCAAAGTCATGCTCACATCTAAAAACAAAGTCAAATGGCGTGAATTAATGTTCACAGAAATTAAACCTCTCAACAGAAAAGTCTCATTTGTGTAATATACAATCCATCAAATGTTGTACAGCTCTATAGCTTTAAATCTGTACTCTCAAGTCATAAACCTTTCTATGAACAATAATTGTTGCTGAAGATATACTGATTCCACATGGGCCTGCGCATCATATGGCAGATACTCGTACACAACCAAATTTCCAAATACAGTAATTCACACAGATCAAATCTCTGCACCAGACTTGTCTGCTCATGATGTAATTTTCACTAACTACTCACTGCAATGCCCAAAGAACAAACTGCAAGTGATGACTTTTAGAGATTTTAAGTGCATGAATATGTCTGAGTTTACCGCTGACACATGTGGTATTTATTAGCAGACAACAGGAAATAATTTTGATATAACTAATGAACTATCTAATTTCACCAAGAGACTCAATAACTTATGAGATAAACATGCTCCTCTAAAAATAGTAAAAGTAATGAGTAATATTGTGCCATGACTTACAGGCCACCTCAAACACCTTCTGAGCATCAGAGATGCAGCACGCAACTCATATAGTGGCACTGGACCTTCGATAATCATTTCATTAACAAGCAACTGCACAACGGAGTTATTCAAACTGTGAGAAATGCAAAACTCAGGTATGCCTACTCGCTGAGGACTTTCACAGACTTGCCATCCTGTGAGGTTTAGGTACAGACAAATTTAAATCTGCATCTTAAATTCTAGTAGCTATTGAGAACTATGTATTTTAAAACTTTGAACGAATTTTTTTTGCCATGCTGACATCTTGGGTTCACCAATTCACAGGGATGCAAACCATAGACTCACGTAAAGTATTAGTGGTTGCTACAAACAAAACATATTTTCTGGATCCAGTAAGCCCTAACACAGCCAGCAAGTCATTTCTTCAACAGCTGCATGACACAATAATATAACAGTGGAAATGATCATTTTTCTCATCAGTCCATTACTACACAAAATAACAAGATATTTTTAACCATTCTCTGACCCTCAGCATCTTCCCTACAGTCTGGAAACAGGGACTTATAAAACCCTTACACAAGCAGGACTCTGCCAAACAATGCTCCATCTACAGGTCCCTTTGCATTCTACCTACTTTAGAATACATAGGCCATGAACAGCTTACTAATTATTTAAAAACAAAGATTCCAAGACTTACCAAGCGGGAAAGCGCCGGCAGATAGGCACATGAACAAAACACACAAACACACACACAGAATTGCTAGCTTTCGCAACCGATGGTTGCTTCTTCAGGAAGGAGAGGGAAAGACGAAAGGATGTAGGTTTTAAGGGAGAGGGTAAGGAGTCATTCCAATCCCGGGAGCGGAAAGACTTCCCTTAGGGGAAAAAAAGTACAGATGTACACTCGCGCACACACACACACACACACACACACACACACACATATCCATCCGCACATACACAGACACCCTACGAGTGTAGGACAGTAAATCTTTGACAAGGGCAGTTTGGTTGAACCTGGGAGTGGGGCTGAAGGTGAGGCCTTTGGATAGGACAGAGGTTTCGGATTGGGAGAGGGGTTTGGAGGAAAGGTTAACTACTGAATTGGGGTGTTGTGGTTCCAGATTGTGTTGACTAGAATTTTGAGGTGTTGGGGGGAGTGGAGCTGGAAGTGGGAGATTGAGTAGATGGGAGAGACTGGGTCTGTGTGCAATGAGAGGAGGTTGAGGTTTGTTGGAAAGGTTGTGGAGGGTGAGTGAGTTGCCTTTCAGGAGGTGGAAAACCAGGAGATTGGATAGTTTTTTGAGGTGGAGGGTGGCATGTTGTTCTAATTTGCGGTTGGCCTGTAGGAGGATGCTATGTACAGCCGGTGTGGATGTGGGAGAGGAAAGATTGAGGACTTTGATTTGGGATAGGAGTTGACGGGTGTGTTCATTGGCCGAGTCGATGTATAGGTGAAGGATTAGGCGGGTGAGGGCTATGGATTGTGCTGTTTGGAACTGGTATAAGGACTGATGGAAAGAAGGATTGCAGCCAGAGATGGGAACTTTAAGTGTGAGGCCTTTGGGAGTAATGCCAAATGTCAGACAAGCCTGAGTAAATAAAATATGGGAGCGTAATCTGGCTAGGGTGAAGGCATGTTTGCGGAGGGAATGTAAATAAAATTTAATGGGGTCATTGTAGGGATGTTGTGAAGTTGACATGGTATTAGTAGGTGGAAAGGGTAATAGGTTAAAGTGAAAGTAAATAGAGATTTATATAGGGAGAGATGAAGGTGTGAAAAAAGTCGAAAAAGTGTTGGTTTGAGATGAGCTATGTTGATCATGTGCAGAACTTAGGTTGGTGAACAACAATGGGTGCAAAGGTTGGGTAGTTATGTTGTCTCCAGATCACGTTAAAGGGTGGGGAAATTCAAGAAAATTTCGAAAAAAGTTTTTTCGAAAAAAGTTTCGAAAAAAATTTTTCGAAAAAAGTTTCGAAAAAATAATTTCCGAAAAAATAAAATTCGAAAATTTTTTTTGAATAAAATCTCGAAGAATATGTGTGTAAATGTATTCAAAGGACTGGTTATGTACTGGCAGGTTATGAGAATGAGGCTCACAATGGTTTGATGAAGAAATAATAACGTGTAAACCTGTGGGAAGCTGCTAAAAAATGATCGGTTATGTGGGAAAAACGGGAATGGAAATAAAACGAAAGTTGTTAGAAAAAACTGAGATGGTTGTGTAATGGGTGAAAGGAACTGAAGCTGTGAAATAGTATTCACGAGTTTACACGAAATGTTTGTAAACTTGGAACAATGGATTTTATAGCAGCAGTTATGTTGAAAGTGTTGAAAATTTTAGGTTATGGTTTGGAAGTAAATTACGTATTATTGAGTATAATTAGGCAGGATAAAATGTATGGTAGATTAAGGAAAAATGGAAGATGAATACAAAGTGAAACTTCTTGTACAAACGAAAAGAGAAAGTAAGACGATAGAGAAGATTTCGAAATGCAACAGAGACAATAACAAACGTAATTGTTGGGTTCAAATTAATGATGATGTAAATAAAATAGAAAGAAACTTCCACATGGGAAAAATATATTAAAAACAAAGATTCCAAGACTTACCAAGCGGGAAAGCGCCGGCAGACAGGCACATGAACAAAACACACAAACACACACACAGAATTGCTAGCTTTCGCAACCGATGGTTGCTTCTTCAGGAAGGAGAGGGAAAGACGAAAGGATGAAGGTTTCCCCTAAGGGAAGTCTTTCCGCTCCCGGGATTGGAATGACTCCTTACCCTCTCCCTTAAAACCTACATCCTTTCGTCTTTCCCTCTCCTTCCTGAAGAAGCAACCATCGGTTGCGAAAGCTAGCAATTCTGTGTGTGTGTTTGTGTGTTTTGTTCATGTGCCTGTCTGCCGGCGCTTTCCCGCTTGGTAAGTCTTGGAATCTTTGTTTTTAATATATTTTTCCCATGTGGAAGTTTCTTTCTATTTTATTTACTAATTATTTAACATCAAATAACCTTTTAGTTGAATATCCAACTGGTTTCTAACAAAATTATAGCACGTTGACTGCTCTTATAAGAAGCTGATGAACTGAAACAAGCTATCAACAAACAATAGGTGACTATTATGTGCTTTTTGGATTTCAGAAAAGCTTTTGACACTGTCGACTTCGACATTCTAATTGCTTAAGTCACAAGGCAAAATTTTTCTTCAGGTGCAGTACAATGGTTCCACATCCTGCCAACAGTGTATAACAACTGGAACTAAAAGGTTACAGTGGAGGTTGGTAGTATCAGGGGTTCCACAAGGATCAGTATTGGGCCCAGTACTTTTCTGATTATTTGTTAATGATGTGTCAACTATTCTCTTCCACTGAAAATATCACCTCTATGCTAATGACCTTCAGTTACATGTAATTACAAGTCCCACCTGTGCAAAGGCATCCAGCATGTAAATACTGATTCACTTGCCTTATCAGAAGAACTTATGTTTGTAACTTTACCCATCTAAAACACCAACAGTCTTAGTCACTCACAAAAGACTTATTACCATGCAGTTCAGAGAATGTCTTTCACTCTTAATCCTAAACTTGGGGATAAATCTGGACCATCACTTAAAACTTGTCTGGACACGCAACTGCTACCTGTAAGAATGTCTCAGTGTCACTTCATTCAATCCAGATATATATATATATAAAAAAAAGTATTTCCTATTGAGTATAGAAAGAGGCTTATGCAGTCACTAACACTCCTCACACTTGAATTTGGTGGTGCTATTCTCCAAAGACTGACATGCAGGCTAGACTGTCGATGAATTCTTGTGTACAATACATTTGTGTTGTACACTATTTCAATCACATCATGTCTGCCAAAAAAAATTATCTCATGGCTATGTGCAGATAAGTACAGAGACTATATGCTCTATGTTTGCTCTATCTTCTTCTCAATCCTTGTACTCCTTCGTATCTATCTTCAACTCTTGCACTACTATCTGAACAGCACCGCAGAAAAACTCATTCTCAACAAACTAGAATCATCTCTGTATCACCTCATAACACTGCAACGGTCTCTAAATCATTTTATGCATCAGAAACCTGACTTTGCAACAATCTTCCTCAAGTTATCAAAGAAATTAAATTTTTTACAAACTTCAAAATTTGGATAATGACCCACTTATTTTACAACAACCATCTCTCCTATATGCTAGCCTGCATTTTACTTTCATCAATCATCCCTCCACCATAACTTTTCCCTCCCCCATACTGGTGAAGTTCTTTCATAACACCCACTGCCACTGTCATTTCAATCTTTCTCTATCCCTTTTGATTCAGATAATACTAAAATGGGTTTAGATTAGATTAGTACTTGTTCCATAGATCATTAATATGAAACTTCGCAATGATGTGGAATGTGTCGGGTTAATAAAAGGTGTCTATACAAGATATTACATTACACAAAATATTAAATGACACTTTTTTCTGGGGGTTGGGGAAATTACCCACTTTAGTTTCCTTTTAAATGCTATATGGCTATCTGTCAGACTTTTGATGCTATTAGGTAAGTGACCAAAGACTCTTGTGGCAGCAAAATTTACCACCTTCTGATCCAAAGTTAGATTTAACCTTGAGTAGTGAAGATCATCCTTTCTCCTAGTGTTGTAGCCATGTACACTGCTATTACTTTTGAATTCGTTCAGATTCTTAATAACAAATTTCATAAGTGAATATATATATTGTGAGGCTACAGTGAAGATCTCTAGCTCTTTAAATAAGTGTGTGCAGTAATTATTCTGATTACATGCTTTTGTGCAATAAACAACTGTACTAAACTAACCTAATGCTCTTTGCCATTATTATTATTATTATAATCATTATTATTACTCAACCACAAGGAAAACACATTGTACCACCAATGCTTTCAGGTCAGGTAAAGTTTCATTTTGTCTTGTATATTCATATCCTTTTGGCAGAGTCTGGTACTATAGGGGGAAAACAGTTTTCAGATAAAGCGACTTAATAAATGTTTTGTATTTTTAATTCATGTTATGGACTCTGTATAAATCACTTCACTTTATGTCTTTTAGGAGTTAACTAAAATAATCAATTTTTTACATACTGACTTCCCTCCTGAACAGCATTTGATATAAGAAAAACTGCATGTCATGGTCTGAGAGGTCATTGAAAGTTGCTTTCTTTTTTTTACTTTTTTTAATATTAGTTTTTCATTGACCTTTCTATAAAGATATTATCAGTGGCACTTTTTGAGAAATTTGCTGTCTTAGTTGGAAAGTTTACAGTCACAATTATGTTGAATGCTAATATTACCAGTTTCAATAAATTCTTACTGGAAGAATTTTTAATAAAATCTTTATTAAAATCACCAGAACCCTTTTTCCATTGTTGAATATTTTTCTTTTGTTGAATACTGAATATGCCAATAGAGTTTCAGTGTGCTTTATGAACATATTAAAATTCACTACAGGTGCTGGACATTACCCATAACGTAACTATTATGAAGGATGTGTAATGAAATTCTACTTCTGTTGTATATGCCTCGATATGCTGTTCCAAGCAGAATTTATTATCTGTGTTGTCAAAGGTGTAATAATTCCTGATGCATGTGGCAAGTCCCCTTTCTCAGTTCCTGCTCTAAGGAAGTGAGGCACTAAGTTTTACTCCATTCAGCCTGAAGAGCAGCAGTTATCCCCTCTTGTTTTACTGTATCCTGCAACATTACCAACAATTCTCATCTATTTTTCCAATTCTCATTTCTCTACAGTCGTCCCAAAAGAAGAGAAAAAAAAGGAAAAAATCTACAGCATCCATCACACCATACCCTGGATTTACTGTAGAAAGCTATTTTATTTATATGTATCTTAGAATATTCATTTCTTTGTTATTTCAGGCACTGGTCCCAAAATACAGGATGTCTGCCCCACCAGTGGTCCATGCAAACTCATCAGCTGAGATACGGTAACTGTTCCACTAGTGTGGGCTTTAATATCTCTTTCTTTATTTTGAAGCCCAGTATATATTGATTCAAAATAGTTATTTTCATCTCATATTCTTATCTCGTTCATACAGTACTAGTGCAAGGTGTATGTGGAAACAGTGAGTGGTATTTGTATAAAGCATACTTGGAATGAAATTGGGCAAACCTACTGAACACATCACTGCCAAACAATATTTAGGAGTGGTGTACTCAAAGGTTGTGATGCCATAGTGTGGTTGTCTTTTTCTGCAATGACAAGTAATCTGTACTGTCAATTTGATACATCTTGACAACAAACTGCTTCTTGTTGGATGTTCTTTATGAGTTTCCTAGTTATTTTCATGTAGGCATAAGTGAGGTTCATCATTGAATTCAACACTTTGGCAGTTGTGTCGACCCATGACTGCCTTGTATGGCACCATAGCGACCTGTACTAAAGCTGATGGGCTGTTGAATATAGTTACCATAAAGTAAGCATAAAATTACCTTAATATGCTTTTGCTGCTATATGTTACATAATAATTGCAAATTTGAGTGCTCTCTCGATGTTCAGATGCCAGATCCATGCCTGGTAACTAAATCTATTCAAAAATATCATGTCTTCTAATTAAATGGTATGAGACTTCCTATACAAAGTGCTTATTGATTTTACTTAGGCTTATTTTAGCTTCATTGTATCCAATAACTACTCTGAGACAGAGGATCAAGGTGTTTAACGTGATGATTCAAGTGGCCCCACAATGCTTACCAGAGCTTCTTTTGAAAGAATTAGGAGCCAAAATATGTACATGAAAGGGGCAATTCATGTTTTTCTGTCCAGTTTTAGTGTTGCACTGATGTTTTACTGCTGAAACATGTACTTATGTAAGGAATGTGAATGTAATCTGGAAAGATTTATTCATAATGCAACCAGAAAAATGAATGAACTTGAAGAACACCACAAAAACATTCCACAGCCATATTGCCGACAAACAAACTTTTTGTTTTTATTTGTGCGGTTGCAGATTTTTTGTTATTAATTACATCTTTTCTCATGGATCATACTTAATTTGTAAGAGATGTAATTCTAAAATTTGCAAACCAACTACAGCCTTTTTCTGATGATGAACTTACATTATCAGAGTTAAGATGGTCAACACATATTTCATTGCCTCATACCCATCATAAGATTTGCTGAATTTTGATTGATGGTGTAGGTCTGGCAACTGACCTGGTTCATTGGGTAAGACAAAAGCAGCTGCTAGCCACAACAGTTTCTGTTTGTACACAGCGGTTAGTTTGGTGTTTTCCTCACACATTTCTATGGAGATGTGAATATTATTTGTGTGTTTATTTTGATTAATTAGTGTTTAAGTACATTTTCTTTGTGCTTTTGTATACTTTCTAAAAACATTAGCTTTTGTGTGACCAACTTTCCAGTTAACACTAGCTGTTTATATATCTGTTTACAGCAGAATTATTTGTCTTTGCTTTAAGAGTTTATGAATTTTGTTATCTTTAGTGCAATGAGAGGGCAAAAGTGGGAACTAGCCAGATGGTTGCCCCCTTACACCTTAGCGACAGATATGAGGTGTATCCAGTATTGATAATTTATCTCAGATAGCATGTGGCTAATTGTTGTGCCAAGTCCAAACAAGCACGGAAGTTGAGTATGCTGGTCGTTAGGAGCTCCATGATTAGGCAGGTAATAGGGCTTCTCAGTGAAATACAAGGCAGGCCAGGAAAGAAGGCCAGTGTACACTCGGCATGTTTGCTGGGAGGTCTCATCCAAGATGTAGAGGAGGCTATGCTGGTGGCTATTGAATGCATTGGATTCAACTGGCTGCAAATCATAGCCCATGGTGGCATGAGTGACACTTGCTGCTTGGATTTTGGGGCCATCCTCATTTACTTTAGATGACTGATGAAGGCAGCTAATGTTGTATGCATGATACTACCTTGGCTCACTATCTGCGTAAAATTACTCACAGTTGATTGCTGTCCTCTGGTTTAGGGTTGAGTGAAACATCTAAACCAGAGACTCACAGGATTTTGCTACAATTTCATTTCTGAGTTTCTAGACTTCCTCTATTGTTTGATGAGTTGTAGGACTCCCATCAATTGATGAGGCATGCACTACACACAAGAAGCGGCTACTTGAGAAGCTGAATACATATGATTTGCACATGGGGTTTCTGTATGTTGATGAACACCCTCCTGAGAATCAGTGGAATTATCTGATAAAACTGAAGAATAATCAGCCACATTACTGTCAGGGAACTACCACCCTCATATTTCAGAAATAGAAAAACATAATGCGATATTAGTAAACTACAGTAGTGTCCATAGTAAGGTCTAGAATTAGTATCGTTTATTAAGTGCAATTCTGTCCAGATAGTACTGGGAACAGAAAATTGGTTGAAACTGGGAGTGGACAGAATGAATGCCTAAGTTCAGACTGAAATACATATTGCAATGATAGAACAGAATTTCCATTATTGATGCTGTAAAAATAGGTTTGACACCAATGGTAGAGGTGTATTTATTGCCATTATTATGGATTTCAAATGTGAATAATGTGGGTCAATTAAGAAAAGTGAGTCAAACAAACTAATTGAATGCTTTTATAGACCACTTGTATTAGGAGCAATGGTGGCAGGGTGATTCAGAGATAACTTGTAAGATGTTATGAGTAAGTTTCCCGGTCATAGTATTGTACTCATAACAGGGGGAGACTACAGTTTTCTAGCTATAGAATGGAAGAGTCATGCAATAAGAACAGGTGCCAGAGACAGAGATTCATTTGAGATTGTTGCGAATGTCATTTGTGAAAATTACTTCAAGCAGATATTTAAGAGAACTAACTCATGAGGTTAATGTCGTAGAGTTTCTGGCAATAAACAGCCCTAAACATTTCAAGTCAGTTAATATAGAGGAGGATGTCAATGGATCATACTGTGAGTATTACAAGGAAATTAAGAAAGATGAGAAACTATTTTTGTTCAGCAAGAATGAAAGGATACAAATAGCAGAGAATTTTTGTAGTCGGCAATGGATAAAATTCAAAAGCTTTGATCAGGACTGATTAGAGAAGTGTTTTCTAAGCAAGGTATGATGATATGGGAAAACCCATGGTGGATTAATATCCATATTAGAAAAATAAGTGGTTGCTGACTATAAAAGTAAATACAATTGCTTATTAATGGAAAGGCGTCTGGGTCACATGAGATATCTGTGAGATTCTACAGAGATTATGTGAAGAACTTGCTTCTCTTCCTAGCAATAGTTTATCATAGGTTGTTGGGGCAGCAAAGGGGACATAACAACAGGAGAAAATCACAATTCCTTTTTTCAAGAAGGATCATACGACAGGGTCACATAACTTTTGGCCCGTATAACTAATGTCAATCTGTTTCATAATTATAGAACTTGCTTTATGTTCATATACTATGATGCTTCTGGAGAATGAAAACCTTCTCTATAAAATTCCATATGATATTTTTCCACACTTTCATATATTGAACAAAATATGAGATTATTTAGTATCAGACAAGATTTCTGTGTGGATTGAGGACTTCCTCATTGATAGAACTCCACACATTGCTCTTACGAAAGAACATTAACATCTGTAAAGGTAATTTCAGAAGTACACAAGGAAGTGTAGTAAGATTGTTACTGTTTATAAACAGGGTGAGTCAAAAAGTTCTTTACAACTTTGGAAAGATATAGAAATTTATTAAGATAACTTACGGAATCAGTAGATGTGTCATTTTTTAGCAAACAACCTCAAGTTTGACATTAAAGTGTCAAGTGTCTTTTGGGTTGATGTGACCACCATTTGTTATGCAGCAAACATCCCACTGTTAATCAATTTCTCCCCACACCTGTTGCTACAAATTGGGCGTAACTTATGCAACAGCAGCATATATTCAGTTTTTCAGGTCATCTAAATTGTTTAGTAGGCATGAACATACACTAGGTCTTTAAATGAAACCACTGAGAAAGAAATCCAGCCGTGTCAAGTCTGGGAAGTGAGGCAGCCATGTAATTTGCCCTTCATGTCCAGGCCACCAACCTGGGATGTAATATTTAAGAAACCTCAAAATCTGTGACCAAATGAGGTGGTGCACCACTTTGCTGATAGTAAACCATCCCATCTCAGTCATCTTCATCAATATGAGGAATTAGAAAGTTTTCAATCATATACAGACATAATCATGACCACACAGGCAACCTAGTACATTGTATGCCTGCTTGGAGGTTCTGTAGTTTATTTTTTGTGAAATTTACACTGAACATTTGCTACCAAGTTCCTTTCAAGAAAACAAAACACAAAGCAAGCATGCTCCACATCAGTGAAAGTAGCCATTTTAACTGTGTACAGCTCTGGTGCTCCTGGTGGAAGAATGGGGTACTGATGCACTATTTGCATCAGAATTGAGATTGTCTGCTACAAAATGACAAATCTAACGATTCTATAAGTTATCTCAAATAAATTTCTATATCATTTCAAAGTTATAAAGCCCTTTTTGACTCACCCTGTATACTGTATATAAAGGATATAATAGATAACATTGCAAGCTCCATGAGACTGTTTGTAGATGATGCAGTTGTCTGTAAGTGGGACGCAACATCAGAAGACAGAAGAAATTTGCAGGACAACCTGCAGAGGATTGGTGCAGGGACTAGCTGTTTGCTCTGAATGTAAATCAATGTAACACATAGCACATAAATAGACAAGTAAATCCCATATTCTATGATTACACACTTGGTGACAAATCACCAGAAACCATAAAATACCTAGGTGTAGCCACCTAGATTGACTGCAAGTGGAATGATAAAATAAAATAAACTGTAGGAAAAGCAGATGCCAGCTTGTGACTCATTGGCAGACTCTTAAGGAAATGTAATTCACCCATAAAAGAGTGTCTTACAAAACACTTGTTTGCCAATCCTTCATCATTCTAGTATCCTGACCAGGTTGGGTTAATACAAGAGATAGAAGATCCAATGAAGAATGGAGCACCCCATCATAAGAACATGTATTTAGTGTGAGAGTGTTACACAAATGCTCAAAAAACTCCTGTGGCAGATTGTATACAAGAGGCATTGTGAATCTTAGAGAGGTTTACTATTGAAGTCCTGAGAGCACATACCTCCTTCCACATATGAGGTGCAATTGATAAGTAAGAAAAAATTTTGTTTTTGTAAATAATCTTTATTTATTCAATGTCATCTTTTTCCCCTTCAAAGTATTCCCCCTCAGGCATAATACACTCGTACCAGTACTTTTTCCAATCTTGGAAGCAATTTTGGAACTCACGTTTTGGTACTGCGTTCATCTTCTTCAGAGATTCTGTTTTTATCTCATCAATGGTGGCAAAACAATGTCCATTCATGTTTCTCTTCAGCCTCAGGAATAGAAATAAGTCACAGTCTGGCGAATACAGTGGCTGAGGAAAAATAATGATTTTGTTTTTTGTCAAAAAGTCACAAACAATAATTGAGGTGTGAGCAGTAGCATTATCATGTAATTTCCACGGGAGATTTTACCACAATTTTGGTCGTTTTCTTCAGATTGCTTCAATCAGACGGTGTCTAACTGCCAGGTGGTATTCTTTACTGACCATATGATCATAAGGCAGGAATTCATGATGCACTGTCCCATTTTAATTGAAGAAAACAGTGAGAATAGCCTTCGTATTTGATCAAACTTGTCAAATTTTTTTCGGTCTTGGTTCTTCAGGCAGTTTCCATTGGGACTATTGGGCATCGGTTTTGATGTCATACCTATACACCCATGTTTAGTCACCTGTTATAACATTCTTTAGAAGTTGTGGATTGTTGTAGGCCTATTCAGCAATTCCTGAGCAATGTCTGTATGATGTTGTTTTTGTAGAAATCCAACAATTTTGGAACAAACTTTGCTGCTACATATTTCATTCCCAAACCACCCAAAAAAAAATTGCTTGACCTGAGTCAAAAGATATGCTGAGATCACCAGCAATCTCTCTGATGGTGATTCAGTGATTTTCCAGAACCATTTTATTTACTACTTCTACATTTTCATCAATAACTGATGTGCCAGGGCATGGCATCTTCAACATCTTCTTCTCGACCATCTTTGAAATGTTTGTGCCACTCACAAACCCTTGTCTTATTGTAGTAGATTCATTAAAAGCCACAGTCCCCATTTCAAATGTGGTGTTTCATTTCATTCCATTTTAATGCAGATTCTTTGATCCATCTTTTTTGAAAGTAAAAATTCATCTGGCCCTCAAAAACATGTATAGACTTTTTGACTGTCAACAATAAACTAAATATCTGAAAGAGCTGAAAATGCAAACATGTAACAGAAACATGTGTACCAACAAGATAAGAAAAATCCAAATCAGATGTATAAAGTAAGCAAAATTAAAAAATTCCCACTACTTTTGATTACAAGTCTTATATATCGCAAAATGAGAAAATCATAGACATTAGCGTTTATACTGCAGTTTACCATTAATCATTTATCATATGTGCCATTCTTGAAGGAACAAGAATGGGGGTATAGATAGTGGAACCAGAAGTGCCTGCTCCATTGTGACCTGTTGATCATCTCTCTTGAATGATTTATCACAGTGGCACATAAATGCTCAGAAATAATTCTGTTTCAAAAATGTTATCACACTGTCCAATAACTGTCCTTTTCTGCAGATTTGTTAGATGTCTCTTCAGTGTAACTTGCTCCAAAGATCTTCTAATGAAGGAGAACTTTCACGGATGTGGATGAAGTGGTGGTATAAATATGAAACTAATTTTGTTAATGTAAAATAGGAAATTAACCAGAAAGTCAATACTTTTAAAACAGTTGATGCTTCCTTGATTATATTAGGCAGCTTCTGTTAAACCTTTACATGTATTTAAAAGCTATCCAGCTATTTCACATTTTATGTGCATATATTTGCCTATTAGTTTTCTCTTTCATTTTCTTTTGATGAAGATAGTTTATTTGTAGCCTTTATTTCTTTTATTGTTTTCTTTTTATAGGCTGTCGTCAGCAGCTGGTCAGAGGCTTTCTTATCAGTGGTCAGTTGACTTTGACAAGGAAGCTGCAAGCAGAAGGTTTAAAACTCAGAGTCAGAGACTACAGCTTTGGGAGAGTGTACGTGCTGTTCAACGCACATTAAACAAGGCGTCCCGTAGAAGAACAAGCAGGAGTGCCAGTAGTGCAAGTTTATCAGTCCCCTTAAATGTTTCAGCTGTAAGTATATTTTTTGATGCAGTAACAACACTCGTGTACTGAAAAATCATTATTTTCGTATCTATGCATATTGTACGAATGAGGGTAAGATTGATCCTACAGAACTTCAAGCTTATGCAGCCAATATAACTTTGCTGTAAGAGCATGGATCTTGTAATGATTCGTGTTGAATGTTACTTAAATTTCTTCTGCCTGGTCCATTGATGAATGAATGTGAAATTTCCTTATTTAACAAGATTTATTCACATTAATTGAGATCCGAATTGCACACTCGTCATATAAACAATACACGGTCAGACTGATCTCTTTGGCTTCCAAAAGTAACTTCAAAACTGACCTCACAGGTTGACTTTCAAACAGACTCTCTAGCAGACTGACTCACAGCCTTGCTCCTTTTCCTTATATAGTATTTTAACAATTGCTCACAAAATATTCCATTATTAATTTTGTATAATTTCAATGTTACAATTAAAATTTACAAAACATAAAGAAACTGATGTTACAGCTAAATAAGATCTAAAATACAGTATTTGAATAACAATCTTTTCTAGTAATATCTTTAGTTTTCCATAAGAAAATCATTCTGAACTTTAATTACAATAATGTCTCTCATATTATTTTAGTTACGTAATTAATTACAGTTTGGATTTGGTTCCTAAAATGTAATGGTAGTACAGAGCTCATGCTTTATCCAATTAAATACATAGAACATACAAATGAGGCCTCAATTTCTGCAAATGAGAAACTGTGAGATGTAAACAATTGGAGAGTTAATGAGAAATGTAATTACAAAGAATATCAATTACAGAACAGGACATAAGAATAGATAACAAATGAAAATACATTGCTTGCTAATAACTTTTCTCAAGATAATGAGGTTTTTTTGTGTTAACTCATTATTGTAATTATGGTAATTAGGGGTGCTGGCCACCTATGCCAACAATTCCACAATATTTTAATAATATTTTCTGCCAAATATTTATCCCTTCAGTTTCTTTATTATACATTCAATCCAGCATTTGTACATAATTTTGTTAATGACAACAATCTCTTTATAATGATGACAATATACGTTCCTTTAGAACATTCCACATGCCATTGCAATGAATATGAAATTTTTTTATCAAATAGGACAGAAAGATATATATAAAGACACAACTACAAGGCCTTACAAGCACTGAATTGTTGGATAACTAACCGGATGAATATATACATATATATGGGAAGGCTGTATCATTATAACCTGATGATTAAATGTGATGACTTCCTTTAATTGCAATCATTTCATTAGTTGATTTCAACATACACATTAGGAAAAAAAATAGGAAATCAGTAGCACCCACTTTATTCACAAGATTCAGAAAGATATTGCTGCAGATATGAAATATTTATTAATTAATTAGGTGACACACTTATGGAATATTTACTCATTTAACAGACCAGATCAAGAACCTGTTAGGTGAAAATCAATGCATAGTGGTAAAGGAAGATGCATCATCAGAAGAGCCATCCAAGTGTAAGAGAAGAGTGCAACAGGCTCTCCTGTTCTTTGTATGAATAAGAAATATTGGGCATATTCCTATCACTAATTTTTGACCATTAATAGCAAGAGTAAAAAAATGATGATATAGATGTACTTTCTATCAATATAATGTTTGCACACCTTCTGTGCTGCTTTATGTAACTAACAAAAATATAATTATTTAGTTGTTGGGTTCATATCTAAAAACAAAGTTGATGTGACTTACCAAACAAAATCACTGGCAGGTCGATAGATACACAAACAAACACAAACATACACACAAAATTCAAGCTTTCACAACCAATGGTTGCTTCTTCAGGAAAGAGGGAAGGAGAGGGAAAGATGAATGGCTTAAGGGAAAAAAAGGACAGGTATACACTCGTACACACACACATATCCATCCGCACAGACACAGACACAAGCCTTTACAAATGTCTGCTTGTGTCTGTGTATGTGCGGATGGATATGTGTGTGTGTGCGAGTGTACACCTGTCCTTTTTTTCCCCCTAAGGGAAGTCTTTCTGCTCCCGGGATTGGAAAGACTCCTTACCCTCTCCCTTAAAACCCACATCCTTTCATCTTTCCCTCTCCTTCCTTCATTCCTGAAGAAGCAACCGTCGGTTGTGAAAGCTAGAAATTGTGTGTGTGTGTTTTATTTATTGTGCCTATCTACTGGCACTTTCCCGCTTGGTAAGTCTTGGAATCTTTGTTTTTAATATAATTATTTAATTGGATAGATAAAAAATCTATTCACCAAGTGGTGGCAGAACACACACATAAAAGATTGTTGTGATTGGCAAGCTTTCAGAGCCAGTGGCTCCTTCTTCAGCCAGAAGGGTTAAAAGGGAAAGGAAGAAGGGTGAAGGAAAAGCACTGGACAGGTCTAGTAAAAGGGGTAGATTATGGGTAAGTCACCCAGAACCACAGGTCAGGGGAGACTTACTGTACATGATGAGAAGGAAAGACTGATTGATGGGGTCTGCATAAGATGAGATTTGAAAACCTGAGAGCTTAAAGGTGGAAGACAGGGTAATATGGAAGAGAGAGAGTACTACTAAAACATAGTGCAGAGGTGATCTATAGAGTGCAGTGACATTCAAGGTGATTTTTGGCCCACTACTGGTTGGTGTGCTAGTTGGAAGGTCACTCTAAACATAAGCCAATTATAAATAAGCAATTCATGATTTATCTATGAGCACCATCAGCAGTACATCATGAGCATGAGTTGCAGTGTTGAAATATGTCACATGTCCTTTCAGAGTAGTGTGAAATGGAAAAATCATGTGAAAGTTTTCCATAAAAGACAAATACGAGGTCATTGGAAGATTCATTGGATAGTGTGCACATAGTGTAAAGGAGGTAATTAGATTGTATGAAAACCATAGAAAGTTCAGTGAACAACTATGTGATTTCTATTGAGTTCCTTAATTCACATAAATTTGCTACAGAGATTCTGAGTAATGCCAGTTAGATATTCAGCCAGAAAGTATTGTGTCTGCTTTTTTAGAACTAATTAATTTTGAGGCCACATCTTCATAGATAATCCTGAGAATAAATCCCCAATCTCCTAATGTGTTTGTTATTCTGACCACAGTTGCATAATGTAAGACATTAGGGTATGGAGTAAGTTTATAGATAACTGTTGTTCCCAAACAGTATCTGCAAAGGGGTGTTAATAGTGCCAACTACTGGTATATGATACCCTGCCCATAAATTGCGTGCCATTATATGGAACTTAAATGTAGAAATTGAATTTATGCTTAGCTAGAATTTGAATGTTGCCATAAGGCATTAATAAAGCAACATTACCAACCTGACCCCATATTTAAAGGAGATAAAAGCACAGTTACAAGATATCAGCACCATCACTTGACCCCACATAAAAATTTCAACTATAATTCTGATAGTACACAGTTATGATGTTCTGAATTATTAACTTTTATGTAAGGCAAATGAAAATTCATGGGGTTTTCTTTGTGTTGTTATTTACACCTTTCAGTTTCATTGCAGATATGGTGGACAATTTCATGAAATATGTGCCAGACATACAGCAAAATAGTTTACTGACATTTGATGCTTCTTTGTGAGTGGATGACTATTGTGATAATGAGGATGCAGTTTTGCCGAGTCACATTTGTCAGACAGCAACACTGATACAAAGGGGCAGGGATCTAAAAATGTGGAATTAAGTGATGGTGGATCCTGCTTTGAAAATGTAAAATCATTGGATACCATTTTGCCCCTGTCTGTAACAGAGGATTACATAAAACAAGATGTTGTCTTTTGAAAAATTAGAAGGAAGGGAAATCTGCCTTTCAGGACACTGAAGGGGAACTTTAAATTATTAAAAAAAAGAAATCTATATATGTTGAGTAAATACTTTGTAAACCAGAGTACAACAGCTGCAAAACTTTTCAAAGTCTGGCCTAGTATGTGTAGATAAATTTAATAACACATACAGAAAAACATGAACAATCCACAATATTAGTGTACAGCAGAGGGATTTCATGCCATGGGAGGTGGGACTTCTTCATCATAAAAAATAATGCCTGTTACAACAACTAAAAAGAAAGGAAACAAGACAACCATACTTACTGCATATGAAGAGTTTGTGGCCAATGCCATATCTGTTATGGAAACAGTTAGAGGCAATAGTTATCACTCTGCTGTACAGTATTTCATATTGGGTGTATGGTGACTGTAGTGGGGTGGAGCAAGTAATAAATAACCAATGCGCAGGAATGTTTAAAAGATGTACATTTCGATGCTCGTAACTGTGTACTATCTGGATTATAGCTTGAATTTTTGCTCGGGGTTGATCACAAGTGTGATTTTTTCTTCATAAAATATGAGGTCTAGTTGGTGATGTATCCTTGTAAGAGTGGCCAGACCCATTTTACACAAATTACTTGTATTCTTCATCTACATATACATCTACATACATACTATGCAGGGCACAAAATGGTGCACGGCAGTGGGTACCTTGTATCACTGCTAGTCATTCCCTTCCCTGTTCCACTCACAAATGGAGCAAAGAAAAAGTTCTTATTTCTCTTGCCTAGTCTTTGCAGTTCTTATGCGAGGTGTTCATTGGTGGCAGTAGACTTATTTTACAGTCAGTCCCAAATATCGCTTCTCTAAACTCTATCACATGTGAATAAGCTAATTTCTCAACAATGTTTCACAGAAAGAACATCATATTCCTCCCAGAGATTCCCATTTCAGTTCACAGACCATTTCGGTATGTTGATAAAACTTACCAGTAAGAAATCTAGCAGCATGCTTTTGAATTGCTCTGATGTCTTCCTTTAATCTGACTTGGTCTGGAACCTGTTATAACCTTTTATCACCAATAATTGCGTGGATATTCAAACACACTCACTTAGAAACAATAGCTGGTTACATGATAAGAACTCAGTATCTCTTATTCGACTGCCGTGCTGTGACATGTGGCCGGTGCCGTTCGTAGCTAGGTGGTGCTCCTGCGTTCAGCCGAGTTGCAGAGCACCTCTATCACCGCTTGCGGCACTGTTAAATGTTGTGGCACTGTCACAACACTTTTCCCCCTTCTTTTTTTTTTTTTAAAAAAAAAAAAAAAAAACACTTCCTTGGAGACATGGACGGTGCGGAGACATCCATGGCCTCTTGTGAAGCCCTAAGAAGATCCCGCAGAGAGACACGAGAGTATGGTCAAAAATGTCCAGGACAGAAGATCGTGTGTGGAACGTGCCTCCTGGATGAGATGATGGGTCAAAACTCTGGAGCAGCATCCATAGGTGTCACGGACCTGGGGGTGTGCTCCAGCGAGATGGGTCCCAGAGAAGGCGGCGTCAAGACTGGGGCCGGTTCCGGCGTACTCGGAAGCGGTAGCGATGTCGGCTGCATCAAAACGTATGGTAGATTGATAGCAGCGACAGGACTGGCTTCTCGGGCTGGTGGAGGTGAAGGAAGGGGTGGTGGCACTGGCATGGCCACCACTCATGGGCGCATCTGGTTGTAATGGCGAAGAACCATGCCATCAGCCGTACGTATTTCACAAAGCTGGCGGCCGCGAAGAGCCTTGACCACCCTCGGAATCCATTTAGGGCAAGATTCATACCCTCGTGCCCACACGTCGGCGCCCACAGAGTATTTTCCGCACTAGGGGACACAGCACAAAGCCTTACAGGGTGAAGGAGGTGTAGTAGAGTGCGCGGTTGGCTGTCATGCAAGAGTTCAGCAGGGCTGCAATCACCCAGAGGCGTGAAGCGATAAGAACTGAGAAGTTGCAGCAGAGCATCATCTGTGGAAAAATCACTGAGGAATTTTTTCATCTGGCTTTTGAAACTGCGGACAAGGTGCTCAACCTCCCCATTCGATTGCGGATGGAAGGGCGGTGCTGTAACATGATGAATCCCTTGTCCAGTACAAAAATCACGGAAGGCCTGTGAAGAGAACTAAGGCCCTTGTCCGCGATGATCGTGAATGGAAGACTTTCTAGTGCAAAGATTTTGGACAAAGCCAGCATCATTGCCACAGTGGTGGGCGATGGACATTGAATAACAAATGGAAACTTTGAGAAGGCGTCAATCAACAGTAGCCAATAAGTGCCGAGGAAGGGGCCGGCAAAGTCAGCGTGCACCCATTCCCATGGCTGCGCCGAATCAAGCCACGGAGAGGGCATTGTACGAGGTGCAGCCAGTTGTTGAGCACACTGACCACATGCAGCAACCATGTGGGCGATGTCCGAATCAATACCGGGCCAGGGACTTAGTCTGAGAAATACCCCAATGGCCTTCATGCAACAGTTTGAAAACATCTTTGCGAAGAGAGGCTGGCACCATGACCCATGGAGATGCGCCATCCATGGCCAGAAGGACAGCACCATCACAAACAGACAGATGAAGGCACAAGGCATGGTAGTTGCGAAGGGGATATGATGCTCGGCCCTTGGTCCTGTCCGGCCAACCCCGTTGAACAAAACCGATCACCTGATGCAGGACCGGGTCCCGCGCAGTAGCCGACGCGACCTGCGAACCGGTAAGTGGAAAACCCTCAACTGCACAACGTTCTTCCTCATCAATGTGGAAACAGAGTAGTTCATCACAATCGAAAACCGGGTTGGGGCCCATTGGCAATCGCAACAATGCGTCAGCATTGGCGCTCCGGGCTGTGGGGCGATAGTAAATCTCTTAGTGAAAACGAGACAACTATAAGGCCCAACGTTGCAAGCGGTGAGCTGCCTTATCTGGAAGCGACGCCGATGGGCTGAATAGAGAGACCAGCGGCTTGTGGTCGGTGATGAGGTCAAACTTAGAACCATACAAAAAAACGCTGTACTTTTTTAGAGCATAAATGATAGTGAGCGCCTCCTTTTCAATTTCAGAGTAATGCCGTTGCACATTGTTGAGGGTCTTGGAAGCATAGGCGATGGGTCGATCCGACCCATCCTCATACCGATGGGCGAGAACAGCCCCTAGGCCATACTGTGACGTGTCAGTCACCAGAACCAAGTGCTGACCCAGACGGAATGTGGCAAGACAAGGCACTGACTGCAAATGAGCCTTCAGGTGGACAAAAGCCTGCTCACACTCGTCAGACCAACAGAAAGGGACGTTTTGCATAACAGCTGATGCAGCGGGTGAACTACCGCCGCCGCGGATGGAATGAATTTGTGATAATAAGCAATCTTGCCTAAAAACGCCTGAAGTTCTTTGACTGTAGACAGCCGGGGTAGAGCATTAATGGCTGCAACGTGCTGACGTAGAGGATGTATACCCTCACGGGACAAGTGGAAACCAAGATACACAATGGAGGGTTGGAAGAACTGTGACTTGTCCAGATTGCACCTCAGCCGAATGCAAAACCCGAAACAGTGAACCCAAATTGCAAAGGTGCTCCTCAATGGAGGCCCCCGTGACCACAATGACATCCAGATAGTTTATGCTGTCAGAAACGGAAGCCATGAGCTGTTCCAAAAACCACTGAAAAATGGCCAGCGTGCTAGCGATGCCAAATGGTAACCACTAGTACTGATACAACCCACAAGGAGTGTTGATGACGAGAAATTCCTTGGAAGAAGCATCCAATGGCAACTGATGGTACGCCTCCGATAAGTCAAGTTTGGAAAAGAACTGGCCTCCAGTGAGCTTGGTAAATAACTCCTCAGGAAGGGGAAGAGGATAAGTGTCAATGAGGCTCTGAGCGTTGATAGTGGCTTTAAAATCACCACACAATTGCAGACTCCTGTATGGTTTAGAAACCACCACGATTGGTGATGCCCATTCACTGGAGGTAACAAGAAAGAGAATCCCTGAACCTGTTAATCTGTTTATCTCAGCTCTGACAGGTGCATGCAACGCCACCAGAATAGGGCATGCCTGGAAAATCTTAGGGCGAGATGTAGGTTTAAGAGAAATGTGGGCTTCAAAATTCTTAGCATGACCCAGACCAGCAGAGAACATGGACGAAAATTCAGAACACAATCCATCCAGCTGTTGATATGGAATATCCTCAGGTATGAGGTGCATATCATCATCAATGGAGAACCCAAACAACTGGAAAGCATCACAACCGAACAGGTTTTCAGTTCCCCTCAAGATCCACCACATAAAACATGAGGGGCCTAGCAACAGACTTGTAGGCCATGGTAGCATCAAACTGGCCAATGATAGGAATTTTCTGTTTATTATAAGTTCTCAGATTTTGCGTAACTGGGGACAAAAGAGGGGAGCCCAACTCCAAATACGTGCGAGTATTAATGAGAGTTACCGCAGAGCCATTGTCCACTTGCATGCGAATGTCTTTATCCAGAACACGAACAGTAACAAACAACTTATTTGTTTGAGAAAGCACACAGTTAACATCCATGTCCAATGCCTCGTCCTCATGGACAGGAACTTTAGGGGACTGACAAACAGATGCAATATGGCCTTTTTTCCTACATGAATTACATGTGGCCCAACGTTTTGGACACACGGCCCTGTCATGCTGTACAAAACAACGTGGACAAGAAAGAAGTGCAGAACGAACCTGCTTCTGTGGTTGCTGTTTTCGCTGCTAGTGTTGCAGCCCAACGCGACGTTGTTTACGTGAGTGAACCGCCACCACATCTTCGTTCTCCTGTGAAACAGGCAAATTGTCCATGTCGAAAGTTGACTGTACAGTGCCTACATCACACCACATGTCTATTTGTGCGCCAGCAGTGTGAGACACTTCAAGGGATTGAGCGATGCTTAGAACTTCCGACAATGATGGGTTTGGCAGTTGTAGGGCACATTGCCGAACTTCTTTATCAGGAGCAAGCTGTAGAATAACATCCCTAAACATTGAATCAGCATAAGACTCATGATGAGTGTCCATGACAAACTGACATTTCCTACTCAGACCATGTAGTTCCGCCGCCCAAGCCCGGTAAGATTGATGGGGCTGTTTATGACACCGGTAGAACACCATGCAGATGGCAACGACGTGGGTGTTTTTTCGGTAATAGTTAGACAATAAGTCACACATTTCTTGGAAGGACAGAGAGGCAGGTTTCTGCAGAGGGGCTAACTGAGATAGCAGCTGATAGATCCATGGGGAAATCCAATAGAAATAATGACTTACACATAGGAGCATCGACAATGCTGAAAGCCAAGAAGTGTCTCATAATCCTCCCAGTCTTCAGCGGTCTCATCGTAATAAGGGAATGGAGGTGGAGAAGACAAAGACAGACAATGAGTAAGCGATGTCAACAATGCCTGAATAGCAGCCGTCAGCTGTGTTTGTTGTTCAGTGTGCACTCGCATAAGCTCTTCCATGTCTGCCCTGTCATGAACATACAAATCTACAACACAGTGAAAATATCTGACCTCGTCGCCAAAAAGTGTTATAACCTTTAATCACCAATAATTGCATGGATATTCAAACACACTCACTTAGAAACAATAGCTGGTTACATGATAACAACTCAGTATCTCTTATTTGACGCTGTGCTGTGACATGCAGCCGGCACCGTTCACAGCTAGATGGCGCTGCCGCACTCAGCCGAGTTGCGGAGTGCCTCTATCGCCATTTGCACGTGCTGTTGTGGCACTGTCACAACAGAACCTAAGCACTCAATCAGTATTCAAGAATTAGTCTTACTAGTATTCTATATGCAATCTCCAGATGCACTACACTTTGCTAGAAATCTACCAGTAAACCAAAGTCAATCATTCACCTTCTCTACAAGTGACTTTGTGTGCTCATTTGATTTCATATTACTTTGCGATATTATGTCTTGATTGTGCCAAGCAGTACAGCACTAATACTGTATTCGAACATTACAGGATTGTTTTTCTACATGTTTAGAGCTAACTGCCATTCATAACACTAAGGAGAAGTTATACGTACATCATCCTTTGTTTTCCCAC
Organism: Schistocerca gregaria; assembly: GCF_023897955.1. Lineage (NCBI taxonomy): Eukaryota > Metazoa > Arthropoda > Insecta > Orthoptera > Acrididae > Schistocerca > Schistocerca gregaria. Next base: position 276,493,917 of record NC_064925.1, on the reverse strand, counting down.
AGTCACTCAGTGACAATATTTTCCCATACACTGCAGTGTCATCAGCAAAAACAGTAGCAGATTTCTGTTCATCCTGTCTGTCAGATCATTTACATGCATAGAGAATAAGAGCATTGCTATCAGACTTTTCTGAGGCACTTCTGATAATACCTGTGTCTCTGATGAATATTCACTGTCTAGGACAATGTACTGGGTTTTGTTACTTAAAAAGTCTTTGGTTCATACACATATCTGAGAGCCAGTTACATATGCTCAGATCATTAATATTGTCAAGCACTGTGTCAAGTGCTTTTTAGAAATTTATAAATCTGCCTATTCCCCTTCATCCACAGTTTGCAGGATATTGTGTGAGAAAAGGGTAACCTGAGTTTTGTACGACTGACTTTATCTAAGGCCATGCTGATTTATGGAGAGAAACATCCCCATCTCCTGGAAACTACAGGTAGGAATATCAACAATGTAGGAAAAGACAGATTGATACTTATCATCAAGAAGACATGTTAAGTTGCACACAGGCACAATTAAAAGATACTTACGTAAAGCTTTCGGCTACAACCTTCATCATTAAAAGAGACACACACACCATTCATACACACAAGCGGGCACACCTCATGCATGTGACCACCAACACCAACGTCTTGGGTCAGAGTGCAACTATCATGTGTGGTGCAAGCAGCAATCTGGAGGGGGCAGGGAAGGTGGAGGGATAGTAGTGTATGGGTGGAGAGAGACAAATGCTCTCTGGTGGAGTGTGCAGGGACTAGAGTGCCAACAGGTCCAGCATCAGGATGTTGTGGGGCAGGGTGATGGGAAAAAAAGCAATAGAGGAGAGAGGTGGGGAAAGACAGGCAGAAGCATTGACACAGGGCATCAGATAAACAGTGTGTGAGGAAAGAATGGGGAGGAGATGATAGGACAAAGAGGTTGGAAACTGTTGGGTCAAGGGTGTGAGGAAAGAATGGGGAGGAGATGATAGGACAAAGAGGTTGGAAACTGTTGGGTCGAGGGTCTAGGGACAGTATATTACTGTAGGTTGAGGCAGGGATGATTATTAGAATGGAAAATGTACTGTAAGGATAATTCCCATCTGTGCTGTGCAGAAAAGTGGGTTGTGGAGGAAAGGATCCAGAGGGGTCAGGTAGTGGAGCAGCCATTGAAATCAAGTGTGTTATGTTCAGCTGCATCTTGTGCCACATGGTCGTCTACTTTCCTCTTGGCATCAGTTTGGCGGTGGCCATTCATCCTGTTGGGCAGCTAGTTGGTAGACTTACCAGTATAAAAACCTGTTCAATGATTGGACCAGAGCTGGTAAATGAAATGGCTGCTTTAAAAGTTAGCCTGGTCTCTGATGGGGTATGCTGAACCTCTGACAGGACTGGAAAAGGAAGAGCTAAGTGGGTGGATTAGGCAGATTTTGCACCTGGGTCTTCCACAGGGATATGATCCTTGTGGCAAGAGTTTGGGGATTGGGAGTGTCATTGGAATGGAATAGGATGTTGTGGAGATTGGGTGGCTGATGAAACACCACTTTAGGACTTTAGGAGGGGTGGCAAGTATCGTAGGTAGGATGTCCTTCATGTCAGGGCATGATGGTAAGTAATCAAGGCCTTGGTGAGACTCTCAACATACTGAGAGAGGGAATTTTTGTCACTGTAGATACACCATCCCTGGGTGGCAAGTCTGTATGGGAGGAATTTTTTGACATGGTATGAATGACAGCTATCAAAATGCATGTACTGTTGGTGGTTGGTGGGTTTAATGTGGACAGAGGTTCCTTTACAAAGGAAAACCCAGGAGAATTGCTCCAATTTAATCCTCATACCACTGAAAAGATGAATCAAATAAGTATTAGTGTCAGTGGTGTTGAGAAACAGCTGAAATCATAAATTTAACAAAGCTCTAGGGCCTAATGGAATTCCTGTCAAATTCTATACTGAATTTGCAGTTGAGTTAGCCCCTCTTCTCTCTTTCAAGAACCAGCTTAGATCCCTCAAACAAAAAACCATAGCCAGTTCTTGGAAAAAGGTACTAGTCATACCCGTCTACAAGATGGGTAGTAGAAGTGATCCATAAATCTACTGCCCAATAACTTTGAAAACTTCTTGTAAAATCTTAGCACATATTCTGAACTCAAATGTAATGAAGTATCTTGAACACAACGACATCAATCAGTGCCAATCAGCATGGATTTCAAAAACATTGATCATGTGAAACCCAACTCACATGTTTCTCACATGGCAAATGAAAGCTTTGTATCAAGGTAACCAGGTAAATTGTGCTCACTGTTAAAATGATGATCATATTGAGCATCAAGTGAAATTTGTGACTGGACTGAGGACTTTTTGGTAGGAAGGATACAGCATGTAATCTGGGATGGAGAGTCATCGTCAGATGTAGAAGTAACTCCAGATGAGCCCCAGGGAAGTGTGTTGGGACCCTTGCTGTTCATATTGTATATTAATGACCTTGCTGACAATATTAATAGTAAAATCAGCATTTTTGAAGATGATGCCATTATGTGTAATGAAGTAATACCTGAAAGAAGCTGCACAAATATTTAGTCAGATCTTGATAAGATTTCAACGTGTTGCAGAGATTGGCAGTTTGCTCTAAATATTCATAAATGTATAATTCTGTACTTCACAAAACAAAAACATGTAGTATCGTATGTCTATAATATCAATGAGTCACTGTTGGAATCAGCTAACCCATACAAATACCTGGGTGTAATAATTTGTAGTGATGGAAATAGAATGATAACATAGGTTCAGGCATGGGTAAAGCAAGTGGTAGACTTTGGTTTTATGGTAGGATAATGGGGAAGGGCAATCAATCTACAAAGGAGAATAGTGCTCAAGTTTGTGGGACCCATACCAGATAGGATATTGAACACATACAGGAAGAGGTTTGATTAATCCATGGGAGAGTGTCACAGACATACTGAAGGAACTGCCCTTGAAGACTCTTGAAGGCAGATGTAAACTATCCCGAAAAAGTGTGGGGATAGTGGAGAGTCAGTGAAGGAAGTGGTTGGTGTCTTTGACATTGGAGGCTAGATTATGGGCAGTTGGTTGGAGGTGTTGGTTAATGAGGGCTGAAATTCTTGCAGTGGAGGCACAATAACCAGCCACAATGGGGCATCCAGAGTTGTTGGGCTTGTGGATTTGCTTAGAACAGAATGCATGGTGGATCTTTCTATCAGAATTGTTCTGTTGGAACGCCATTACTAGGTGTTGTAGCTCTCCAGGCAGACTGTCAGTATCTGCAATCACATATGCTCTATAAAGAAACATGAGTGTGAAACACATTGCTTACTCTTATAAAACAGAAATAAGGGAGCCATTAGTAGTATCAAAAATGCTCACTTTGTGCTATGCTGCAGAGTGTTTAGGAATTTAATCCAGGATAATGGCACAAAATCAGCTGATCAGCATCTTTATACCCACACATCTCTTCCACTTGTTGGCCAAGCACTGGGGGTGCATTATTCAGACCACAATGATATAGGATTTGTCATCACAATACAATGAAAATAACAGATCATAGACATCTACACAAATTATATAATTGAACTTTAAGAAGATAGGACAGATGGCTGGCCATGGCCTTGATAAAGGAACCAGCCTAGCATTTGTCTGAAGTGATTTAGGAAAACCATGGGAAACCTACATCAGAATGGCTGGACAGAGAAAACTACATCCTCTTGAATGTGGGGTCTGCAACTTAACAGCTGCAGTACCTCATTTGGATGATCTGTTTTATTCAATGTTCATTGAAATAAAGATATCAAACATGGAAACCCCAGGTTGGAGCTGCTGGTGGTAGTGGACATTTGTGCATGAGGTGTGCTCGCTTGTGGGAACATGTTTGTGTCTTTCTGTGCTGATGATAGCTTTGGCTGAAATATACTTGTATAATGTGTAGAAATCTTATAGTTGTGCAGAACTGCAACTCAACAGTTCTTCTTTACAGGAGTAGCAATCTATCCTTTTCCTAATATTAATATGAACATATTTGACTCTTCATCGATGAACACATCAAGTGCCCTCTGGTGACTTCAGAACCATGAACATGTTGATATACCCATTTCACTGACTCCAGTCTGTTCAGAAAACTGACCCCATCTACTCAGGAAACTGACTCTTGATGTTCTTTCCTCAGTCTGCATCCACTCTGATGAGAGAGATGTTGAACTCAGGAGAATGACAATGTACTATACATCTTGGTACATGATTTTGTTGCAGAAGCATTATAATATTGTGAAGGGTCAAAGTGATGCAGTTATATTTTTCATTAGTAACCACAACTCTGAATTCTTTAAGTAATCTTTGACTGTGCAGTATGTATTACTTATAGAAACATTTTAGCTCCCTTTTTAAACATATGTATTTTAGAAAACTTCCTTTGGGAGTTTAATATACAATTTTATTCTCCAATAGAAAATGCTGTAGTGAGTTTTTTGTTTGTTTTTCCTTGGTATACGTAAGCCCAAACTGGCTCTTGTTCCATGATTGTGTATGGAACTATTAATAAAATACTTAATAATGTTTTTCCTGATGTGCACAACATATTGGTAAATGTACTCATTTCATGCAGTAAAGAGACCCAGTTTTTTAAACAGTTCTCTACAGCTATCCTAACTACTAACTGCAGTTTAGAATTTGTATCCATATTTTCCCAGAAAAGAATCTCATAGCTGAAAACTGAGTGTATGTAAGAATAGTATGTTGCCATACCACAAGACGTTGACTGTTACAAACATGTTAGGACCTTATGAGGAAAACATGCAGATTACTTTTTTGCCAGTATGTTAGTGTGCTCATTCCTCATTAACCAACAATCAGTATTTGTCCCTGAAGACCTTGTGCTTGTTATGCCATCTATAAATTTATCACCTATCTTTAATGTGACAAATTTTGTTCCCTCTTTATGTTGAAGTGCACACTATTTATTTTCTTTATTTTCAGTGTTAATTTATTACATATTGCCCAACTGTAAACATCCTTGAGTGTTTCATTCACTTTTTCTAATAGGAGTTCAGATGTTAATTAATTAAATAGCACATAGAAATATAGAAATAGAAATACAGAAGTAGATATCCTCAGTGTCGCAAAGCAGCTTAAATCACTTAACAAATGCAAGGCTTCTGGTCCAGATTATATACCTGTCAGGTTCCTCTCAGAGTATGTTGATACAATACCTTCATATTTGGCAATTATATACAACTGATTTACTCAGAGAAAGATCTGTACCTAAAGACTGAAAAATTGCTGAAGTCACTCCATAACCCAGAAAGGGAAGTAGGAGTAATCCATTGAGTTACAGGCCCATATAATTAACATCAATTTGTAGTAGGATTTTGGAATATATACTGTATTCAAACATTATGAAGTACCTCAAAGAAAACAATTTATTGACACACAGTGAGCACAGATTCAGAAAATATCGTTTTTGCGAAACACAGCTAGCTCTTAATACTTGTGAAATAATGAGTGCTATTGACAAGGGATGTCAAATTGATACCATATTTTTAGATTTCCAGAAGGCTTTCAACACCCTTCCTCACAAGTGTCTTCTAACCAAACTGCATGCCTATGGAATATCACCTCAATTGTGTAACTGGATTCATGATTTTCTGTCAGAAAGGCCACAGTTAGTAGTAATAGAAGGAAAGTCATTGAGTAAAACAGACGTAATATCCAGCATTTCCCAAGGAAGTGTTACAGGTCCTCTATTGTTCCTGATCTATATTAATGATATAGGAGACAATCTTAATAGATGTTTTAGATTGTTTGCAGATGATGCTGTCATTTACTGTCTTGTATCAGATGATCAAAACGACTTACAAAATGATTCAGATAAGATATCTGTATGGTGCAAAAAGTGGCAATTGACCCTGAATAAGGAAAAGTGTTACGTTATTCACATGAGTACTAAAAGAAAACAGCTGAATTTTGATTACACAATAAGTCACACAAATCTGAAGGCTGTAAATTCAACTCAGTACTTAGGGATTACAATTACAAATAACCTAAATTTGAATGATCACATAGATAATGTTGTGGATAGAGCAAACCAAAGACTGCAATCCATTGGCAGAACGCTTAGAAGGTGCAACAGGTCTACAAAAGAGACTGCTTACATCATGCTTGTCCACCCTGTTCTGGAGTATTACTGTGTGATATGGGATCCACATCAGGTGGGAATGACATCAAAAAAGTACAAAGAAGGGCAACTCGTATTGTATTATCCTGAAATAGGAGAGATAGTGCCACAGACATGATATTTGAATTGGAGTGTCAATCATTAAAACAAAGATGTTTTTCATTGCAATGGGATCTTCTCATGAAATTTCAGTCACCAGTTTTCTCCTTCCATTGTGAAAATATTCTGGCACCCACCTACATAGGGAGAAATTATCATCATGATGAAAAAAAAAATCAGGGCTCTCAGAGAAAAATTTGGTAGTGGAACAGTAGAGAGACAGCTTGAAAGTCATTCATTGAACCCTGTGCCAGGCACTTCATTGTGAATAGCAGAGTAATCATGTAGATGTAGACATGGAAAATACAGAGAGAGAGAGAGAGAGAGAGAGAGAGAGAGAGAGAGAGAGAGAGAGAGAGTGTTGCTACTACTCCTATGTGTAATCTTCTTTAATTCTCTCTAGATGGTCCAGGATGTGGACTATATTGTGAAAGTAACTGGTAAAAATGCAGCTGGTGTGGAGGGTCCTGAAATAACTCACACATTACGAATGACCAGTGGCTCTGTAAGTAAGTTGAGCCAAGGAGTTACACCATCACTTTATCTCTCAGCACCTTTGATGTCTTATGCTGATACAGAACTTCTAGTTGAAGCCGAAGTGGCTCCAGATGCTGAATCTGTTCAACAGGTAATGTAAAACAGCCATCACTATTTGCTGAATGTTCATAAATGGTCACAAAAAAGTGATAAGCGATCTTATGTATCTACTGAAATTACAAATTATTGTAACTTGTCACAATTTATTTTATTTCCACTATGTGTTTTGGAGGTTTAAATCACCATCATCAGGTTGATTCATGTCAATTAAGAAGAAACGTTTATCAAGAGCTCCCATTTGCAGACAGCAATGGGGTGGAGGGGTTGGGGGGCAAGAACCCCCTTCCATACCTCACCTCTGCTCTTTGGGCAAGGAAAAAATAAGTGAGTCAGGTTTTTCTTTCAAGAAAATGATTTAAAAGTCTGTATTACATAGGATTTTAACAGTATCAGGATTGGGACTCTATTATGGCTATTTACAAGTCGCCATTTGTCTTCCAAAATATTAAAAATTCTCCAAACTCTCAGGCTTTGGCTTTCCCTATAGACTTTCATAAAGGGCTCTCTTGACACATGTATTGCATGTATGACATTTGGATACCTTTGTCATTGGCCCCATCAATTACAGGCTTTTTTTGCCTGTCATTTTTATATAAAATACCCTTGTATCAGTTCGTTTACTCATTATAAGATGTTCTTTTCCATAAAATAATTTTAGGTTATGATAATTTACTGTTCTGGCAGGCAGTGTTCTTGCCACCCAATTCTACAGTGTTACTTATTATGAGAGGCAGTCAAATGAAAACTGAACACCTGCTACAGTGGGGCCATGGAATGGTTCCATTCAAAAGTAATCACCACACACATTAAGACATTTACTCCACTGGGAGAAGAGATGATCTGTTCCTGTTTCATAGAACTTGGTTAGTGGCTAATGGATCTACAATCTCACCCGCTCCTGCATTTCGTCACCCTACTTAAACTGACATCAACATGAGATTCTTGGGGATGCTAAGGATATGACAATTATCTGGTGATATATCTGAGCTGTACAGAGGATGTTGCATTGTTTCCCAACCATGCTGAAATGTAGACTTCATCCAATGGGCAGCTTGAGAGCAGGCATTATTGTGCAACATGATGATTCTGTCTGACTGCATTCTGACATTCCAAGGGCAAATGGCAGACCCAACATCTCACATCTCCCACAAATTGAAATCCAAAGCTGTTAACACAAGTTCTGGTAAGGTCATCATGACCTTCTTCTACAATTGCAGGGACCCTCTGCTTGTCATGTTTTTTGAGTGTGAATCCACAATAAATATGAAGTGGTATGAAAACACTTCACAGAAACCAGAAACTGTGACTTTCCATAACATTAAAACACTCAGAAATGCTGTAGAATGGTTAAATGATAGCATTCACCGCCAAATTGCCAATTGAATGAACGCTGTGCTTTAGCGATCTGGTTGGGAAAGACTGCAGTACCCTCCATACAGCCTGATCTTTCACCCTGTGATTCTCAGATCTCCGGCAACCTGAAGAAAGACATTCATGGTCATCGATTTCCATCATACAAGGAAGTGCAAGAGTAGGTTTAGTTGTGGATCCATCAGCAACTGACTGCATTGTATGAAACATGAACTTATCATGATGTCTCCCAGTGGGATAACTGCCTTAATGCATGTGATGATTGCTATTGGATGGAACCATTCCATGGTTCCGTTGTGGTGGGTGTTCCATTTTCATTTCTAAGTGGCATGAGCCCATTATATTAAGCACATTTGGTACATAATGTTGAGTTCCAGAATTACATTGACACAATAGTGGGCCTTGTTAGGTCAATAGGCACATAAACAAGTGTGTGTGTGCACATGCTTTAACAGGGCTTCATTGTCTCAATGCTGGGGCCAGAATGGGGTTGGGATTGACTTGAATGGTGCAAGAGGAGCAAATGTTTTACATGTGTATTGGATCTATGAGCTGTGTAAAGGGAGGGCAAAGGCTAGGGAGGGAAAGGGAGAACAAGATAGGTTTACAGCACCAGAGGAAGTTCATCCAGATACTCACAGGAATAGCTGCATGTTGTGTGATTCTTATCATGGAGTAGAGGGTAGAGTAAAGTGGATAAATGAGACCAGTAAGAAGATGAGAATGTAATGGGGTGAAAGGAGCAGGAAAATGTTTGAATACAGGTGCTGAGGGCAAAACAGGACAAGGACTGTCAGAAAGGACAGGATGATAGGAGTGAGTTTTGAAAAAATAGATCCCCCTCCACTCAGTGAAGCTGATGTTACAGGAGTTGCAGCATGACAAATATGATATAAGTGGCATGAGCTACAAAGCATCACTGAAGTAGACCTCACCACGTTAGGCAGTTGGCAGTGGTCATTGAAAAGGGCAGATATCTGATTATTGATATGGTGCTATAAAAAGTCATATTTTAGTTTCAGTGGAGATGAAATTTTGTGTGACTGCTTCCACAGATGGATATGCTTTTGAAGAGATAGGATACATATATTGTAGTACTGGAATAGTATGTGCTGGATGGCTGCATAGGGGTAGGTCTTCCATCTGCATGTTTTGCATAGATGCGATCCATGTTACAAGTGCTTGGGAGCAGGAGTGACACAAGGAATGATCAGGATATTTCATGTGTTTGGTGGATGGCTGATTATCACTTAGAAGAAGATCAGGAGGAACTTTGTGAAGATTATTCCTCATTTCAGTGCAAGATGAAAATAGTTGAAGCCTTAGGGAAGAATAGAGTTCAAATGTTCCAGTTCAGGATGGAATGGTGTAGTGATACAGTTGAACCTTTGTAGTCAATTTGTGAGTATGTCATGAATGCTAATAGCATAGGAGTGTGTGGCACAGGAGAAGAAGAGGTATGGGAGATGGTCCATATCTGAAAGATTGTACAAGATGTAGATTAGATTAGGTTCAGTGTTTCTTCTGCAGACCCTTAGAGAGGAGATCTTGGATCCTCAGTAGGCTACTCACTAATACAGATAGGATTTGTAAATGCTTGATCTTGTATTATACAGCTGAGAAATGTCAACACATACAACAACCAAAAGTTTCACAGGCATGAAGATCTATTGTTTTGTCACAGTTCTCATTGCAGTGCACTGAGGACATTTTTATTCAAAGAAAATTTGTCAGCTAGCGACTTATGCTAAATTACTGTAGGATGTATAATATCATGCAAAGTATTTGCACCCACCAGGGTGGGGAAGTGCATATTGTTAAACAGTTATGGTAATGGAAATCCCTGATGGAAAGTAAATAATTTGAGGAATAAAGGTAATAACTTACTGAATGGAAAATAAGCAAGAATGAGCACTTTGCTAGCTTTGGACAATATTGTCCTGGCTAACTACACTATGCTGGCGCTGCAGCTTGACTAGGGCAAGCTACAGTGCCAGCACAATGTAATCCACCTGGACAATGTAGTCGTGCAGGTGTAGGTGTACTCTATAGCACTAAAAAAGGATTCGTCCAAAAGCTAGCTAAGTTATCGGTCTTTTTTATGTGCCTTTTGACAGCTTATTAGTGAATTAATTATTTGATAATCATAAGCTCAACAGAGAGCACGTTATGCATTCAGTTGTTAAATAAACATATGTGTTTTCTTGAGAGTTATAGATAGCAAGTGAGGGGGAATGCCTAAGACATGACTTCCCACAGTGTGGCCCCTAGCTTTCTCTCAACAAACCAAATTCAGTGAGAGGTCTTGTTTACATCTGTGATTATAATGGTGTCTTACAGTAAGAAAAACACTTGATATACTGCCAGCAGTTGAAGAGGCAAGAGACAGAATGAACATCATGACTACAAATGTCTGTTACAAAATATGTCACCATGACAAGTGTCCTTTGGCTTCCAGTATTTAAGGATGAAACAAAATATACCTTCAAGGAACCATTGCTCAAAAGTGAGTTCTCAGTGAGAGCATAGAAAAAGATAAGCATATTCCCATTTATTTAGTATCTTCATACCAAAATGTATAACAACTTCATGTGATCAATGAAAACAATATTGTAGTATTCACATTAAATGAAGCAGCTAAACAGATCATGATGTGTCCAAATGCTGTCTTATAAGAAAGCTGTAATGTCTGCTGAATAGTGCTTCTTTAAAACTACAGTAATAGTGTGCTGTTTATAAAGAATGCAAAAGTTTTTTTGTTGTATGAGAAACATGTACCTAACAATAATAATTCAATTGACACTTTTAAAAACAAATAATAGACAATAGTGGTTCTTGTCTGTGTTTTGAATTAATAAATTTGCATAAGGGTTGAGTGTAAAGTCAATTATAAATGCTGGGTAAATTGATTTCCATCTATAAATTCGCTAACAATTTTAATAGCTTAAAATGAGAGCATGGAGCATGGAATGTGAAAATAACTGTGTATGACAACGAAAACAATCAATTAGGCACCAAGCAGCAGCTGAACACACAAATAAAAGACTGTTGTGATTGGCAAGCTTTAGGAGCCAGTGGCTCCTTCTTCAGGTAGAAGGGTTAAAGGCAAAGGAAGAAGGGTGAAGGTAAAGGATTGGAGAGGTCTAGAAGAAGGGGTATATTTTAGGAAAGTCACCCAGAATCATGAGTCAGGGGAGATTTACAGTACAGTACTGCATCTGACAAGATTTGAAAACCTGAGATCTTAAAGGTGGAAGAGAGGGTAATATGCAAGATAGAGATTACTGCTAAAACATCATGCACAAGTTAATAGCAGTGAGTAGCTAAGTGCATTGTATGTAACAGAGGTGGGAGGGGGCACTGAAAAAGAGACGGGAAAGACAATGAAAGATGTAGAAAACTAAAAGAGAGTGAAGCAAAGAGTAGTTACAGTGAAGAAAAGCTGAGATAGAAGAAATTAATGTAAATTATGGCCAGGTGGGTGGTGAGAGCCAAGGACATGTCATAGTGCTAGTTCCCACCTGAGAGTTCTAAAAACCTGGTGCCTGGGGGAAGAATCCAAATGGCAAATATGGTGAAACAGGTGCCGAGGTCATGAATGTCATGTTGTAGAGCATGCTCTGCAACAGAATATTGCAAGTTGCCAATATATACCCTCTGCCTATGCCCATTCATCCTAACTCATAATTTGGTGGTATTTATGCTGATGTAGAAGGCTGAACTGTGTTTACATGTCAGTTGGTATATGACAAGTGTCATTTTGCAGGTGGCATTCCTTTTGGTGGTATATGTTTTGCCAGTTACAGGGCTATTATAGGTTGTGGTAGAAGGGTGCACAGGGCAAGTCTTGCAGTGGGGATGGTTACAGGGGTAGGAGCCATAGGGTAGGGAGATGGGTGGAGAAGGAGCATAGAGTCTGCCAGGAATATTGTGGAGATTTGGAGGGCAGTGGAAAGCTATTCTAACTAACTATATAGAAACAGTCTGTTTCAGCATGATTAGACAACAGGGAGGGCTTCATCATAATCTCTGTTCCTCCTGACAGTGAATGAGTTGAGTTCCTTATATAATTTCATAAAGTAAAGCAGGACCAAAGTGATATATAGATGCCTATTCATGAAGATTTTTGTAATAGGTATAACTATGACAACATTTATGAACTCATTCAGCAAATTAGTACATTGACTGCTGTTACTTTGTACAAAATCAGTTTCCACATAAAGCCAAGTACGGAAACACTCGCAGCAAATATATGTAAGGTAGTAAGAACCAGTTTAAGGTACAGTGAATTGCATGGGTATGGTGTAACATAATTTTCATTTTATCACTGTAAATAAAGTAACTTAATAGTGCTTACAAAATTTCATACAAATAATATAGTTTTGCCATAAAACATAGACATTGTATTCCAGGCAGTAATAAAAAATTAAGTTTATTTTATTGATGATATGTCTCGAAACATTCTTTTTTCTTCTACTTTTTTCTGTGTGACTGGTATCTTATTTACTATTAATGAATGAATAATTTTTTCTATACAAGATAGAGATCAGAGACATCTTCCAGTTACTTGAAAATAAAACAGATGTAGATAGACATCTGTTATAACAAAGAAATCTTATTCAGCCATCTAATATTTTTTTTACAAAACTGAATAATAAAAAACTATTTCATTGGATTGATTGACACTTGAAATGCAATTCTTGTATTAAAGAAAATATATGGGCAACCTCCAGTTGTGGAATTGAAAATTTATACTGCATCAGGACTCAATCCTGGATTTGCTGCTTGTCATTAGCAGTTTCCTCAACAATTTTGGATATCCATGCACACTTCACAGCCAGTCCTAAACTCCAGTGTGTCACTGCCCATGTGTCATTAACCTGCTCTTGTACACTTACTGTAATGCCTGTACAGGGGAGACATTTAATCAAAAGTCGCTAGCCTGGTATCAGCAGATAAATATGATATTGCAGTGTTTCCATTTGTAAGAAGTATGATGAAATGTTCCTTCAGATGTGCATACATGCATGCAGTTGTAGCACAGAAGTGCCACCTCTAGATGCAGCATTGGGGCAGAACGAGGCACCATTAGCAACATCATTACCGAGATGTATTGATGAAACCTCGGACACTAGTGCACAATCGCCTGCCTTTCTGGCCTCAGTTCACTGACCACATTTGCTGCCACCTCCTGTGGATCCTGTATCTGCACCTGCAGAGCTTGGATAGTCAGTAAATTATTTGTCGCCATTGGCTACCTTCAACTTCTGCAGCTACTCTCACCTCCACCGCTTACCATTGACCCACATCCAATTGACGTCCTTTACATGTGACTGAAACTGATTTTGATGAATAAAGTAGACAATACAGCAAATTTTGGTAAAATACATTTTTAAGTAATGATTTTCTGCTAACCTTTCTGTTGTTACATACTTTCCCACACACTTAAATTTACAGAGCTACAAAATTTGTCCTTATATAACTCATATCCTTCATTCTACTATGCTTCCATCATATCAAAATGAACTCCAGAAGCATGAACCATCTCTGTCATTTCCTCTAAACTTACCATAACAGATTCCTATCTTGAATACTATGCCACTAGATTCTCAGAGTTCCTCAAGTTTCACAGCATACTTTTGCTTCTTCTTTTGATGCTGCCTGAAAAACAGATGACTGTATCTCAGAATCATTAATTCCTCAATGCAAAGTATTTTGTCTGAAGCATAATTATTGCTCATGATACCATAAAAATGAACTGGTCTAATTTTGCAGTTTTGATCATTGAGTTGTTTGATATATTAAATCATGCCAGTAACAGCTGAAATACACACATCACCTCGGTTCCAAGGGTTCCGAATCCCGTACAGAAAATTGCAGTATAGATCAACATAAACATCATTTCCACCCTTTTTATTGCTCATGAAAACCACATATTGCATGTTTTACCACCATACAATGATACCTTCAAAGGTGGTAGTCCAGATTGCTGTACACACCAGTACCTCTAGCACCCAGTAGCATGATCTCTTGCATGTATTTGTCATGGCATACTGTCCACAAGTTCATCAAGGCACTGTTGGTCCAGATTATCCCACTCCTCAATGGTGATTCGCCATAGATTTCTCAGAGTTGTTGGTGGGTCACATTGTCCATAAACAGCCCTTTTCCATCTATCCCAGGCATGTTCGATGAGGTTCATGTCTGGAGAACATGTTGGCCACTCTAGTCGAGCAATGCAGTTATCCTGAAAGAAGCCATTCTCAAGATGTGCATGATGGGGGTACAAATTGTTGTCCATGAAGGCGAATGCCTCGCCAATGTGCTGCCAATATGGTTGCATTATCATTTGGAGGATGGCATTCATGTATCGTACAGCCATTATGGCGCCTCCCATGACCACCAGAGGTGTACGTTGGCCCCACATAATGCCACCCCAAAACAGCATGGAACCTTCACCTGGCTGCACTTGCTGAACAGTGTGTCTAAGGCTTTCCGCCTGACCGCGTTGCCTACAAACATGTCTCCAACGATTGTCTGGTTGAAGCATATGCCACACTCACCAGAGAAGATAACAGGATGCCAATCCTGAGTGGTCCATTCAGCATGTTGTTGGGCACTTGTGTAATGTGCTGAATGGTGTCATGGTTGCAAAGATGTACCTTGCCATGGACATCAGGAGTGAAGTTGCACATCATGCGGCCTATTGCACACAGTTCGAGTCGTAACATGACATCCTGTGGCTACATGAAAAGCATCATTCAACAGGGTGGCGTTGATGTCAGGATTTCTCTGAGCCATAATCCATAGGCAGTGGTCATCCACTGCAGCTTGCCTGAGCAGGCATTCATCGACAGTTCCTCTCTCACTGTATCTCCTCCTTGTCCGAACAACATCACTTTGGTTTACTCTGAGACACCTGCACACTTCCCTTGTTGAGAGCACTTCCTGGCACCAAGTAACAATCTGGACATGATCGAACCACGGTATTAACCATCAAGGCATGATTGAACTACAGACAACATGAGCCATGTACCTCCTTCCTGGTGGAATGACTGGAACTGATCGGCTGTCGGAGCCCCTCTATCTCATAGGCACTGCTCATACATAGTTGTTTACATCTTTGGGCTGGTTTAGTGATACCTCTGAGCAGTCAAAGGGACTGTGTCTGTGGTACAATACCCATAATCAATGTCTATCTTCAGGAGTTCTATGAACTGAGGTGATGCAAAATGTTTTTTGATGTGTGTATATTCGTGCTTATTACAGATTGCCAGAATATGACAGTGTAAAAGGACTTGTACTCCAGTAATGTTGTATTAATAGAGTACAACATCATCCTATGGACCACAATCCCAGATGATGATGATGATCATGATGATGGTGATGTTTTCTTCTATTGGATAGGTCTATCTCTGCAAGTTCATTAGTATTCAATCCTCCCAACTTTTTGTCATCCTTTTTGTAGCTGTGTATGACACATTTATCTTGATGTTGTCAGTTAACTGAATCTTCTCCTACCTCAGGTCCTCCTTACAGTCACCAGTTCCTCTAGTGAATCCATTATTATACAATCTCTTCTCATTCAGTGCCCAAGCCAATTTCTTTCCATCTTCTTAATTCTTTCCGGTGTTTGTATTTTTTCCTTCACCCTCAAAACAATCAAACATCTGCTTCATGTGGTCCTCCTCAACACAGCATGCCATCTTCCTAGATGCTGACCTCCTCCTCTCTGATGGCTCCATCCGTACCTCCGTCCACATTAAACCCACCAATCAGCAACAGTATCTGCATTTCGGCAGCTGTAATCCCTTTCACACCAAAACATCCCTCCCATACAGCCTGGCCAACCAGGTACAGCATATCTGCATTGACAAAATTTCCCTTGCTCAGTATGCTGAGGGTCTCACTAAGCCCTTCACAGACAGGCACTATCCCCCAGACCAACTCCACAAACAGATGTTCTGTGCACTTTTCCCTCACACCCCAATCCTCCCACCACCTGTGAGAACCAGTCACAAAGAATTGGACTGGTACAACTGTAATACATCTTTTTCCAGGGCTTTGATCACCTATCATTGTGGTCTCAAATGAAGTGCCATCATTCCTGAGATACTTCCCACCCCTCCAAAAGTGGTGATTTGTCACCTGCCTAATCTCCACAACATCCTAGTCCATTGCTATACCACTCCCAATCCTAGCTCCTTGCACAAGTATCATATTCGTGTGGAAGACCCAGGTGCAGAACCTGCTCAATCCCCCCCCCCCCCAGCACTTCCTGTTCCACTACTGCCACAGGTTTGTCTTACCCCATCAGGGGGTCAGGCCACCTTTGAAAGCACCCATGTCATTTACCAGTTCTGTTGCAATCATTGCACAGCTTTTTATGTTGGTATGACCACCAACCTGCTGTCCATGAGGATGAATAGCCACCACCAAACTTTGGCCAAGAGATGTGTGGAATACCCTGTGGCATAACATGCAGCTGAACATAACACACTTGATTCCACTGGCTGTTTCACATTCCAGTACATATGTATTCCCCCCTCACCACCAGCTTTTGTGAACTGTGCAGATGGGAGTTATCCTTACAACACGTTCTCCACTCCTGTAATTATCCTGGACTCATTCTCATCATCTCCCACCTTGTTTATTTGCAGTCTTCTGCTAATGCATCTGCTGATCATTCCTCGCTCCTCTCCTTTTTTGCCTCCCCCCCCCCCCCCCCCCCCTCATCTCCCTGCCCCACAAGCTCATGACACTGTGCCTGTTGGCAGTCTAGTCCCTGCACACTCCACCAGACAGCATTTGTCTCTCTCCCCACCAGTACACCACTGTCCCTTCCCTTCTCCTTCCCCACCCTCTCCAGATAGCTGCTTGCATCCCACATGATGTTACATTCCGGCCCGAGATGCTCTGTCCATTTTGCACCTTCCACTTTTCTCTAGATCCATATCTCAAAAGCCTCTAAGCATTTCTCCTCTCTCCGCCACAGTGTTTATGCTTTGGCACCATACAGGCCAACATTCCATACAAAACACTTCACTAACCTCTTCCTCAGCTGTTTATTTGTTAGCCAACAGAAAAACTTCCATTTCAGTTATATCTGTAACTGTATACTTCAGGTGGCTCCTCAATCTCCTCATCTACTTCTTTTGTATTTTGGCTTTTGGATATATTAATTTGTTCAACTAATAATGTAACAAATTCTTGAGAAGCAAGAGGGTTGGGGGGTGCACCAAGTGCATTGATGACAAAATATTTCAACTGATAATTCAATTCAAGTCACAATTTCCACAGCACTTTCTCACAGAGCAAAACGACTGATCAATCTTAAGCAGTTTTACTCCATGTATCACAGTTATGTGTAGTACCCTGGTATTGGTCCAGTCTGATCACCTACTTCATTTTATTCTCTGTAATCACTGTCTGATTCCTCAGTAGAATGCTGATTTGAAGGTGGTGCATAGACACTTACACCACCTGAAAATTAGCCCACAAACTTGCCCCATTCTCATTTGTTAATGTTGCCTAGCTATTCAAATTCTACATCACTCAGCTTCCCCTTAATACTAATCATTTTATGAGGAAAATTAACCACAGTTAACTATCATCATCAGTGAACTATCTAAAAAAAGAATAGAATGGCTATTAATGCAATACAAGAAACATATTGGCTACATTATAAACATACTTACAAATATGCAAGCTGATATCAGATTGTTGACAATGAGTTATCTCATTACTGCCATCTGAGCAGAATATGCTGCTCTGTACTACAAGATTACTTGCAGATGTTGCATGTGCAGTTTGCCCTTTTTGGCCATGACAGTCAGCATGTTAAACAAAGTTATAGGGAGAATGAAGTATATACCATGAAAACAGTATGATCAAATAATATTTGCTGGTACTCCCCAATACATTTTCTATTGAGGTTTGTTCTAGAGAACTCTACACTCTTTTGAAGCAATGTAAATGTCTGCATGCCCATCTCCATATGAAAGATTTAAATCTACTATGAATCACAATATTTCATGTTGCAAAGAGGTTTTAAATACACTGATGCTGAAAGTTTCAAAATGTGATAATAAAGAGTATGATGATTATGCCATGAAAAATGGTTGATCCAGGAATACTTTCTGTTGTTCCTCAAAATGTTTTCTCTTGTATGGTTTGTTCTAAAGAACCTTCTGTATGTCAACATGCACGAGTCTATACCAAGATTTACACCCACTATGAATTAAAAAGTCTTTCATTGATGCAAGGATTGTTTAAATATGCTGGTGCCAAAATTTTCTATTTGCTTCCCACAGAGCTTAAGAGCTAAAGAAACAGAGAGACTGTTAAACTGCTTTTTTTCTCTCCCTGCCAAAGGGCAGTCTTCCTTCTCTGTTAATAAGTTCGCAAATGCAAACTTATAATATACATCATTATTAAAAAAGACTCATCCAACCCCCAACCCAAAAAGTGTAAATATAAGTATTATTGTGATATGGGAATTATAATGTAGTAATTATGTATGTAATTTTTAAATCCATTGTTATATTGATTGATGAGTTTTTGAATCCAACTGTACTAATACCTTGTTTGTAATATACAAGTATATTTAAGGATTAAATCAAGCAGTGGAAAATCCAGAATGGAATGTAACAATATGAAAAGGATAGTTGCTGCTCACTGTATAGAGACGATGGAGAGTTGCAAACAGGCACAACATACAGACTCTCGGAAAGTGAACTTTCAGACAACAAGGCCTTTGTCAAAATCTGATAAAATACACACACACACACACACACACACACACACACACACACACACACTCACACACACTCATATGCAAACAGAACTAACATGACCACAGTATGGGGGAGGAAGGGGGAAGGGGGATAGCTGGATAGGGATGGGGGATGATAAAGTGCTGGTTGGGAATCATACAGGGACGAGATGGAGAGAGAGTAGAGAGAGTAGGACACCTAGGTGCAGTTTGGTGGTTAGATAAAGGGCAGGGGGGAACAGAAAAGGGTAGAAGTAAAAAGACTGAGGGTGTTTTGGTGGAATAGAGAGCTGTGTAATGCTGGGAGAGGGAAGGGGCTATATGGGTAAGGACAATGACTAAAAAAAAAGGTTGAGGCCAGGAAGTTACAGGAACATAGGATATATTGCAGACAGAGTTCTGGCCTGTGCAATTGAGAAAAGCTGCTGTTGGTGGGAAAGATCCAGATGACATAGGCTGTGAAGCAGTCATTGAAATTAAGAACATTGTGTTGGGTGGCACGCTCAGCAGCTGAGTGGTCCAGCTGTTCCTTGCTCACATTTTGGTGGTGGCCATTCATGCAGGGAGACAGATTGTTGGTTGTCATGTCCAGGTAGAATGCAGCACAGTGGTTGCAGTTTAGCTTGTAGATCACGTCTGGTTTCACAGGTAGGGATAGATTATGTTTGTGACTGAACTGGAAGAAGTGGTGGTGGGAGGATGTATGGGACATGTTTTGCTTGTAGGTCCATCACAGGGATATGACTCATGAGTCAAGGGGTTTGGAGCAGGGGTTGTTTAGGGATGGACAAGGATATTGTGTGCATTCGGTGGGAGGCAGTATACCACTGTGGGAGAAGCGGGAAGGATAGTAGGTAGGGTATTTCTCATTTCAGGGCACAACATGAGGCAGTTGAGATCCTGGTGGAGAATGTAATTCATTTCTTCCAGTCTTGTGTGCTACTGAGTCATGAGGGGAATGCTCCTCTTTGGCCAGATAGTGGGACACTTAGTGGTGGTGGGTGACTGGAAAGATAAGGCATGAGAGATCTGTTTCTGTAGAAGATTGGGTGGGTAATTATGGTCTGTGAGGGCCTCAGAAGGACTCTCAGTATATTTCGAGAGGGAGTGCTTGCCACTGCAGGTGTGATGGCCATGGGTGGGTAGGCTGTATGGAAGGGACTTGGTATGGAATGGATGGCAGCTGTTGAAATGGAGGTATTGCTGGTGGTTGGTAGGTTTGATATGGACAGAGGTACTGAGGTGGATGTCAGCATCGAGGAAGGTGTGAAAGGGAGATGTTGTTGAGGTTCTGGAGGAATGTGGATAGGGTGTCCTCACCTTCGATCCAGATCACGAAGATGGCATCAGTGAATCTGAACCAGCTGAGGGGTTTGAGATTCTGGGTGTTTAGGAAGGATTGCTGTAGATGGTCCATGAATAGGTTGGCATAGGATGGTTCCATACAGATGTCCATAGCCATATCTCATACTTCTTTGTAGGTAATGCCTTCAGAGAAGTAGTAATTGTGAGTGAGGAAATAGTTGGTCATGGCGACTAGGAAGGAGGTTGTTGGTTTGGAATTGCTCAGGTGTTGGGAAAGGTAGTGTTCAATAGTGATAAGGCCATGGGCTTTAGGGATGTTAATGTCAAGGGAGATGGTATAAACAGTGACGAGCAGGGCACCATGTGGTAAAGAAACAGGAACTGAGGAGAGTCAGTGGAGGAAATTGTTGGTATATTTTATATAGGAGGGTAGGTTACAAGCAATAGGCTGAAGGTGTTGGTCTACGAGAGCAGAGATTCTCTCAGTGGTGGCACAGTAACCAGTCACAATGGGGTGTCCTGGGTGGTTTGGTTTGTAGACTTTAGAAAGCATGTAGAAGGTAGGAGAGCAGGGAGTAGTAGGGCTGAGGAGAGGATCTGGGATGAGCCTAAAGATTTAATCCTGCTGGATTTCTGGAATGAGGTTACTGTGGCAGGGTTTGTAGGTATATGAATGTGGCAGCTGGCGGAGTCCTTCTGCCAGGTATTCCTTGTGGTTAAAAACAACAGTGGTGGAGCATTTGTCAGCAGGTAGGATTATTAGGTCAGGATCAGTTTTTACATGACAGATTTCATCTCTTTCTGTGGATGTAAGGTTAGTTTGCATGTTGCGGGATTTGAGGAATGATGGTGAACCAAGGTTTGAGGTTAAGAAATTCTGGGAAGCTAACAGGGAGTGATTTGAGGACAATGGAAATGGATCACCTATCCCATCAAAAGCAGGGCTACTTGTGGAACCAGTGATATGATCTACAAGCTGATCTGCAACCACTGTGGTGCATTCTATGCGAGCATGACAAGAACAGACATGAATGTCCACTGACCAAGAGTGTCCAGGAAACAGCTTGACGACTCTGTTGCTGAGCATGCCACCCAACATGACATTCATCATTTCAATTATTACTTCACAGCCTATATCATCTGGATCCTTAGCACCAACACAAGCTTTTCTGAAATGCACAGGTGGGAACTCTCTCTGGAATATATCCCATGTTCCCCTAACCCTCCTGGCCTCAAACTTCATTAGTCATTGCCCTTACCCATCTAGTCCCTTCCCTGTTCCCATTCTGGCACTGCACAGCCCTCTATTCAACCTATGCATCCTCAGTCTTTTTACTTCTCTCCTTTCCCACTACCACCCAACTGCATCGCACTGCCCTACTTTCTCTCCACCTCACCCCTGTACGCTCCTCTAGCAGCACTTTACCGTCCTCCACCCCTACCCAGCTATCTCTCCCTCTCCCCACCCTAGCTTCCTCCTTACTCCCACCACCCAGTTGCCTCTCCAGTCATGCACTGCTGCTCACGGTCTGGCTTCAACTGCCAGAGACTGTTGTCATGTGTGCGAGAGTTGTGTTTGTGTGAATGTATGTGTGTACGTTGTCTATTTTTGACAAAGACCTTGTTGAGTGAAAGCTCACTTTCTGATAGTCTTTTTATTGTGCCTATCTGTACTCAGCATCTCCACTATTTGGTGAGTAGCAACTATCCTTTTCATATTGTTATATCAAGTACTATATTTGTGTGTTGTGTAACACCAGTAAATGTTGGTGACACCAATGCTACTATGTTTAAAATCCAAGGCAAAATCATTGACCCATGAATCAACAGAACTTGTATACAGTAATAAAATTAAGAATAAATTAAACAAGTCACAGCCTGCAAGCCCTCGTTCAAATAGTATGTTTCATTTTGCATGGTACATGACCATAGTATGTGTGTGATATATTGCTACTGGTATTAACTGACAACATTTTTTGTACTGTTATGCCACATCCTTACATCTTTTATTTTCCTTTAAAACAGAACTTTATTATGTAGTTGAATTATTTTTACCTAATGTCATTCATTTGAAGCTCATTTATGAAATGCCTGAACTTGTGAATTATGTATCTCATCAGTATAACATAATACAATCTATGGTTTGTCATAAATAGAAGCTTTTTATTAACTTTCTTGACCTCATTTCATAATTACTATAATAAAACAATTTTAAAACTTATGCAGGTAATTGACATTAATTTTTATTTTTTATTTTTAGTAATATGGTGCATAGCTGAAATAGATAATATTTATACCTAGACATTGAATTTTGCTTTTGATTTTCATTCTTCCAGTATCATTGGCTAGTGCAAGACATGAATGGTAACTCTGTGGATGTACCTCCTGCTGATGGTCCCATACTAAGAGTTCCACCAGCCACTCTCCGTGGTGGCTACACTTACAATGTCACCTGTACTACTGTCATCAACATGGAAACATTAAAAGTTAAGATCTGTGTTTTTTAACATGGTTTGTGTACTGTAAATAAGTTTCAGTCATAGAAGCATCATCTCATTGTTACACATATAGTTCAGATTATGTTCATCATGTATTGAAAAATGTATTCATGCATAATACAATCCAGTAACCTTATGTAAACATCCATTCCAAATACAAAATATTAAAGTAGTTTAGCCACAAAATGGAAATCACTATGTGCCCAGTTGTAAAACTAAGAAAGATACATTAAAGAATGATTATATTAGATTAGTCATGAATAAGAACCCATGCCATGTCTTGATGCATGCTGGGGATGAATGTGAGAAATAGTCACAACTGTCTTGGTTGGGTGGTTCTAGGGAATATGCATCCACAAATGCTCCTAGCAGGCATAATGTTTCACTGTAAACCAACTTGACTGCTAAAGAGTCTAAATCTGGTTTGTGGGTACTCCTCAGGCCGAGTAAAACCATTGGCAGGATGGTGGTCCACTTTCTCCTGTGGCACATCATGGCTGCCTTCAGAGAATGATGCCAGTATTCTATCACCCTGTTAGTGGTTGGGTGGTAGCTTGTAGTATTATGGTGTTCTGTGCCACATAATTTTGTAAGATGGCTCAACAGTACAGACTAATATTGGTGTATGCTGTCCCTTATGTCATGTAGAAGACAGCCAAAATGTGATATCCAAATAGAAATGAAGGTGGAATCTTAAACCTCTGTCCAGATGTTATCTATTGGCACTGCTTCTTTCCAGCAGGTGAATCGATACAATCATTCCCTGTAAGTACTATTGCCAATTTGATGGATGTAATGAGCCTACAACTTAAATATGGACATGCATTATGTGACCAGACATATCCAGAAATTCTCCCACTGGTGGAAGCAAATTTTGGTTGACCTTGTGCTACTGATATTTGATGCACCTAAATGCCTGGCCAAACAAATGTGTGAGATTAGGTGAGTTATTGGTCTAACTCCAGGCTGACACAGATTATGTAGGCTGTTCAGTGCTCATCTTTGGAATGTGGCAGGCAGAAAAGGTCAAGGTTTACCATTTGCTTTGTCACAATATAACTTTATTTTGGCTCCACGCACATTGACTAATTGGAGGTTCATGTTTATGATATATCTTTGAGTAGGGTTCTTGACTCTTGACCAGTCTGTTATGCTTTGGCAAGTTGAGCTAGATCAGTCGAACATGAGATGCTGCTGAACTGAGAAAGGCAACTGGTGACTATATTGTCGATCCCAGAAATATGTGTCACATCCATGCTGAACTGGAATATGTATGTGGTGTATGAGTAAAGTAATGAGATTGACAACACTGTGTTGTTCTACTTGAGTAGACCAGCATGTTCATCCCTTCCAGATGCTTAATCTGTATTTCAGCTCTATACTGCCATTATGTGATTTGTGAGAGTGCAGTCAGTGAAGCTGTGTTTTTGTTGTGTGCTATGAAAATGGAGCATCAGGATTGAGAGCAATGTTATGCCATCAAGTTTTGTGTTAAGATTGGGAGACCCATGAGTATGACACTTGAAAAGTTGAAACAGTTCTACAGGGAATATTCTTTACCAAGGGCACAAGTTTTTCACTGGCAGAAGTCATTTTTGGAAGGCCAAGAACACACTCTGGGAGACCTTCAACTTCAAAAACCAATGAAAACATTAAATGTGTGCATGCTCTTGTGTGATCAGACTGACAGTTAACAATAAAAATGATAGGTGACCTGTTAAATTCAAACCCTTTCACTGTGTATCAAATTTTGACTGAAGATTTGCACATGCAAAAGATTTGTGCCAAAATGGTGCTGAAAAACCTTGCAACTGAGCAGAAGGACAATCAAAGAGATGTGTATGTTGATCTTCAAGAGAGGATTGCCAATGACCACAAATAGTTCAGTCAGGTGATCATAGATGATTGATCCTGTGTTTTTTAGTATGATCCTAAGACAAAGTGGCAGAGAGAGGAGTGACACACTGAGACATTTCATCAAATGAAAGAAAGCTCAAATGAGAAAATCAAAGACCAAAACAATGCTGATTTGCTTTTTTGACATTAGGGGTATTGTGCACAAAGAACTTGTTCCTCCAGGACAAACTGTCAACCAAACATTTTACGAAGATGTCCTTGAAAGGCTCGGGAAAATGATGACTTGACTGAGAGCAGATACTGCACACAAATTGATACTGCATAATGACAATGTCCCATGTTAAATGGTCACTTCCATCACATAATTTTTGGCCTCAAAAGGCATTTCTGTTGTTGAACACCCCCCCCCCCCCCCAATTCATCTATTCTCAGTACTTGTGGCTTTTTCTTTTGCCAATATTGAAAAATGTCTTTAAAAGTCATCACTTTGGGACTCTGGAGAACGTTCAAAAGAATATGACTGACACATTATAAACCCAACAAGTTGAAGTACTGTTCCAAGACTGGAAACAATGACTCCACAAGTGTATAACTGCCAAAGGGAGAAATGTTTTTTGAAACAAATGAAAGCTTTGGTAGATAAAAAATCAGTCTCATTACCTTTCTCACACACCTCATTGATTGCACTGCTGAGGTGAGTAATTGATACTGTTTTGGCAAAAAGCAAATGTAAAAGGCAGAGGTCAGTATAAATAATAAATTCCCTGGCTTCCCTTTGTGGTCAAAAGTATTTGAAGGCCTCATCAATACCAGAAGCTTTCTGTCACAAGTGCTCCATTTCTAGTGTGTCTGTGACAGCTTGCAGGAGAAGAAAACTGGAAGCTACCAAGCCTATCATACAGTTGTTATAGTGCGCCACCAATTGCTGTCTGGCTCACATTGACCACTATCGCTAAGGGGACATTTGGCTTGGTGAATGCAAGCAATGTAGCTTCCACTATGCTCTGCTTGGTTGCCTCAAAAGCAAAGGTCATATCATCCACCCACAAAACTGGTGAGTTACCTTTGCTCTTTGAAACAATGAGCACTGCTATTAATGGTTCGTCAACTTGGCGACACATGGCAGGTGCCGGCAATGGAATTTAAGCACACCAAGAAAATGACACAGTTCCTTATATGTTCTTGGTTGTGGGATTTGCAAGATGGATTCAATTTTCTCAGGAAAATGTAGGGAACCTGACAATGATATTTTATCCAGGAAGTTAACATGTGTCTATCTGAAAATGCAATTTGCAGTATTTAAAATTACAGTGTACTGTTATAAACATTTAAACACCTCAGTTAAATGCTGCTGGTATTGTTCTGGTAAGGCCGAGAACACCAGAATCTCATTCAGGTATGAACTGCAGAAGGAGAAACCTTGTAATGCCAAATTCATTATCCTTTGTTGGGTTTGGCCAGATGTCATGAAACACCTCTTGAATAAACCAAATGGAGTAATTATGGCTATCTTCGGTACATCTGTCTCTGCCACTGGAGTCTGAGGGTAGCCTTGGCAGTCTAGGACACGGAATATGATCCTACTACTTAACACTAATTAACAGTCTCATAGTAAGGGTATAGGATACCAATCCAGCACGATTCTGGCATTGAGAGCTCAATAATCCCCACCTGGATTCCATGCTGCTTCTAGGCGTTAAGTCAAGTGGGGATGACAAAGGACTACTTGATGGGTGACTAACGCCTTCCCGAATTATGCTGTCGAACTAAGCTTTTGCTGTGGCCAGATAGTCTTGGACCAAATATCAGGGTCACCAGGATATTGGTGGGCCATTGGTAGTTTTAAAATAATGCATAGTGTTGTGATGCTCCCCTCACAGTGCTCCAGCTGTTCATTTCAGGGCTGGGAATTTCAGTAGTCTGTGTACTCGCCTCTTGTAGCTTTTACGAACGTGACCTTGTCTGTCTGTATGTGTTACTGTATTTCATCGGAAACCTGAGGTGGTTAATCTGGTGATCCATCAACTGGCCAAGTGCTCACCAAGTCTGGCAACATTTGGAACAGACTGGAAAATATGCCCCTCTTATGGGTTCTGATATGTCCACAATTGTCAAATCCCACACCACGTCAAGCCCTAATCCAAGATGTAGCTTGATCTACAGTTACCAAACAATGGTATAATAGGATTATTAGTTGCAGTGAAGCAGAGGGTGGTTGGTGATCACTTTCTACATAACTTTGTGCATTCAAATTTGCAATAGTCTGGCCCAATGCCCACCAGATATTTCCATCTCAACTTGCAGTTGCTTATGAACAGACATTGATCTCAGCAATCAGATGCCACACCTATGTCCGGTGGCAGATGATGGGCGCAGGACATAGTAGATTTGTGTACCAAATCTTTTGTTGTACTGACAGACACAGGTTTGATTTGTCCCTGGCATCAAGGAGGTAGTTGACGAGCTACTTCTCAATCTCTCTTGGTTATGGCCAATGTCCTTGCCATGGTCCTGACAAGTCAACAGTTCACCAACCTGTTTTGTCAAAAAATCAACCCTGGCTACCAGAACATCATAATAAATACATATAACCACGGGCATCAACAAACTGTTGCATGATACCATCACTGCACTTATCTGTGTGGGTGTTATTGCATCAAATAAATTATCAGCCAATTCAACAACTATGTGCAAAGCCATATCTGTTTGAGATTCTATAATAGCCTTCACTTGAGGTGGCACACCACTTCTCCACAATGTGTGCTGAAGACTATCAGCCATGGTACTGGTGGCAACCTAACTCCTTAAGTGTTTCAAGTCTTAGACTCTATTTTCTTTCTAGAATTTACTACTGTTGCTATATGCCTCTGTTTTAATAAGAGTGTTGTATGTCCATCTGTTATTTCACAGGGCATATTGCAGGTTCAGATTACTCATCGAGGTCTCAAAGCAGTTATTACAGAAACAGAAATTGTGATTGGAACAGGGCATGAACTACAATTGGATGCATCTTTATCATATGACCCAGATAACAACCCTGGCAAAATTGAGGTAAAACTAATTAAATCATGTATCTTCTGTCATACAGAATTATCAGAATGGAAACAATTTATTGCTGTCTGACAACTTCATCTCTTATATATGCACACAGAAAATGAGGAGTTACAACCAATTACCTACAGGCAATTGAAGGTCATCAAATGGGTACATTTAAATAAAAAGAATTGCCCTTGCCTTCACAGTAACTATACATGGCATGGATATATAAATATATGTGTGTGTTTTTTAAATTGTGAGACAGAATTGCTGATCAGTAATTACCATCAGGATGCAAAATTTCAGTACTTCGCCTGTGTGTGTGTTCAACTCTTATATTGAAAACACCTCCCCTTACCCCTCTTTGTGTTCATCTCTTCCTTCCTCTGTCTGTCCACCTCATCCTCTTACCTCTATCTGTCAATCTCTTCCTCCCCACTCTATTTGGCTCTTCACTTCTCCTCTTCCTATCTTTGTCCATTTTCCCCACACTTTAAATCTGACCATATCTTTCTCCCACCTCCCTCTGACAAAATCCTCTTTCCTGTCTTTTTGCATCATCACCTTTCCAACTCCTGTTCCACCTACCCACTGACACATCAATTTTCAATCCATTATCTCTATTTACGTCTGAATTCCTTATAACTCCCTACATAGCTCTACACACAGTGCTTACTATTTATTTCTGTTAAAACACTTTGACCATAAGTTTTCACCTTCTTATTTTCAATCATTTTTAAAAATTTTCAATGAAGTGTTTTCTCTCCTTATCATACAGCCATTTAATCCATGCTTGGTTTACCTCTGCCAATTCTGGAAACTCTACTCTGCCCTAGGAAATCTCAAAACACACATCCTCTTTCTGAAATATTGTATGGTGGATGGTATCCCACCTAACTGGCTTACCATTGAAATTGGCACCTTGAGTTGTCATCCATCCTACTGCAAGAACTTTCATGTCTTTCATTTCCGACAATCACTCACCCTCACCAACCTGGTCCTTCATAGTTATAGAACCCAAGCTCAAACCATACTTGACAACTGCTTCTCCTTTCACAAAATCCTTTTACTCTGTGACCACAACATCCCTTGACCTACTGCTGCAATAGAGATTCTCAGCAGTTGGCACATTCTCAGCACCATCTGAGGAAGCTGTCCCATCTACCTTCTGTACTATGCCCACATGGTGTTATCTATAACTGCCTCTCAATTTGATCCAACACCTTCCTCTGCCCCCACCCCTCGCCCTCATCAACCCTCACAGGTCCCTGACTATGACTTGCTGACTTACTCCTCCCTTCCACTCTCCATGTAATAGACTTCCCCTAAACACCCATCCCATACCACTGTTGTCAACCTTTCTGCCAAAACTCAGATCCATGCAGAAGTCTCAGGTATTTATAAAGGCCTCACCTTCATCCCAAAACCTAAATTCAGTCATGCTGTTCATCTAAAGGACATTCTTTCCTTTACCCACTCTCTACAGTGGAAACATTTCTTTGCTCCATATCCCACTGACATCAGCTAACCAACCCCACACCGACCCTTGCTTAAAACAGTTCCAACCTCCCTCCAGCTGATCCTTATCCCCTTCATCTTATCATCCTCTGTTTATCTTTCAGGAATTCCTCACTTATAACCTGACCTTACCTTCCTAAATCCAACCCTAGTGAACCCAACATCACTCATATGGAAACCACAGCTACCTGTAACTGGAAAAGCAGTCCAGATTTTATCATTCTTCCTGCAGAAATAGGCTTCACCACAGTTTATAATTTTTCCCTCTAGTTTGTTGTATTTCAGTTTAATGCATTGCTTATGATTAAAAAGGTGTATGCATGGATGGATCCCCACACAATATGGCTTCAGTTGTTAAGTAAGGTATGGTTTATTGTGTTGTATGCTTTTGTCAGGTCTGAAAATGTACCTGAAGTTTGCATCCTCTGGTCCACTGGACAGTAGTACATTTCATGGAAGAAACTGCAGTTTGTGTATGGTGAATGGGACACTAAACTTGGACAGAATAATAATTTAGAATATCTTACTGAAATCAAGAATGGGTTATAAAGACATTTACCTTATTTACATTTTTATACACTGGCTTCACAATACCCGTTTTTAAAACAGCTTGATACATGATGTCTCTAATTCTGCAATTAATCATGTAGGTGAGAGGTTTTGAGATTTCCTTCAAGCACTGGGTATGCCATCCCATCCAGATGAATTCTTTTTTTCGGAATGTGGATTACCTTTTCTACTTCCTGCTCATTCACTTCCATAAATTCAACCTCATTACACTCAATGAGGTGGCATGGGGACTCAATGTGTGCATCTGTAATATGGGTTGGCCGGCCAGAGTGGGCGAGTGGTTCTAAGCGCTTCAGTCTGGAACCGTGCGACTGCTATGGTCGCAGGTTCGAATCCTGCCTCGGGCATGGATGTGTGTGATGTCCTTAGGTTAGTTGGGTTTAAGTAGTTTTAAGTTCTAGGGGACTGATGACCTCAGATGTTAAGTCCCATAGTGCTCAGTGCCATTTGAACCATTTTGTAATATGGGTTGGTTGGTCAGTAGGAACAGTGAAATAGTTTTTAAGAAATAGTTTTAAAAAAATACTTCATACATTATTTGTGTTCTTCACAATATGCTTATGCTGTTTTATTATCATGGAACCTTCAACAGTACTTGTCAGTTAACTCTCAGGATGATTACTTTTATTATCAGTGCACTCTGTTGCTTTGCAGTTAATTTGCTTTCTAAAGTCAATGATTTAAACTTTAAAAGTTTTCATTATTTGACTGTATTTTTACTTAGAAATCTGTAGTATAGTAGCTTTATAGAACAGATTTAGATCATGGATACAATAACCAAACCTAAACAGACTTGGTGGGGTTTCAGTCTAGGATTAATTGCATTCTGGCAATGTTTAATGTATGTTTGGGGTGTCTCTGACAGGACAGCAGCAGTTATAATGTCCAACAGTGTTTAACAGAACGCATTCCATTTGTCATCAGACCATTTCACCTGGTATATAGAATCCCATTTCTTCTCTGCTTATTTGTTTTTAAATATTTGATCTATGCAGAGTCTTTTTGCATAACAAACTGCATTATTTTTGGCATAGTTGAATTTATACACTCAGGTGGTCATAATCTTACTGTACTATTTGAATTTGCACCCATGTTTAAGTCATCAAATGTAATGAGGACATTAGGACCAGTCTGGCCAAATACACTACTATGTCTACCTGTTGTTGTTGTTGTGGTCTTCAGTCCTGAAACTGGTTCGATGCAGCTCTCCATGCTACTCTATCCTGTGCAAGCTTCTTCATCTCCCGGTACTTACTGCAACCTACATCCTTCTGAATCTGCTTAGTGTATTCATCTCTTGGCCTCCCTCTATGATTTTTACTCTCCACGCTGCCCTCCAATGTTAAATTTATGATTCCCTGATGCCTCAGAACATGTCCTACTAACCGGTCCCTTCTTCTTGTCAAGTTGTGCCACAAACTCCTCTTCTCCCCAATTGTATTCAATACCTCCTCATTAGTTATGTGATCTACCCATCTAATCTTCAGCATTATTCTGTAGCACCACATTTTGAAAGCTTCTATTCTCTTCCTGTCCAAACTATTTATCGTCCATGTTTCAATTCCATACATGGCTACACTCCATAAAGATACTTTCAGAAATGACTTGCTGACACTTGAATCTATACTCGATATTAACAAATTTCTCTTCTTCAGAAATGCTTTCCTTGCTGTTACCAGTCTACATTTTGTATCCTCTCTACTTTGATCATCATCAGTTATTTTGCTCCCCAAATAGCAAAACTTTACTACTTTAAGTGTCTCATTTCCTAATCTAATTCCCTCAGCATCACCAGACTTAATTCGACTACATTCTATTATACTCATTTTGCTTTTGTTGATGTTCATCTTATATCCTCCTTTCAAGACACTATCCATTCCATTCAACTGCTCTTCCAAGTCCTTTGCTGTCTCTGACAGAATTACAATGTCCATTCCATTCAACTGCTCTTCCAAGTCCTTTGCTGTCTCTGACAGAATTACAATGTCCATTCCATTCAACTGCTCTTCCAAGTCCTTTGCTGTCTCTGACAGAATTACAATGTCATCGGTGAACCTCAAAGTTTTTATTTCTTCTCCATGGATTTTAATACCTACCCCGAATATTTCTTTTGTTTCCTTTACGGCTTGCTCAATCCATGTCCCCTGCGCCTGCTACACGGACGTCTGAGTCACAGCTCTTGTACAAGATAAGTAATTTAAGTAGTAATAAACTGTTTTTTAACCCTTTAAACTAATTTATTACGTTAATTATAGTGCTCTGCAAGCATACCATTAAAGGTTTTTGTCTTACTCGCGTATTTTCACAGTAATCACGTAAAGTTCATTTTGTTTACATATCGCGGCCAGGCCGAACTTTTGAGTTTTCAGATTAAACTTCATACCGCAATCTTAAGTGCATTTACTGATAGTTTAGTGTGCTAAATACGTTTGCTGCCCCTTTATATCTGTAGAGTATCGTCATCTCTTAAGTAATTTCCAGTAAAAAACTTCTTAACCACTGTTTACATAGTCGCGAGTAGGCCTAATTTTTCGTACACGTATTTTCATTGTTTTCCGGTAACTTAATTGTCTTTCTGTCACTAAAATAGATTTGTACCATGAGTGTAAAGTGCCTGACGTGCCGTAGGATCGTTAGCTCCGGGGTCTGGTGTGATGGATGTAGTAACTTTTTTCATTGGGGCGACTGTAGTGGCGTGGGAATTGGGAAAATGAGCGAGACTCATCAGTGGTTCTGTAGGCTATGCAGTAGAGATAGGAAGATTGTGGAACAGGAGGGGAAAATTGCTGCCCTTCAGGCTGAGTTAGATGAGGCTAGGCGAGAACTGGGCAGGTTAAGGGGGGAGAAGGGTAAACAGGGGTGGGAAGTGGCAACAGGCATGAGGAACAGGCCAAGAAATTCTTCTGACCGCTTTGTTATTAATGTACAAAATAGGTTTGACCTGTTGCCTCAGTCAGAAACTGATGAGCCTCTCACAGAAGTAGATGTACACAGGGCTCAACAAGCTTTCAGCAGCAAATTGATTAAGAATGTAGGGAAGTCTGCAAAGAGAAAGAAAGTCTTGTTGCTAGGTAGTTCGCATGCTAGGGGTGTGGGCCAACTTCTGCAGGATGAATTAGGGTTGGATTACCAGGTCACAAGTTTTTTCAAACCTAGTGCTGAACTTGGGCAGGTTACAGAGGATTTAGGTTCACTATGTAAAGGTTTTACTAAGGAAGACACCGTGGTTATTGTGGGTGGGCCGGGCAACAGTATTGACAGAGATCCGGGGTACAGCATAGAGTGTGACCTGGCAAAGATTGCATCGGCATCGAATCATACCAGTGTTGGGTTTGTGTCGGTTCTGGAGCGCCACGACCGACCTCATTTGACCTCTTCTGTCAGGAGAGTTAATTTGGAGTTGGAACGGCTACTTGGATCTGGTGCGGGGTCACACATTGGTGTGGTTCGTGTTGATTCACTCTGTAGGTGGGACTATACTAGACATGGCCTACACCTCAACAGGAAAGGGAAGGGTAAACTGGCTGGGCTGATAGCAGGAAATTTAAAGGGGGGAGGAACTACATCTCATGGTGGAAACTCTTTTTTAGTGTAAGATCAGTGTCCAGTGGGA
This sequence comes from Schistocerca gregaria, assembly GCF_023897955.1. NCBI lineage: Eukaryota > Metazoa > Arthropoda > Insecta > Orthoptera > Acrididae > Schistocerca > Schistocerca gregaria. The sequence continues at coordinate 276,460,514 of NC_064925.1, read as the reverse complement.
AACTCAGCCATGCAAGTACTAAAGATGTCAAAAAAGTTCAAGATAGTTGCAAAAGTAAAATGAAAAATGTTAGTATATTTCATCAAAATATTGGGGGATTGAACAATAAAATTGATGAGCTTCTGCTTTGTTTAGAAGATATAGAAACTGAGAATGTAATAGATGTACTATGCCTGTCTGAGCATCACATTGTCACTGATATGCAAAAGGTTAGCATCAATGGGTACAAATTAGCTGCACATGTAAGTAGAGATAATATGATGAGAGGAGGAGTTGCCATATATGTGAAAAGCTTCCACAGTGCAAAAAATTTAGAAACTAAAAAATTTTGTGTAGAGCAACATATGGAAGCATGTGCCACTGAACTTAAACTAAAGGATGGCACTTTCATAATTGTAACAGTGTATAGGTCCCCCTCAGGGAATTTCCAGCTATTTCTGGAAAACTTGGATGCTTTGTTGTGCTATCTGTCAGACAGGGGGAAGCAAATTATCATTTGTGGGGATTTCAATGTTGATTCCCTGAAAGAGTGTAATAGGAAGAATGACCTTTTAGTATTACTCAGTTCTTTCAATTTGAGCTCCGTCATTGATTTTCCTACTCGGATAACAAAGAACAGCAGTACATTGATAGATAACTTTTTTATAGACCAAGATAAGTTTAAGGACATAAATGCTTATCCTGTTGAGAATGGTCTTTCAGATCATAGTGCACAGCTTGTTACAGTACATGACATAGCTCCATGCAGTATAATAAATCAGACTTTCAAAGCAGTGCGTTCAATTAACAATATAAATATTGCAAACTTTAGGGAAAGCCTACAGCAGCTAGACTGGGATGAAGTGTATAAGGAACCCGATGCAAACTTGAAATATAACTTATTTCACAATACATTTTTAAGGGTATTTGAAAATTGTTTTCCCAAGAAAATAGTTAAACATAATTCCAAGAAAACATATAAAAAACCTTGGCTAACTAAAGGAATAAGAATATCTTGCAACCGCAAAAGAGAACTGTATCTAACAGCAAGATGGAGTACTGACCCCGAAATTGTTCAATATTATAAAAACTATTGTGCGGTACTAAGAAAAGTTATTAAAAAGTCCAGAAGCATGTGTATCATGTCTGAGATCAGTAACTCTGATAATAAAATTAAAGCAATTTGGAATATTATTGAAAGGGAAACAGGGCAACCAAGAGCACAGGAAGACTTTAGTGCAATAAAATTGAATGACAAGTGCACTAACAAACAATCAGAAATTGAAAATATTTTGAATAATCATTTTTTAAATGTTGTGGAGAAAATAGGATCTAGATCTTCACTAGAAGAGGCAAGGCTATTAATAGAAGAGGCCATACCTGCACAGTTTGAAACAGCTGTAATTCCACCAACCTCTCCCTCTGAAATCAGTAAAATAATAAACTCACTGAAAAGTAAAAGCTCTTACGGAATTGATGGCATTTCCAGCAAAGTACTTAAAGCTTGTTCCCCACAGATAAGTAGAATTCTCAGCCACGTATGTAATAGCTCTTTGGAGCAGGGTGTTTTCCCTGATAGACTGAAATATGCCATTGTAAAACCATTGCATAAAAAGGGGGATATGTCGGATGTCAACAACTACCGCCCAATCTCTCTTCTGACAGCTCTATCAAAAATTTTTGAGAAAGTAATGTATTCAAGAGTAGCCTCCCATATTTGTAAAAATAAAGTACTAACAAAATGTCAGTTTGGTTTTCAGAAAGGCTTTTCAACAGAAAATGCTATATATGCTTTCACTGATCAAATATTAAATGCTCTGAATAACCGGACATCACCCATTGGTATTTTTTGTGATCTCTCAAAGGCCTTTGATTGTGTAAATCATGGAATTCTTTTAGATAAGCTAAATCATTATGGTTTGAGTGGGGCAGTGCACAAATGGTTTAATTCATACTTAACTGGAAGAATGCAGAAAGTTGAAATAAGTGGTTCGTGTAATGTTAAAACAGCTGATTCCTCAAACTGGGGTGCTATCAAGCACGGGGTCCCACAGGGTTCGGTCTTAGGTCCTTTACTGTTCTTGATATACATTAATGACTTACCATTCCACATTGATGAATATGCAAAGTTAGTTCTTTTTGCTGATGATACAAGTATAGTAATAACATCCAAAAACCAAGAACTAAGTGATGTAATTGTAAATGATGTTTTTCACAAAATTATTAAGTGGTTCTCAGCAAACGGACTCTCTTTAAATTTTGATAAAACACAGTATATACAGTTCCGTACAGTAAATGGCAAAACTCCAGTAATAAATATAGAATTTGAACAGAAGTCTGTAGCTAAGGTAGAATTTTCAAAATTTTTAGGTGTGTCCATTGATGAGAGGTTAAACTGGAAGCAACACATTGATGGTCTGCTGAAACGTCTGAGTTCAGCTACGTATGCTATTAGGGTTATTGCAAATTTTGGTGATAAGAATCTCAGTAAATTAGCTTACTATGCCTACTTTCATTCACTGCTTTCGTATGGCATCATATTCTGGGGTAATTCATCGTTGAGTAGAAAAGTATTCATTGCACAAAAACGTGTAATCAGAATAATTGCTGGAGCCCACCCACGGTCATCCTGCAGACATCTATTTAAGGATCTAGGGATCCTCACAGTAACCTCACAGTATATATATTCCCTTATGAAATTTGTTGATAATAATCCAACCCAATTCAAAAGTAATAGCAGTGTGCATACCTATAACACCAGGAGAAAGGATGATCTTCACTATGCAGGGTTAAATCTGACTTTGGCACAGAAAGGGGTAAATTATGCTGCCACAAAAGTCTTTGGGCACCTACCAAACAGCATCAAAAGCCTGACAGATAGCCAACTAACATTTAAAAATAAATTAAAAGAATTTCTAGATGACAACTCCTTCTACTCATTGGCTGAATTTTTAGATATAAAGTAAAAAAAAAAAAAAAAAAAAAAAAAAAAAAAAAAAAAAAAAAAAACTTAATCATTAGTGTCATGCAATATTTTGTGTAATGTAATTTCTTGTACAGACATCTTTTATTAACCTGACACGTTCCACATCATTACGAAGTGTCGTATTCATGATCTATGGAACAAGTATTAATCTAATCTAATCTAATCTACAGATTGAATAACATTGGGGAGAGGTTACAACCCTGTCTTACTCCCTTCCCAACAACTGCTTCCCTTTCATGTCCCTCGACTCTTATAACTGCCATCTGATTTCTGTACAAATTGTAAATAGCCTTTCACTCCCTGTATTTTACCCCTGACACCCTCAGAATTTGAAAGAGAGTATTCCAGTCAACATTTTCAAAAGCTTTCTCTAAGTCTACAAATGCTAGAAACGTAGGTTTGCCTTTTCTTAATCTTTCTTCTAAGATAAGTCGTAAGGTCAGTATTGCCTCACGTGTTCCAACATTTCCACAGAATCCAAACTGATCTTCCTCGAGGTCAGCTTCTACCAGTTTTTCCATTCGTCTGTAAAGAATTCGCTTTAGTATTTTGCAGCTGTGACTTATTAAACTGATAGCTTGGTAATTTTCACACCTGTCAACACCTGCTTTCTTTGGTCTGAATAAAGCACATTACAACCACATTTGGGAATTATGTTTAGCTAACTTAAAAGGCCGATAAAGTGAAACACACCAGTTATTTCAACTGATCTTTCTGTGGTGTGGTGTTCAAGATAAGATATTTTTTTGAATGCTGTATGTTTACTAACATAAATTGTCATAGCACTGTCTATAAGGCATTGCCAGCAGTAACTGTTTGCTATTAAGTTATCCTCTAATCTATAATGTATTATACCACTGGATTTCAATCGGTGTTTAGTTATTACCAATGCAAGTGGTGAGTGTTCTTCTATGAGTATTTGTATCTGACATAATGAAATTTTAAAAGCACCATCTTTAGCAGTGATTTTTGTTGTTTTAACATTTTGCATAAATCACATTTATTTAGGTTGCAATTTTTGCAAGAACATGTTGTATTAGCTGTGTCCCTAGTACTGCACTGTAGTGACTGGTCATTTATTTTATAATCTTGCCTTTCTTCAAATGAACAAGACTCAGGCACATTTGAACTGCATCCCTGGGCACCAGTGTTATGGTCCTTCATTCTGAAAAACTCTTGTGGTTGTAGTCTAGGGCAATTGGATCCTCCTCTTCAACAGCTTTGTCGCACAGTTCTGAGAAAGTAACGTGACGTTTCACTTTCTGTTTACATGCAGTCCGTTGCTGCATTTTTCATCATGCTTCATTTTATTAATTCTGGTAATTGAACATAATTAAACTTATTGCACAGTTTTTTGGCCCAGAATTGAAGAACAGTCCTTTACTAATACATGACCATTGTGTTAGATCTTGTTCCACTAGCACAGTTATGATACATTTGTATTAAAAAGTTTTGGCATTATGTTTTGAAAACAGCCCAGGACAGTCTTGCTTTCACTTTCATACCCATCATTGCTACCACCTACAATCACAAAATGATCATCTTCCTTTGGTTGAATTGTCTCAGTGATAATATTCTCTTCCACAGGCAGTTAACTAGGCAACAGGTTATAATTAACAAAAACAGAATGTTTTGAATGTATACATTCACAAATGCATGTGGAAAAGGGTTTCCCGTGACTGTCAGCATGCAGTAAGAATTCTTTGTTGTATTGTTGCATCAGAAACTTCATTTTTTTAATTTTATAGGGAGTTTTGTCGTCACATTCTGTTTACCTGTATTGGTTTGTACCAAAACTTATACGATTATAGTTGACCTGTGGGATGAAGTCCATCACCATACTCTGGATAAGATTGCTCCCCAACATCACATAGCCATTTTCTGTTGCCTTACCAGCTGCTTGTTTACCTGCCATCAGCTAAAGAAGGCTGTGTTCTATCATAAGAAAACAATTGTGCTCTGAGTCGTAAGTGGAAAAGGCATCAAGACGACAGGAACTACTACTGCAAGAATAACTATCAATGATGAAACAGAGTCCTTCAAATTAGTCATTTTAACAGTATGTAGTCATAATGCTATTCTCAGAGGGGACTTCATGCAGGCTCATAAGTGATCATAGGCCATGGAAAATCTGAGCACTAGACTGACAAAACTATTCCTACAAGCACACAAAACAGAGAATGCTCTGGACAGTTGTTTGCCATTGGATCATTATTATCTCACCATCGTTGACGAGATGAGTGCCATTCGTCAATTGAGATGTTAAGTTAAACTGTCTAGCTTTTGCTGAATGTGCAAAGCTTTTCAGGCTCTCAGAAGAAATTAGTATGCCACTGATGATTGTAAGCACTATAGGTGGTCAATGACAACTTTGGATCACTAATTGTCATGAGCAGTCATAACTCATCCCTAAAGTTAAGTGCTTAGGCACAGCTGAATCAGTCTAGGAAGGGCAAATTGTGTTCCACTACCACTACAGAAAATGCAGGGAGGAAGGCACTATGAAATTGCAAGTGTGATCTGGCCTCACTGAGGAACAATGTGTCAGTTTTCAGATGCTTTCAAATCCAGAGTGGAGGGAAGACAGACCAAGTGAACCATGGTAAAATACCATATCAACAATGGAGATCATCTGCCAGTTAGCCAACGCTCATATAGAGTATCACCAGCAGAATGACAAATAATCCAGGAGGAAGTTGAGAAGATGCTGCAAGATAATATCATTGAACCTTTAGAGAGTCCTTGGTCCTTCCTTGTGGTCCTTGTCAAGAAGACAGATGGGCATGGGACTTCTGAATTGAAGAGTGACAAGTCAACAAAATCATGATTAGGGATGTCTATTCATAGTTGCACATTGATAACAACCTAGACTGCTTGAGTGGACCAAAGTATTTCTCAGCTGTGGGCATGCATGCAGGCTACTGACAAATCAAGGATGATGAGGCTGACCAGGAAAAGACTGCTTTCACAACTTATGGTGGTCTCTATGAGTTCAAAATTAAGCCATTTGGAATATGTAATGCCCAGCCACCTTAGGACATAAATGGATAACCTGCATTGACATCTTAAATGGATGACATGTCTTTGCTGTGTGTATGACACTGTCAAGTACTTGAATATATGTGAAGAATATTTGAGATGCCTGACAACCACACCGATCAACACTATAGATTGTGACGTTACAGATTTAATTACAATGATCTAAAATGAGATCAATACATGCAACATTACAGATAGAATAACATCAAATGTTCTTTTGCTATTTCTGAGCACCCATTGTTTGCTTAGTAGGACCTCACTCTCACTGCTTCACACGAGTCTTATCTCTAAAACAACATTACATAACAACATTCAAAAAATAAAGCAAACTGTACTAAATCCTGAATCTACTACATACACCAGTGTAATTTCCTGATTTGTTATAACCTATTACCTCTTTTACTGCGTCATCTCCACTCTTCACTTCTATAAACAAGCTGTCCACCAAGTCGTTCCCAGTCTAAGAACTCTTAAACTTAATTTTTTTCATGCAACCTCCAGCCGTTTATATCCAGTATCATTTCTTTACATTATATATCTGCCTCGTATTTAATCAGAAAGTATGAGCCCGACACCACATTTATGCTCAAACATGGTACCACATGAAATGCGTGCTCAAATATTTCTCCACTATTGCTTGTATCTAGAACTACTTCCCTCCTTACTGGCCTACCATAATTCCCATAAGTATTTTTTATTCATATTCCTGTTACTGAAAATTCAACAGTTTACTCATCGGTAATGTACTCATAAAAATTCTCTGTTTGATTCTTACTTGTATAGTGAGCGATTTATCTACTGTCAATGTGTGGTGCATGTATTGCCAATTACAGACAGTTGTCATTAGGGTCAGGTGCTTTCAGTGCAGCCTCAGTAAGTTTGGCTTGAGAATCAACCAGTTGGTTTGAAGGTAGTTGCCGAAATATACTGTATGCACTGCAACTGTCACAGATTTGTAATAAACTCTTCATTCATTCTTTAGAAACATCTTTCTATTCATAATTCTTTTCACTCATTTCCCTGATTTGCCTAGAACAATCATGCTTACTGGTCCCCCAATATTAATTTCTTCTACTAGTTTTCTAGTTTCTCCACAAAAGTTTTTCATATGAGCATTTCTCCTATCATACTGCTTAAACCAACCTCCGAATAAATTATTATTTCCTGTAACTAACTCCATCCCACAATCATCTCTTCCCTTACTTCTTTGCTTTTATTCTTCTTATAAAAACCTCTGCTGTTGTGCATTTTCCTATTTCTTGGTTCTATGTCTTACATCATTTCTTGGCCCAAAGTTGGCCCTAGTTTGGAACAAAATTCAGTTTTCTGAATTCTGTCCCTGTTGCCTTTTGGTCCATAACCATAGCCCTGTTTTCATGCATTGGCCTTAGTTCATTCCTGTAATTACTTTCCAATTGATCCCTCTGGTTGCTATTATCATAATTGAATCCTCCTCTGTTTGTTTTCTCTCCAATTATCATCCTGATACTTATTTCTAGTCTGATCCCATGGGTTGTTCCCCAATTTACATTATTCCTATTAGCTTGGAAATTCCTTAGAATGTTTCCCTGATTATTACCCCCAATGCTTGGCTTATGGTACAGTGCCTGGTCCGTCCTCCAAGAAACTTTCAATAAAATTTGCAGAGCTGTGTATTAACTCTTAATGTAAAATCTCAGGTAATCTTCACCGTAATGTGGAAATGTCAGTGACTACCCTCAATAGCCTATCAAGATGTACCAATTTTCTCGTTTCCTCCTGGCAGAACTTGTACATAGTTTATATGCCCCCATTGTACACTGGTCCATTTAGAAATGTGTTATGTAATTGAGATATTGCTTATCTTGACTTCAATATCTATTCAAATATGATTGCTCAGATACATCATATTGAAGTGAACTGATCAGCACACAGATTTGCCCATGTCTGAGCAGAATCTCCTAATGACCACTTGTTGTTGTTGTTGTTGTCTTCAGTCCTGAGACTGGTTTGATGCAGCTCTCCATGCTACTCTATCCTGTGCAAGCTTCTTCATCTCCCAGTACCTACTGCAACCTATATCCTTCTGAATCTGCTTAGTGTATTCATCTCTTGGAATGGCCAACCACTTAAGAAATTTAATTCCAGTTTGATTAGTCATCCATTCAATGAAACAGTCTTTGAATGCTGCAAGAAAATCCACAGATGGTATTTACTGAAAAGGTTTTGCCCCATTTCCAAAACTACTGCATAATCCTAAATTGCTTACTCTACTGATCACTTTGCTAATTTCACCATTATTCACAGCTACCACACTTTGCACCTGACAATTCACCCATTATTAAAGTTTTTGTTTCATCATCGCCAGCCACAATCAGAGCTTGCCTAGTCTCTTTATCCATAGTGTTGCATATCTGTTTGCTTGAAAGAATCTCAGCTCTCAGTTCAGCCTCAACCATATTAATTCTGGCAAATATATTCCTTTCCACCTCCCCAAATGTAACTATTAAATCTTCCAATTGATTGTTTAATCTCTTGGTTTTACCACCCAAATCATTTTTTTACATTTCCCATAGAATTTTTAATTTCATTTCTTAATTTATTTTTAAACCCTCCCCCCCCCCAATAGAAGAATCTATTTTTACTCCTTTACTCCTCACAGAACTATTTTAATTCCCCATGGACTAATCTGTTTTGGTGTTGGTTTGAATCATCAGGGAGTATATCTTTCAAAGTCATTTCCTCTGCCTCTGCAGGCTCTGAGACTCACTTCCACTAGTTACAGACTCACAATCATTAGGTGACTTTTTAATTTTGTGATCCATTGCTGTTTCTAGCAAGAGATCTGAAATTCGCGCAAATAATGCACCTGCTGCTACACTTAACTTATTTGTCATGACTGTGACTCTGCTACTGATGACTGCTGCTGTTGTTGGCTGCTCTGTTGTGATGACTTGTGCTACCAAAGTATGGCATGGTCATTTCAGTGTGGTGTGAGATACAGCTGGATGGTGGCAGGGGTAGCAGCTATGCCAAGGTAACAGCTACATCTCGCAGCTGGTTGGTCACTGCTCAGATGTTTGTCACATTGGCACATTTGCAACACATTTGTTGCAGATTGCTGAACTGGCTTGACACATAGTTCTTCACTGCCTTACAGTGAACTGTCCCAGACTGAGCCCACATATGTGACATTACAGACTGAATTATGATGATCCCGGATGTGAGTAACATATGCCAAGTGAAGGACAGAACAGTAATGAATGCTCCTTTGCTATCTCGTGGACGAGACCAATCTATATGACTGTATGGACAGATATGTATTTCTTCATTCTTGTTGATGCACAAAATAAATGTTCAGTGACTTTTGAGCCCACACATGCATCAGCACGAATGAAACGGAGTATGCGTTGATCCAGAGAAAATAAGAGCTATCGCAGATTTTCTGACTGCTCTGCATATTCAGGATGTGGTTAGTTTTTCAGAATGTACTCATACTACCAGTGATTTGTAAAGGATTTCTGTACCAAGGCACAAACCTTGCAAGCACTAGTGCAGGAGATGCCAAATTTTCCTGGAAATTGGCACAAGAAAGAGCTTTCTGTGCTCTTAAGGAGGTGTTAACATCTCAGTTTCTAGCACTGTATGATGAGAATGCCGAGACAGAACTTCCACAATCAGTGGCAGTTGTTGTATAAATTCCATAAGGTGCTGCAAAGGGGATAGATTTTGCTTCCAGAGTGCTCTCCATGTCCAAGATGAACTACTCTGCTGCTAAGAAAAGAGTGCCTTGCAGTTGTTTAGGACATCAACAACTTCCAGCCATATTTACCTGCTAGAGAAAGTGAGACTACCAGAAGAGTTAATGAAATGTTAATTTGTTCTGTGTTGTATCTTTATCACTTGTCCGACATCACATACAATGTCAGGTATTATGATCCTCCACCAAGAAAAAAAAAGTTCAGAGACATCATGCATGCTCTCTGTATGAAAATCTACTACAATCCATAGGCACAGTTCAATGAAGGGAGGTTCAAGAAAACTGAAGACCAACTCAACAATTGCAAAGCTTCATTGAGAGGGAATGCCACCAAGTCTCCATCATAGTGAAGGGGATGTAACACCATGGCCAGAACATGAATATCTGCCAGCATTGTTAGACAGAGAACCACTGATGAGATCTATATCCAAGGTATTGCAGATGGCTTCAATGAGAACTTCTGACAGGGGAGGGAACACTGCCACAATCTGTGCTGCATGCAGGGTAGTGTTTAGCATCAATGCCAGTTCAAACCAGATCACCAAAAACTATTTGTTATTTAGTATTTATTGTTTCTGGAAAGTTCTTGAAATAGTTTATGTTTGTATAATCTTCAGTATTCAGTGTTTATGCAAATACCAGCATTCTAGTGTATTCAATATTTCTATAAATAGCTGCACTCACCATCCATGAGGTCAGTTCTGTTCCAGATCTACATTGGTGTTGGTAATAATGTGCTTTCAGTACTAAGTTTGAACTTTGATGACCCTGCCTTCAGATTTGTACTTCATTTAAGTTTATACACAACATACTTTTGTTGGCAAGACAAAAAAACTGATGTTTATCTATGAAAGAAATTGCCTAAAAGATACATGTATGGCCCATACAGCAACACTCCTCAGGTTCCGATGTCAGGTCAGATTAATAGTGTTTGCCATGAGAAGTACTTTGAGTGGTCAGAACTTTGTCTGCCTGCTGGAAGTGTGTAGGAAATTTGGAAAAATGTAAATAGGTAGAAACTCAAAGAAAGCTGCCTACTATCTCTTGAAAATATATTTAGCAAATCATCTTGTGACTAGAACATGAATAGTGTGTTTGTGCTAAAAGTTTCATTGTTTATGTTTTCCTGAATGTGTATGTGATAATGTACGTATTATCCTTTTTTTCTCAAAATGTTTTACAGGTTATTTGGTGTTGTTTGTCTTTGAGAGATGGCAGTTCTTGCCTTTTGGCTGGCCATCATGATCGTTTTATAGAGAAGGAGTATGCAGCAGCTATGTCTCAGCCTGTTCTTCAGCTGCCAAAAGGAACTCTGGCTGTTGGAGAGTGAGTATTGGTATATTACTGTGACAGTAACACACTATCAACAGTTACAGGATCATCAGGTCTTTTATTCTTGTGCTACAAAAATTAATCTTTTTGCATTATCAACAATGTAGGAAAAGACAGATTGCTACTTACCATAAAGAAGACACATTAAGCTGCAGACAGGCACAGTTACAAGACATTTACATAAAGCTTTTGGCCATAGCCTCCATCAGCAGAAGAGAGGCACACACCATTCATACCCACAAGCAAGTACACCTCATACGCACATGACCGCCAACTCCAGCGTCTTGGGGCAGAATGCAACAATCACAGGGGATAAAAGCAGCAACAGAGGGGGCATGGAAGGGGAAGGGATAGTAGTGTGCAAGTGGGGAGAGAGACAAACGCTATCTGGTGGAGTGTACAGGGACTAGAATGCCCAAAGGCACAGTGTTAGAAGGTTGTGGGGCAGGGTGGTGGGAAAAAAATTGAGGAGGAAAGGAGATGAACAGGGAGAGACAGGCAGACACATAAACGGGGTGGGAGACAAGAATGGGGAGGAGATGACAAAACAGAGGAGTGGAAAATGTTTGGTGGAGGGTGTTGGGACAATACGTTACCATAGGTTGAGGCCGTGCTCTTTGCATTATGCTGTCTTTGTAACCGGTCAGTGGAAACTTCAGCAATTTTGCACCCTAAAACTATTAAAATAATAATAAACAGAAACTTCTAACAGCACAAAGACACTTCTAGCTTTTGAGCTACTGCTCTTTTCTTGTTTATCTTACATACTCTTTTGCACACAATCAGCACACAAATACATTTACTTTGCAATGACAGTCACCTTGCTTCCTAATTTTACTTGTTAAATTGGGTCTGGTAGCCATATATGCAGCAGTGCAGGTTGACATTAAAGAAACAATTCTGTGAACTGTGGTGATCATCAAAATATCTGATATTATTGGTCATAAGGTTTACAGTACTGAATTAATAGTCACAGTATTGAACCCCTATCTTGGATCAGAATTTTGTTGAAAACTATACTTCTCTAAAATGAAATTGCAAAATACATCTACCATTTGCTAGTCTGTCAAATGCACTTAATTTATTTGTTCTTAATGTAAACTGATGTTCCATTTTTTGTTATGACATGTTTGTTCACTATAATATATTTTCACTAAATACAGGTACAAAATGACAGCAAATGTACACAAAGTGGGTCAAGAAGGCTTTGACAGTGCGGAAGTCACTGTGTTGGTTGTGCCTGGCCACCCTCCAGAAGTTAGGATACTGTCACAGAGTACACATCATGCAGTAAATCCTCTTGATGTGGTTACCATCTCAGGCATTGTAAAGGGAGCAGAGCAAGGATGTCTTCTGTGGTGGGAAGCTATATCATCACCTGGTTTCCAGCCATTTGATTTATCAGCAGAGCTTAAGTTGGGGGACATCCTTACTCTGGAACCTGAAGATACCACCAGTACAGAAAGGTGAGTTGTGTTGCAATCATTATAATACAGACAAAGTAATTCAGAATTGACAGGTACTGATGCCTTCAATCCAGTAATGGTCTAGCAATAACAGACAGGCTGATAAACAGAAAACTTATAAGACTAACAAAACATCAATTTCTGAACTAAATTTGTGTGAGAATCCAGAATTACAGTGTATTGAGTATATTTATTTAAAGTTCTGAGTCAAAATCAGTTGCACATTTCAATAAATATTTTACTAAGTCATTGTAAGGCCCTACTGCTGTTGGGAAACTCACTTTTAGAGCAATGAAAAGAAATTGCTGAGCTTGCAGAATCCAAATTTCCATGTTTTCTCCTGTCTTATGTCTCCAATGAGGTAACACCTGAAAGTGTAAAGACTTCCTCCTTCAATTTCACCCTGCCACACAGCTTTAATATTCTGTGGAGCTTCATTGTCAAAGAAAATATTTTCTTCATTTATAGTAATTAATTAGTATTTCTCATATCAAATTCTCCACTACAAGCATCATTTGGGTTTCCTGAAAGATTCTAGGGCTTGACTTATCCACTAACATTCTTTCATTTTATGGTACTTTCTAATCATTTTTGATCATTTTTTGTGAATTTATTGTGCCTTACTTTATTTCTGTCCACGTTTTTATTAACTTCAGTGACTGATTTCATTTCATTGCCTCCTTGTTTGATAGTTCAGTCATTTGCTAACTTTTTTTGCTTCTACTGTGACCTTCCTTGATATCTTCTTGTAATTTCTTAAATACAGTTTTAAAGCTGCATTTTGTTCCGCTGCTGTATTAAGTTTTTTTCTAAGAGTTTCTGGTGAATCCTTTATGTCCAGTGTTTTCCATGTATTTCGTTTTACACTAAATTTTATTTTCTTTACTGTCAATGCAACATCAAAGCAACATTTATAAGTAGGCATACAGAAAAATTCCCCCCCATGAACCATGGACCTTGCCGTTGGTGGGGAGTCTTGCTTGCCTCAGCGATACAGATAGCCGTACCGCAGGTGCAACCACAATGGAGGGGTACCTGTTGAGAGGCCAGACAAACGTGTGGTTCCTGAAGAGGGGCAGCAGCCTTTTCAGTAGTTGCAAGGGCAACAGTCTGGATGATTGACTGATCTGGCCTTGTAACAATAACCAAAACAGCCTTGCTGTGCTGGTACTGCGAACGGCTGAAAGCAAGGGAAAACTACAGCCGTAATTTTTCCCGAGGTCATGCAGCTTAAGTGTATGATTAAATGATGATGATGTCCTCTTGGGTAAAATATTCCGGAGGTAAAATAGTCCCCCATTCGGATCTCCGGGCGGGGACTGCTCAAGAGGATGTTGTTATCAGGAGAAAGAAAACTGGCGTTCAACGGATCGGAGCGTGGAATGTCAGATCACTTAATCGGGCAGGTAGGTTAGAAAATTTAAAAAGGGAAATGGATAGGTTAAAGTTAGATATAGTAGGAATTAGTGAAGTTTGGTGGCAGGAGGAACAAGACTTCTGGTCAGGAGACTACAGGGTTATAAACACAAAATCAAATAGGGGTAATGCAGGAGTAGGTTTAATAATGAATAGGAAAATAGGAATGCGGGTAAGCTACTACAAACAGCACAGTGAATGCATTATTGTGGCCGAGATAGATACAAAGCCCACACCTACTACATTAGCACAAGTTTATATGCCAACTAGCTCAGCAGATGACGAAGAAATTGAAGAAACGTATGATGAAATAAAAGAAATTATTCAGACTGTGAAGGGTGCTGGAATTTGGTAGTAGGAAAAGGGAGAGAGGGAAACGTAGAAGGTGAATATGGATTGGGGGAGAGAAATGAAAGAGAAAGCCACCTGGTAGAATTTTGTACAGAGCACAACTTAATCATAGCTAACACTTGGTTTAAGAATCATGAAAGATAGTTGTATGCATGGAAGAACCCTGGAGATACTAAAAGGTATCAGATAGATTATATAATGGTATGACAGAGATTTAGGAACCAAGTTTTAAATTGTAAGACATTTCCAGGGGCAGATGTGGACTCTGACCACAATCTTTTGGTTATGAACTGTAGATTAAAACTGAAGAAACTGCAAAAAGGCGGGAATTTAAGAAGATTGGACCTGGATAAATTGAAAGACCCAGAGGTTGTACAGAGTTTCAGGGAGGGAATAATTGACAGGTATGGGGGAAAGAAATACAGTAGAAGAAGAATGGGTAGCTTTGAGGGATGAAGTAGAGAAGGCAGCAGAGGATGAAGTAGGTAAAAAGACAAGGGCGAGTAGAAATCCTTGGATAACAGAAGAAATATTGACTTTAATTGATGGAAGGAGAAAATATAAAAATGCAGTAAATGAAGTAGGAAAAATGGAATACAAACGCCTCAAAAATGAGATCAACAGGAAGTGCAAAATGGCTAAGCAGGGATGGCTAGAGGACAAATGCAAGGATGTAGAGGCTTATCTCACTAGAGGTAAGATAGATACAGCCTACAGGAAAATTAAAGAGACCTTTGGAGATAAGGGAACCACTTGTATGAACATCAAGAGCTCAGATGGAAACCCAGTTCTAAGCAAAGAAGGGAAAGCAGAAAGGTGGAAGGAGTATATAGAGGGTCTACACAAGGGTGATGTACTTGAGGACAATATTATGGAAATGGAAGAGGATGTAGATGAAGATCAAATGGGAGAGACGATACTGCGTGAAGAGTTTGACAGAGCACTGAAAGACCTGAGTCGAAACAAGGCCCCCGGAGTAGACAACATTCCATTGGAACTACTGACAGCCTTGGGAGAGTCAGTCCTGACAAAACTCTACCATCTGGTGAGCAAGATGTATGAAACAGGTGGAACACCCTCAAACTTCAAGAAGAACATAATAATTCCAATCCAAAAGAAAGCAGCTGTTGACAGATGTGAAAACTGCTGAAAAATCAGTTTAATAAGCCACAGCTGCAAAATACTAACACGAATTCTTTACAGACAAGTGGAAAAACTAGTAGAAGCCGACCTCGGGGAAGATCAGTTTGGATTCCATAGAAATACTGGAACATGTGAGGCAATACTGACCTTACGACTTATCTTACAAGAAAGATTAAGGAAAGACAAACCTATGTTTCTAGCATTTGTAGACTTAGAGAACGCTTTTGAAAATGTTGACTGGAATACTCTCTTTCAAATTCTGAAGGTGTCAGGGGTAAAATACAGGGAGTGAAAGGCTATTTACAATTTGTACAGAAACCAGATGGCAGTTATAAGAGTCGAGGGACATAAAAGGGAAGCAGTTGTTGGGAAGGGAGTAAGACAGGGTTGTAACCTCTCCCCAATGTTATTCAATCTGTATATTGAGCAAGCCGTAAGGAAACAAAAGAAATATTCGGGGTAGGTATTAAAATCCATGGAGAAGAAATAAAAACTTTGAGGTTCACCGATGACATTGTAATTCTGTCAGAGACAGCAAAGGACTTGGAAGAGCAGTTGAATGGAATGGATAGTGTCTTGAAAGGAGGATATAAGATGAACATCAACAAAAGCAAAATGAGGATAATGGAATGTAGTCGAATTATGTCAGGTGATGCTGAGGGAATTAGATTAGGAAATGAGACACTTAAAGTAGTAAAGGAGATTTGCTATTTGGGGAGCAAAATAACTGATGATGGTCGAAGTAGAGAGGATATAAAATGTAGACTGGCAATGGCAAGGAAAGTGTTTCTGAAGAAGAGAAATTTGTTAACATCGAGTATAGATTTAAGTGTCAGGAAGTCACTTCTGAAAGTATTTGTATGGAGTGTAGCCATGTATGGAAGTGAAACATGGACGATAAATAGTTGGACAAGAAGAGAATAGAAGCTTTCGAAATGTGGTGCTACAGAATAATGCTGAAGATTAGATGAGTAGATCACATAACTAATGAGGAGGTATTGAATAGGATTGGGGAGAAGAGAAGTTTGTGCCACAACTTGACTAGAAGAAGGGACCAGTTGGTAGGACATGTTCTGAGGCATCAAGGGATCACCAGTTTAGTATTGGAGGGCAGAGTGGAGGGAGACCAAGAGATGAATACACTAAGCAGGTTCAGAAGGATGTAGGTTGCAGTAGGTACTGGGAGATGAAGAGGCTTGCACAGGATAGAGTGGCATGGAGAGCTGCATCAAACCAGTCTCCAACAACAACAACAGAAAAATTAGTCAGATGCTTTGTTGACACAGTCCTGGGAAATCTTTTGCCATGTTAATTTACATAGCATGTAGCTGAAAGTTCTGTTGTTTTCATTCCTGACTCTTCTCATGACATAGTTTTCATTTACCCCACAGTTCTTATTAAGCACATTTTAAGAATATATTGAATTGTATTGTGATCTAAAAAACCAGTGTCTGTCAGAGAGTCATAGTCAAACATTTGTCAACAAATGGATAATCCATTGTCATTTCACTCCATTGGCCATGTATCTTGGTCTCTTGTTTCATTGGTGGCAGTTCATATGAGATCAAGAAGCTTGTCAATTGATTTCTTTTAGTGCCTGCAGTTCTGAAGTTTAAATCAAAGTTACTAAGCACAGTTGTGTGTTTTGACTGAATTTTAGTTTCATTTAGAAAGCTCTCCAGGCTTCATAAAAACAAAGTGAATTGATCTGTTGATGACCTATGTATAAAAACAATAACAGTGCTTTTTTCCCATTAGTTCACATGAGCAGCACTCAGATTCTTTTTCAATGCAGTTCTGTTTAATGTCTTTTTAATTACAGCACTTCCTAACAAATACACATTCTTCACAATAGTTATAAGTTTACCTAGGGAAGTAACTTATCATTTTAAAATCTGTAATTGTAACAGTGAATGTTTGTGGTTCCCTTGGCCATTGCTCATAGACGCAAACCAGTGAGAGTCCTTAAGATCATCATTTTGGAGCACTTCTAAATCACTCATTTTACTACTTAAAACTGGAATGTTCTTGTACAACAATGTTAATGGATATATACATTCTAACTGTTGCTCATTGTTTAGCTTAGTAATTTACTGGTGCTCTTTGACACTAGAACATCCTCCAGACATGGTGGTACTGCTGCCCTTCTTTGATATCCTGATTGCTTATTTGCTGCTGCTTTGATTTACAAAATGGTTCAAATAGTTCTGAGCACTATGGGACTTAACATCTGAGGTCATCAGTCCCCTAGAACTTAGAACTACTTAAAACTAACTAACCTAAGGACATCACACACATCCAAGCCCAAGGCAGGATTCGAACCTGCGACTGTAGCAGTCACACGGTTCTGACTGAAGCATCTAGAACCACACAGCCACTATGGCTGGCATTGGTTTACAGTTGTCTTTTTAATGTTTGTGACCAAGAGTGAGGAGCTCACTACAATTGAAGTGCCTAGGTAGCAAAGACCAGTATTAAGACAATGAACAGAGTACAGTAGCACGAGATGTGAGGGTTGTACTAGGCAGTTCAGGCTGATCAGATCTGTGAGCTATGGTGAGTGGTGAGCTGTCAGATGTTCGAGGCCTTGGTCGGCAAAGAACAGCGGGTGCTCAATGATGAACAAAATGCATGAGATCATAGGCAGTGAACTCCAAATGATGAGCTGCTAGGTGCAGCCAGCATGAAGTCAGAGTGTGAAGACTGCTCATTGAATGAGCTTCAGTTGAGAAACTGCTAGGTGCAATAGGCAGTAAGCCCTAAGTGGAGAGTGGATGCAGAGTGTTCAGTTGGCAACCTTAATACTCGTCTAGCAGAAGAATACTACCAGAGGCACATGACTCACAGATGTGAGATAGTGCCATGATGGCAACACTGTTTGCTCTACATGGTAACGTGTAGCTGCTGTAAGTTCAATTGTAAACAATATAATGTGTCTGTTGGTGCAGATTGTTTGTGTTTCATCTCCAGAGGAAGCGTCCTTAAACAGGCTGGAGCTGTGACAATATTCGATACATGATTGTATGGTCAGTGTATATATTATACAGTGGTGTGAATATAGCCTCAGTCTCCCCTTAAGGAAGAGATGACCTAGCCTTCTTGCAGATGATGGGGCTGCAAACGGGAGGAGGTGCTCCAGTGTTGGGAAGGCGGTCCATCTGTTGGGTGCTTAAGGCAAAGGAGGCTAGACCCAGTGGGCATTGGAAGAAGGTAATGGCACAAATGAAGACACAGATATATAGCATTTGAAGGAGCATGGAAAATAAGAAAAGAAATTAGGGTGAGAAATGAAACCCATGGCATCAAGGAACCTGCCTCAGAACTGTCAGTGTGCACAAGAGTATGACAATTTGGCATAAAGTAAGGTGCCTTGGAAAGATAGTTGTATTCAGTGGCACAAAAATTTGTCATCAAGGAAGTTCCTCAGATTTATGAGGGTGTACAAGAGCATCGAAAGTGTCATAACAGATAGTATGTTGGTCCCACAAGTGAACATAGGTCAGGGTAGAGAAGTTTGTACCAGGGTCGAGGAGCATCAGAACAGATAGGAAGAAAGACTCTTCCTAGGGCATGATCTTGAATTGTGGATGCCCTGAAGTATTTTAAAACTGTGTGAGGGAGATGGGCCAATGCTCCAGCTCTTCATTGAATTTTTGAGGTAGCAGTGATTGTGTCATTAGGTTTAACTTTTGTAGGAGAAGCTCATAGTCATGTTGTAAGCACCATAAGCAAAGCAGGAGATCCACTGATACATCTGAGTGCTGCGTCACTGTACCAAAATGACACAGAGGTAGTGAGAGCACATGTATGTGATAAAAATCAGCACATTTCAAGACAGTGCCTTGGTACGGAAGGCTACACTGGTTGAGCACATAAATCATGGAGGGTTTGCCGCTTTGGATGACAGTCACTTTTGTCATGTAAGGCAAAACCAATTATTCTCATTGACCTAGAGTGTGTGACCCAATGGGAGAAATACACTGCAAAGTAAGTGCCCAGGTAGCTAAGAAGAGTTGTATGTTTATTAAATCCAGTGAACGGAGCACAAAAGCAGGAGTTGAAGGGATATGAGGATGCAGTGCTTGGTTCAGGCTGACAGTCAATCACTGATGATTGTAATGGAATGTTCTGACACTGATGAGGCGTGTGGCCCATGATTGACAGTGAGCAATCAAGTGATTGAGGCCTCAGTTGGTGATGAATGATCATGTGCTCAAGGATAGACGAAGTCTGTGAGGTCATACGCTATTGACAATGCAGTGAATGAACCAGAATTATGAGGTGCCAGGCAGAGCTGAGGTGAAGCTGGGAGTGTGAAGACTGCTTGTCAAAGGATGTCCAACTGGAAAACTGCTAGGTGCTTTTGGTGTTAAGCCTGGAGTGAAGAGTGGCTGCAGAGTGGCTGGATGGCAAACTAAATACTCGCTCGATAGGAGAATACCAGTGGAGGCACATGACTCATGGATGTGAGTTAGTACTGTGATGGTGCCACTGCTTGCACCACAGGGTACTGTGGAATCTGGAAGATTTACACTTAGTTCCCTGTATATGTATTCCTTAATGCTTTTTGTTACTGATAATAAAAATCAGGTTAACTGAACTTTAATACAACAGTAACAATACCAGATGTAAAAATAATTTTTGTGTAAACTTTGTCTCCTTGTCGAATGTTTCGAATCATGTTATGTACTCTAGTGGTTAGATATTCAATAAACTTCCATTTAGCATAAAACAGATAACTAAAACCATACCTCATTAACCACTCTTCCTATAAGATACCTCAGTATATACTTTCAGGGACAGAAGGTTCTGCTAGCTATATTGCAAGCAGCACTGTTTGTTGTAAAGCTGTATGACAGTAATGATGTATTATAAATAGGACTCAGTATTTAGAGATATACAAACTATTTTCTTTGAAAAATTAACAGGAAAGTTACAGAGTAAATGTACTCTTTAATAATAAGTTAGCTCATATTGATTCTAACATTCAGAAAACTGTCAGAAGTACAATAGATTACCAAAATATAGGAAGCCCTTTAAATAAAGAAGAAGTTCTACTTCTCTCTCTTCAAGAAACAGCTGACACTGATGGAACTATTGCTTTTTGTGCTCTGCCAAACTGAAGGTCACCTGGAAGCTACAGAAATAAAATACATGTAAATAGTTGTGGAATTGTTTCTTACTATTGCAGAACGAACTTAACCCAAGGTAGAGTGGCAATTTATATGCACAGCACTCTTAGATCACAAACATAAATGTAGCTTGGTGCTATACTGAACAACATTTTGAATGCTGTGCTGTCAAATTAAAATTGTAAGCTCAGTTCCTCTAATAATTGCAGTTTATCAGGCACCTATGGGAAACATTAAAAAGTTCCTCTTGCAGCTATTATTAGTTCTTACAAAACTTTATAGGAATAACAAACAATGGGAAATCCAGGATGGAATGTAACAATATTATGAAAGGAAAGTTGCTACTCACCATACAGCAGAGATGCTGAGTTGCAGATAGGCACAACAAAAGACTGTCACAAATAAATAAAGCTTTCAGCCATTAAGGCCTTTTTCAACAATAGACATAGACACACACAACACACACACGCACATGCTCACAAACGCAACTCACCCATGCGACCGCAATTTCAGGCAACTGAAACCACACCTTTTTTTTGTGAGTGTTCGTGTGTGTGTGTGTGTGTGTGTGTGTGTGTGTGTGTGTGTGTGTGTGTGTGTGTGTGTGCGTGTGTGCGTGTGTGTGTTTGTGTGTGTGTGTGTCTATGTCTATTATGGACAATGGCCTTAATGTCCAAAAGCTTTATTTATTTACAATTGTCTTTTTATTGTGCCCATCTGCAACACAGCCTCTCCGCTATATGGCAAATAGTAGCTTTCCTTTCAAAATATTGTTATAGGAATAACAGTCAGATTACAGTATGCGGTGATTTTAACATTAATTTTCTTTCAAATAGTAACAGTAATAAACAACTTGAATCATCTTTGTCAACTTTCAGCCTACCCCTGATAGTCTCACTCCCAAAAAGAATAGAAGAGCATAGCAATATCTTGATTAATAATTTGTTTCTGGATCCCACAAATTACAATGATGTAAACACACAAGCTGTAATACATGGTCTGTCTGATCATGATGGTAAATTGCAACCTTAAAACTTGGTAGTTGAAAAACAGTAAATGGTCACACCCAGGGTAAACATGTCAGAATAATAAAATATGGAAACAGTTTACACTATGAACAATGAGATGAAGTATACCAGGCAGATACAATGATTGAGAAATTTAATTCATTTCTGGCCTTATTGCTTAACATTTTGAAGCCTGCTTCCCCCAAAAACAGATTAAAATGAAAAAACCTCATGTGAAGGAAAGAGTGGATAACTACTGACATCAAAATATCACGTGCTAAAAACAGAGACCTGTGTATGGAACAAGGGGCTAGTACGAACTTAGCAGTGAAACTACATTACAAAAAACACAGTGAAATTTCTAACATATGTAATCAGGGAGGCCAGACAAATGCATCATGCAGAAAAATTAGCTTTTCAAACAAGAAAGTAAAAACCATATCGAACATCATAAAGAGTGAGATAGATAGGAATGTAACATCTGAACAAGCATGGACTCCACAGACCTCTGGTAGCAGTTCAGACAAGAATAATCAAAAAGTTGCAGCCTCTTATTTTAATAACTTTTTTTCACTGCAGCTGAAATAACAGGGAACTGTAATAAACCCTCTCTCACAGAAGCCATAGAGCCACTAAATCACACTAAATATAGCACATCATTTCAAAAGCACAACTCCTAAAGAAATTTTAAAAATCATAAAATTACTTAAAAGCTGTGGATTTTCTGGATGTGATGGAATATCAGATATGATTTTAAAGTCATGTGCAGACTTAATCAGTCACTTATTATGCTATTGGTGTAACTGGTCAATGAAAACTGGGACATTTCCAGATAGAGTGAAATGTGCAATAGTGTTGCCCATCCACAAAAGTAAGGCAAGAGATGTATAAGTACTGTCCAATTATTGGCTCATCTCTTTGCTCCACATAGAGAGTTATATTTAGCCTAACAGATGAAACTCTAGGTGAATTAAATCTCAGAAAGTATCCAATGGGGATCTTTTGTGACCCCACTAAAGCTTACCACTGTGTAGACCATAACATATTACTAAAAAAGTTCCATACTATGGCATTAAAGGCAAACCTTTGTGACATCACTAGAATCTTATCTACACAACAGAAAGCAAAGAGTTATCTTAATGGAGGTAGGTATAACAGTAAATTCTGACTGGGGAAATGTAAAATACGGAGCCCCCAAGACTCGATCCTTGGATGACTGATTTTCCTGATCTCCCAGTTACAATTAATGAGAGAGCAAAAATTGTCATATTTGCACATGACATAAGTATTGTAATTGAGAGTCCCAGCTCTGCAGTGCAGTATACAAGCCCTGACAGTCACTAACCAAGTACACAGTTGGTTCACAACAAATAGGCTAACCCTAAATTTTATAAAAACTAATATTATACAATTTCAGCCAGTAAATAAAAAACTCCAAGTTCTTGAAATGGAGTTATCAATCAAAAAATTCATGGAATCACACATACAAAATTCTTAGGCAAGCATATAGACAGCAAGCTAAGATGGAAAGAACAAATTGATCAACTGGTCAAAAACGTAGCACAGCATGTTTTGCCTCAAGAGCTGCTTCTCACCTTGTTGGTAGATTAAGATTGGTTTCATCATATTTTGCATTTTTCCATTCTGTACTGTCCTAACAGTATCATCTTCTGGGGAAATGCTACAGGTGTTGAAAAAGTCTCCAAACTACAGAAACAAGTAGTAAGGATAATATGCGAGGTTTCTAACAGAACATTCTGCAGAGGTCTCTTTAAGACTCTCAGGATACTTACTGTTGGAAATCAATATATATACTCACTGGTGATGGTTGTATCGAGTGACAAGGAATTATTCCAAAAAATCTGTGACATTTACAAACATAACATAGGACAGGGGAAAAATTTCTGCCAGGCCTCTGCAACTCTCACAAAAGTCCATAGGGGAGTAACTGAGTCAGGAATATAAGTATTCAACAAGCTTCCCATCAGTATAAAAAAGGAAATTAATAAGATACAGGTATTCAAAAGGAAACTAAAAGCATCCCTCAGGGAACAAACATTTTATAAAATGAATGAATTTGTAGAGTAATGTTGTTGTTGTCTTCAGTCCTGAGACTGGTTTGATGCAGCTCTCCATGCTACTCTATCCTGTGCAAGCTGCTTCATCTCCCAGTACCTACTGCAACCTACATCCTTCTGAATCTGCTTAGTGTACTCATCTCTCGGTCTCCCTCTACGATTTTTACCCTCCACGCTGCCCTCCAATGCTAAATTTGTGATCCCTTGATGCCTCAAAACATGTCCTACCAACCGATCCCTTCTTCTAGTCAAGTTGTGCCACAAACTTCTCTTCTCCCCAATCCTATTCAATACCTCCTCATTAGTTACGTGATCTATCCACCTTATCTTCAGTATTCTTCTGTAGCACCACATTTCGAAAGCTTCTATTCTCTTCTTGTCCAAACTAGTTATCGTCCATGTTTCACTTCCATACATGGCTACACTCCAAACAAATACTTTCAGAAACGACTTCCTGATACATAAATCTATATTCGATGTTAACAAATTTCTCTTCTTCAGAAACGCTTTCCTTGCCATTGCCAGTCTACATTTTATATCCTCTCTACTTCGACCATCATCAGTTATTTTACTTCCTAAATAGCAAAACTCCTTTACTACTTTAAGTGTCTCATTTCCTAATCTAATTCCCTCAGCATCACCCGATTTAATTTGACTACATTCCATTATCCTCGTTTTGCTTTTGTTAATGTTCATCTTATATCCTCCTTTCAAGACACTCTCCATTCCGTTCAACTGCTCTTCCAAGTCCTTTGCCGTCTCTGACAGAATTACAATGTCATCGGCGAACCTCAAAGTTTTTACTTCGTCTCCATGAATTTTAATACCTACTCCAAATTTTTCTTTTGTTTCCTTTACTTCTTGCTCAATATACAGATTGAATAACATCGGGGAGAGGCTACAACCCTGTCTCACTCCTTTCCCAACCACTGCTTCCCTTTCATGCCCCTCGACTCTTATTACTGCCATTTGGTTTCTGTACAAATTATAAATAGCCTTTCGCTCCCTGTATTTTACCCCTGCCACCTTTAGAATTTGAAAAAGAGTATTCCAGTCAACATTGTCAAAAGCTTTCTCTAAGTCTACAAATGCTAGAAACGTAGGTTTGCCTTTTCTTAATCTTTCTTCTAAGATAAGTCGTAAGGTCAGTATTGCCTCACGTGTTCCAACATTTCTACGGAATCCAAACTGATCCTCCCCGAGGTCTGCATCTACCAGTTTTTCCATTCGTCTGTAAAGAATTCGCGTTAGTATTTTGCAGCCGTGGCTTATTAAACTGATAGTTCGGTAATTTTCACATCTGTCAGCACCTGCTTTCTTTGGGATTGGAATTATTATATTCTTCTTGAAGTCTGAGGGTATTTCGCCTGTCTCATACATCTTGCTCACGAGCTGGTAGAGTTTTGTCATGATTGGCTCTCCCAAGGCCGTCAGTAGTTCTAATGGAATGTTGTCTACTCCGGGGGCCTTGTTTCGACTCAGGTCTTTCAGTGCTCTGTCAAACTCTTCATGCAGTATCATATCTCCCATTTCGTCTTCATCTACATCCTCTTCTATTTCCATAATATTGTCCTCAAGTACATCGCCCTTGTATAAACCTTCTATATACTCCTTCCACCTTTCTGCCTTCCCTTCTTTGCTTAGAACTGGGCTGCCATCTGAGCTCTTGATATTCATACACGTGGTTCTCTTCTCTCCAAAGGTCTCTTTAATTTTCCTGTAGGCAGTATCTATCTTACCCCAAGTGAGATAAGCTTCTACATCCTTACATTTGTCCTCTAGCCATCCCTGTTTAGCCATTTTGCACTTCCTGTCGATCTCATTTTTGAGACGTTTGTATTCCTTTTTGCCTGCTTCATTTACTGCATTTTTATATTTTCTCCTTTCATCAATTAAATTCAATATTTCTTCTGTTACCCAAGGATTTCTAGCAGCCCTCGTCTTTGTACCTACTTTATCCTCTGCTGCCTTCACTACTACATCCCTCAGAGCTACCCATTCTTCTTCTACTGTATTTCTTTCCCCTATTCCTGTCAATTGTTCCCTTATGCTCTCTCTGAAACTCTGTACAACCTCTGGTTCTTTCAGTTTATCCAGGTCCCATCTCCTTAATTTCCCACATTTTTGCAGTTTCTTCAGTTTTAATCTACAGGTCATAACCAATAGATTGTGGTCAGAGTCCACATCTGCCCCTGGAAATGTCTTACAACTTAAAACCTGGTTCCTAAATCTCTGTTTTACCATTATATAATCTATCTGATACCTTTTAGTATCTCCAGGGTTCTTCCACGTATACAACCTTCTTTCATGATTCTTAAACCAAGTGTTAGCTATGATTAAGTTGTGCTCTGTGCAAAATTCTACTAGGCGGCTTCCTCTTTCATTTCTTAGCCCCAATCCATATTCACCTACTATGTTTCCTTCTCTCCCTTTTCCTACACTCGAATTCCAGTCACCCATTACTATTAAATTTTCGTCTCCCTTCACTATCTGAATAATTTCTTTTATTTCATCGTACATTTCTTCAATTTCTTCATCATCTGCAGAGCTAGTTGGCATATAAACTTGTACTACTGTAGTAGGTGTGGGCTTCGTATCTATCTTGGCCACAATAATGCGTTCACTATGCTGTTTGTAGTAGCTTACCCGCATTCCTATTTTCCTATTCATTATTAAACCTACTCCTGCATTACCCCTATTTGATTTTGTGTTTATAACCCTGTAGTCACCTGACCAGAAGTCTTGTTCCTCCTGCCACCGAACTTCACTAATTCCCACTATATCTAACTTTAACCTATCCATTTCCCTTTTTAAATTTTCTAACCTACCTGCCCGATTAAGGGATCTGACATTCCACGCTCCGATCCGAAGAACGCCAGTTTTCTTTCTCCTGATAACGACATCCTCCTGAGTAGTCCCCGCCCGGAGATCCGAATGGGGGACTATTTTACCTCCGGAATATTTTACCCAAGAGGATGCCATCATCATTTAATCATACAGTAAAGCTGCATGTCCTCGGGAAAAATTACGGCTGTAGTTTCCCCTTGCTTTCAGCCGTTCGCAGTACCAGCACAGCAAGGCCGTTTTGGTTAATGTTGCAAGGCCAGATCAGTCAATCATCCAGACTGTTGCCCCTGCAACTACTGAAAAGGCTGCTGCCCCTCTTCAGGAACCACACGTTTGTCTGGCCTCTCAACAGATACCCCTCCGTTGTGGTTGCACCTACGGTACGGCCATCTGTATCGCTGAGGCACGCAAGCCTCCCCACCAACGGCAAGGTCCATGGTTCATGGGGGGGGTGTAGAGTAATAAGGCATCCTTTTGAGTAAAAATAGATGAAACTACTTAGATAAAAAATAAAAGTCTTAAAATAAAAGCTTTACCTATGTTATGAAGATAAAGTAGTGTATTTCTAACATAAGTTGTAATAATAAAAATAATGAAAATTCATTTATATCATAGATTAAAATGTGTACTACTATTTGTTCCACACTTTTAAGTATTCACTTGAACTTACTTATGTGATGAAGATTTAAATTTTGTTTTTTAATTTAAACCATTAAGACAATATTTAAATTTATTTATTTATGGCACTTGGATAAAAATTCATGATTTCATTCATTTTGCTATTTTAAGCATTCACTTTAACTTATACCAGTAAAATGCAGGTTGTAATATTGTCCGCAACCAGTCATTCATAGAAAGTAAGTAGTTGTATGATATACAAAATGCTCACATAATTTTGTATTATTTCACTTGATTTGTCCTACATTACTAGTACACCATTTGTAGAATATGTAATCAACAAGACCAAATGAAAAACAGATCAAATAATATCAACCATCATAATCAAGTAAATATTATGCATCTTATCAGAGATAAACAGCAGATTTATAGTAAAAGTAAGAAGGCAGCAGCTTTCTTTGGAATAGCAGCTTTCTTACTAATTTACTTGATTAAATTTAGAAGTTATAAGTGTGTTAAATTTAGAAGCTATAAGCATTAACAGCATTAAGCAGAATAATGATATTTTTTGTTAATACACTATGTAGAAGAAATTCCTTTGTTGTCCTTGTTTCTTGTTAATGTATACGTTGACTTTCCCCCCTCTGTAAAGTCTCTCCTTTTTGATGGATCGCCTTGTAGAGTGCCCACGTGGTTTGAAATGCCATGCCACGGAATGCGCGGCCCCTCCTCTCAGAGGATCAAGCCCTCCCTCAGTGTAAGTAGTTTGTAAGACTAGAGACCGATAACCTCAGCAGTTTGGTCCCTTACAAATTCACACACATTTGACCTTTTTTTTGGTGATCTGCAGAATGTTATCAATGAACTGATGATTTTCAATAATGTACTCTACATGATGCTTGTTTTTAATGTGAGTTCAAAAATTTTTTGAAAATAAAGTAAGGGAAAAAGTAACATTTGATGGTGTGCAGATAGGAAATATGTGTAAAAAAAGATGAAAAAAGAGTTAGATTGTCTGACGTGATGTTTTCTGTTAGTTGATATCAATAACAACAGAAGTAATTAATTGGTACTAGATTTTAAAATTGTTTACAATTACAATTCTGGTTAATTTATGCTATTTGTTGTAAAATTTAGACCTAGAACCTCACCTTTCATAGTTGCAGTATTAATTATGAGCCATTACTTTAGTACATGAAGTGTGTGCATATATATGATATAAAAAATGTGTTCTATTTCTTTGTTGACTACCTAATTGCCTTGATGGACGGTAGCCATGACGTTGTGCTAGCATGTATACATTATCTTTTTCACAATCTTGTTAATTTTGTATTGCTATATTACCTAATAAAGGCAAATTTACAGGGAGATACAGCTTGGTATTCCTGGGCCTGTGGGAACATGGCCAGGCCTGAAAGGAGATGCTAAATACTGTCTCCGACTGTCTGCTTCATGTGGGAATTCCTCAAGCCATGCAGACACTGTCATTGTCACAAATTCTCCACCAAATATTCAACCATTGCAGGTATTGCTATTTGTTTAATCATGGAGAATGAAAATTAGCAACTACATCAGATGTTTTTTGTTAAAAGATAAATGAACTATCAAGAGAAGTATGTTTATGTGAAGCTATGAGAAAATTTCTTCACCTGATAGTGAAAGACTTTTCTTTATGTAAAAAGGTATTCACTTTTCACACATGGGCCTCTTCTTTATCAGTGCACCTCATCCAACACTTTTTCAGTGAATATCTACATCTATGTAGATACTTTGCAAGCAACCATAAAGTGTATGGTGGAGGTTACCCTGTACCACTACTTGTCATTTCTCCTCCTGTTCCACTCACAAATAGAGTGACGGAAAAACAACTGTCTGTATGCCTCTGTATGATCCCTTATTCCTTATATCTTATCTTTGTTGCCCTTAAGTGCAAATGTATGTTGGCATCAGTAGAATCATTTAACAGTCAACTTCAGATCCCAGTTCTCTAAATTTTCTTAATAGTGTTTCTGAAAAAGAATACAGCCTGCCCTCCAGGGATTCCCACTTGAGTTCCCAAAGCAGCTCTGTAACATTTACATTTTGTTCAAACCTACCTTTGAATCGCTTCAACATCTTCCCTCGATCCTGCTTAATACAGATCCCAAACACTCGAGCAGTGGTCAAGAGTATGTCACATCAGTGTCCTATATGCCTTCTCCTTTGCAGGTGAACCCCACCTTCCTAAAATTCTCCCAATAAACCAAAGTAAGCGATTTGCCTTTCCTGCCACAGTTTTCACATGCTCAGTTCCACCTCATATTGCTTTTCAATGTTGTGACCAGATATTTAAACGACTTGACTGTGTCAAGCTGGACACTAGTAATACTGTATCCAAACATTACAGATTTTTTCCTTCCTACTCATCAGCATTCACTTACATTTTTCCACATTCAGGGCTAGCTGCCATTTATCACACCAACTAGAAATTTGTCTAAGTCATCTTGTGTCTTCCTACAGTCACCCAACTTCGACACCTTACTGTACACCATGACATTATCAGCAAACAACTGCAAACTGCTGTCCACCCTACCTGCCAAATCATTTATGTATACAGAAAACAACAGTGGTAATATCACACATCTCTGGAGAACTCCTGACAATACCCTTGTCTGTGATGAACACTCGACATTGAGGACAATGTACTGGATTTTATTATTTAAGAAGTCTTTGAGCCACTCACATACCTGCCAGACAGGAAAACCAGGAAATACCCACCTGTTGCTACTGTAACCTGTTCATTTCACTCAAAACTTTTTCCAGTTGTTTATGTCTTTTAGATACTGCAACAGGTGGAGTGCAGAGGGTATTCAGTGTGATTGATAGGTGTATGTCACAACAATTTTGTGCTTAAAAATGATCATTTGTCCCATTTTTCTCATTACTAAAATACTATTGCGAGAAAATGCGGTGTTACATTACAAGAGGACTTTTTTCCTAATACAAACCTATTCTCAAGTGTGTTCTTCATTCATTTGGTCCAGATGAGTTGTCTAGGACTTCACAAATATGATATTACCTTTTACAAGGTAATCAGTAATAAGAATGACTTCCATAAAAAGGCACCCAGATAAAATCAGTTTTGCCCAATTTGATGGGAGGCCATCAGCTTTCTTTCATTAAGTCTCTGTCTCTCTCTCTCTCTCTCTCTCTCTCTCTCTCTCTCTCTCTCTCTCTCTCTCTTCTGTCTCTCTCTCTCTCTCTCTCTCTCTCTCTCTCTCTCTCTCTCTCTCTCTCTCTCTCTCTCTCTCTGTCTCTCTCTCTCTCTCTCTCTCTGTCTCTTCATTCATTCATTCAAAAGCTGCAATACCATGCTGTGCAAAGATTTCACACTGTTCAGTCTTCACGCAAAATATGCTACACTGTTCATTTGATGGTGCTGTGGTGTCTGCATGACTAACTGTTCTATACCCTACTATGGACTTCACTGTTTTCATCTGTGGCTATAGTTCTGTGACATTCTTCATGTGACTGTGTCCAAACAACTTCAAAATGGCCAGCGGTGCTGACTGACCACTATATCATCCTCACCAATAGAGGTCACTGGATGCAGACTTTAAGGTCATATGGTCAGCACATCACTCTCCCAGCCATTGTCAGTTTTTGTGACCAGAGCCAGTAGCTACTTAATTGCCCTCACAGGAGCTGAGTACAACCCACTTGCTAATAGCACTTGCTAGACCTAGATAGTTGTGCAACCAAGTGTTAATCAAGCCCAACAGTACTTAACTTTGGTTACCTGATGGTAATGGACACTGCACATTGCAAAATAAGTTGTATGGACTAGTTTGGGAAAACCATTCATGTACAATTTGATTGTTATCCACTGGAACCTTGGACAATCCAGTAATGAACAGAAAACAATTGTTGATGCTTACAGCATCAGCTGATTGACTATGAGATGTTTACATTATGAAAGAGATACGTCTTATGCCCTGATGTTTAAGTAGTTGTGGACCTATAATTTGTTATGTTCTCAGTCATATACAGAATACATCATTATTTCAGGGTCTTTTTCCAGACAGGTGAACATATCCCACTGTTAAGCCTGTAAAAAAAATGTCTCCACATATGTCAGTGGCTACTAACTAATCTCACTTCTTACATCATTTTCTGTAATATTTGAGAATAAAATGTGCTTGTTGATTGCCATCCTCCTGAGTAGGAATGGGATACTTAGCCATCCACAGTCACAATTTCAAAAGGGCTGCACTGGTGAGGAAGCTGTTTATATCTTCACTAAGCACATAATAAAATGTTTATGTCATTAAATATCAGTAGTTTGAATCTTCTGTGACTTATGAAAGCCATTTAATTGTGGCAGTCCTATTATTCTACTAGTAAAACTAACTTCAGCATGTGCCAAATTTAGTTCCTGTTTAACAAACATGATGCAGCAAGTTCCATTAGGATGTTTGAGTAATACAAGCGGAGATTTTATATTATCATCTTCATATGGCGAAATCTCAGTGGCCATTCTCCAGGGTTAAATAATGGGCCTATTACAGTTCTTCTTCTACATTCATAATCATCCATTTTATTGTAATCGGGGGTAAAAGTAGTCCTTTTTATTGATAATAAAAGCATTATTACATGTATCATTTTACATGCATATTAGTAACACATGCATAATATGTGATAATGCTTTAAGACTAATTTTGCTTCCTCATTCAAATATTACTGTCAAGCTAATCAGAGAAGCATCCATGGAGAATATTTGAGAAGCATTTAGTAAGCAATGCAACACATTTTCTCTCAGTCAGTTTTGGTTGAAAAAAAGGTAGAATTTTTTATGATATGTTGTGGAATGTTCCTGCTTCAGCCCCTATAGTTACATAAAGCTCCAGTAGTTGGTGGTACTATACATAGCCTTCAAAGTGATATCTGTGACAGAGGTGCATTCCAAGCTGCTATTGAGTTTATTTTGGTGGGAAACCAGAAAACTGCAGAAATTCAAAGATACATACAGAATTTCTACAGAGACCTACCAGTGAACAAAAACATTGTCATCAGGCAACTCATCTGTCATCATCAAAACAATGTTGCACAAACCTATCGGATCTCTGTGTACCAGCCTGCCACACACAGCTGTGACTTCTGCAAGTTTGGAACATACATATGCACTCATATGAAGTGATTGACAGATTACAAGTAAACACCTTACTGCTCAAGGGGACACCTCTGTCATTGGTGTCGATACATCCATCCACCAGTTGGGGTATTCAAAAGCCTGTGCCCACTGGGTTCCTTGCCACTTAATACTAGACCATAAAGATCAATGAATACCCACCTGTGCAGAATTGCTTGCATGTTATAAGGCCTAGCATGATAATTTTTTGTCAAACATCACCATAGGTGATGAAACATGGGTTCATCACTTCGAGCTGATAACAAAATGGCAGTCCATGAAGTGGCACCACATCACTTCTCCTCCAAAGAAAAAGTTCCAAGCTGCACCCTCCACCAGTAACATCATTGTGACAGACTTCTGAGACTCTGAAGGAGTTATTCTCTTTGATGTCCTCCATGATGATACAATGATCAACTGTGGATTGTATTGTGCTACCCTCAGAAAATTGAAGAAACGACTTCAGCATGTCTGTCACCACTAAAATGCAAATGATTTCTCCTGCTCCATGGCAATGCACAGCCTCACATAAGTCTGCTTATCTGAGGGGAGCTCACAAAACTTTGTTGAACTGCTCTTCCTATTCCGCACTACAGCCCTTCTCTTGCACCTTCCAACTGTTCAGCCCAATTAAGAATGCACTCTGTAGAAAGCAGTATATGGACGATTGGGAGGTTATTGATGCAGAAAGACATTGGCTCCTACATCAACCAGTAGAGTTGTGGGCATACAAGTCCTCCAAGTGAGGTGGCATAAGACCATCACATTGAAAAGAGATTATGTTGAAAAATATGGCTTTGTAGCCAAAAGAACGAGGATTAATACACTGTATTGGAATCTTGATTAAAATCAACCAGCTTTCAGAATAAAGTGTGATGCTTTACTTATTGAATTCTCCTTGCAGTAAGTGAAGTGTTTGTTAACTCATTTTGCACAGATAAACTAACTTTAAACGTTGAAAAAACATAGCTCATCTGGTTTCATCCTTTCAACATCTGCTATGAATGTAGTTTACCTCCAACAAATAAAAAATATAATAGAAAAATCTAAATTCTTGGGCATGTATCGGATTACTAGGGTGATGATCTCATTGATAAAGACAGATTAGATTAGATTGGATTTGCATTCATTCCAATTGATCCATAGTGAGGATGTCATCCAGGATGTATAACATGTCAGAAAAATAATAATACATGACAAATATTTACAACTAAAACAAATAAGCTAATTTACCTTCCACAGGTCCCAAGTGGAATGATTGTCCTTTTTTATTTTATTTTTATTTGTTAATGAACTGTATGAAAGGATCATTTTACAACACTCAGTTACTAAGATTACATAAATGCACTGAATTTAAAACTGAATTTTTTTTATTTCTAAGGTAATAAACATATTATAGAACCATTACAATACTTATTTACAATGAACACATTGCTGTACTGAAATGGTGCAGAAGTTCAATTGTGGCTTTCCTTAAACTGAATTTTATTGGTGGTTAAGCTTTTCATGGCTGCTGGCAACTTGTTGAAAATGTGTATTACTGAATAATGCACACCTTTTTGTACAAGAGTAAGTGGCTTTAAATCGTTCTGAAGATTATTATTATCTCTAATACTGATTCTATGAACTGAGCTGTTGATTTGAAAAAGTGATATATTTTTAATGAAACATTGTATTAAGGAATAAATATATTATGAAGGAGTAGTTAGTATCCCTAGTTCCCTAAACAGCCCTCTGCAGGATGTTCTTGAGTTCACAAATATAATTCTTATTGCACATTTTTGTGCCCAGAAAACTTCAGCTTGGCTTCATGAGTTACCCCAAAAAATAATCGCATATGCCACTATGGAGTGAAAGTAAGCATAGTACGCCAGCTTTTACATTTTTAAATCCACTATGTCTGACAGAATTTGCATTACAAATAGAGGTTTGCTTAGACACTTCAGCAGTTCTGTGGTGTGCTCCTCCAAGTTGAATTTATTATCAAGCCCAAGAATTTAACACTGTCCACTTCTTGTATATGCTTGTCATCATATGTTAGGCATGTACTCGTGGGACACCCTTTAGAAGTTCTGAACTACATATAGTGTGTTTTTTCAAAGTTTAGTGACAAAGAATTGGCTAGGAACCTGTGATTAATGTCCAAAAATATTTTACTAGCTGATCTTTCTAAGACTACACTTGATTTGCTATTTATTGCAATTTTTGTATCTTCGGCAAACAAAACAAACTTGGCATCTGGTAATGTTACTGATGAAAGGTCATTGATATATATAATAAAAAGTAAGGGCTCTAAGATGGAACCTTGTGGGACCCCACATGCAATTAGTTCCCAGCTTGTTGATGCCTGATAGCTTAATACCTGTCTCTTTCCTAATAACAACCTTTGTTTCCTGAAAGATTTTTATTACAGTGAAGTAGAAACTGAATGACGATTTTGACTGGCAGCAAACAGTTAAAAAACAAATGGATAAAGATAAATACTGCATAACAAGTAAGAGGCAAGAAAGTTGAAGACACAAATCTTATTTTGGCTTCTGTAGTTACATGCTACTGTATGGGGATGTGGAGATTTCATTGTCTATCAAGACTGTTGGCATGTAACTACAAACAGACAAAAAATTAATTATATGACTATTTTTATGTTAAAATTAAAACTTTGTGATTACCCCTCATACATAACAACAAAGAATGGACAAGATTCAAATGCTTCAGTAAAAGGGCAGGAGAGAGAGGGGAATGGGGGTGGGGGGTTAACGTACAGGAGAAATTGAAATGCAGTGTTTTATTATCAGGTAGAGCATCTTACTTGGCCTTAAAATGAAATTCTAGTTGGCAGGGAAAACAGAATATTAATCTATTAATGTGTTTGCTGGGTAAATAGTCAGAGATTTATAAACCTATTAGAAATAGATATGTACAATTGTGAAGTTCTTGTGTCACTAGTGTAGTGGTGTAGGCATAAACAGAAAGTGAATAGACTTATAGGAACCATTGTTCATGCAACTGATTAAAGAATGGGCTACTTTGTATGATGGAGGTGTTGGGGAGATATCTGGGAGTTGTTCAAGGAAATAGTGAGGTAGAAAGGCCAAAGGAAGATAAAGGAGCATGAAGAACAGGAGCACAAAATATAGAATAAAATGAAACAAAAGATTTGGAAAAAATAAATGGAAAATGAAACTTGGAGATGTTGAATACAGTAAATTTGCAGCAGCTACAAAGAAGATAAGGATAATAGAAATGAAGTCGGGATTGCAAGAGATAAAAATAATTTGGGGGAGAGAGACAGCAGTGGCAAGGAGGAAGGAAGAAAATTGTCACTAATGAAGACTTGTTAAAGAGATGTAGCAGAACTGTAGGAGAGTTATGCCTACCTGTAATAAAACTGCAATTTCAAAAGACTGTAGGTGTGAAATAAATCTGAAGCCTAGGAAATAAGATTCCTTGAGTTGAAGGGAGTGAGGGAGAGTGGCAAAATTCATGACGTAGGTTTGGAAACTGTGCATCTCAAGTATAGCCTTGTGTGAAGATGAAACAATGACTGTGAGAGAAATGGAGGAAAAGAAATTAATAAAATCAGAATTGTTGTGCTACTGAGAGCTATTACAATTGAGCTGACAACCAAATAATAAAGATAACAGGTACAGTTATGGAATACATTCAAGAAAAGGAGCCTTTCTAGAACCTCCACCATTAAATAAGACAATTAGTATAACATACACTGGGGCATTTTGGAGCTATTAACTTGACACAGATGAAGGTGGAGGATAATTAATAATGAGTGTAATGAATTTCTATCAGTCAACATTGTATAGATGTAATCAATTCATAGCAAGGGCTAGTTACAATAAAACTTCTTGCATTCAAGTTATTTGCAAACTTACATACAAATGCAATCATCTACTTTGCTATGTGCATTTTCGTAGTCTTGAAGTTATAAAAGCAGTGTGTTACTAAAAATTGTTTTAGTTCCATTTCAAATTTATGGAAGTCTTCAATTTTCTTTATTGTAGCAGACAATGCAGGAAAAGTATTTCAGTTTGATAATTTTAGAATTTTTGGTAAACAGCGCTTTTGTAGGTGGTTCTGTAAGAATCATCTCTGTTTCTTGTTTTGTTGTTATGAACCTGATTGTTTAGTGTTGAAAATTTTGGGTGATTTTTCAGAAAGCACATGCATTTATAAATACATTCAAGCAACAAAAAACTGGTATATGCATGCATACTCAAATACAGAAATACGTAAACAGGCAAAATACAGCACTCCATTGGGCAACACCTATAATAAGACAACAAGTGTCTAGCACAGTTGTTAGATTGGTTGCTGCTGCTACAATGGCAGGTTATTAAGATTTATGTCAGTTTGAACATGGTGCTACAGTCAGCACACAAGAACGGGACCAATGATAACTAGAGAGAATCATTCAGTGCGGCATAAGTGCAACCCTTCTGCAAATTGCTGCAAATTTAGATGCTGGACCATCAACAAGTGTCAGCATGAAAAACCATTCAATTGAACATCAATATAGGCTTTCGAAGCCAAAGGCCCACTTGTGTACCCTTGATGACAGCGTGACACAAAGCTTGACACCTTGCCTGGGACCATCAATTCCATCATTGGGCTGTGGTGAGTGGAAACATGTTGCCTGGTCACACGAGTCTCAATTCAAATTGTATTGAGCAGATGGACGTGTATGGGCTATGGAGAAAACCTCATGAATCCATGGACCGTGCATGTCAGCAGTGGACTGTTTAAACTAGTGGAGGCTGCATAATGGTGTGGGGTGTGTGTAGTTGGAATGATATGGAACCCCTTATATGTCTAGATACAACTCTGATAGGTGACACACACGTAAGCATTGTGTCTGATTACTTGCATCCATTCATGTCCATTATGCATTCCAATGGACTTGGAAAATTCCAGCAAGATAATGCGGCACCACACACATCCAGCATTGCTACAGAGTGGCTCCAGGAACACTCTTATGAGTTTAAACACCTCTGTTGGCCACCAAACTTTCCAGACACGAACATTATTCAGCATATCTGGCATGCCTTGCAACATGTTGGTCAGAAGAGATTTCCACCCCTTGCACTTTTATGGATTTATGGACAGCCCTGCAGGATTCATGGTGTCAATTCCCTCCAGCACTACTTCATACATTAGTCAAATACATGCCACATTGTGTTGAGGCACTTCTGCGTGCTCGCGGGGACCCTACATGATATTAGGCAGGAGTACCAGTTTCTTTGGCTCTTCAGTGTATATAAGCCAGAAAGTGCAATTATTTTAAATTTTTTATATATTTCCCTGCATGGCTCTCTACAGGGAAACTGATTACATTGCCCTTTTTTGATAAGTTACTATATGCCCCAACACAGATATCTGTATGGGTTCTTGAAAATGACTGGCTTTGCACGAGTCTGCTAAAATATGTGCCTATTTAAAGGAACATAAAGGCTTCCACATTAGTTATTTTGTTTTATTTGTATGTGAACCTCTCTAGCCTTAGAAACACTCAACAGAATACAGTATTATGTAGCTTTAGGTACTGTGGAAGTGAAAATTTTGGTCCATATGAATTGAATATGCGTACTTTTGCTAAAGAAAAAGCAAGAGCTCAAAAGCTACTGCAAATACTGAATTCTATTGAGCATTACTTTGCATCACACATTAGTCTGTTATAGGTGAGTGGTTCCATTTTCCTTTCTTTCACATATTATCACATCCATAAATTTCCATTGCTTGCCTCAGAAGTTGGTAAATAAATTATCTTTTGTGCTCAATAGAAAAATCAGAGTAATTGTGTAGTAATGCAGTTTATCATGTAAAGGAAATTTCATCTGATCCAAATGAATGGTGAATTTGCAGTCATATTAGGAAACAATTATTTCAAACTCTATTATCTTTCACTTTTGTAACGATATTATGAAAAGGATAGTTCCTACTCACCATATAGTGGACATACTGAGTCGCAAATAGGCACAACAGAAAGCCTGTCACAAAATGGGCTTTCAACCAACAAGCAAGAGATAGACAACATACACAGACACACTCATGTAAATGCAGCTTATACACACATGACCACAGCCAGAGACTGGTCATATGTGTGTGAGTTGTGTTTGCATGAGTCTGTGTGTGTATGTTGTCTATTTCTAATGGTCTTGTTGACTCAAAGCTCACTTTCTCACAATCTTTTTGTTGTGCCCATCTGCAACTCAGTTATCCTTTTCATAATATTGTTACATTCCATCCTGAGTTTTTCGTTGATCAACTTTCGCCTTTCATTCATTTTTGTTTGTTACATTTTTGTGATATTGATAAGGAACTTGTCAATTTAATTAATTATAAATATACAAACAATAATAGTAATTTGTGTCTATGTGACATTTTCTTAGGTAAAACCCATGCAAGGAGAAGCATTCCGTACAAAATTTTTGTTGCAAACGTCTGAGGCAGAGGATGTAGACCAGCCATTGAGTTACAGTTTTGGATACATTTCGAAAGGATCCCCCTCTTTGCCTACGACCTCAAATGAGAAGTTTGAAGCCTATCTTCTTTTACCTCCTGGTGAGCTGTCAATGTCCCATTGTTTTATGGATATATTTGTACATAGTCAGTAAAATATTATATGAAAAGTCTGTCATATGGTGTAGCAAGGCAGCTGTATAATTTTGCTTAATGGGTTTTGCCCCATCTTCCAGAGTAAAAGAAAGAGTGTGAAGAAAAAGTATTGAACACTACCTCAATTAGGGATTTAATTTTAAAAAAACCTGACAAAGCAAATGAGTAACTTGGAGATGAAACATCCATACATGTCTACATGTTTCTGTGGTGCATGAAAGCAAATCATCAAATGCTGAATGCAGGTTTCTGACACTTTTTCCAGGTGGATGTATGTGTTTATCTATTAGTAAAGGGAAAAAATAAATGCTGGATGGTGCTTATATGTAATAGGAAGCCCATAAATATAAAATGTCTATAACAGGTGAATACTGTAAACATGTAAATTAAGTAAATGAAGCTCTTTCAGGTTCACCTGTTGACTCAAGATGCATCATGGTTTTGTTTAGTTACTAATAAGCCAGCTATGGACACAAGATATATCATGGTTTCATTTAGCTACTAAAGAGCAATATATACTTTTGTTGTTGTAGAGCATTGTCTTCAGACTAACCCTCACTGTCTTTAGGTTCGTACTACACAAAGTAACAGATTTAACAGTGAAGAAAACTGTATACCATGCTTATTTCATAACACTTATAAGATATGGAATAATATTTTGGGGTGCTGAGAAGACAAACCTCCTTCGAACCTTCAAACTAAAAAAAAAAAATCAGAGCAATGGCAGGAACCAATAGTAGACATTCATGCAAACCACTGTTCGGAAGCCTGGACTTCATGACAATCCCTTCCATCTTCATATATGAAATACTTCCCTTTGAACAGAAAAACTCACATCTGTTTGAAGGAAATACATTCACACATGCCTATGAAACTAGACATAAATTGAAATACATGCTACCTTGTCACCGACTCACAGTAT
Source organism: Schistocerca gregaria (assembly GCF_023897955.1). NCBI lineage: Eukaryota > Metazoa > Arthropoda > Insecta > Orthoptera > Acrididae > Schistocerca > Schistocerca gregaria. The sequence goes on along the minus strand of NC_064925.1, from coordinate 276,420,665 downwards.
ATGAAAATACTCCAAATAACATGGCTCTGAAGATCAGAAATAAGATAAGGTCAATATTTGGTGAATCCACATTGAGGACCATTGACACATACCTAAAAAGCAAATGTTGTTATAGTCTAGAAGAATTTCTAAATGAATAAAAACCAATATTATAGTTTAGAAGAATTTATAAATAGGAATAGGGAGTAAAGATGCAAGTACAAATGGTATACTTTTGAAGGCATATAGATACAAAGTATACACGTTCACTTTATATTCATGTTTATATATAGAATTATATGGCGGTTTGTATCCCGATCAGTACATCCATACTTCATATAGGTGTGTGAAGGCTATAGTAATGATTCGATGAGTTAGGAAAAGATTTAAAATATAATGTTGTATTTTTATTATAATAAGCAATGTATGTATGACGTATTTCCTGTAGTATATAAAATACTGTAACAACTTAGGTTAAAGACTGACGAGTCACCAATGTTCTCAATCGAATGATTGTATAAAAACATGTTATGTGACAATAAAGTATCTTATCTTATCTTATCTTATCTTATCTTATCTTAAAGAAGAAATGTGTATCCAAACTTATAATTACTCCTAAACATGGAGATGGAAGAATTACTTAAATAAGCAGCCATACATACAGTGTGATACATCTGAATGTTTTGGGCATTATATATATGGAGCTTTTGGTGCACAAGGTAACCAAGTCACATTGAGAAAGTTTTTAGAAAAATAGACTGATTAACCATAGTACAAGACCACCTCTGCCAACCCACTTTCCTGGAAACTGTCAGTTCATCAATACATAGGATGACTGAAATGTGCCAGTGCCCCATCATATAAGAATATAGTTCTGCCAATACTGACCATGACCTTCTTCTTCTGTGCAAATGCACACATATTCCTCAAACTCTTACAGGACTTGGTAAGAATGTCTTCCACAAGTAATTAGTTTGTTGGGGTGGCACGGACATACAGAGTGAGAATGTGGTGCCTCGTGGGAGGCACGCGTGAAATAGTCGCTGCAGTTGCATGATCCTCTGTGCCTTAGTGGCTCAGATAGATAGAGGTCTGCCATGTTATCAGGAGATCCCAGGTTTGAGTCCCAGTTGGGGCACACATTTTCACCTGTTCCCGTTGATATACCGGGTGATCAAAAGGTCAGTATAAATTTGAAAACTGAATAAATCACAGAATAATGTAGATAGAGAGGTACAAATTGACACAAATGCTTGGAATGACATGGGGTTTTATTAGAACCAAAAAAATACAAAAGTTCAAAAAAATGTCTGACAGATGGTGCTTGATCTGATCAGAATAGCAATAATTAGCATAACAAAGGAAGACAAAGCAAAGATGATGTTCTTTACAGGAAATGCTCAATATGTCCACCATTATTCCTCAACAATAGCTGTAGTCGAGGAATAATGTTGTGAACAGCACTGTAAAGCATGTTCAGAGTTATGGTGAGGCATTGGCGTCGGATGTTGTCTTTCAGCATCCCTAGAGATGTTGGTCGATCATGATACTTTTGCGACTTCAGGTAACCCCAAAGCCAATAATCGCACGGACTGAGGTCAAGGGGGAGCCTGAAACAAGCTTTGTTGGTCCACAACACGTTACTCAACCAATCGTCATCTTCCGCCATCTTTTGAAATGCATACATATCAAATGCCCTCCCCTTCACTAAATCACCAGGTAACAGTTCATGATTCTGATGGATTTTGTACAGATAGCATCGGAGGGTATGCCTCAGTGCCAACCAAACAGTAGTGTATGGAATGCCAGTGCGACATGCGACTGCACGAGCGCTGACTTCCCCATGCACAGATGAACCCACTACAGTCTCCATTTCTTCCTGAACTGTCTCAGCAGCATTATGCCTTGTTTTTGGTCAGCCACTATGGGGTCTATCATCTAAACAACCCGTGGCTTCGAACTTCGAAATCATTCTCGGAACAGCTGCATTTGTCAACAGACCTTTACCTGTTCGAATCCCCTTCCTATGGCAATAGGATCATAACACTGAACTAGCACATTTCCCATTCTGATAATACAGCTTCACTAAAAGCGCCTTTTCAGGTAACATCAACATGCTGCGACTGCTGGCGCATCTGATTCTCTCTCTCATTACAGCTCCTTTTATACACGATTGTCATGTGCAGTCACTGACTTTTGCTGTCCAGCACCATCTGTCGGACATTTTGTGAAGTTTTTTTTCTATTCTATTAAACCCCCATGTCATTCCACGCATGTGTGTCAATTTTTACCTCTCTATCTACGTTATTCTGTGGTTTTTAAGTTTTTAATTCAAATTTATAATAACTTTTTGATCACCTGGTACATCAGCAGCTGAAGGTATTAATATATAATTTTAATGTAATTATTCATTTTGTCATTATTTTGTCAGAACTTGTCTTCTTGTACACCTTGACACCTACCATCAGTTACTCTTTTGCCTGCTGCAGCATGGGCACTTCCTGGTCTAGCAAGGCTTGTTTCATGAGCCACACATGATGTTTATGCTCACATATGGAGGTTATATAATGTTATTTTCTAATGTGGAACAGACACCTCACTCTAGGATCTGTAACAGTCACTGCTTATGGCGTTACTTTAGAATAACGTAATGTAGCAAGCATGAACTCAGTGTCCACATATGAAAACTGTATCATACCGTCAGTGTACATTACGTATGGTGACTTTTTATTCTTGGTAAGAATTATAGTCTCAATGTATGTCTTCTTGTTATGCATTGTTGCACTAATATATTATTACCACAACTTAAATATGTTTTTAGATTAATTTTCATCTCTGTTTCATTGGATTGTGTAACAAATGATCCTGCTCACACAAATTAAGATGTTGTGTCCCACTGTTTGGCAGTTGTGGACTAATCAATGCTTTTTGTTGTAGTGTATATTGCATGATGGAACCTTTATATTAAATGTTTACATTTCTGTGCTCTTAGATATTATTTTCTAATACTACAGATCTGAAGATGGCTGGTAGATAAACCAAAACTAGTAATCTATGAAATTACATTTGCAACCTATGCCTATCTATAAAGTGCAACAACCACAAATAAAAATGTTTTGCATTTCTCAGTTGTTGTTTCACAATTGTAAGCCCATACCAATTCCTTTAGCATTGCTCTTGTTAGTATAGTGTTGAATTATATTGTCACATACATGAGCAGCAGTCATATAAAATAAACAGTTAGCTAGGCAAAAAAATACAGCCCGTTAAAGAAAAGACCCACATTATGAGATAGCAGCACAATCCTGCAATGACATAGTTGTCTACAAGATAATCTATAATTGAGTAAGTGGTTGGCTGGAATGTGATGCATCTGTAACGTTTAATGCTAAAGAGTGGGTCATTACCGAGGGGTAACACCTGTCCATGGCAATAAAGTGAAGTAATAAATGTTTATTCCATTATTGTTTAGTTATAAAGTGCTTTTCTTCATATTATGTAAATTAATGTCATCATTGTTTGATTAAACTAAGAATAAACTGTGCTTTTGCTCATATGTGTTTACCTTGGTAACATAAAGATAGCTATACCTTCGAAGTGTACAAAATACACCATGTGCCTGCTCGTGTTATGAAAAACAGCATGTCTGCTTGAGGGATAAGGGTTTTTATGAATCCACAGCTTCAAAAATATTAATTAGGAAATAGACAAGGATCATATAATTTTATGGTTTCAGTGTATTGTCATTGTAAGAATGTGTGGCGTCTGTTCTTTCGGACGTGTCTGAAAAGTAGACACTGCACATTCATGTAACTGATTTGCCTTGATGGGCAATGAATCTTGTGCATATACATTTACAGTCAGCCTACATTGGGAATCTAAAATTGGTGAGCACAGATGAGATGGACAGGGACGGCGGACAGGTGGCGCTAGATGGGAGTGTGGAGGCACCTAGTGTGTGTGCCGAGGCAGACCATGCATTTGCAATAAACACTGTATTTGGTCGTGCAGTGGTTAATGCAACTGTCTAGCAAGCAGCAGCCACCAGGTTAAAGTCCCAGTGCAACACACATTTTCACTCGTGGCTACTGATTCTGCATAAAGTTCCAATGCAGCTGATATAATTGGTTCCTTCCGTTTCATTTCCTTTCTTCCTTCTCCACTTTCAGTTTACATAATATTGTCATTGTATAATTTCATTCTCAACCTTTTAGTGTATTGTCTGTATTTTTATATGTTTCTCACAGGTTCAGATATTCAGCCCCTAGTAAGAGTATGTGACTCCTATCAACTATGTGCAGAGAGAATAGGAGATGCTGTGCATTCTGAACCACCTGATTCTCTGTCTTCAACAGAAGTCCTGTGAGTATAATTTTGTTCACATTTCAACATATGTCATAAAGCTATCTAGGTGTCAAGTGCTTATCTTGCGAATAGATTATTTTGTTGGAGCTGAGACCCTCCATTATGGTCCTTTGTATTTAATTCCAGATAGCAAAACATTTCACATTCAAATTCATTTGTGCCCATAAATATTACACCTCTTTACTGAGAGTTCATAGCTAGTTTCTAATTAAATCATATTCATTGCCATTGTGACATTGAAACTCATGTTAATTATTTTTATTTTTTAAGTTATTTTACTATTGAAAATAGTCACACTGCAGTGTAGAAAAAAATAATATGAGTGTAAAGGATTGTCTCACGAGAAAATCATATAACATGCTTTGGACAAATGTACATCAAAGAGGAACCCAGTTCATCCCCTCTTCAGAAGATGGATATTTTGCGGGGAAGCATTTAAAATATTATAAGGCCATGAGTGAAGATATAGTCTACAATGGTGATATCAGTAAAAAACCTTCATTATCAGGATCATTATGCAATTTTTTGTCTACCTCCATCCATCTCTGACCATCTGATTTTGAATTTCTTTGGTTAAGTGAAAATAAAAATATTACTTTGGTTAGAACAATACATCACTGTCTGATTCGAAAGAATTAATTAGAATTTATAGATCAGTTTCCCCTTAATATTTTTTCTCCACCTGTTTTACTGTGGTGAGGTATAATTAGAAGCAGGTATTATCTATAATATTAATGTTGGGCTACCAACAGATGTAATGTCAATGTGCCAGAATTGGGGCTTTCTTAAGAAAAATACATCACTATGTGTGCAGCCTGTTTGATGTTCCAACATTTATAAAAAATTGCAGAGCTATGGTCATTCTGTTACATTGCCATCATTATCAAATAAATTGAACCATCATGATCTACAAGCATGATCACAAGAGAGTACTCTTAGTGGTGTGAAATGACCCAAAATGACGCTCTGATGAACAGCTTGCATAGTCTACATTAAAAACTACTATTAGTTAGGGCTGGACTACTTTCAATCTTTTTGTATAATTATTCATCCAGTACTGCATTTTTTAGTAAACACAATTAAATATTTGTAAATAAAATAGAAAGAAACTTCCACGTGGGAAAAATATCTGCTTGTGTCTGTGTATGTGCGGATGGATATGTGTGTGTGTGTGTGTGTGTGTGCGAGTGTACACCTGTCCTTTTTTCCCCCTACGGCAAGTCTTTCCGCTCCCGGGATTGGAATGACTCCTTACCCTCTCCCTTAAAACCCACATCCTTTCGTCTTTCCCTCTCCTTCCCTCTTTCCTGAAGAAGCAATCGTTGGTTGCAAAAGCTAGAAATTTTGTGTGTGTGTGTTTGTGTGTTATTTTATTGTGCCTGTCTACCGGCGCTTTCTCGCTTGGCAATTTAATATTTGAAAATATTATGAAAACTAAGTCAACTTGTGTAGCTGCTCCACAGTTAATTGATACTATAATAACTGATGTAGGGTATAAGAAATATGTTACTGTTGTGTTCTTTGATCTAGAAAAAAAATTTATGTCTTTGACCTAGAAAAAATATTTAATTGTGTCAGCATCACAGTATTGCTTGAAAAATGATGGAAGTTTCATTTTAAAGAAAACATGAGTTCATACATTCTGATATGCCTCTGACTTAATACACTTATCAGGAGCCAATTACCTTAGTTTCTTAAAAGGGGACCTTGAGAACTGGCCTTTTTCAGTTTTCATCATCCTTACAAGATTTGAAAACCACTATTCAGGTATCAATTCCTAAAAGTAGTGGCTTTGAAAATTAGAATATTTTGATTGTTGTTAAGTACAAAAACATTTCCACGTTCTTAACAATGTCATTAGTTACTACGTGTTTAGTGTAACAGTTTATAATAATCGAGTCACTCGTTTAAATCCTGTTAGCAGCAATTTTTTTCTTTTCTTTCAATTCCATATTCATTAACATTGGAAATGTCAACTAACAAATATTGAAACATAATTTTTAATAAAAGTAACGTCTTTCAATTTTTACTTACTGATCACCCCTGAAAATTAGAATATTCAATCAAATTCAAAATTAGTATAAAAATGTGAAACATCAAACAGAAAATAAAACATTCCTTTTTTATTTCTAACATTAACAGTATTTTTGATCCACATATTCTTTTTTATTTAACAATAAGACGCATTTCACATATGAGTAACAGCTTCTAAATTTATTTCTGTGTGATTAGTTATTAAAAAAAATCAGAAAATGTTATTTTTATTAAAAATCTAGGATTCAATATTTGTTAATTAATATTTCAGTTTGTTGATCAAGTTGGAGTTAAAGAAAAGAAAAAATGACAGTGCTAGCAAGATTGGAACCAGTGACTTTATGATTACAAAAATTTTACACTACGCATACATTCTGATGATGAGGTTATTAGACACACAGCACAAAACCAGATTGTGCAAGGTATGGAAGGAAGTCAGCCATATGCTTTTTAAAGGAACCATCCCTTCATTAACCATGAGACATTTAAGAAAATTTCAGAAATCTAAACCTTGATGGCTAGACAAAAATTTGAATCCCAATCCTCCCGAACACAAGTCCAGTGTTTTAACCACCACACCACCTCCTTCAGTGATTTGATGGTTCTATTCTTTAAATTATGATGTCATTGGTGGCTTTGGTTAAGACTATAGTGAGTTATTTAGTGAATCCTTCTCCATACAATTAATGCAATTACACAAAGTTTGTGACAGACAGGTGGTTTAATGCAACAGAGCTGTGAATGAAATTGTTCAGTATTTTGATGAGAATCATCCACACATAAGTGCTACAGAAATTCTAGTAACAGAATTTAACACCAAGAAATAAATATAGTGTGATATAAAATTATGGATAGGATATGACAGTGTTAAAAAAAAGAAAAAACTGTATGAAATTCTCGGGAATCAATCCGGAGCAGCTTGAGATGGGACATACATATCAATCTTGTGACTTTTCTTCTGGAAAACGCAAATGTTGTAGGGATTACCACTATGGAAAAATGCATTCCATCCATTGTTCTCATAGAAATAAGGGGTGCACCTACACAAAAACTTTAAATTCATAGCTATCATTACAGAAAAATGCTCCCAGCATAATTTGTAGATATGTACATATTTTAATAATAACAATGAAATCAAACTCAAAGTGTAATGTACACCATGAGAATTAAATGTAAATACAATCTAAATAGCCATAAAACAGCATTGCATGCGGAAAAGAGGGAAAACCTCCTATGGTGGCATGGAAACATACTTCAAGCAGCTCAAAAACTGTAATAAACTGTGAGTTACTGTTGAAAGTCAACAGCAAATGAGATATTGGGAGACAGGCAATGTTGGCTAGATACCTTCCACATATACCTCAAGATAGGGGGTCTCCACCATGACCAGTCACAATATAGCACTGTGTGGACTCAGAGAGTCAAACATGTACACCCTGTTACACTGTGAGACAAATGCTCTGGAAGAAGAAGAAGAAGAAGAAGAAGAAAAAATATGGCATTACATGTTTCAAGTGGAAAAGAAATACAGTAGAAGAAGAATGGGTAGCTTTGACAGATGAAATAGTGAAAGCAGCAGAGGATCAAGTAGGTAAAAAGACGAGGGCTAGTAGAAATCCTTGGGTAACAGAAGAGATATTGAATTTAATTGATGAAAGGAGAAAATACAAAAATGCAGTAAATGAAGCAGGCAAAAAGGAACACAAATGTCTCAAAAATGAGATCGAAGGAAGTGCAAATTGGCTAAGCAGGGATGGCTAGAGGATGAATGTAAGGATGTATAGGTGTATATCACTAGCGGTAACATAGATACTGCCTACAGGAAAATTAAAGAGACATATGGAGAAAATAGAACCACTTGCATGAATATCAAGAGCACAGATGGAAACCCAGTTCTAAGCAAAGAAGGGAAAGCAGAAAGGTGGAAGGAGTACAAAGAGGGTCTATACAAGGGGAATGTCCTTGAGGACAATATTATGGAAATGGAAGCGGAGGTAGATGAAGATGAAATGGGAGATATGATACTGCGTGAAGAGTTTGACAGAGCAATGACAGACCTAAATTGAAAAAAGCCCCAGGAGTAGACAACATTCTTGGGAGAGGCAGCCATGACAAATCTATACCATCTGGTGAGCAAGATGTATGAGACATGTGAAATACCCTCAAACTTCAAGAAGAATATAATAATTCCGATCCCAAAGAAAGCAGGTGTTGACAGATGTGAAAATTACTGAACTATCAGTTTAATAAGTCACGGCTGCAAAATACTAACATGAATTCTTTACAGATGAATGGAAAAACTAGTAGAAGCCAACCTTGGGGAAGATCAGCTTGGATTCCGTAGAAATATTGGAACAAATGAGGAATACTGACCCTACGGCTTATCTTAGAAGCTACATTAAGGAAAGGCAAACCTATGTTTCTAGCATTTGTAGACTTAAGAGACAGCTTTTGACAGTATTGACTGGAATACTCTCTTTCAAATTCTAAAGGTGGCAGGGGTAAAATACAGGGAGTGAAAAGCTATTTACTATTTGTACAGAAAGCAGATGGCAGTTATAAGAGTCGAGGGACATGAAAGGGAAGCAGTGGTTGGGAAGGGAGTGAGACAGGGTTGTAGCCTCTCCCTGATGTTATTCAATCTGTATATTGAGCAAGCAGTAAAGGAAACAAAAGAAAAATTTGGAGTAGGTATTAAAATCCTTGGAGAAGAAATAAAAACTTTTAGGTTCGCTGATGACATTGTAATTCTGTCAGAGACAGCAAAGGACTTGGAAGAGCAGTTGAACGGAATGGACAGTGTCTTGAAAGGAGGATATAAAATGAACATCAACAAAAGGAAAATGAGGATAATGGAATGTAGTCGAATTAAGTCTGGTGATGCTGAGGGAATTAGGCTAGGAAACGTGACACTTAAAGTAGTAAAGGAGTTTTGCTATTTGGGGAGCAAAATAACTGATGATGGTCGAAGTAGAGAGGATATAAAATGTAGACTGGCAATGGCAAGGAAAGCATTTCTCAAGAAGAGAAATTTGTTAACATCAAGTATAGATTTAAGTGTCAGGAAGTCGTTTCTGAAAGTATTTGTATGGAGTGTAGCCATGTATGGAAGTGAAACATGGATGATAAATAGTTTAGACAAGAAGAGAATAGAAGCTTTCGAAATGTGGTGCTACAGAGGAATGCTGAAGATTTGATTGGTTGATCACATAACTAATAAGGAGGTATTGAATAGAATTGGCAAGAAGAGAAATTTGTGGCACAACTTGAATAGAAGAAGAAGGGATCACTTGGTAGGACGTATTCTGAGTGATCAAGCGATCACCAGTTTAGTATTGGAGGGCAGTGTGGAGGGTTGAAATAGTAAAGGGAGACCAAGAGATGAATACACCAAGCAGATTCAGAAGGATGTAGGTTGCAGTAGGTACTGGGAGATGAAGAAGCTTGCACAGGATAAAGTAGCATGGAGAGCTGCAACAAACCAGTCTCTGGACTGAAGACCACAATAACTACAACAACAACATGTTTCAACAGTGAGCTCTGCAGAACTTTCACAACCCTACTTACTACCAAATTAAAAGACGTCCTTGAGTATATTTTTTATCTAAAACCCATTTTGTACCCAAGAACAGTTCAATCTGAAATTTACATAGACTGCACAAAACCCTCCAGCAACTGAACTTTTCCACAATTGGTAAATGGTCCATTTTAACATGGGTAATATTTCATAAAGCAAATACCGTCCGCACTTGCGGAATGTTATGTGATACCACATACTTATATGTTTGTGACTATTACAGCACCATCTATCACAAAGCGAAAAAAGTGGTCCAACTAAAACATTCATATTTCTTCACATACTACACGAATATGTAATAAAAAATGGGGGTTTCTATTTTAAAAAATGCAATTGATATCCAATTGACCTATGGCAGCACCATCTAGTGGGCCAACCAAAGTGCCATCTGGTTTTCCCCTTCAAGCTACACAAGTTTCGTTCTTTGTAGTTTTTTGTTTGACACTTATTTTGTGAGATATTTGGCCCGGTCATGATCAATGGACCATCCTGTAATAGTGAAACCATATCTTCAGGGCAGTGGCATCTGAAAAGAAGATAGCCAACATGCCCAGTAATAATATTCAAGAGCAATAATCTTCATTCATCCCTTCCACCCCATCTCTCTGACTATTTCTTTCTCCACCCACTTTCTAGTCTCTCACTCTTCAACTTGCATTCCCTCCTCCTCCACTGTCTTTGTCCATTGGCTACTCCTCCTCACTCTGCCCATCCCCTCCTCTATAAGTCTCAACCAGTCCCAAGCTACACCCATCAGCACGTGTATCCCCTACAGTACAGTTCAGTACACACCTCTCATGGAGAGAAGCCTACATGTTGGGGCCTGGAAAACTATTTCTTGCCCCTGACATGTAGGCTGTTCTGCAAGGCCTCTTGATTTGGCACCCAAAGTGTAGGCTGCCCAGCACAACAAACCTATTGGGTTAGAGTAGTATCGGCCTGCTATATTGGACTGCTTTGCATGGCAACATTCATGTCATGGGAAAAAGGGGGTTTCTAAGCCCTTGAAATAAAGGCTGTGCTGCGCAAGAGGCTTGTGGGACAGTATCCGCATGCTTTAGTGACATCTTTTTCAGGGGCTGCATGTGCAGATGGGCATGCTTGGGGGAAGGTTGTGATGGACAGAGGCCAGCCGGAGCGGCCGAGCGGTTTTAGGCATTGTAGTCTGGAACCGCGCGACCGCTACGGTCGCAGGTTCGAATGCTGCCTCGGGGATGGATGTGTGTGATGTCCTTAGCTTGGTTAGGTTTAAGTAGCTCTAGGGAACTGATGACCTTAGAAGTTAAGTCCCATAGTGGTCAGAGCGATTTTTATGATGGATAGAGAAATAGATGGAGAGAGCAGGAGGGGTTGAGTAGAGTGTGTGGGGGTAGGTACAGAAAGAGGGGGCAAGAGAAGATATAAAGACAAAGAGGGAGAGAGAGGAGGAGATGGACATAAAGAGAGGGGATGGAAGAGGTGGACAGAGAGAGGGGAGGTCAAGATGGACAGAGGGAAGGTGGAAGAGTAGATGTATAAAAAGAGGAGAGATAAGAGGAGCTGGTTTGAGAGGTGGGAAGAGGAGATGGACAGATATAAAGGCAAGGTGATGGGCAGGGAAGGAGGAGGAGATGGACCAAGAGATGTGCCCATTGTATGTGACATTCATGTTCACAGGCGAAGCCATGGGGAAAGTCTAAATATGACAAAATGTGTATGTGTGTGTGTGTGTATGTGTGTTCCACATCTCCTCCTAAGCCACTGGAGTGATTCCAATGAAACTTGTTACACATATCCTTTACTGGCAGGCAACAATCACTATTGGGTAAGAACCACATACCTAATGTGATTCAGGATAAATTCATGAAAAACTGCTGCATCATGCTTGACATTTAAATGTATTACTTTTATGCTACTAATTGCATTCACATAACTTGTGCAGACAGTGTCCACAAATGTCACTAAATGCACCTACAAAAGTATATCATGGTATGAAACATAGACTGGGAGATGTGATGTGATAAACACTGAGTTGCATGAAAAACTGCTGCATCATGCTTGTGTTTAAATTTATTATTTTCTTGCTACTAATGCTCTTCTCAATGTATTTTGTAGACAGTATCCACATATGCAGCTGAATCCATCTGCACAAATACATCATTGTATGATACACAGATCAAGAGATATGATATCATAAACACTGAGATGCATGAAAAATTGCCACAATATGCATTAAGTTTTAATACATTTACTCTTTACTGCTAAGCCACTTGTAGAGTTGGGTGAAGTTAAGGAAATTCCTGACACATGGCAAGACATATGACACCTTTCAACCACAAAGTGCAAATGATTCTAGGCAAAAATAGTATCTGTCTATTTACCTATTAAGAAGCATTGGCATAGAAACATTTACAAAATTGCATTGCAGATACGTGCAGCAGCGGGGCTCAGCATACAGAAATTGTCTAGGATCATGTTTCTTAATCTGGGTAGTGTAGTTGGCAAAATGAATTCCTGGGCAATGTTGACTACATTCCATTATCCTCATTTTCCTTTTGTTGATGTTCATCTTATATCCTCCTTTCAAGACACTGTCCATTCCGTTCAACTGCTCTTCCAAGTCCTTTGCTGTCTCTGACAGAATTACAATGTCATCAGCGAACCTAAAAGTTTTTATTTCTTCTCCAAGGATTTTAATACCTACTCCAAATTTTTCTTTTGTTTCCTTTACTGCTTGCTCAATATACAGATTGAATAACATCAGGGAGAGGCTACAACCCTGTCTCACTCCCTTCCCAACCACTGCTTCCCTTTCATGTCCCTCGACTCTTATAACTGCCATCTGCTTTCTGTACAAATAGTAAATAGCTTTTCACTCCCTGTATTTTACCCCTGCCATCTTCAGAATTTGAAAGAGAGTATTCCAGTCAATACTGTCAAAAGCTGTCTCTATGTCTACAAATGCTAGAAACATAGGTTTGCCTTTCCTTAATGTAGCTTCTAAGATAAGCCGTAGGGTCAGTATTGCTCACGTGTTCCAATATTTCTATGGAATCCAAGCTGATCTTCCCCAAGGTTGGCTTCTACTAGTTTTTCCATTCGTCTGTAAAGAATTCGTGTTAGTATTTTGCAGCCGTGACTTATTAAACTGATAGTTCAGTAATTTTCACATCTGTCAACACCTGCTTTCTTTGGGATCGGAATTATTATATTCTTCTTGAAGTCTGAGGGTATTTCGCCTGTCTCATACATCTTGCTCACCAGATGGTAGAGTTTTGTGAGTACAGACTCTCCCAAGGCTGTCTGTAGTTCTAATGGAATGTTGTCTACTCCAGGGGCCTTGTTTTGACTCAGGTCTTTCAGTGCTCAGGCAAACTCTTTAAGCAGTATCATATCTCCCATTTCATCTTCAACTACATTCTCTTCCATTTCCATAATATTTGTGTATGTGTAATAAATCTTCCCATGTCCATAGACCAAAGTGGTCCAAATTTAACACACAAATTCCTTGCCTTGAAAGGACCAACATGAGAGGGGGGGGGGGGGGGGGGGGGGGGTGGCGTATAATATTTACTTAGATATAGATATGCATGTTTTGGAAGCCCCTGACATGTTGGAATTTTTGGTAGGGAGGACACAGCATGTTACCATGGATGGAGAGTCATTGTCAGATGCAGATGTAACTTTGGATGTGACCCACAGAAGTGTGTTGAGACCCTTGCTGTTAAAGTTGTATATTACTGACCTTGCAGACAATATTAATAATAGTTAACTCAAGCTTTCTGTAGCTGATACAGTTATCTACAATGAACTGCTATCTGAAAGAAGCTACATAAATATCCAGTCAGATCTTGATAAGATTTTTAAGTGGTCCAGGATTTAACACCTTGCTTTAAATTCTAATAAATGTAAAAATTTTCACTTCATAAAATGAAAAACCATAGTATCCTATGACTATAATATCAGTGAATCACTGTTGAAATCAGCCAACTCATATAAATAGCTGTGTGCAACATTTTTTAGGAATATGCGATGGAATGATCACATGGGTTGTCATGGGTAAAGCAGGTGGTAAACTTTGGTTTATTGGTAAGATATTAGGTAAGTGCAATCAATCTACAAAGGAGATTGCTTACAAATCTCTTGTGCGATCAGTTATAGAGTATTGCTCAAGTGTGGGGGACTCATAGCCAATAGTGCTAACAGGGGATATTGAACATATACAGAGAAGGGCAGCACGAATAGTCACAAGTTTGTTGAATCCTTGGGAGGGTGTCACAGAGATGCTGAAAGAACTGAACTGGAAGACTCTTCAAGATAAATGAAATTTCAAGAACCGGCTTTAAATGAGTACTCTAGGAAAATACTACAACCCCCTACATGTCATCACATAGGGATCGTGGGGCTATTTAAGATTAGAATAATTACTGCATGCACTGAGGCATTCAAACAATCATTCTTCCCATGCTCCGTAAGTGAATGGAACAGGAAGAAACCCTTATAACTGGTATACTTGGACATACCCTCTGCCATGCACCTCATGGTGGTTTTCAACAATACTTTAGTCATGATACTTATTAATCCCACATAGGTGCACTTAAAGATCCAAAATTGAGTGAACTTTTGATCTTTTTCTCTTTATCTTTCTCCAAACAGACACCCCTCCTCCTTTCTTTCTCTCCCCCCCCCCCCCCCCCTCCTTTTAAAACACACCCACACACACACACACACACACACACACACACACACACACACACACACTCAAACAGACATTTCTATCAAGTCACTAACATAGTGGAAAATTTTTAAAAAAAAACTTCTTAATGGGTCAGGTGTGCACTACATGCAGGAGGCAGTGTTCAGGTAGCAGGGAGAATGTACGGCAAGCACATATGACTTTTTTAGAATATAGAAATATCTCCACAGGCCTGATAAGGTACATTCTGATTTCAGACAAGGACACAAATGAACCCCATTCATTAAAGAGAGTAGCATTTGTTACTGCAGACCAGAGAAGGAAAACTGTTTAGTTAGTAACTGCAGAAGCATCAGTGGAAAGGTTCCAGAGCTAGTCTTGTTTATAAAGGCTAATGGTGCCCACATACTGGTATGGATGCAAAATCACTGTAACCAGTTGTCAGTAGGAAAGAACTACCAAATTCACCTCAGAATGAACATTGGAACTGTAGGTTGAACTATGGTCCTGGAGGAGAGTTTATAGCCATAAAACGTATGATAATATCTATTGAGGTAAGTACAGATTCCAAATACAAAAGAATTTGGGTGAAGACAAGTGTTAGAGGTGCTTCAGACATGATCATTTGACACTTTTATATGGCCCTTGCCTCAGGAGAGTAATGGTGGAACATTTGATGGAAGACTTGGAGAACATTTTGCATAAATTTCCTGGTTATAGTATAGTATTAGGCGAAAATTTCAACTTTTCAATAGTAGACTGTAAGACAAGCATTTAGGCAGGCATGAGGTACAGAGAATCATGTAAATCATTCAAAATGCCTTATGCAAAAATTATCTGGATCAGCTAATCAGAGAACCAACTCATGAAGATGACTTATTAGGTGGCCTGGTCACCAACATGCCTGAACATTTCAGCTCAGTTAGTGTAGAACAAGGAAGCAGTGATAATAAGGCCATTACAGCTTCACTGAATTTGGCTGTATGTAGGAATGTAAAGTAAGGTAAGAAGATATTTCTGTTTAGAAGATTTCAGATTACCTGGTGGATTAATATGATGATTACATCTCTATCACTGACAATGTGGAACATCAATGAACACATTCAAGAGTATTGTACATATCACTTTAAGCAGGTATGTGCCGAGCAAAGTTGTGAGAGATGAGAAAGAACCACTGTGGCTCGACACTGCAAAGACTGCTTCACTGCAAATTCAAATGTAGTGAAAGTCTCAGAGAAAAACAAAAACAAAATGAAGCCAAAATTACTGTAATGAAAGCCATGTGTGAAATATTTAATAAATTTGGAAGTGAAATTCTCTCTATCGAACTGACATGAAATCCTAAGAAGTTTCGGTATTATGATAAATTAATTAGTAGATCAAAGGCATCTGTCCAGAGAAGAATGATGTCATGGAGAAGACCGAAGTACTAATCACCTTTTCCCAAAACTGTTTCACTGACAAAGAGTATGCTGTAGTTCCTCCTCTAAATGGTTGTGTGAATATTAGAATAACAGATACTAAAATAAATAACCATGGGGCGGAAAAACAATTTAAGTCACTCAACAGAGGAAAGGCCACTGTACCTGAAGTGATACCAATTCATTTCTGCATAGAGTATGCAAAATAATTTGCCCCTCTTTGAGCTGCAGCATACTGTAGATCACTGCAGGAATGAAGCACCCGTAATAATTAGCAAAATTGTAAGCCATCATGTTTTCAAGAAGGGTCATCAAACAGACACAAAAATATAGGCCTATATCTCTGATGTTGATCTATCATAAAATTTTGGAATATGTTTTATGCTCATACATTATGATATATCTAGGGACTGAAAGTCAACTCTGTAGGAATCAACATAGGTTCCAAAAACAATGAACATGTGAAACCTAGTTCATTCTGTTCACCAATGAGAACTAGAAAGCAGTAGATTGATGCTGATGCTGTGTTGATGCTGTGTTCCATGATATCTGGAAGGCACTCAGTACAATTCCACACTGCTGCCTAAGGAGAAACAAATAGACTACAGTATATTACGCTATGATTGACACAACAAAAAGTTTTTATGCACATGTGTCATGAGATGGATAGATACAGCATATCTGCAAGCCAGGGTGACAATAAACATCCTACCACATTTGTGATTCCTGTTGGTTGAGAAATTTGTTCCATGCTGTTGGCTCCTGCCTTTTTGGATGTTGTCCTTATCAGGGTTTTGTGACGTTTCAAATAATGTAACAACTTTGTAACACACAGTTATTGTAAAGAACAGTGCAATGCACAAGACATAGTTAAGGAGGAGCCTCATATTTATTTTGAGCGATGGATATTGAACTTGTACCTTTAACTTCCAGCAGTAGCTACAGAACTTTGAAAAAAGAGCTCTGATCAGAAGAGGTTGGTGATTGTGCTGAAACAGTAAGTTGAGCAGGCTTGAACAGTAGGAAGTCTTGACTCCCAATCATAGTTTACTTTGCTGCTAGATAGTATGGTAAAGAACCAGCAGAACCTCATATGTGGCAGTTGTGACAGAACTCAGAACAAATGTGACTGGGGGTAAATAGCATTTATGAAGAGCATACAGTAACAGAAATTTGCAATTTTGGAGAGAATTTGCGGATTGTAAGTACACAAATTAGAGGGAGTTGATATCTGTTGCCAGTTGTGACAAAGACCAACAGCTAAAATTATGCTTCAGTGTATAAATCAAGTCCTAACATTGCGAGTCATAAATTTGATGAGGTTTGTGTAGTCGATGAACAGTTATCACAAATCCTTTTACTACAATTATGAAAGATAAGAATTTAACTAGTTCACACGTCATAAGATTTCAACTGTGTTTACAGAGGGCTTCAGTTGTAATAATCCCATGACCAATCAAAAACTGCAGTCATGGATTGCCATTGCTGCACATCAACCTACAGTGGTGGCAATGCTTACGGTGCAGTCACTTTTGACAATGCAGCATGAACTACATTACGATCCTGCTGCCTTCCTTCCTTGTCTTTTTTACTTTCTTCCCTTTTTTAATGACTACAAAAATCCCACCTTGGTTCAGAGCATTTAGTGAAAAAAGCTAATGATATAAAAATGAAATAAAATTACTAAAAAAGAATTTACAAATTAAATAAAACAATAAACATGACACTGAAACTTCCTGGCAGATTTAAACTGTGTGCTGGAGCGAGACAAACTTGGGACCTTGCCTTTCTAAGGCAAGTGCTCTATAGAACAATAAATGTGAACTACAGACTATTAAAATTGAATATAAAAATATAAATGAAAATGACAAAGGATTCAGAGTTGCCAAGGAGGTCAGGAAGACATTGTCATCACAAGGACCTGTACTGCCAAGGCTTTATGGACTCCCCAAGGTCCACAAAGTTGGGTTGCTGTTATGCCCCACTGATAGCAACATCAGAGCTCCTACATATCTGCTGACAAAACACCTGACAGAGATACTAACTCATTATGTAGTTAAATACCCACATCACATCACAATTCTGTAGATTTTGTGAAATGTCTCAAGAACTACAGGCTAAAGGACTCAGATATCTTGATGAACTCATTGGTCAAAAATTTGGTAAGTAGACCACTGACCTTTTCAGGCATGTCCTACCCTCCATGTATTGCCTTTTTAATTAAGAATAGTATGAGCAAACAGAGGGGGTCACAGTGGGCAGCCACTCTCATCAGTGGTTGAGAGTATATATATGGAGCATTTCAAATGCAGGCCTTGACATCATCCAAATGGAAACGTCTTTGCTTTCTTGTTATGTCTGTCCCCATGGAAGGGACAAACTCCTTGACTTCCTTGTACATCTAAACTTGGTACATCCCAACAGCAAATTCACTATGGAGACTGAAGAAGAAGGAAGTCAACCATTCCTGGATGTCGTGGTCAAGAGAAGAACTGATGGCATCATGGGCCACAGTGTGTACCAGAGGAAAATACACACAGACCTGCATTTGTATGCAGATAGCTGCAACCACCCTGTACAGAGGAGTGTGGTACTAAAAGCACTAATACAAAGAGTGCACACCATCTCAGACACACAGAGTCTGCCAAGAAACTGGAATACCTCAGAACTGTCTTCCAAAAAAATGGTAGATTTAAACACACTCTTCGCCTCATCACTACAGTACAAACTGTGACGTTGGAAGAAATCATGGAGGATGATATAGCCACAGCCTTCATACCATACACTGGTGGCATGTCAAGAAAATTTGGATGCATACTGAAAGAGCAACATGTAAGAATGGTCTTTTGCCCATCCAATAAACCATGGGTATTATTGGAGAGTTTCTAGGATAAGCTCAGTTAGCAGAAGGCTAGGGTATATCAGGTTGTGTGCCAGTGTGAAAAGACATTGAAGATTGATCCTGAGAACATGAGTGGCACTCTTGACTAATGTACCACATCAAGTCATCAGTCACATAGCATCAGAGAATCATGCCATGGAATACAAAGGTACCAGGATTTTAGTGTAGACTTCCAAATACTGAGACAGTGTCATTAGAAAAGCCATTAAAATGTACACCAAGGATAATCTTATCAATCGGGACTGCAGCTATCTCAACAAGGCTTGAAAACCAGCACTGGGTCTAATTAAGAAGACATTTAACTAACACAACAATCTGGTGATCAAGTCAGACAGAGCAACTACATTGATGCAACCGCAGATGCCAACACAAGTGTCTTTATGACTGCCATTACGTCCCAGCGTGTGTGGACTGTGGAGTAAACAGCTTGCGGTGGGAGAGGATATAAATTTATCACCCACTCTTAGAAGCTCAGTTTGTCAATGCAACTGATGATGGTGACATGTGTGCTCTCCAAAATATCATGCCTGTTGGAAACTATGGACTGCAGTATGCTTGTGAACTGTTTGATCAACAAATACACTAGGAGAAACTGAAGAATTACATGGATGAAATACATTACAATTGTGACTGTACATTAAAGCAACAAATGATAGTAATGATTATAGTAAGGCAGTAAAAACAGTTTTGAATTTTGAACATTGAATATGTTTTGCAGTAGTGACAACACCATTTGCCTAAGGGGACGGAATCTGTAGTATAACGTATCACTCTTGTGAAGTGATGTGCTGCACAAACATTTTTGGAATCGAAGAATGATGATTATCACTACAAAAGTTTATTTTTGTCATGAATTAGATAACCTGCTGTTTGGATGAATGTTTTATCTATGCTCATGTATTGTGGTATGGATGGACATAGCGTATCTGCAAGCCAGGATGATAATAAATGTCATACAACATTTGCGGTACCTGATAGTCGAGAAGTTTATTCTGCACTGTCAGTTCCTGCCTGGGAGATTTGGTGAACTTTGTAGAGGAAGTGTGAACATGACAGCGCCTGTGATGTCATGAGGACAAAAGAAAATTTGTTATTTGGATACTCACAATTGGAATATGTTAATTAAGACCGAGCATTTTTGGACTTCGCCCTTATCAGTATTTTTGTGGTGTTCCAAATAATGTAATAACTTTGTAACACACATTTATTGTAAGAAAGGAGTACAGTATAAGAGAAATTATTAATGAGAAGCCTCACATTTATTTTGAGAGTTGGATGTTGGAGTTATACTCTTAACATCCAGCAGTAACTGCAGCACTTTCAGAAAAGAAGATCAGTCAGAAGAGGCTGGCAAGTGTGCTGAAACAGTACTCTACTGAGGAGACCCAACTTGAATAATAGGAAGTCTTAGCTCCTGATCAGACTTTACTTCACCACTTAATAGAACAGTAAAGAACCAGCAAAGCATTCAAGATACTCAGCATACTCCAACAGCAAACACTGCAACTGAGGTGTTCTACATCATGGTGTGGTTTACTGTTCAAGCTCTGAGATTGTATGTTCCTAGAAGAGTCAACCAATATATTGCTTCCTCATATATGTATCTTGCAGAAAGGCAGTGAAGGTAAAATTACAGAGATCTGAGCTCACAAGCATGCTTATCAGGAGTCATTTTTCCCTAAAACCATTCGTGACTGGAATAGGAAAATGGAGAAGTGATAGTGGTGTCAGTTGAGTCTATCAGTAGTTCAGGTTTCACTAGGCATGGCCTGTATCTCAATTGTTTTGGGAAGGGGAGGCTGGAAAATTTTATAGGTGACACTGTAGTGTGTTGTGGTAGGATCACTTATGGGAAAATTCCTGTAGTAGGTGGTGTTAGAGCTGCATCTTTTTTAGATTGAAGTCAGCTCATAGGTATATCTGCTTAAAGGAAGTCCCTCTCACTAAGGAATCACCTCCAGAGGTCATCACGTTTCCAAGTAGAGAAGGAATTAGCATATTTCATCAAAATATAAGAGGTATTCGAGATAAAATTAGTGAACTGCTTATAAATGTTGACTCTGAAGTTATTGGTATATCAGAGCACCACTTAAATAATTTGACAATTCAGAGGCTTTCTTCACCAGGATACAGATTAGCTGACTGTTTTTCAAGTAGTTCCTTGTGGAGTGGGGGAGTGGCCATGTACATGAAAAACAGTATTCCATTTGAGTCCGTAGATATATCACGGCACTGAACTGAACAGTTATTTGAATGTTGTGCAGGGGCAGTTGAATGTAGTGAAACTAAACTTCTAATTGTTGTTGTTTGTAGGTCCACTAACTCTGACTTCGAAGAATTTCTGCCCAAGCTAGAGAAGGCTCTTGATTCACTTTATAGGAAGTACCAGAAATCATTTATACATGGTGACTTCAATATTAATTTTGTGTATGATTTTGCAAGGAAAAGGATGTTGGTAGATCTCCTAAACTCATAAGATCTGATGCAGATTGTGTGTTTTACAACCAGGGTCTAGGGGAACAGAAGCACAAACACAGACAATACTTTTATTCATTCTTCATTACTAGATGGGCATTCTGTCAGTAAAATGGTGAATTGCCTTTCAGACCATAATTCACAAATTTTAACATTAAAAGGCTTTTGTACTCAAATGAGTATCACATGTAATTACAATAGGAAAGCTAATCTAATGGCAATAGAGAGTTTTTAAGCCTTGTCAAGGAACAAGAGCAGCAGGATGTTTATAGTGTCAATAACATAGATGACAAATATAATGCTTTCCTTAACACATTTCCCATGCTGTTTGAGAGTTGCTTTTCCATTGGAACATTCTGAATGGGGTAAAAGCAGTAAAAGTCAGCCTTGGTGGTTGACTAGTGTGATAAGGATATCATGTAGAACAAATTGGGAATTGTATGAAAACGTTAGAAGTAGTCACAATCAAGCTACTGTAGCCCATTACAAACAATATTGTAAGGTGCTTAAAACTGTTATTGAAAAGGTGAAGAGTTTGTGGTATGCAAATAGGATAGCTAATTCACAGCATAAAATTAAAACCATGTAGTCAGTTGTGGAGGAAGTGCCTGGTCAGCAGCACAAGGTCGACAATATAAAGTCAGTTTAGTAAAAATATTTCTGTTGCTGATAAATCAGATATATGTATAGTATTTAACAATCATTTTCTATGCATTGCTGGTGAATGAAATAAAAATTTAGTTTCTACAGGGAATCATATAACTCCCTTGGCAAATGCCTTTCCAAGATTGATGTCTGAACTACTCCTCTGTTATACTGACAAGTGGGAGATTGAGTCAATAATTAAATTACTGAAGACCAAGGACTCTCATGGATATGATGGAGTGCTTAGCAGAATATTAAAGTACTGTGCTGCACATGTTAGTCCTGTATTTAGCCACTAGTGTAATTTTTTCTTTAGAAATGGTCAGTTTCCTGAACAATTAAAGTACTCAGTAGTAAAGCCACTTTATAAAAAGGGAGCAAGGGATAATGTAGACAATTTTAGACCTATTTCTGTGCCATCAATGTTTTCTAAAGGTACTGAAAAGGCTGTGTATTAAAGGATAATTGATCATTTTATACCACATAATTTGCTATCAAATTTACAGTTCAGCTTTAGAAATTGTTTAACAACTGAAAATGCTATATTCTCTTTTCTCTGTAAGGTACTGGATGGGTTAAACAAAAGGCTTTGAATGCCAGACATATTTTTTGATTTAACTATGGTGTTTGATTGTGTTGATTTCAAAATATTGCTCCAGAAGTTGGACCATTAAGGAATATGGGGAGTAGCTCTCAATTGCCTCACCTCTTACTTTAACAACAGACATTCAAAGGTCATTATTCACAGTACTGAGAACAGCTGTGAGGAGGGGTCTGAATGGGGTACAGTCAAATGGACAGGGGGAGGGGGGGGGGGGGGGTAGGGATCAGTGCTGGGGCCACTCCAGTTCCTTATTTATATACACAATATACGCTCTAGTATTACAGTTAATTCTAAAATTTCTGTTTGCTGATGACACTAGCTTGGTAGTAAAGAATGTTGTGTGCAACATCGGCTCAGTCTCAAATAGTGCAGTTCATGGCTTGTAGAAAATAAACTAACACTAAATCACAGTAAGACTCAGTTTTTACCATTCCTAACACACAGTTCAACAAGACATAACTTTTTAATGTCACAGAATGAGCATATGATTAGTGAACAGTTCAAATTTCTAGGTGTCCATGGAAAGCCCACATTCAGGATCTTGTTCAAAGACTTGTTGCTGCCATCTTTACTGTTCGAATGATATCTGAAGTAAGTGATTGTTAAACATGAAAATTAGTCTACTTTGCTTATTTTTATTCACTTATGTCATTTGGTATTATATTTTGGGGTAACTCTTCCCATTCTAAAAGGATATTTTTAGCTTGAAAACTGAAGAATTCAAAAATATTAGCAGTAATCCATGTGCTTTCATATTGAAACTGAAGAGTTTCCTCATGGGCCACTCCTTCTATTCTGTTGAGGAGTTCCTTGAAAAATTAAGCTGACTCTTATGTTATATTGTTGATTGAATTTACTTAAACTTAAGGCTTGAATTTTTTGGGTTCATAAACATTTTATTTTTAACTGTTATTACTTTGATGTTGTAGTTTCATGTACTGACATGTTCCATGATCTTGGAGATTTGCTACTCCATTTGGTCTTACAGAGCTTGACATGTAAATAGAAAATAAAAAAAACTGTGCTACTCATAGTATCTTCCAGTGCATGCTGTAAGGTGGTTTGCAGAATATAGATGTAGATGAAATACAATTATGCCTGATCCAATCTGATCTGGAAAAAGAGCTCTTGCTTGCTGCCAGCAGGTACTTTTAACACCAAATCTTATCATTCTTTCATCAACAAGCTGTCATTCTTTGCTCATCTGCCTTCCACAAAAACAACACAAAGTATTCCAGAATTATGTGTAACCAGAAGACAAATTTTTCATCTACATTGTCAACTCCCTTTTTAGCAATTCATTCTTATGTGAAATATTTATTTTCATTTCTACATCTAGAATAATAGAAGCAAATGGATTTTAAGATAGGTCTGCCATACTGTGCCCTTCTTTCTTAATAGTGAACTTGATTGTGAGGAATAACCCAAAGTTAAACATGAATATCTGTTAAAGACCCTCAACTAATGCCACCTCCACATCACATCTGTGATCCTAGATCACAGTTAACAGATACCAGAAGATGTAGGAAAATACCAGATTTTTGTCAGCTGCACCTACATTTCTGTTTTTATTTTGATACAGTCAGGATTTGGTTTGTGTGGTGTCCCTATAAAAATTGCAGTATTTGGATGAAAGCTTCTATTCACTTGTAGATCAGTTTGGCAATAAAAAGAAAACTGACATTTAAATTTTTATGTTCAAAGATCAATCACTCAAGAGGATTCTACAGACATACCATTATTTGAGCACTTATCGAACTCCCATATGGAGGACATAGAAATAGACATACATAGTGTTGGAAAGCAGTTGGAAGAGTTGAAAACAAAGAAGTTGCCAGGTCCAGATGGAGTCCCAATTCTGTTTTACTGAGAGTTCTGCTCTTTGTTGGCCCCATACTTAGTTTGCATTTGTCATGACTCTTTAATGCAGTGGAAAGTCTCAAATGATGAGAATAAATTACAACTGATTCCCATGTATAAGTTGGCTACAAGAACAGAGTCACAAAATTACAAATCAATATCTTTAATGTCATTTTTCTGCAGAATTCTTGAAAACATTGTAAGTTTGAATATAATAAATTTCATCGAGAGAGGGAAAGCTTCCATCCACAAATCAACAATGATTTATAAAGTATCACTTGTGCAAAACTCAATTTGGCCTTTTATCACACTATATCCTGGATGAAGGGCAACAGGCAAATTCCATATTCCTAGATTTCTGGAAAGTGTTTGCCACAATGCAACACAGAAGACTGCTAAGAAAGTTCCGAGCACATGGAATATGTTCTCAGACATGTGAGTTGCTAGAAGATTTTTGAAGTCATTGAACCAAATATGTTGTACTGGATGGCAGGTGTTTATCAGAGAGAAAGGTATTGTCAGGAGTGCCTCAGGAAAGTGCAATAGGACTGCTCTTGCTCTCTAGCTACATAAATGATCTGATTGGCAGGGTAAGCAGCTGTCTGCATCAGTTTACTTATGACTGTGTATTGTATGGTACAGTGTCATTTTTGGGTGATTGTAGGAGGAAGCAGGATGACTTTGATAAAATTTTATTTGGTATGATGAAAGGCAGCATGCTCTAAACATGAAAAAATGCAAGTTAAGAAAGATGAGTAGGAAAAACAATCCTGTAGTTTCGAAAGTTTTAGTCATCTTAATTAAATATCTTGGCATACTGTTGTGAGGTAACGTGAAATGGAATGAGCATTATGTTCAGCTGTAGGAAATTAATTCAGCAAATGGTCAATTTTTGTTTATTGGGAGAATTCTAGGAGAGTGCAGCTCATTTATAAAGGAGACAATGTACAGAACAATTGTGCAGCCCATTCTTGAGTATTGCTAGAATGTTTGGGATCCCCCTCAGGTCAGAGTAGAGGATAACATTGAAAAAATTGAGAGGAATGCTGCTAGATTTGATATTGACTTGCACAAGTGTTACGGAAATGCTCTGTGAACTCAAATTGGAATAGCTGAAGGGAACAAGACATTCTTTTCACAAAATACTATTCAGGAAGCTTCGAGAACTGGCATTTGCAATAGACTGCAGAACAATTCTATTTCCTCCAACATGTATGTGTGTGTGTGTGTGTGTGTGTGTGTGTGTTTGTGTAAGTATGAAATATCTTCATTATCTGTTTGTTACACATATTTCTGTATTGTGGTGATTGACTCCATTCTTAAATCATTTCACCATGGTAGCTGGACAAATATTCAGTTACCCTATTCAAATGTTGTAGAATACAGAAAAAAGATGAATTCTTGCATCACCAAGTTCATCAACAGCTGTAACTATTATTAATCTCAACACAGCTGAGTACTGAGGGCAATTACAAACAGAACCTTTTCTCTGCTACTCTGCATAAGCAGAAACACAGTTTATGATTAATCACAGTGGTTGTAACAAGGAGCCTAGCAGGACAAAACAGGTCCAATGGTGACTGACACCAGAGATCCCTAGGTGAATTTATAACCAACACAAATCCAGAGGGTAGCTGAGTTATCTAAGTACATACCACAGTCCAGTGGAAAATCCAGTGCACAAAACATTAAACAGATAAGATAAAATATTGTACTGTCTAGTGGCTAGGTTACAGTGACTAGTTAGAGACTGGCCATGATTGCTGGACTGTGGTATACTGGTAAACACTTGTAAGAGGGTGGTACCACCTCACATTCTTGCCACAATGGTTGTATCTCATGTGGGTGTGAGCCATGGCTGTTACCTGGAGACCGAGTATCTTAAAAATGTTCTCTATATCAATACACAGGTTAGGTGGAGAATGTGAATCACCTTCAGATACCAAGCCCTCCCCCACTTAATTGGCACATAGGGCTGAAAGTGACCTGGCCACTGCTGTCTTCGCCAAGGAAGGGGAGAGTTGGATGCAGAAAAAGCCTGTCAAAGTCACCCACAGAGGCCCCTATTGTGATCAGGGGTGGGGTGGGGGGGGGGGGGGGCTGGGATGCAGCACTTTCTGTGAGAGCCCTTGGCCAGCCTGTGAAGGAGAGAGCACCAGAAGTAATGGAGCTGGGACAAAGGAGATGCTCTCCATCAGCACCATAGGCTGATGTTGAATCACAACTGATGGTGAGGGAAGGATGCCACTGATGGGAAGGTGGGAGCCATAAGTGGCATAGGGGGAGTAACTGCAGAGGTTATATTAATAAGGGACAGGCTGGTAGGCTGGCCAGTCCCTGGGGTGGACATGGACAGCACACTCAGCTGGTGGTGATGGGAAATGGGGGGGGAGGGACGGGGGCATACATCACGGCATGAACGAAAGTGATTCTGGTGCCAGATCAGCTGCTCCGGCTGGCCTCAACCTCAAACATCTGCCTTTCCCTATGATCACTGCTGATGCCTTGGGTTCACTCACCATTCTAGCAAGTATGAGCTCAGATGATGGTACTCATGCAGTAATATGGCTGTGCCTGAGGGTGGTGGTCCTGTGGAATTGGGCACAGGATGTCTAACAAGGTGTGGGTTCTGCACCTATGTAAAATATGCACTGGGCTGTGACCATTGTCAAGGGTAGACTGTTATGAAGTGAGGAAGCTGGTCAGTATGCTCCAGAATCATCTGTAATCATTATTTTGGACATCTGCATCTTGAAGATTATTATCATTTGCTCAGCTTCCAAATTGGACATGGAACGCAAAGCAGTATTGGTCAGGTGCTCAATGTGATTGTGCCAACAAAAATCCTGATACACCAAGGCCATGAACTGAGGGCTGCTTTCAGAAACCAGCATGTAAGGGGTCACCTCAACTGCAGATATGATGAACAGGGTGTGTATAATAGCTGCTGTAGTAGTTGTAGGTATCTGTGTGACATATGTAAAGTTAGAGAGGGCATCAACAACAAGCAACCATATCAATCCCCAGAATGGATCACTGAAATCAACATGTACCCTTTGCCAGGGATGGTCAGGCCATGGCCAGTGGTGGTACCACTGTGCAGGAGCAGACTAGTTGTGGGTGCAGCCAAGGCAGTTCCAGACAGTAGGTTCAATGATGGCATCAACCCCAGGCCAATACACATGATGTTATGCAATAGCCTTCATTCTGCACATTCCCCTCTGTGCAGCCTGGAGGATCTGCAATATGTAGGGCTGGAGATTGGGGGCATTTACCATCTGGCATTCAGTATCATCCATAACTAGAAAAATGCCCCCCTCAGTTATTTTAAGCCTATATCATAGGGGAAAATAGGTGCATCCTCGAAGGCCATTGTCAGGCAAATGCCCTTTTCACCCTGCCATACACTAGACAACACCCTGCAGAGAAGTAGATCAAATGCCATATCTGCAGCTACTTCATGTGCCATAATCAGAAATATATCAAGGATGGGCCACTGGTTTGTGTCTAAGGCAAAACACATCAACTGATGCCTCTCGAATTCGTTATCTGGGCCACTCAGCACCTGGGAAAGTGCATCCACACTGGAGTGCTGTGTGGCAGATTGATGATGAATCTCTGAGGTATAATTCCTCAGTAACAATGCACACTATTGCAACTGCTGCTCTATTTTATGAGGAAGTTTCAAATGAGGGACGATCAACAAAATAAAAGGCTTGTGATTGGTGATCAAGTGAAACTTTGCACAATACAGGAAAATGTAAAACATCTGTATGCCATATGTGATAGCCAACACCTCCTTCTCAACCTGTGAATAATTCCTCTGCACCACATTTGATGTTTTAGATGCAAATGCAATGGTCTGTTTTGTGCCATCGGAGTATATGTGGGGCAGTACGGCAACCACTCTGCAATCCGATTCATTGGTGGCAAGCATCAAACGCGCGCAGCATGGAACATAGCTGAACAAGGGGCCAATCTAAGGCACATTTTAAGTTCCCAGAATGAGATTTTCACTCTGCAGTGGAGTGTGTGCTGATATTAAATTTCCTGGCAGATTAAAACTGTGCTAGACTGAGACCCAAACTTGAGGAACATCCCCCAGACTGTGGCTAAGCCATGTCTCCGCAGTATCCTTTCTTTCAGGAGTGCTAGTTCTGCAAGGTTTGTAGGAGAGCTTCTGTAAAGTTTGGTAGGTAGGAGATGAGATACTGGCAGAAGTAAAGCTGTGAGGACGGGGCATGAGTGGTGCTTGGGTAGCTCAGTTGGTAGAGCACTTGCCCGTGAAAGGCTAGGTCCCAAGGTTAAGTCTTGGTCCGGCACACAGTTTTAACCTGCCAGGAAGTTTCACTTTTTAAGTTGCATGAAAGCCTTTTGGCACGCCTTTGACCACACCAATTTAACACCTTTTTTATGCAGTTGATTAAATGGGTGGGAAATGTGGGCCACATTTGTTGTAAACTTGACACAATAATTTACTTTGACAGGGAAAGGCTGTAGTTCTTTGAGATTCTTAGGAACTGGTATTTCAGTGATTGCAGCCACATGATCCTGTGTCGGGGCGAGCCCTTCTCGACTTAATATATGACCCAAGTACATGACTCTTGACACAAAAAAATACATTTTGTTGAGGTGACAGTGCAGATCATTGGCTTGGAGACACTCAAACGACATATGCAGACAGGTGCTGCTGCTGTGTGACCCCAGCAACCATCAAAGCATTTAATTAATTAGCACAGTTGATGTTACCTTGGATGAGCTCCTCAAGGTCTCTCTGAAATATCATAGGAGCACTTGAAA
Source organism: Schistocerca gregaria (assembly GCF_023897955.1). Classification (NCBI taxonomy): domain Eukaryota; kingdom Metazoa; phylum Arthropoda; class Insecta; order Orthoptera; family Acrididae; genus Schistocerca; species Schistocerca gregaria. The sequence goes on along the minus strand of NC_064925.1, from coordinate 276,391,328 downwards.
CCATGAATGGCAACCTGTTATCATAACATGCTGAATGGCATATTAAGCACTAAAAACTTTCATCTGATCTTCTACAGATAATTGAAAGTAGGTGTCAGTGAGATCTATTTTTGAAAAATACTAACCTCCATGTAATTTAGCCAACAGTTTCTCCTACCAAGGAAATGGATACAAAAGAACATTTGCTTGAGCCTTATCAGTAGACTTAAAATCACCACAAAAGCAGAGTGATCCATTAGGCTGCTGCACTACAAACATGGACGTAGCCTACTGGCGAGACAATACTAGTGATAGAACACCCACACACTTTGCAACCTGCCTGTTTCTGCTTTAACTTTCTCATGCATGGTGAAAGGTGCCAGACAGGCCCTACAAAACTTAGGCACTGCCGATTGGTTTCATGAAATGTGAGTCTGGAACCCCATTGCACAGCCTTGTGTAGGTTGCTTATATTGTGCACACAATGCATCAAGTTCCATGAATATGATTTCAGGTGAAACCAAATTAACCTGGTCCTGCACTTGAAAACCAAAAAGCGAAAAAGCATCCAAGAGTTGACTACAAGCAAAGTTAGTTGCTGAGCAACGTTTTTATACTTAGCTTGGATGATGACCTGACCCCACAACAGGATCGACTGGCCATTGCATATCACTACTTTGCAGTGAGGGGACTGTTACTGCAGGGAGCCAATGCAGTGATACATTTCCTCATTAATCAGAGACATGACTGCACCTGTGTCCAACAGGTAACCTGCCATCATCCTATGAATGAACAGTTGCAACATGAGAAGCTGCATCTCGCAGTCTGTTGCCTTGTGCATCTGCAAAATAGTATGCAGTGTGCTGATGGCTGAAATTGTTGGCACACCCCAAATGAGGCAGATGGTCATGAGGTGCCCCAGTTTGTGGCAAGCAAAATAGATGACATAATGGAGAGAGGAGTGACATTGTTGATGCTGTGGGCCACAATCTGACAATCTGAACATAGTTTGATGACATGAATTTTGTTGCAGTTTCTTGACAACTGCAGCGAGGGAAATGCTGAGTAAGCCTCTGCTAGGTTAGGGCATGCCATCAGTGATGAAAGTGTTTCCATTTGTGTGGATATGCCAACAATGAGGGAAAGAAATCACTAACTAATGCACTGTCTACTACATTCCTTGTTGCCAGACAACAAGACAAATGGTATATTGGATGGAGATGTTAACTGGCATCAGTGATCATGAAGTAGAATGGCAACTAAGACTACTAACATTCTCAAAGCCCAAAAACTCATGAATCAGAACTTTGCTGACACAGTTACTCTGTAAACTTTGGCAATTTGTAACACATTACTCAAGGTGGGGTTAGGCATCTCCAAAACTTTCACTTTAGTAGCTTGATCTGAAGCGAAACACGTAGTAATGTCACCAGTTAAGGAGTCTGCATATGATGCATCACACTCTTTATGGGAAAACTCACATTTATGTGTCAAGCCTTGTAAATAATCAGCCCATGCTGCATAGGATTGTTTATGATGCTTAACATGTAGGTTAAACCTGAACCTAGCCACAACAATGTGTGTTTGGTGGTTGTAATAGTCAATCAGCAAACATCAGAATAAGTCAAACTCCTAGAATCCAAGTGTGGGTATACTTTTTGCACCCCTTCATACAGTTTCCTAGTAGAAGACAGGAAAAGAACTTTTAATATTTTTGTGGGATCTAAAAATTTTAAAACCTTTCTCACACTGGCCTGGTTTAGCTTTACTGATCAGGATAGTAAAAAACGTGCGTATATTATGAGAATTTTCATTCACAAAGCAGGCTTGTCACATTCATACAGTTCAATACTGTTCTATCCTGATTAAATTGAGCTTAACTTAAATTCCATAAGGCAGTGAAGCAATTTCAAAGTCTCGGCGCAACAAAAATTGTCAGTCGATCTCCTAAAAGCAATTGTAATAATTATTAACTTTTGGTGAGCGCATGGGGAAGACCGGAGATCTGCTCGTAAGACCATGTTAGCCTATTTATTGAAAGTCATAAGCTGGATATCTTGATCATACAAAATGGCAGGTTCGTCCAGTGTAAATCAGACGTTCCCCACTGATCCCATGCAACACAGCATAGTAAGCAGACACTGTCAATAATAATCAGTTAAATAATACTCGAACACACTTACTTTAGTTTAATTCGTGTATTAAATTCCTTCTCATACAGAATCTCATTAAGATGGTGAATAGTTCAACAATACATACATATACATCTTCCTTCTTTCACGGCTAATTGGCAAGATCTCCTTCATTCTTTTTTCATAAGAGAAAACATAGATAGCAGAGAAGCTATTCCATGGAGTAAATGGACGCTCCAAGGAGTAAAAGGGCTTGAAACTACTTTGCATTGATAATCATCATATATTAAAGTTTAGGTATTGTTAAGATAAGAAGAGATATTTTGATATATGTACTGAGTTACATAATTTATAAAATTTCTGAAAATATCGCGGAGAGACTGATGCAAGAGACATTACACACTCACTGAACCCCAGGTCAGTTATTTGCCTTGCCTTATAGTGAAGGACAAAACGACATAACTGGATCTCCAAACTCACATTGAAACAAGTGAATGGCAGAGGAGTAGGCAAGCCAAATTCAGTTTCTGGTTTTGCAAAAGCTGTAACAGCTGTGTCTGCTGTTGCTGGTGGAGTTTCCACTGCCTGTCTTGCTGTTACCATTACTGCTGGTGCTGATGCTGTTGTTGTTGCCATTGTTTTTGCTTCAATTGCAACTGCTTCTCCCACAGCTTGATAAACTCAGGATCCATGCCACACTGGAATAGTTTCATGGGGAAAAAGATCATGTCACAAATTTTATGCCCCACTCTGTATCAGTATAAACACAGTTTGTGATTTTCCACACTGGTGGTAACAAGACAACTGGAAGAACGAAACAGAGGGTTCTGATGATGACTAACAGTCATTGAATAGTAAGTAATACATGTCCAGAGAATAGTGAAGTCATCTAAGCATATGCCACAATCCAAGAGAAAGTCCAATTCACAAAAAATTAATAAAATACTCGTCTACCCAGAGGTCAGGCTTCAGTGACTAGCGAGAGACTGGAAGCAATCAGCAGACTGTGGTATACGAGCAAGCACTTAGAGGGTGGTACCACCTCGCAGGATTGCCACAGTGGTTGCACCCCACACAGGTGTGAAAATTTGGCTGTTGCCTGGAGCCTGAGTATTTCTGATGTGTACTCTCTGTCAGTGCTCAGGCTAGGTGGGGATCCAAATCACCCTCAGATATTAAAGTGGCCAAGCTGTTTAGCATCTGCAACATTTTCAGGAGGAGTGAAGGCAACTACAAATGTTTCATTACCACAGAGGTTACTCAATAATCATCTTAGTGTATCATTTGAGCTTTACCATTGAAGAGAAAGAGCAGCAAAGAGAGGTGCAAAAACACTAATCCATTTCCCCACATTGGGAGTGGTATCTCGAAGATTGGCAGGATTCTAAAAAAGTAAAACACGATACTACATATGTTTATATTTAATAATAGTAATAATAACGCTTGATTCAATATCAAAAAGTATTGCATAGCAAAAAAGTCATGATTTTAAGATTGTTTTTAAATAATGGAAGGTCCAGGTTGGCATATCAACAATATTATGAAAAGGATATATTGCTACTCAGCATAAAGATGACACATTGGCCAAAGCCTTCTTCAGAAAGGAAAACACACACACATTTACACAAGGAAGCACACCTCACGTGCACATGACCACTATCTTTGGCCAAATACTGTACAGCGAACTGAGCATAGGTAAAAGGCCATGAGGAGCCCCACTCAATGGTTATAAGGATCAGTAGAAAAATCTGAAAAACTTGAACATCGATCCAAGTAACTCGTCCACAATAGCAGAAGACTGAAGTCGCTGGCACTCAGTTACCTTAAATGCTCTTCAAAACTTTGAGCTGGAACGTCGAAGAATGGAGGATAACAAATGCCGGAGACATTGCTAAGCCATCAATGACACTTCCACGCTTGAACCGTGACATAAGGAAATCTCAGGAGAGAAATGAAAACTCGGATATGAGTAGCAGCTGACGACTGACTGATGACATGCTTGCTTGTGTGATTATGTATGTGTTTTCCTTTCTGAAGAAAGCTATGGCCGTAAACTCAGATTTGTAACAGTCTTTTTATCCTGCCTGTCTGCAACTCAGCATGTCTTCATCACTGTGATTAGTAAACTGTCCTTTTCATAATACTGTTAAGACTGTTTATAGTTTACATGAATATTCTTTCACAGCTCATTTCTTCCATACAAGTAAATTAAGATATAATAACAGGAAGGAAATATTGCCCTACATTCAGTATGTCATAGTAAAAACAAATAAAAAGAAACATGTTATTTAGTATTAAGCAGGACATTTCACTGACATGATTTTCTATTGTGCATGAAATAACAGTTCCTATCACCGATGTAAACAAAAAAGGACTGTTAAGTAGGTTTTTAGATAAATTTCCAGATACAGTGTAAGACTTACAGTGGTATGGTGCAGTGTATTCGTTCATCTCATTCCCATGCACTTTGAACTCTTCTCACATAGTGTTGTCCTGTGTCTTTTATGATGGTATTTCTCTTTGGTTCTTGTGTTATATTAGTGTAGACTAGTGTTTATGATTGGCTTTAATTTTACAACCAGAAAAACTACTCTAAAAATACAATTAAAATACCTGTTTTTGAAGATGAACTTCAAGTCTAGCCCCATGGATGATTCTCGTGGCTATTTCTGCCAAACCAATAGCCTGTTTAAATTACCTTAAGTTGATACACCCCATATTTCTATTACATAAGTAGTGTTTGAGGAAAGCAAATAAATTAAAAGGAAACAAATTAAAAAATAAATAAATGAAAACTTAGCAATGTTCTGAAACCGCTGCTGTGGACAGTCACTTAATATTTGGAATGTTTCTATCTGCTTCAATCCTTTATAAATCTGAAATATTATTTCTAGTATGAATATTTTCCATTTGTTTTAGTATTTGGTAGAGAAAGTTGAGAAAATTGCAGTTCCACATAAACATTAAGCTATTTGTCTGCAAGTGATAAACCAAATATCCAATTATGAGTTCATATTAGCTCAGACAGCTTTGAAGTGATATTAAACTGCAAACTAGTTGATCTTTGTTTTGTAATATGAAATGTTTCAGTAACAATTTTTTCCCCAGGGAAGTAAGTGGGTTGTTTCTCTCATTACTTCAGTCTGGGCAGTTTGAGGCTGCTCTGGCAGTAGTTGAGCCCATGCTATCTCTCCTAAAGCAGCAGTCTCCCACAGATGAAGGCAAGGGACTAAACCAAGGAACAGCAGAAGTGTCAGCAGCAGTAAAGAAGGAATTAAACATACGCAAGTCCAAGTGAGCATGCAATATATTGTCCCATTCCTTCTTGATTCTGTCTCTCTTTAAGATTTGCACTATGTCTTGCTTTTGCAACTGAAATTTTTACTTAAGTCAACTTTTCTTTTTTTCCATTCATTTACCTCAAATTCTCCTAGGTGTTTGTTGTGATAATTTTTATGTAGGCAACTTCAATTGTGTTCTGCTTCACCATATTTACATGCAATTTAGGTGCTTTGCTACAAGTTAAACATAAACATTTGCCTCATCATGGTAAAAATAATTTTATTTGAACTGGTACAAGCTAATAATTTATTATTTCTTCATTTTTCATTATAAGCTTCTAACTGATTGTACTCACAGAACTTTCATATAAATCAACATTATCATTTCTGAATTTGCATATGCAACATAAAACCAATCTACATTTAAGTGTTTGCTATCAGAAGAACCTGAAACATAGCAAGTTGGAAACTCCTCCATCCGCTATGTTTCCTGCACCCATGAATTACTAAAATGTTTTTGTTTTCTCACTCTGTATCTAATGCAGCTATACAAATAATATTTGAAATGTACTTGAGTATGTCAAAATGGCTGTTTATGCAAAATTCCATTTAAAATTATAATTCAGTTAGGTATATTTATCTTCCTGATCCAGTTAGTTTCACTTGAAGCTGAGTTAATTGAAAGACATGACTACTTGAAATAATGGGGAAACACACTGATCTAATAGAATTCTAAGTGCTGTTACCATTCATTCAAAAGTAGATATTTCATTCTTTTTGAAAACATACTTGAAACTAATTAACTTCCAAGATAACTAACATTGAAAGATGAGAACCTCATAGTTTTGACTGCCTTCTTTGCATTCATGCTTACAAGCTTCTGAATTTTAACACTAATTTTCTTGCTATATGTTTTCTAAATCAGACCACCCCTCCTCTGTCTTATTTTTGATTAATATATAATTTAAATATTTTATTTTCAAGATGGGTCTCATACTTGTAAGCTGGGTATTTCTAATTCAGAAGCATAATAATGTTCTGTATACCTTTATAATTTACTAACCTTCAATATTTTCCATAAACAGGGTAACAGTGAAGTCCTATAATCCAAAAAATAGCAAAATGTTACCTACCCGATTTTTAAAACATTAAATAGTTTCAGAAATCACAACATGTTCTTATACTTACCCTCAAAATCACTAGCCTGCAACCAGCAGACTATGGTGTAACTTCATTATTTCAATTTGTGTTAGAGTCTGGCTTCAGATACAAAATATATAACACTTATGGTGAAAGAGGCTGTAACCAGAAATTACAGATGCAATAATTATGTTGACATATATAGCAGTGTCTGCCTGAGTTGCTCTGGTAGAAACAGCATTAATTAGTGCCACATTTTTTTCACTGTGTAACTTTGTATAATTTTGCCCAACCTGAAAAAGTGTGCGTGTGAAACCTAACTTGATTTTCATTTGCCACACTCAACTATTGTTAATTACTTCATCAAGAATATGTTAACCGCACAGACACTTGATAGCATTAGCTGTAGCAAAGTGCATTATGTAGTTTTTCCCTTGTTGTTGTTGTTGTTGTTGTTGTCTTCAGTCTTGAAACTGGTTTGATGCAGCTCTCCATGTTACTTGATCCTGTGCAAGGTTCTTTATCTCCCAGTACTTACTGCACCCTACATCCTTCTGAAGCTGCTTAGCGTATTCATCTCTTGGTATCCCTCTACAATTTTTACTTTCCACGCTGCCCTCTAATGCTAAATTTGTGATCCCTCGATGCCTCAGAACGTGTTCTACCAATCGATCCCTTCTTCTAGCCAAGTTGTGCCACAAACTCCTCTTCTCCCCAATTCTATTCAATACTTCCTCATTCGTTATGTGATCTACCCATCTAATCTTAAGCATTCTTCTGTAGCACCACATTTTGAAAGCTTCTATTCTCTTCTTGTCCAAACTATTTATCGTCCATGTTTCACTTCCATATATGGCTACACTCCATACAAATACTTTCAGAAACAACTTCCTGACACTTAAATCTATACTCGATGTTAACAAATTTCTCTTCTTCAGAAACACTTTCCTTGCCATTGCCAGTCTACATTTTTTATCCTCTCTACTTTGACCATCATCACATATTTTGCTCCCCAAATAGCAAAACTCCTTTACTACTTTAAGTGTGTCATTTCCTAATCTAATTCCCTCAGCATCACCAGACTTAATTCGACTACATTCTATTATCCTTGTTTTGCTTTTGTTGATGTTCATCTTATATCCTCCTTTCAAGACACTGTCCATTCCGTTCAACTGCTCTTCCAAGTCCTTTGCTGTCTCTGACAGAATCACAATGTCATCGGCAAACCTTCTCCATGGACTTTAATATCTACTCCAAATTTTTCTTTTGTTTCCTTTACTGCTTGCTCAATATACAGATTGAATAACATCAGGGAGAGGCTACAACCCTGTCTCACTCCCTTCCCAACCGCTGCTTCCCTTTCATGCCCCTCGACATTTATAACTGCCATCTTGTTTCTGTAAAAATTGTAAATAGCCTTTCGCTCCCTGTATTTTACCTGTGCCACCTTTAGAATTTGAAAGAGAGAATTCCAGTCAACATTGTCAAAAGCTTTCTATAAGTCTACAAATGCTAGGTTTCCTTTTCCTTAATCTAGCTTCTAAGATAAGGCATAGTACCAGTATTACCTCACGTATTCCAACATTTCTGCAGAATCCAATCTGATCTTCGCCGAGGTCGGCTTCTACCAGTTTTTCCATTCGTCTGTAAAGAATTCACGTTAGTATTTTGCAGCTGTGACTTATTAAACTGATAGTTTGGTAATTTTCACATCTGCCACCACCTGCTTTCTTTGGGATTGGAATTATTATATTCTTCTTGAAGTCTGAAGGTATTTCACCTGTCTCATACATCTTGCTCACCAGATGGTAGAGTTTTGTCAGGCCGTCAATAGTTCTAATGGAATGTTGTCTACTCCCGGGGCCTTGTTTCAACTTAGATCTTCCAGTGCTCTGTCAAATTCTTCATGCAGTATCGTATCTCCAATTTGATCTTCAATTACATCCTCTTCCATTATGTAATATTGTCCTCAAGTACATCGCCCTTGTATAGACCCTCTATATACTCCTTCCACATTTCTGCTTTCCCTTCTTTGCTTAGAATTGGGTTTCCATCTGAGCTCTTGATATTCATACAAGTGGCTCTCTTTTCTCCAAAAGTCTCTTTAATTTTCCTGTAGGCAGTATCTATCTTACTCCTCATGAGATAAACTTCTACATCCTTACATTTGTCCTCTAGCCATCCCTGCTTAGCCATTTTGCACTTCCTATCGATCTCATTTTTGAGATGTTTGTATTCCTTTTTGCCTGCTTCACTTACTACTAGCCCTCGTCTTTTTATCTACTTGATCCTCTGCTGCCTTCACTACTTCATTCCCCAGAGCTCCCCATTCTTCTTCTACTGTATTCCTTCCCCCCCCCCCCCCCCCCCCCATTTCTGTCAATTGTTCCCTTATGCTCTCCCTGAAACTCTGTAGAACCTCTGGTTTAGTCAGTTTATCCAGGTCCCATCTCCTTAAATTCCCACCTTTTTGCTGTTTCCTCAGTTTTAATCTACAGTTCATAAGCAATAGATTGTGGTTAGAGTCCACATCTGCCCCTAGAAATGTCTTACAACTTAAAACCTGGTTCCTAAATATCTGTCTTACCATTGTATAATCTATCTGATACCTTCTAGTATCTCCAGGATTCTTCCATGTATACAACCTTCTTTTATGATTCTTGAACCAAGTGTTAGCTATGATTAAGTTATGCTTTTTGCAAACTTCTACCAGACAGCTTCCTCTTTCATTTCTCTCCCCCAATCCATATTCACCCATTATGTTTTCTTCTCTCCCTTTTCCTACTCTCGAATTCCAGTCACCCATGACTATTAAATTTTAGTCTTCCTTCACTACCTGAATAATTTCCTTTACCTCATCATACATTTCATCAATTTCTTCATCATCTGCAGAGCTAGTTGGCATATAAACTTGTACTACTGTAGTAGGCATGGGCTTCATGTCTGTCTTGGCCACAATAATGTGTACACTATGCTGCTGGTAGTAGCCTACCAGCACTCCTATTTTTTTTATCCATTATTAAACCTACTCCTGCATTACCCCTATTTGATTTTGTATTTATAACCCTGTATTCACCTGAGCGAAAGTCTTGTTCCTCCTGCCACTAAACTCCACTAATTCCCACTATATCTAACTTCAACCTATCCATTTCTCTTTTAAAAATTTTCTAACCTACCTGCCTGATTAAGGGATCTGACATTCCACGCTCCAATCTGTAGAATGCCAGTTTTCTTTCTCCTGATAACGACGCCCTCTTGAGTAGTCCCCGCCCGGAGATCCAAATGGGGGACTATTTTACCTCCGGAATATTTTACCCAAAAGGACACCATCACCATTTAACCATACAGTAAAGCTGCAAGCCCTCAGGAAAAATTACTGCTGTAGTTTCCCCTTGCTTTCAGCCGTTCACAGTAACAGCACAACAAGGCCGTTTTGGTTAGTGTTGCAAGGCCAGATCAGTCAATCATCCAGACTGTTGCGCCTGCAACTACTGAAAAGGCTGTTGCCCCTCTTCAGGAACCACACGCTTGTCTGGCCTCTCAACAGACACCCCTCCGTTGTGGTTGCACCTACGGTACGGCCAACTGTATCGCTGAGGCACACAAGCCTCCCCACCAACGGCAAGGTCCATGGTTCATGGGGGCTTTCCCTTATCTGCATATAAAAGAGAATTGTGAAATTTGAACTGACCATCGCTCACAATTATGTCACAAGTGAAAGTAAAAGTGATGATTTCCAATGTTGAATACTGTGTGAGCTACATGATTGGAACTCTTCTTTTTGCCATTGATAGTTTTCAGCACCAAACCACATAAAGTGGATCAGTAATAAATTACAATGTTCACTCATTAGAGACACAGAAATAGTCAACAACAGAGGATATATCACAGGTTTGAGTTTGAATTTAGCAGAGTTCATAAGATGAATCTTTATTGTTGGACTATCCATGTCCATTTTGCCAGCAAAGGGGCAATAGTTGGATCAACAGTTGGCTTTCCTAGCACATAGAATGCAAGTTGCTGTTTTGATGGTTTTTCAGCATGGACAACAGTCATGAATCAATTCAGGCAAATCTGGACTTCCTGGATGTTAGTGTGCAAATTGTGCAGCTCCTACCACGTCATGGTGAACAGCAAAGTCTGCTAAAAGATGTCCTTGAGTTCAGAGACATGATAGATTCAATGGACACATCTGGTAAGCATGATGAGACTTATGAAAATTTGCCTTTCCTTATTAATTAAATAAATTTTCAGCTTCATTTAATAGAATGTATCAGACATATAAATTTGTGTACTTGCAATCATTATTTCTTACATTTTTTAAAGAAATTTAGAGACTATACTTTTTCATATACTGCCAAATATAGTTATGAAGTATATGTCTAGACATATGTGATTCATGTTTGTCCATATGTAATGCATAGAAGCTAGCTGGGGTCAATGATGGGGTATGAAAGAGTTGTCTGATAATCATAGGGGAAAACAGTATGGAAGGCTGTCCAGAAACATTGTGATGGTGTGAAATATGTGGGCACATGCAGGATATAATGATGAAATCTTTTCATGGAGAGGAGACGGATCCTTCTAGGAACAAACCTGAGAATATTGTGAAGAACCCAGGGTCAGAGAAACAGATTAGGAAACAAGTCATGAATGATTTAGACCAGTTGAAAAGCAACAAGAGGAGTGTGAAACTTTCAATATTAATAATGGGATGATAAAATGCAGAGGCTGTTAGAAAGAAGGAACTAATGGAGACTGAGGCTAAGAATGCAGGAATAAAAAGTGCAGCTCAGAATATTGATTTTATATGAAGATTTGGAATGCAACTGTTTAAGCCAATCAAATTGTGCTCATTAGTAGTATCTGTAACTGTGTTGTTCAGTTGAGTCATGGCCACAGTTTGTCAGTGGCTGTTTATCTGACAGAAAAGTTGGTTTGTAGTCAAGTCCATAGACATTACTATACAATGGTTTCAGTTAAGTTGGTAAATGGACATGCAAAGTTTTAAATATGGCTTCACCTCTGACATAATTTGAGATTTTCAGTGACAGTGCTGCTGGAGTAAGTGGCAGGCAGGTATTTTGGGCAGGTCTTGCATTTGAGCCTTCTGTAGGATCCCATACATTAGGACTAGTTTGAGAGCCAGAATGGGATAGGTAAGGACAAAGTTGAATGAGCAGCTTCAGACCATTTGGGAAGGGTGGGAAACAGTGTGTATGTCATAATTCCGTTTTTGGGGTATGATTACAATGAAACCCTATCATAGAATGTGATTCAGTTGTTTCAGGTGTGAGTGGTCTTAAATGATGAAGTGATGAAGGGTTTGTGGCTAGTCAGCAAGTGTGCAAGAAAAATTGACTGTTTGCAGAAATAAGGCACCAGAAATGTGTCTCTAGACGTGGTGGAGAGGGAATGTCTAGTCCAGGAAGGTCTTGCCAAACCCTCAGCATATTGCAATAGCAAACTGCGTTATATCTAGATTAATGATCTAGATTAATGAAGTGATTGGTGGTTGAGCATAGTTCAAGTGATAGAGGCATTGTTGTTGTCTTCCCAATACTTGCATAGCCAGTATGGATATGGCAACCACAAGTGAGCGAATTCCTTACTGAATGTGTTCACAAGTTCCTTAGTAACAAGCTGTATGGAGTTTTCTTTGCAATATTGTAATAATCTTACCATTTTTCTTCACACTTTTACTGCTAGAGTCCGTCAACTGATGCTGCCTTCGTAGCTGAGCTTGCTAGTACACATCTGTGGAGTTGCACTCTACTGAGAGATAAAAAGGTTCAAATCCATGTGATGGAACATTTTCACTAGCAGCATTTAGCTGGAAATGGGAGGAGAGGTAGTGGCATAAGGTTTCTGATGGCCTTGGTTCAATTCCAATCCTGTCTGCAGTGTTTCATGAAATAAGGGCATGTGACATGGCACTTGTCTTGTCACTATTCGAGAGGAGAGACCAGTTTGCTGGCACAGGTTTCATTCACTCCCTTCCAACAAACAAGCCCAACACTACACTGTACAAGTATGTATCACAACCGTCCACATGACACAGATACACTTGTGACACTTTATAGCAGGTTGGAGGAAGACAATGGCAAACAGCCTCTACCTTGCCCAGGATGGTGATTCAGGATTCCTGCATCTGCTCTCCTTCTCTCACTTCCTGAGTGTTTGACAACTTTGGCTTTTGTCAGTTGGCTCTAATAATTAGAAACTGAGGTAGGAAATTAATATAACATTTCTTTGGGGAGGAGGGGAGGTAGAGGGGGTTGGTATTATTGAACCTTTCTGTCAGTAGATTGGTACAAACATAAAATCACATATACACCTCTAGCTATTAGTTACTTTCTAATTCAGGTATCTGAGTTGTCCAGGGGTGAGGGCATGCATTATGTGAAGACAATTTTCTAAGGAGTCATTAGTGAGCTGGAGGTTGTAACTTTACTTGGCTGGTATTCTGCACTTTGTAACTGCTCTGGCACTTGTGAATTTTCTTCCCATTGTGGAAGTATCTTATGGACTTACGTTAAATAATGTAAACCTTGCTGCAGTACTCAATATTTAATTTCTTTTTGTTTATTTACAATCTGCGTCACTGTCTAATGGTTAGCTCTGTCAAAAGCAATGATTTCAGTATATAAACCAGGTGGGCATTTGTATCCATAGGTTCCATAAGTCACAGTTTACTACTGGTCACTTAATACATAGATTCACAATATTTATGCACAGTAGTTAAAGTTTGATTATTGAATACGAACCAACTGCTCAGTTTATATTTTGGATTAATGCTGTTGACAGGCTGATAGAGGTTTTATCATTCAAATATAGAACACTGACTGACATATAAAATGAAGTTTACACTTTAGTAGTTGACCGTAGGCTGGTAGTTAGTGATGTGTGTGTGTGTGTGTGTATGTGATATATATATATATATATATATATATATATATATATATATATATATATATATATATATATATATGACGATGTAAATAAAACAGAAAGAGACTTCCACATGGGAAAAATATATTAAAAACAAAGATTCCAAAACTTACCAAGCGGGAAAGCGCCGGCAGACAGGCACATGAACAAAACACACAAACACACACACAGAATTACGAGCTTTCGCAACTGGCAGTTGCTTCGTCAGGAAAGAGGGAAGGAGAGGGAAAAATGAAAGGATGTGGGTTTTAAGGGAGAGGGTAAGGAGTCATTCCAATCCCGGGAGCGGAAAGACTTCCCTTGGGGAAAAAAAGGACAGGTGTACACTTGCACACACACACACACATATCCACCCCAGGTTGTTTTTAATATATATATATATATATATATATATATATATATATATATATATATATATATATATATATATATATATATATATCCACTGTATGGTAAGTAGCAGTCTATCCTTTGCATAATGTAGTCAGATAGTAACACAGAATTACAGAATTGATTATAATTTGAGTGTTGGGCAGTGACTGGCACTGAAGTTAACATTTCAATAACTAAGCATGAACTCACTCACCTACTTGCAGATGAACATTAGATTAAAAATCAAAATCAGTGTTACATTTTTAATAATTATATAAAAGACAGCAGAACTAGGGGACACAAAATTTCAAAACGAAAACTATATATTTGACTATTAGATGTATAACAAGAAAAAATTCTATAACCAGAAAAAAGGCAAAATAGTGGATAGTATTTTATGAAAATTATTTCTACTAAAATGGGTTTTTCTAAAGTCCATTAAAAAGTTTATAGACTGTGAAATTTTCCAAATTGAATAATTAATAAACTAATAAGTTATTTTAATGAAAGTAGACATTTTTGTAAGCAGAAAAACCTGTGCTACAAAACTATGGTACTGAGTTTTGAGAAAAATCTGTACGTAAGATTTGCACTTTCAAGAACATGTGAACCTTTGTTGAGAAAACTTGTAGCAGAGCATGAATGCAAGCAAGAAACATTAGTTAAGAAGAAACAATACATTAGATACATTTTACGATAACATGTGTGTATGCACTCATTGTATAGATCAAGCCAAAGACATTCATTACCAGAAATGAATAAGTAGCAAACAAATCAAAAATAACAAAATATAGAATTGCAGTTCCTTCACTCTACCTCAGTTCTATACAACGTTAATCTGCAACTTTACACATTCCCAATCACTGTGACAATTTTTGGAATTTTAGTTTGTACAATAATTACATAAAAATGTCAGGTAACTGATCATCTATAGTACTATAATGGTACTTAAAATCTATAATCCTTTTTAAATACAAGTCTCTAACAAACTCATACTTAAATAATTCAGAAATTTTAGGTCATAAAGCAGCTTCTCAAATAAAAAATATTCTACAACACAAGTTGCAAATGATACAAATTTTGCTTCTGTAGAATAGAGTGATACAGTACTTTGGTTTTTAGTTCCCCAAATTACAGTATTACCAACACCTTTATAGCATAATCTGATGTTGATTTTCTGTCTGACCTATTGTTCCAATTAGCATCAACATAAACTACTACACTTTCACTGTTTCCTCCTTTTTACAATGTATGCCATAGTTTACTGCGGCTTTTATATAATGGAGTATTCTCTTTAAACATCCCCAATGTGATTCCTTTGGAGCTCATTGGTAATGACTGAAATAATTAACATCATAACTTAATGCGGGTTGTGTTGTTTGAGTTACATAATGAAAACATCCTATTAATTCTCTGTGAGACACTTTGTCATGCAGTCTCTTATCATCTACATCTACCTACATCTACATCTACATTTATACTCCGCAAGCCACCCAACAGTGTGTGGCAGAGGGCACTTTATGTGCCACTGTCATTACCTCCCTTTACTGTTCCAGTCGCATGTGGTTCACGGGAAGAACAACTGCTGGAAAGCCTCCATGCGCGCTCAAATCTCTCTAATTTTACATTCCTGATCTCCTCAGGAGGTATAAGTAAAGGGAAGAAATATATTCGATACCTGATCCAGAAACGCACCCTCTCAAAACCTGGACAGCAAGCTACATTGCGATGCAGCATCCTGAGCTTCTATTCCTTGAGTGTTACTTGGCTGTGTTAGTTTATGTTAAACCTCTTCAACAGGTTTTTCTAAGTTTTTAGCCTCAGAATTATTCCATTCTTCCTCTTATCTTTCTTGATTCTCAAGAACAGCCTCAACTTGACCCAATCTTTCATTTTATTTATTTCATAAAGTCAGTTTGACTTCTTCAGTTTCCATCTTATGACTTCCTTGAACGACAATGTCATCTACATATGAATAACTTAGTTGTAAACAATTGTAAGGGCAAACCAAGTTATTGCATGTAAAGTACTGTAGGTGATGTGCTTCATTCATAATAGATTGTGTCTATTTTGAGATCATTGACACAGCTTTTCTGTTTGATATGGATTTTTCCCTAGTTAAAGGTTTTGTGAATAAGTCTTCCAACTGTTTATCAGAATAAACAAAATAAATTTCAATCTCATTATTTTGAACATGTTCACGTATGTAATGGTATTTAATGTCAATGAGCATGGTTTGGTTGTGATGTTCTGTGATTTTAATCAGGCAAATACCACTTTGATTGTCAATGTGGAGTGTTGTTAGTTTGTCTAACTTAAAACCAAGTTCACTGAGAAAACTATGCAACCAAGCAACTTCAGTAGCAGTATCTGAAGCTGCTATGTATTCAGGCGCTGTTGTTGATCTGCTTAAACATTTCTACTGACATGAACACCATGTCACAGGCCCACCTGCTAAGAAGCTCATGTAACCTGTTGTTAAACGACAAGTGTCACAGTCACCAGCAAAGCCTGCGTCCGAGTAGACCACCAGTCCAGTAGAGTCAGCTTCGAACCTTATGGTCAAGTCTCTGGTCCCCTGTAGGTACTTCATAATCCTTTAATCAGCATGCCAATGATTGAGACCCAGATTATGTAAAAACCTACTAACCATGCTCACAGCGAACATGATGTCTGGCCGTGAGACAGTTGCTGCAAACATTAAGCTGCTGACTGCCTCCTGATGAAGTTTGCTTCCCATCTCCTTTACCTCATGTTGGTTTGCAGGAGACTGCCCACTCTGCAACATGGTTCCAACATCAAAAGGAGTTGAGTTCAGTTTTGAATCGTCCATATTGAACTTCTGAAGTAAACAATTGATGTAGAAGGGCTTTGTTCAATTTCTAATCCGCAGAAGTATTTTTCATTGCCTACAGTAATTTCAAACATTAATCCCAGTGCTGTAAATACATTTTCCAGTATTTTTGGAGACTTACAAATAAGCAAGCCATGATCCATATAAAATGCTATTTAAACATCTGTGACATCTGTTGAAGCATGGAAAATTTGAGCCTTCTACAACAAAAACTTTTGGTTGCTCCATATAAACTTCTTCTTTCAAATCCCCATTCAGGTATGCAATGTTAACAGCAAACTGCCTAATTTCTAGATCTTGTGAAGGTTCTATGGCTAATAAAACTCTGATTGAATAATATCAGACCACAGGAGAGAATGTCTCTTCATAACCAATTCCTTCTCATTTTTAATAAACTTTTGCACATAATCTAGCTTTAAAGTGGTCAATTTTTCCTTCAGAGATCTGCTTCACACTATAGCCCCACTTAAACACCCAAGTGCCTTGCAGTTGTGTGGTAATGATACTGGATCCTAAGTTTTTTTCTTCTTCAAGGATGTTGTATCCTGTTCCACTGCTTCTTTCTGTTTTGATGAGTCTTTTGATGCCATTGCTTCTTCAAAAGTTTGAAGTTCATACATAATGGCAGGACAAGCTATATCTTGGTCCTGAAAATGGGCAGGTGGTCACAGATTAGACCAATCTCTCAGATTCAACATTTGATTTTTTTTCATTTGTTCACCAGTATCATCTTCTTCAGATTCCTTGTTCACCAATATCATCCTCTTCTGATTACTCTTGAACATCTTCTGCAGCATGATCTCCCAGGTAAAATTCAGTATATCTTTGTTCTATGTGTAAGCTATAGGTTTGTTCTTCATTGAAAGAGACAATGCAGGAGATTGTACTTTTCTTTGATCAGGATTGTAGAGGCAATAATGGTTACTATACCCATAATAACAACCATGATCAATTTCTTTGATTTACTATCCCATTTTTATCTAAATATATCAGGAACATGTATGTATGCTGCTGATCCAAACTTCATAATGTGTCCTAAAGTAGGAGGTTATCCAAGTCATTTTTCATGTGGTGAAACACTGTCATTTCCTTTATGTGGTCGGCAATTTAAGATATATGCAGCACAATTTACTGCCTCTGCCTACAGTTCGTGAGACAAATCAGTACTTAGTAACACAGTGTGTGCTCACTCAGCAATGGACATGTTTTCTTTTTCAATTCGGCCATTCTGCTGTGGTGTACAGGGAGTTGTTTTCTCATGTATTGTACCACTTTGCTTATAATCTTCAAATTGCTTATTTATGAATTTGGTTCCATTGTCACTTCTCAGAACTTTAATTTTGTTTCCAGTTTGTCTTTCAATCAATCTCTGAAATTTCAAAAACATGCTTACTTTTAAGAAAATACATGAACCTCTATAAGTGCAATCATACTGGAAAACTATATACAAATTTTGCACCTCCAAGAGATGGTTTTCTCATCCATCCACTGTAATCTACCTGAATAACTTCGCTAGGAACTTTTGATCTTGATTCCAAATTCGAATTACAATATTTCATTTTCATCTTGCCATACTGACATGGTTCACAATGAAGATTTTCAACTTTCTTCATATTGAAACGAGGTACTAAGTTCAGGTCAGCCATATTCTCGAGACTACTGAAATGAATGTGCCCAAGTCTTTCATGCCAGATCATGTTGGAATTCAGGGAAACAGGATTTGCCTGTAGTACATATTGACATTTAAGCAACATTTGATAACACTGATTGTCCATCTTAATTCCTGCTGCAATTAGACCTGAACTGAGAGCTTCCATTCTCTTGTCATCAAGAATAACTTTCATTCCTTTTTTGTGACTGCTCCCACTGAAGATAAATTTTTCTTTAGCTTTACAATATAAAGTGGAGACTCTGAGTCACAAATAGGCACAACAAAAAGACTCTCACAATTATTACAATTCTTGTATTCCATCCTGGATTTTCCGTTGCCTGATTTCTTTAGCTTAGGAATTTATAATGTATTTTCCAAAGTGCGAGATTGCCATTTAGCCTCAACTAATGACAATACTTCAGCTAATCCAGCCCATTTTGCTTTGACAATTGTGTTATCTCCAATTTGAACAAATGAGTCATCTGACTGAATTGGCGTAAATGTGTTGAACCACTCTTTGTGTGATGTCATATGTGTTTTGACGCAGCGCTGTCAGCTAACCAAATGTTTTTGCATCCTGGAGCAAAAACATACACATGTTCTGCACTCAAAGCTTGGTGCTCAGACATGTCAGTTTTTGTATTAAGTTTTGCTAAAAGTTTTCTGCACTCAGATTTAAAATGTCCCTTTTTGTGACAGTTATAACATTCAATGTCTTTTCTGCTGACCACATTAGATGCACTGTTGTCACTGGTATTTGAATCAAACTTGTGTGTTTTGTCCACATTAACTTCTGTGAAGGCAGTTGAGTTTTCATCACATTGTAAAAGTTTTTGCTCTTCTTTCAATAACCTTAAAGTCAAATAATCGAACATTTGTTGATCTTCAGCACACGAGTCTGATGCAGTTGAAAAAATTGCAGACTTTGCTAGCAGATTTCCCAAAATTGTAGCCATTTTGTCAACTTCTGTAACAGGTTTGCCAAAATCAGCTAATGCTTGTTCCGAGGACTCACTTGACTGATGTGTTGTGCAATTATGTCTGTGGCGTCATTCTGTAACCAAAAAATGTCTGCATCAATGCCATTTTACTAACTGCAGATCACTGTCCATGAATAGTCTTTAGTCTGTCCCACATTTCCACTGCATTTGTGCACATCATAACAGATAGCAATTGGTCAAATTCCATTGCAGTAGATAGAATGAGCATCACCTTCACATTTAAGTTGTCCCAAACAGTTTGACTCTCACCAGCTCCATTTGGCCTTGGTTTGCCAGTGATGATATTGAGCACTTTTTCAGTATGAAAAATAATTTGCAACTTATATTTCCACAGTTGGAAATTTTTACTGTCAAATTTCTGGATGCTGTACATTTTCAAATTATCCTCCTTCATGTAGGCTGAATGTAAGTCAAACTTATAACACTCAGTTCAAAACAAAAATGAAGGTTTTCCACAATAGACGAGCAAAATACAATGGTTCCAGAACTTGAACATCATGTTCACATGAATAAAACTACGATCAAAAGCAATGAATTCACAGAACAGAAACTGATACTATATGTATGTGTTTGCCTGGGTCCATAATCTGATGTCTTTAATAATGTTTGGCAGAAAATGAAAGAGTGATATACAGTAAACTGGAGTAAAAATAACTTATTGCTCCTTTCTCTTCTGTAACCAAAAGTTACATCATAACCATAACAACAAAGCAAAAAACAAAGCTGTAATTTTATAATGTCATGGAATATGGATGCACACAGAATGAATATAAATATGTGTCATACTTACAGCATGAAAACGGAAAATGAAGCCACTAAAAAATTATTCAAAACAAAAAGCTCACTGCTGTCGAAATAGTTCCATGATAAACTGAAAACTGCAACTCTGTAATTTCAGATTCTCACTAGTGGCAACTTTGTTAGGATATGTGGAGGTGAATGTTAAAATGCAGTTTCCAATAATAATGAGGTGTATGGTGTTTGTGCTAGGAAAATGCTTTTTAAAGATGATTTGTACAAATTAAAGGATGATGTGGATAGCTAAAACTCAAATAAAGATCCTGATTGTTCCTAATTGGGTATTATAAAAGGGAATAGCTCTTTGAGCAAATATCCAGTGTTAAGCTGTGTACTGTTTGAGTGTTAAGCTGTTTCCCTTGCCATTGTTTACGCTACAGCATGACAGTAGAGATATGAAAGGCCATCCTTAACATTGTTTAACTGATATAGTAATGTGTCAACAAAATTAATTTTATGTTGTGCTGAATATGTTGAAGTTGTTATACTTCATTACTGCAAAAATTAATATATAAATCTTTGTATCATAAACTGAAACAATTCAAAAATTTTAAATTTATATTTTTGAGAGGTTTCCCAGTAATGTACAATTAACTTGCCCAGCAAGTAAACAATGATAAGTCAATGGTAACTCATATTGGGTGCAATCAGTTTGCAGGTAAACAATGTTATGTACATCATGATGTACACTCCTGGAAATGGAAAAAAGAACACATTGACACCGGTGTGTCAGACCCACCATACTTGCTCCGGACACTGCAAGAGGGCTGTACAAGCAATGATCACACGCACGGCACAGCGGACACACCAGGAACCACGGTGTTGGCCGTCAAATGGCGCTAGCTGCGCAGCATTTGTGCACCACTGCCGTCAGTGTCAGCCAGTTTGCCGTGGCATACGGAGCTCCATCGCAGTCTTTAACAATGGTAGCATGCCGCGACAGCGTGGACGTGAACCGTATGTGCAGTTGACGGACTTTGAGCAAGGGCATATAGTGGCCATGCGGGAGGCATGGTGGACGTACCGCCGAATTGCTCAACACGTGGGGCGTGAGGTCTCCACAGTACATCGATGTTGTCGCCAGTGGTCGGCGGAAGGTGCACGTGCCCGTCGACCTGGGACCGGATGGCAGCGACGCACGGATGCACGCCAAGACCGTAGGATCCTACGCAGTTCCGTAGGGGACCGCACCGCCACTTCCCAGCAAATTAGGGAAACTGTTGCTCCCCGGGGTATCGGCGAGGATCATTTGCAACCGTCTCCATGAAGCTGGGCTACGGTCCCGCACACCGTTAGGCTATCTTCCGCTCACACCCCAACATCATGCAGCCCACCTCCAGTGGTGTCGCGACAGGCGTGAATGGAGGGACGAATGGAGACGTGTCGTCTTCAGCGATGAGAGTCGCTTCTGCCTTGGTGCCAATGATGGTCGTATGCGTGTTTGGTGCCGTGCAGGTGAGCGCCACAATCAGGACTGCATACGACCGAGGCACACAGGGCCAACACCCGGCATCATGGTGTGGGGAGCGATCTCCTACACTGGCTGTACACCTCTGGTGATCGTCGAGGGGACACTGAATAGTGCACAGTACTTTCCAACCATCATCGAACCCGTTGTTCTACCATTCCTAGACCGGCAAGGGAACTTGCTGTTCCAACAGGACAATGCACGTCCGCATGTATCCCGTGCCACCCAATGTGCTCTAGAAGGTGTAAGTCAACTACCCTGGCCAGCAAGATCTCCGGATCTGCCCCCCATTGAGCATGTTTGGGACTGGATGAAGCGTCGTCTCACACGGTCTGCATGTCCAACACGAACGCTGGTCCAACTGAGGCCAAGGTGGAAATGGCATGGCAAGCCATTCCACAGGACTACATCCAGGATCTCTACGATCGTCTCCATGGGAGAATAGCAGCCTGCATTGCTGCAAAAGGTGGATATACACTGTACTGGTGCCGACATTGTGCATGCTCTGTTGCCTGTGTCTATGTGCCTGTGGTTCTGTCAGTGTGATCATGTGATGTATCTGACCCCAGGAATGTGTCAATAAAGTTTCCCCTTCCTGGGACAATGAATTCACAGTGTTCTTATTTCAATTTCCAGGAGTGTATTTTTAAGAACATAATTTTGGATAAAATTTATCATTTTAAAAATATGTTGTTACTCTATAAATATTTGAAAACAATGATGAATCTGAATAAAAAATCATAGTGGATATACTGAAATATCATATTTATGAGATTTTAGTGAAACCTGACAGTGCAATTTCTCGAAACTTCCAACGAGGCCCTTACCAATGTTTAAAGCCAAAGTTTTTAGTTAGTTAGTTAGTTAGTTAGCTTCATGTCGCATGGATCATTTTGCACAATAAAGTGTAATGGTGTGGAATGAGTCATTTTACATTACAAATTAATTTGGGAATACGGATACACGTTCAACATTTATAAGTTCTCTCTCTCTTCTCTCTCTCTCTCTCTCTCTCTCTCTCTCTCTCTCTCTCTCTCTCTCTCTCTCTCTCTCTTTAAACATAAAAATGTGAGTTAGTAATTCCTACAAATTACAATAATAGACATTCTTCTACAGAATAGGAGGAGTTGTTACAGAGACACTTCTTCAGTTTGTTTTCACATTTTACTTTCCTGTGTGTCAGACATTTTATATCATAGGATAAGCAATCAGAATGCAGCGTTGTGCATCCCTTTTTGTGCTAAAGAGAACCTTAATGTGAAGTAATGAATGTCATTTTTCCTTCTGGTACTGTAATTATGTACATCATTGTTCCTTCTAAACTGGAGTGGATTATTCACAGTAAACTTCATGAGGGTCAAAATATATTGTGAAGCAGTAGTCAGAATGACCAAACCCTTAAACAGATGTCTACAAGATGACTGTGGGTGAGCACCAGATACTGTGCATTATCCAATTTAAACATGGCCACCTAAGAATTTTGGATTTTTCACTCTATTTATTATTTCCTGGATATGGTGTGTCTTTTTCAAAATTGAGGGTGAGACCATTTGCAGAAAACCAATCAGTGACATGTTAAGAAAATTGTTTACCATTTCTTCTGTTTCTGTATGAATTTCTGAACAGATTAAGATACTAGTGTCATGTGCAAATAGAATTAATTCTGCTTGTTGTATATTTGACAAAAGATCATTTACATATATGGGGATGATTTATATCCAATGAGAATTATGTCTCCTCACTATATTGGTTGAATTATTGATTACAACATTCTGCATTCTTTTGGTTAGACATGACATTATCCAGATTAGATTAGATTAGATTAGTTTTTTGTTCCATAGATCCATGTTGAGGAGATCCTCATGGATGTGGAACATGTCACCATTTTTTTAAAGCTGAAATAACAATAATAATGGTATACATATATACAACACATCATTTGTTTCTATTAAAAAATTTGTCAATGGAGTAGAAGGAGTTGGCCACTAGTAAGTCTTTCAGGCTCCTTTTAAACTGATCTTTGTTTGTAACTAAATTTTTTTATGTTTGCTGGCAAATTATTGAAGATGAGTGTTCCTGAGTACTGGACCCCTTTTTGAACTAAAGTAAGTGCTTTTAAGTCCTTGTGCAGATCATTTTTGTTCCTGGTATTGTATGTATGAACTGAGCTGTTTGTTGGAAAAAGAGATATAGTATTTAGGACAAATTTCATTAAGGAGTAAATATACTGAGAGGCAGTAGTTAGTATATCCAGTTCTTTGAAGAGGTTTCTACAAGACATCAGTGAGTCTACTTCACAAATAATACGTATTACACACTTTTGGACTCTGAAAACTTTCGCTTGACTTGAAGAGTTGTTTACCTATACCATCAAACACATAAAACTTCAAATTTTGTAGGAGAATACTGTAATTCACACATTCAAATGCCTTAGAGAGGTCCTAGAAAATGCCAACCAGCACTATCTTCTTATTTAATGCTTGTAAAATTTGGTGAGTGAACATGTAAATGGTATTCTCAGTAGAGCACTACTTTTGAAATCCAAACTGTGATTTGCTGAAGATGTTGTTACTAAGGAAAGCTATTATTCTAGAGTATATCACCTTCTCAAAACTTTTGGAAAGTGGTATCAGCAGTGAAACAGATCAGTAGTTACTGACATCTCTATTATCGACTTTCATAATGAGAGCTTTAACAACGGCATATTGCAGTCTCTCTGAAAAAAACTATGAATTAGTTATGCATTACATATTTTGAATAAGACTGGGCTTATTGTTTGGAAACAAATCCTTAGTATTCTATTGGAAACCCCATCAAAACCAGATAGCTTTTATTTTTGAGAGAATGTATAATCTTCATAATTTCAGAAAGAGAAATTGGTGATACATTCATGTGATTGAATTTTATGGGAGTTACTTTTTGACATACTGCTATGATTTTTCTCTTGAACTGTTTGTCCCTAAGCTTTCTACTATACTTAAGAAATGACTTATCATTTATAGTCCTTCCATTCAGTTGACTAGTGATGTTATCCTCTTCTATGGCCAGTTGTCCTGTCTCTTGTCTTGCTACGTTCCATATAGCCTAAAGTCTGTTGTTGGAATTACTGATTTCTGACACTGTGTGTATGTTCCTTAATTTTTTAATAACCTTTCTTAATAATTTTGAATAGTTTTTTATGTGCAACTACTGCAAAATCTACCTGTTCTTGCCAACAGATACAATTCCCTTTTCCTTTCATAAAACAATTTAATCTGTTTAGCAATCCATGGTATTTTTACATGAGTGTTTAACATCCTGTTTGATTAGCTTATGCAGAAAGTTATTTTTGGGGAATGACACGAATTTATCATGGAAATGATGACTGTATAGCATTGATGGCCCAGAGTTCCCACCAGGGGAAGCTCAGCCGTTGAGCTGCAAGGTTTGTTAGTTGATGCAACATGAGCAACCTGCATGCTGGTGATGATAAAATGATGATGAAGACAACACAGCACCCATTCCTTGAATGGAAAATTCACCAATTTGGCTGAGAATAGAACCTGTGCCCAATGCACGGCTGTCAGATGAGCAGATTACTCAGCTGGGAGGGTGGATGGAGTAGATCAAATTTTATGATAACATTTTGTTCATTATAAATTTCATTCTAGGCCATTTTATGTACACTGTTTATAAAAATGTTAGTACTGAAGTCATTAACTATTCTAACTGCTTTCCACTGAGGAGTATCCATATTGTAAGGCACTTTATTATTTATTCTAACTAATTGCACATAGTGTTCAGAGAGCTTATTTGTTCCTTGCTAGACAATTATTTTCTTATTTTGTGCTTCACCATAAAGGATTCTGTGTCAGCAGGTGGCATGCAGCCATTAGGGCTCATGACATTACACTGCTCTACAAAGTCAGTTTGGCTCATTACAGGGCATGGGAAAAATAAGCATTAGATGTCCTCACATGGGTTGTGATAGTGCAGATATTTTCAGGTAAATAGGAATAACTAAGGGATTTAGAATTCTAGGTGCCATTTGAGTGTTCATGGCTGTGACACAAAAAATTTTTTTAGTCGTTGCCTTCAAAAGTTAAGTAGTTGTGGATGGAGGTACAATTAGTCAGGAAGACTCTCATCAGATAATCACTATTGTTTGTGATAAAAGTGGTGGATCCTTTGTCTGCAGTGATTACAATCAAATCAGGATATCTTTGGAGACTTAACAACAAAGTAAGTGCATTATATATTGCAAATGTTAAGATATTTCAAATGTCTGTCACGTTTATATGCCTCTTTGGAGTATTTTTGCTGATTTAATTAACTCTTTAGTTTGGCTTCAAGTTTTTGACAATGTGCTTTTATCTGAGAATGACTACATATTTATATTACTGGGAGTGGAATACAGTATCATATGCTTACGTAACTCGTGGGTACTTTTGCACTCACAGATGAACTTCTCCAGTTCCCTTATCATACAAAATGCAGTAAAACTATCACCCTAAAACACAATCAACAGCAAGTAAAAATTAGTTGCCAATCAGATGATAAACAAGACTTGTAAATCATCATTCTTTAGTTGCCATTAAGAATTTGTACATTGCTCACATATGAAGCGGACATCATAACTGACAGGTATGCTTTTTGAGAGTTATGAACATGATGCATAAATAAATTATCATTCCCATAGGAAATGATAGTTCCACTTTCAATAGTTTAAATACAGAAATAGAGAAGTACTTATTATTCTATGGTTGTATGAAAGTTGAAAGATGAATTTTGTCATGTTTCACAAAAATTGTAGAAGTTCATACACAAGAACAAAGGATAAAATATTTTTGTACCCTCCAACCATGAAATGTTAGATGCCTTATTTTGTACAATAAACAACTATAGGAGTAGGAGAGTTTGGAGAGAAGTGTGGAGGTAGGGGAAGAAGTGATGCCATTCACTTTACAATCGTGGGGGGGGGGGGGGGGGGGGGGGGAGGAGCAGTATGCAGGGAGCAATCCTTAGCTCCCTTATACGTAATAACCATTATACATAGGACATTTAGTGCATTGTATCAAGCACCTAGCAAAGTACACTACACTGAGAAAAGCAAGCTTTCTTTTTTGAGATGGATTAAATACAGAATGTGTAGTGGACTACAAACCATTTCATCATTCATTTTAGCACAAATTTAATACCCACTGAGAGTTAAAACATAGCATTTACCCATCAAAGGCCATCCATCTAGAAGTGCCACTTCTGGGACAGGAAAGTGCACTGGCCCCAGATCAAATCCGTGTGGTGAATTAATGATGAGGGTTCTTGTGGTGGCCAGCTGGTATGCAGTTTTTCGGCAGTTTCCCACATCCTACTAGATGAATGCTGGGCTGGTACCTGAGTCCTGCCTTTGTTACACAATTCACAAACATTTAGAAATTGTTGACCCATTTTTTCATGAATAAAACTACATATAGATAGTTGAGGTGCACATATTCCATCCCAGCAGGTGATAGGGTGGTGACTAGAAGCTCTGAGCACCCCTTAAATTAACCATTCCAGATCCGTTAGTAACCATACCAACTCTTCACTGACGCACAAAAAAATCACAATATATTTAAAAAGAAACGGGCATATATTAATATTTGTTAGAATGGATCACTCCAAAGAGAAAACATATTTTTTTATAAATATATGTTACTTTCTCAATAATTTCCAAAATACAGCTATTTGAAATACGTGGCATTTATTACGTTGATGATTTAAGTGTGTCTGTTGTTTGCAGGTTTCTCAATGATTGTTTATGATATTGGTGAAACCTCAAAGTTTACAATAATAAAATGCAAACAAAACAATTATATGTTGTTAGCTTTTATTTATTTTATTTATTTATTTATTTATTGTCCCCTGAATCAAAACTGTACTTGACATGCACATGGTGATGCACAAACATACATTTGATGTTGGACATTGTGGTAATTTGCTGACATGAAGTAATATGGCAAAAGTTTACACAAACATGAGCTTACTTACAATTTTATGAGAAGTTATGGACACACAAATTACATACTCAGTAACACATTTGTATTTTAGTGCTATATTCTTCTAACACATATACACAACAGTACCTGGTTGGATATTCTTTCTGCACTTAATTTGCTTAGTAGCAGATGATACAGATGCATTAATGTTTTACTCTTAACAAAATTCTTTCCTGCAATTTGTTTCTTTTTTTTCCACCCATGTGGAGCAGAAATTCACTTGCACTGTAGAAACAATGGTCAAATAGGAATGATTTTAATTTTTTATTAAATACAGTCAAGGACTTAACTGTTTTTTATTTCTGATGGCAGGCTATTGTATATTTTAATGCCTTTATTGAAGGGAGAGTTTTTAAAGGCAGAGGTGCACATTTCTTTAACATGGAATTCCATTTTCTGTATAGTACCATAGTAATGGACATTTACATTTTTATTAAATTTTGTAATATTACCTTTTACAAATTTGCATAGTTGTAGTATATACAGGCTGCTGAGGGGT
This sequence comes from Schistocerca gregaria, assembly GCF_023897955.1. Taxonomy (NCBI): domain Eukaryota; kingdom Metazoa; phylum Arthropoda; class Insecta; order Orthoptera; family Acrididae; genus Schistocerca; species Schistocerca gregaria. The sequence continues at coordinate 276,363,185 of NC_064925.1, read as the reverse complement.
AGGATGAGCAACTTTAGGAAGAGAGGTCTGCAGCTATCAGTCAGCTTTGCCTTGTTCATTATTCTTATAGTTCTCTTTTGGGTGAGGAGAATGTTTGGTCTATGTGTAGAGTCTCCCCAGAACATGATATCATACTGCATTACACTGTAGAATTGTGCATAGTAGGCTGTGTAAACAGTTTTTGGGCTTGTGCAGTATGCAAGGATTTGAAGGCATAGCACACTTGGTTTAGCTTACTATTAGTATTATTAATGTGTGTTTGCCATTTTAGATTATCATGAATCCATAGGCCTAGAAATCTTGTTTCTGTATTTGGGGTTATTTGGGAACCATGTAGTTTCATATCAGGCATAATTTTATTTGATCTTAAGTGGAAGTTGAGGTAAGTGGTTTTCTTTGTGTTAACTATGAGCTTGTTTTTCTCAAACCATTCACCAAGTTCATCTGTATTTCCATTTTTGCTTGTTATGAGGATACTGGTATCGTCTGCGAACAGTGTACTGGTGCTGGCATTGATGTTTGACGTAGGTCGTTTATGTACGCAAGGACGAGCACTGGTCCAAGTATTGAGCCTTGGGGCACACCTTGTGTAATATTGCAATAGTCAGAGGAGTATGTTTCGATATGTCCTTGGTTGTTATGTTTTATTGACCCTTTTTGTTTCCTATTTGTCCAGTATGAGCTGAACCAGTTTAGTGGGGTGCCTCTGATGCCATATGACTCCAGTTTCTTGAGAGGAATCTTGTGGTCTATGACATCAAATGCCTTGGACAGATATAGGAAGATCCCAACGGTTTTTTTGTTTTTTGTCTAGAGCATCTAGGGTGGAATGTAAATACTCATATATGGCAGTTGCCATGATTTGTTTTTTTTCTGAAACTGTGCTGGGCATCAGATAGTATCTGGTTCTTATCAAGAAAATTTATTAGTCTTTGGTGAACTAGTCTTTCCAGAAGTTTACCCAACACAGCTAACAGCCATATGGGTCTGTAATTTTCTGCATTGAGTTTTTCACCTTTCTTAAAGACTGGGATGACTTTAGCCACTTTCATGCATTTTGGAAATGTACTCGTCATCAACGATGAGTTGTACACATTTGAGAGTGGGAGAGCTATTTTGTTTATGCAGTTTTTGATGATAAAATCTGGGATGTTATCGATTCCAGATGATAATTTATTCTTGAGATACTTTGCACTTAGTACAATTTCTTCAGGAGTATTTTTTCTTCAGGAGTAGTCCAGAAGAATATAAATTTTACAGAAGTTGTTATTTTGTTTTGTCTGTTGGGTGTGGGCTTGTTGAAGCTTTGTAACAGATTTTTAACAATATTTTCATTGTAATTGTTGAAGATATTTGCAATTTCTTCTGGATTAGTAACTCTGGTGTTGTTGTGGATCAGGATAGTGTTTTCATGTCTACGTGGCTGTTGATTTGTTTCGTTCCTTATAATGTTCCACACTGCCTTGGTTTTGTTTGAGGATGTTGCCACATTGTTGCTGTTTGCTTTGCCAGTACTATGACTTTTTTAAGGATTTTGACATATTGTTTGATGTATCTTTCTTCAGATAGGGTGGGGATGGTGTTGTTATTTTTTAGATACTTCAACAGATCTCTCTTCCTTCTGCAGGAAATCTTTATACCAGTTGTTATCCATGGCTCCTTATTGGGTTCTTTTTATGTGGTATGTTTGAGTTTAAGAGGAAAGGCAGTACTGAAGTGATATAGAAATGTGTTTAGAAATGATTCCATTTTGTTGTCTGTATCGTCTGCTTCATATACTTTGTTCCATGTTTCTGCAGCTAAGGAATCATTGAAGATTTTCATGTTTTCATTGCTGTAGTTTCTTACTTTAGTTGTGTATTTGTTGTTGCAGTCTAAGGGGAGAACATTTGAAAGGTATAGGACTTGGCCACAGTGATCACTATAGCCTGTGTCCAGAGGTTCGTCTCTGTAGTAGGGACAGTTTACAAATATCTGGTCAAGTGTGGTTTTGGTGTTGTTTTTGCACCTTGTGGGGACTTTTACTGTGGGATTCAGACTGAATGAGTTAGTGAGATTCCATAGGGATCCTTTCATACGCCCTGTAGACTGGAAATCAACATTGAAACCACCACATAAAATTAGTACGTTTTTGTTTTGATGAAGTTTGTTTAAGAGTATGTCAAGGTTTTTTAGGAAGAAACATACATTGCCTGTTGGAGAATGATAGATACATGTTATGATTATATTTGCTTCTAGAATTTCGATTACAGCTGCCTCAAAATTGTTTTCTTTATTTAAAAGTGGTCAAGCTGGTCAAAACATATAATTTACAGAATTTTTTGTAAATATGGCAGCACCTCCACCTTTCTGTCTTTTCCTTCAGTAGTGGGAAGCTAATGAGTAACCAGGTATGCTAACTGAACTAAATTGGTCTGGTTTCAGCCAATGTTCTGTAATGCAAATGACATTTACATATTGTAGGTCTGTTGTGAATAGGAGTTCGATTTCTGCAAGCTTGTTGGTTATTAACTGCACATTTTGGTGGTATATGGAGAAGTTGTATGTATGTGGACACTGATGGCTCTTTTTTGTTGCCTCTGCAGAGGTAGGGGACTTGGCCATAAAAAAATTTCTAGATTTAACATCCAACCCTCATTGGTGTAACCTGTATGGTTTAGGTCTACACTGGTTTTGTCTTTGGGCTCAAGGTTTTTTACAGTTATGTTTTGTTCCTCAAATCTAAGAGGTATTATAGGATGGCTTTGACATTTCTCTTGCTCTACAGGTTGTGTTATTTTATTTGCAATTTCTCTCCTGCCAAGGTTGTTCGTAGAGTTTTCTGTGAAATTTGCTAGCTTCAATTACGGTGACATTTGCGAGTTTTGAATAGAGTTTATAGATTTGTGAGTTTGTGTTTGTTACATCTGTGTTTACACACAACCTGTTTGGAAGGTCATGTCTAAATGGTATGTCAACTAGGAACACTTTCTTTGATGAAATGCACAGTAGTTTGTTTCTTAGTGTTTTTAGTAGATTCTGGCTGTTGTTGCAGGTGATGTCATTTGTTCCTGCTGCAATTACAACAATGTCAGAGGTGCATGTTTTTGGGGAGTTTTGATCAATGTTTTTTAGGGCATTTCTTTGATGAAATGCACAGTAGTTTGTTTCTTAGTGTTTTTAGTAGATTCTGGCTGTTGTTGCAGGTGATGTCATTTGTTCCTGCTGCAATTACAACAATGTCAGAGGTGCATGTTTTTGGGGAGTTTTGATCAATGTTTTTTAGGGCAACATTTGCATTTCCTTGGGGATAGACATAACCAAAACTTTGAATGTGGTCATCTTCATTTAGAAATTTAGATATATTGTGCACTTGGCTGTCACTCAAGATGATTTCCTTAAGCTTTTGTTCACTCATTTTTTGTTTTTCATGGAATTTCGTAACCTTTCCATTTTGTTTTGGGGATCATTGTTGGGTAAACATGGGTTTGAAAGTTGTGTTCGCATCGTTTTCTGATGTATGATTGTCTTACCTGATATTAGACCTGGTTGCTCTTTACCTTTTGATCTGCTGTTGCTACATAGGCCTACATCATTACTGGAGCGATTGATTGTAGCACTAAAATCACATTCCCTATTTCCAATACACGAGTATTTTGTTGATCACTATCCACTGTAGCAATTTTCTTCTTTTGTTCTTCATGTTCCGAGCATGCCACAGCCAGTTCTTTCCTTAAAGCACCATTTTTCCCTTCCTGGGATGCCAACAGAAGCTTGAGATTGCTCACTGTTATGTACTCGGCAGACAGTTTCTCATTCAGTATTTTGAGTTTGTTCAAAAGACCCATGGGTTCAGAGTGTATTGCAACTAGTTCTTCTTTTAATGCCTTAATTTCCTTTTCTTGAAGGGTCATGGAGACTTTTAAATTGTTTTCTGCTAAACGTTCAACACATATACTTGTAAGCACCTTAAAGAAACATATAGACAATATCTCTCCTTCACAAAGCATATTCTTTCTACAGAAATTGTAAAATGCACTGAAATTGCTAGTAAAATTCTTGAATATCATTTGTAAAGGGTAGTAACTATAAAAGTGACTATTTAATTTACTATCATCAGCATCATTCCTGAACATTTCAGATAGGTGGATCTCAGAATACATTGAGGCTATTTTGTATTATGGTTTCCTTTCAGATTGGTAGTTGCTAGTGTATCTCAATATGTGCCAGTTTGCTACTTATGTATCATGTGTGTGTTGAAGAAAATAGTTAATATTGAGGTCTTCAATATTACTGTTAAGTTCTATTTTGGTCACGCACACTGAATTAATGATGATTCCCTGATTGGAATGAAGGATACTATATTGGTAGCACAAGTTCATGTATAAGTTTAGTTCTAATAACAACTGAAAGATTTTTCATGATTGCATGAATGTAACAGAAACAAAATCCATTAGTGTGATACTGATTCTGAGGGAAGTTTCATCCCGGGTGGCTCTATAGCGGCATCCATGAGGGCCACTCCATGTGAAGTACTGTAAAGCAGTGCAGAATCTGTGCAATGTAGAGTGGAGCATCAGGGCTCATCTCAGTGAGTTCCAATTGATGGGCTATGAATGTAGCCAGGTTCTGGCCTAGAACTGAGTGAGTGGTTGAATGCTACTGCTGGAGGCTGTGCTTGACCTTAAGTATTGGAGCTCTCCCAGGTGATGTGTGAGCTCCAACAAGATGGGAGGGGGGGGGGGGGCAAACCAGCTGCCACCCAATCCTGAGAACTCATCACCTGAGGTTGTGCAGTGGCTGTTACCAGCCATGGAATGGTGATGGAGTTCCTGGAGGCACTGGGAGATTGGGATTGACCATTCCAACATATGTACCAATTAGAGACACAATGTTGGCGGGTGCTGAAAAACCTGTGGGCAGTGATCATTGGCTGAGAGTGAAGAGGAAGCAGGTTGCAGTAGGGCAGATAGAGCATGTGAGGCATGCAGTGAGCACATAAGGAGACCATTAAGAGGGTATGAATGTAGGATGTAGGGATCAAATACAGTGGAAAAGTAGTTGGTGGATATGACGTGAACCAGGACACCAAAAGGAGCTGGCTAAGGTTCATTGCCATAATGGGCACAGGGGCACTGGAACAATGAGACTGAATGATAGCTGAGGGTGGCTGAAATGGTGTTACCATGGCATATAGTAGAGTGCTGGAACAATTGAACAGAGGAGGACCAGTGGGTGCTGGAATGCAGATTGCTGCAGTGCGCATAGGAGCAGGAAAAGAACCTGGCTGGAGTATGGTCAGGGGCAATGGAAGGCTCATCAGCACAGTTGCATAAGAGTGGCAGTCCAGCTGTCAAGTCATGATGCTGTGTGCAGAGAGGCAACTATGGCTTTTACGTCATAGATGCAGTGTCGGGTACAGCAGTAGTAAATGCAAGCAGGGTGCCAGAAGACATATTATGCTACTCTCAGGAAGGAGGACAGCCATGGCTGTATCCTCATGAGAAAGGCACAGGAGGGCAGAAGCAGGATTGAGATTGCAGCAAGAAGGGGCAGCAGATGGGTGGCCGGTGATGCTGGCTGCAGCGAGAACAGAGGTGTCAAAAGAGCCATTTGATGTGTCCTAGGCTATACCTTCATGAGGAAGGCTGGCCATGACTGCACCTTTGTGGGGAAATACTAGTGCTATGTGTAATCAGTGTATGGCAGGAATACTGTCAGTCCAATAGATCAGTTTAAACTGCCACTCTTTCAGTAACAGCAAGCTGTCAATCACCATCTGATGTCTTCTCCAGTGTCTTAGTAATCTTACTATCCTAGTGACATTGAGAAAATTGTGCTTCTGATGAAACTATTGTTATCAGTTATTTTCTTGCACTACCTACATGTATAGCTATCTAGATCATTATAAGGTGACATTTTCCTTTAAACTTGTGCTGTTGGTATTTTTTTTTTTTTTACCCTATTATAACAAACTCTGCTGATAATTCTAGGAAAAGGCTTACAGGTCTTTAGAGGGATAGAGATTATCTTTCAACATGCTGCACAGTGTGACCTAATACACTCCAGGCTATAGTTTTATCAAGACAGAATGTTGTCAGAAATCTGGTAGTAAACAAAGTTTATTTACAATTTACACTTGATGCAAGCAGTGGCTAGATCAGTTACTATACTAGAAACAGTAAAGCAGGGATACATTAGGATCTATTTTTCATCAGTTGGTTAAAATGCCATGATCTCATCAGTAAATCAAAGTTTAATGTCCAAGAACATATAATGATTTTCAAAAATGTGGCCGGTGTGTTTAAACTGAATGTGCTGGAGAAAATATTACATTCCTTTGTTACTATAATCCACAGTGGCTATGTAACACTCTAGAAACTTGAAAAGAGCAGACAAATACTCAAGACGATGGCACTTCAGCTACTTAAAAGTTGGCCTATGTAGAGAAATAATCCTGCCAGCACATTGATATTAGCCCTTAGATTATATATTTTTTTAATTATCTACTGAAAACAGATTTGAATTTACATTACAGGGGCCAAAGAGAAACTGCGCAGAAAAAGAGAAGCAAAACATGACAATCAACCATTGAACAATGAACTGAGAAAGGTATGTTGTGTTTTTCTTTCCAGTAATTTAAATAGAACTTATCCATTCATTATTAAGTTCATATTTCTGGAAAGTTGTGTGAAACTTAGGTTGTTTGATTTGGGAACTTTTGCACAAGTTGTATGTTTACATATAGTTTGCATACATTAAAATTGCATTAGAAGTTTCATTTTATTGTTTTAAGTTAACGAACACATGTAAGTAAGAGCAGAGTTCTCCACCTGAAGCACTAATCTGTAGGCCTAATTTTAGCAGCTCATAAGTAAAGGAAATTTGTATAGTGTAAAGTGTGTTAAGTGATTTAATTCTGTGTTTCAAGTGTGTAATCTGTGTTGCAGTTCATGATAAGTGTGGATGTTGCCTGTCAGTAATCAAGTGAGAGTGGCATCTGTAGAATGTGGGTTGGAGTTTCACCTCAGTGACTGTAGTGGGGAACTGAATGGGTAGCTCAGTGAGGCTCTCTCATGGAACTGTAGGCTCTGCAAGAAATACAAGAGCTTGCTAACCCAGAGGGAAAGCTGTGTGCCTTTCAGGCTGAGTGAAAACATGCAAAATTTGAGCTACGTGAGTTGAATAGACAAAAAGTGTGGATACAGGGTAAAGGTAACAAGCGACATCATCTGCATTTGAACTTACAGTATCAAATAAATTTGACTTGTTACCTGATGTAGGACAGGAAGAGCCTCATCAATCTGTAGGTCACAGTAGGGTACCACAGACTTATAGAAAAGAAATTCACCATAGATTGGTACCAAAAGAGGATTGGAAGAAAAAAGCCTTGGTGCTGGATAGTAGCGATGGGAGGGGTGTAGGACAGATGGTACAGGACAAATTACAAAGTGATAGGGGGCATAGGGAATTTGTGCAAAGATTTTGGCAAAGAGGATCAATCATGTTATTCTGATGGGTGGAGCGTGGAACAGCCTAGCTTATCACAGTAATTACAGCATTAAGGGTGATCTGGATGTAATAGGAATAGCAACTATGCACACAAATATGAGTATTGTGGGGGTCCTACAGCACCATGACCAACCCTGGGTTAGCTCTGACGTGAATCATGAGAATGGTGAGTTGAGCAGGCTGTTGCAGATTGAAATGAAATGTCATATGAGAAAAGTGCCTGTTGCTACAACTTGGAAGTTAGCAGGCTTGGTGGAGATGTTTGTTACTCAGAGATTTATTCTGCCTGACTACCATGGTGACTAAACCAAACATTGTGGTATGATTAAAAATAATTTTTATTGCTGTAGCAATGTGTCGGTGCCAATGGTTAGTCACTTGAGAGCAGGAATTCCAAAGAAATTACATTAATTAGGGCATGCTGTAGGGTAATTGCTACCTAATGTTTGTTATGTGTCATGAGCACCATGGACTAGGGCCTGTATACTTCACGAAGATATGTTGCCTTCAAAGATGGTCCTGCTCTTCCTCTATCAATGTAATCTCTTATACAAAGAAACAAATAAATAAAGCAATTCTATAAATAAAAGGGTTGAATGTAATTAAGAAAACAGATCTACCATAATAAGCGAAATGTAATTGAGAGGCATGTTGTCCTCTAATGAAACACGTTACATCTGCAAGGGTTTGTGAGATTACTGAAGAACAGGATGTCAGAAGTCACCAGAGACGACATATTGTACAAATCTATATAGACCTATACAGGTCAACTGAAGCATGGGATTTTTTTTCCAGTGCTAATGGTATTGGCTGAAAATTATCTCAGTAGTACCAGCAGCCGATAAGAAACATACAGCAGTAAAATTTGTACTTGAGTTTACCTATGTAGGTCAACTGTACAATAGGATGCTCATGTTAGTAAAGGAGAAAACTTGACATACGTAAAATTTGTATCTGATACTGCAGTTGACCTACATAGGTCAACTGAGGAATAGGATACTAGTTCTAGCACAGGCAAAAAATAGTGACTTACCTAATATTTGTATCCCAGGATACTACCTTCTTAGTTCAACTGAGATAAAGGCTGCCAGTGTTACACATGTCACTCTTCTCATCTTTACTAGCACTAGTATTCTATTCTTCTGGTGACCTATGTAGGTCATGTGAAGTATGGGATACAAATTTTTCATATATCAGTCTTTTTGCCTTTGACAGTACTAGTATTGACTGAAAATTATCGTAGTAATACTAGTGCTAGTGAAGGTAAAAAAAAAGCGACGACTGTAAAATTTGTATTCCTGGGTGCAGTTAACAAGTCTTCCATATTTATAGGAATAGATAAATCCACACCTACAAAAAAGAGGCCAAAAAGTAAAAATTGTCCTGAATGAAAAACAATTTTTCCAAAATATCTCAAACTCACTAAGAATGAAAATGAGTACTGAATGAACTGGAATGAACAAATGATTTAAATTAATACAAGTATCAAAAATCATACACAATGTGTAACCCTTCTTTTAAAAACACATTCATTTATTTCAGTTTACAATGATGATTCCTCACTGCAGAAGATAATTGATTTATTATCTATGGCTCAAAAATAAAGACATTAATATCTATGGGTAAACTATGATGTCATTGGTCAAAGTCAATGGGTTGTAACCCATTCTTCAGTTGACCCAAGATTCCTATAACAGTAGTACTTGGTGCATCCGAGAGCATATGAATGACACAGTACCAGGCTAACATCATCCATTCTGCACCATATGATGACACATTCATAGTTCATGTTCAAATTACTCTTCACTATGAATCAGGCCCTACTATGTAGATAAATTTGATATAAGTTAGCCACTTCTAGAACAGTATGTCTGGAACTGCATAGAATTTGGATACCAGTTTCACTCAGAGTAATTGTAAATAGTTCATTTCACACTGCCACTCAGGTCTGTTAATAATGAAACTACAATTTCACTCTCTCACCCACACATTCAAACATGAAACAATGAACAGTTTTTGATGTTGCTGAGCACCAGTCATACAATAATTTTTAATGAGCACACCACCATTTGATTGTATTGTTGTTTATGTAATTATGACCTATGTTTCAGCCTTTATGCCATTTTCGAGTGACTGAGTTTATTTCATTAACATATATTGCAGGACATCAAACTCAAAATTTGGCCATAAATTAAGAAAAATATTAGCTCCCCATGAATGGCCAGATTTAACATCATCATCTTGTAAAAAGATCAATAAATAATAGTAGGAGCATCTCATATTTAATAAAAACAGGTTTACTTTGGTATATAAAACATGATCACTTGTACTTGAGAGTGGAAGATGGGGATATAATATACAAAGCCTACACCAGAAGGGGGATGGGAAGATAGGCAGGATGAGCTTCTCACAGATAAAGGGAGGGAGAGGGGGGGGGGGGGGGTGTTCGCACCATCACTGGTGTTGGTAGAGGTATCTGTTTTCAGTTAGAATCAGGATTCAAGCATCCTGTTTTGAAAGAAGTCAAAATAATACAAGAGCCCCACAAAATTCTTAAGAATGCACAGGAAATTAAGATCAGCTTAATTTCATCAAAATATTAGAGGACCAAGTAATAAGGTAGAAAAGCTTGTCTCTTGTCTGTTTGGAAAATTTAGTGAGGTATGTAAAGATAGCCATCCTATGTCTACTGAGCACCACAAGGTCACAGGGTTAGGTAAGTTACATGTAAAAAGAGTACAGTCTAGCAGCTTACTCATGTAGAAGTAATATGGGAAAAGGAGGAGTTGTAACATATTTAAAACAGATCACAAGTTCAAAAACATTGAAACAAGTAAATTTTGTAGTGAACAGCTCGTGGAAGTGTGTGCTAGTGAATTAATATTGAAAGATACTTTTGTTCATTTTAATTATAACTGTATATAGATCCCCCCTGGAAAATTTTGAAATTTTTATTAGGAATCTGGATTCCTTATTGTGCTATCTGTCGGACAGCAGCAAGCACTTAATAGTCTGCGGTGACTTCAGTCTAGATTTTCCAAATGATTCTCACAGAAAGAATGATGTTGAAACCTTATTTGGAGCCTACAATTTTAATCAGTAACCAACTTTTCGGCACGGGTGTATAAAGACAGTTGGACCACAACTAATAATGGAATTACAATGAAATCCAAACCAATAGCTGTTTACAGGCGTTGATAAATACCAATGGGGACAGTTGAAAATGTGTGCCATGACCGGGACTCAAACCCAGGACCTCCTGCTTACATGGCAGACACTCTATCCGACTAAGCCACCGAGAACACAGAGGATAGTGCGACTGCAGGGACTTATCTCTGGCATGCTCCCCGTGAGACCCACACTTCCAACTTACTGTCCACACACTACAGATGTAGGGCCCCTGCCCACTATACTTATTACTCATGGCAGTCAATCTACTGATTCCCGTAAGGGTTTGAGCAATGTGAGTGCATCCGCACTGAAGAAGATCATTGGTTGATAAGCCTTATCTGTATGAAGATGGTCCAAAAGAACAGATACCATCTTCATATACCAACTAATAATGATTTCTATAGTGAAGCTCAAAGCAAGGAAATAACTATTTACCCAGTGACCAATGCTCTCTCGATTCATGACAGACAGTTAGTTGGGATAAATAATATGCTGCCCTGCAACATGAATACTCCTCAGTGGAAATCAATTATAATAATTATAATAATTAATGACTCCAGGACAAATGTTTTAAGATAGTTTACAAGAGATGACCTGGAATGAAATTTATAATGAACCAAATGCTAACAAAAAATTTAATCTATTCCATGATAAATTTGTATCATTAGTTGGAAACAGCTTTCCACATAAACTAATCAGACAGGACATTAAACAGCCATGTAAAAAAACCATGGGTCACTAAGAGGATTATAATACCTTGTGAAAGAAAAAGAGTGCTGGATTCATTGGCAAGAAAAGGTAGAAATCCTGCAGTAGTTGTAAACTCTGAAAACTACTCAGAATTACTAAAAAAGGTTATTATAAAATCAAGAAACATGCACATAATGTTGGAAATCAGTAATCCCAATAACAGACTTAAGGCTATATGGAAAGTAGGGATACAAGAGACAGGACAGTCATGCACAGAAATGCACTACTGAACTTAATGGACAGGCTTTAAATGGTGAGTCCTAGGTAGCAAACATATTTAATAATCATTTCTTAAATACAGTATAAACATAGGGAGAAACAGTTCAAGAGAATAATTACAGCAGTTTGTTGGAAAAGTAACTCTCATGAAATTCAATCACACCAATGTATCAGCAACTCCTCCTTCTGAAATTAAGAAAATTATGCAATATATCAAAAACAAAAGCCTGTCTGCTTTTGGTGGTTTTTCCAATAGAGTAATAAAGATTTGGCCTCATATAATATGCCTGGTCTTGTCTGAAATATATAGAGTGAGTAACCTAACACTACCACTGGAAACACCTTCCAAACCACAACAAACACTGAATAACCAGTTCCGCACTCCAAAAGTGAGGAGAGGAGCTGTTGTAATTGGTTAACCCAAACCAATGAGAAATGCACAGATGTTTGATTTTCAACGCATACTTATGCTTTTTTAAATGGAAACCTGCTATTATTTTTTGCACTACTGAAAATACAAACAAATATGTAGGTTGGAACATAAATAGTGGCAACACTGCTGTGGAGACACTATGCAATGGAATCTACTGTTATCGCTGATAGCACCTGTTGTTGTTGTTATGTTACCTCTGAGCAAATGGACTCACTCATCCCATGTCATCAGTGTGCACATAATCGAGGGAAACACAGTGACTTGTGAGCAAGCGGTCTAATGTAATAGTGTCACTTTTTTTTCGAAACAGTAACAACGGAGTTGGATCAAGATTGATTGTACCAGAGGTCATGCAGCACAACAGTGTCATCAAGGTTTTCTAGAGGTGTGTGGGGAATCGTCCTTGCCATACAGGACAGTGGCATATTTGGTAAAAGCCTTCAACGAAGGTCAGCAAACTGTGGCAGACAAGCGCGATCAGGTGTCCTAGTGTCTCTGAAGAAGAAGTGCATGCTGATGCCGTATTAGAGGACAGTGATCAACAACATATGCTTCATGAGCTCACTCACAAAACCAGATTAGCACATATGACTGTGCTTTACATCCTGAAGGAGTGCCTGGGCATGTGAAAAATTGCATCATGGTGGGTTCCGCATGACTTGATGGAAATACAGAAATGGATGTGTTATGATGCATTTGGAGTGCTATGAGCATGAAGGAGAGGCTTTCTTATGCCATATGGCAACACTGGATGAGACATGGTCCACATTGTACGAGCCAAAACTGAAATGCCAATCCAATGAATGTCGCCATTCTGGATCGCTGCAAAAGTCAAAAGTACATCAGAGCTCCAGTATGGTGAAAGTTATGGTGATTCTCATCTATGACTGTGATGGTATTATCCTAGTGCATTAAGTTCCTTCACTGTTCTTTTTTGGATCATCATCTGTGCCCAGCTTTGCGAAAGAAGCGGCAACACTTTCTGTGCAAGCCACCCATCATTTTGCTTGGCAACTCACCGGTGGATACAGCACAAGTTGTGACTGCTCTGTTTGGTTGATGGGACTGAGAAGTGCTGTACCATCCACCATACTCCCCAGACGTAAGTCCTTGTAACTTTGATTTGATTCCAAAGATGAAGGAACCACTTCATGGCATTTGCTTCAGAACTGTTGCAGAGGTTCAACAGGCATTAGACCACTCCAATCCCACCATCAACAGAACAGGCTCTGCTAACAGTATACTACGCCTTCCACATGACTGGCAACGGGTTCTACACAATGCTGGTGACTACTTTGAAGGACAGAAACAGGTGCAAACATGTAACTCTTTTGTGTTGGTTGTGAATAAATAGTTGCTACTATTTATGTTTAAAGTCTCGTACTCACCCATAATCGTCTTGCAGACATCTGTTTAAGGGAGTTGGGCATTCATACTACTGCTTTACAGTGCATATATTGTGTCATAAATTTGTTGGAAACAATCCACTACACTTCAAAAGAAATAATGATGTATGTAATTACAATACCAGTAGGAAAAATAACATTCATTACTCCACATTAAGGCTGTTTTTAGCACAAAAAGGGGTGCATAGTGCTGCAGTGAAAATTTTTGATCACTTACCAAGTGATATAAAATGTGACAGACACCAAAGCAAGATTTGTAAACAAACTGACAAGGTTTCTCCTTGACAACCCCTTCTATTTCTTAGGAGAATTTGTGTTATTGTAATGTGTAAAAGGTGGTGAGCAGGAATTAATAACTCATCTATGTGGTTTTTTTTTTTTTTAATGACAACCTTGTAAGTGCTTAGCAAATAGCCATCATTACAAATTAATTTGCAATTTTAATGTAAAGTGACATGTTCTGCATTATTAGGATTTATCATGCAAAATGATCCATGGAACATGAAACTAGTTAACTGACAATGTTATTGTGCCACTAAATCTGCTGAAAATAATAACTGTTTATCCTGTAAAGCAGGAAATAGGAATCACATCACCACCCTCCCAAAGGCAGCACTAGCATCTTCCTCCTTCCCTACTCTGCTATCCTTTCTACTTTCCATTTCAAGGCTCTTCTGTACCTCCACTGTCCAACCCAGCTCTCAGCAAAGGTCACTGCTCCCCTCAGATGCAGTCGCAGTTGGGCCTTCATTCTCGGTGATGATGGTGGCTATGTATATATGAGTTATGCATGTGTGTGTGTGTGTGTGTGTGTGTGTGTGTGTGTGTGTGTGTGTGTGTGTGTGTGTGTGGGTGGGTGGGCGGGCGGGCGTGTGTGTGTGTGTGTGTGTGTGTGTGTGTGTGTGTGTGTGTGTGTGTGTGTGTGCGTCTGCGTGCGCGCGTGCGCACTCACATACACGTGTTTTGTTTTACTTACATCCAACAGTGATCAATATTGTTGTATGTGTCCCAGGTCTTTGATTATGAGCATTTTTCTATGATATACATTATGCTATGTATGATAAGAATTGTATAGTTGTCTCTAGAACACTAATACAAACTGCAACTCAAGAAGGTAATATGTGCAAATTAGATGATATTTGTCATCATACAGATGCTGTGAAGTTAGTCACAAATTTTGACATTGAGGACTCATACATTTTAAACATACAAGTACCCATTTATTGATTGGAAGAGTGGTTGATCGGCTTGCATGGATACACATCAGTTTAGATTTTGTATTTTCTGCATAAAATAAAAACATTCTCCAAAAACATGAAGTAGGAGAGCAAAATATCTAATTTATGTAGTACATCACACTGTACATGATCACTGTACATGGCTTCATATGAAGGAGCCCATTATATTTCAAGGAAATCATTTGGTTATATTCTATAAGCGTTACAACAAGACTGTGATAATTTCATTGTGTTTAAGGCATAAACTGAAAATGAAATTGGTTGAGAAATTAAGACACTAAGAGTAGATAATAGTGAATAATTTTAGTGTTTGAAGACATTATTAAAGGCAGGTGGAAATCAAGGTGCTGTGCCATTTTCTTGTACACCAAACCAAAATTCTGATGGGTATTGCCTGAATCAGATGGTCATTGAAAAGGCATGTTCAGTGATTACAGATACAGGACTGAGCAAACAATTTCAGTCTGAAGCTATTAATATTATCTATCTGATGAATCAGTCTCCAACAAAAACTGTTAAAAGCATTACTCCCAAAGAATTTTGGAATGGGTGTCGAATGAATCTGCATCACTTCTAAATCTATGTGCATTGGTCATTTGCAGATAGTATCAAAAGAGCAACAAACAAAGTTTCAATATATTGTGAATTTTGTAAAGTATAATTTCTAATTGATCTGCATTCACTAAAGACAGTTGTCTTGCTTGCCCATGATGTACAAGTTATCAAAAATTAAAAATGCAACAAATGGTGTACTTACGGGAGTAGCAAAACCATTAATGCCAAAGAACGAACTTGAGACTAAGACAGAGAAAGAGAGGCCAAGACATGCCAATCTATCTTATGCTGGCACAATATCTGGAAAAAACTGGTAGGCTCCTACAGAAACATGGCATCAGTATATTTTACTCCAATTAACAAATATAAAAAGTCATCTTTGTTTCAATAGAGGACTCTAAAAGCCAGTTATGTATCACATTCCATGTAAATATGGCTTCTCTATTGTGGGGCAAACTGCTAGAACAGTCAAGGAAAGATACAAGGAACATCAGCAGCACATCAGACAAAAAGAACTGAGTAAATCTTCTGTCACTAAACACTGTCTCGAATATATTCTTGAATGAGATATAAAGACACTATTACCACAATACAAATATCAACTTTCTTAGATAGTATGATAATGCACCCTACCAAAATAGAGATATTAGAAAGCCTATTGAACAAGAATGGAGGTTTCAATTTAAACAAGGCTTCGTCTTTGGCACTAAGGCTCTGAAAAACAAAAGAGCATCAAAGGGCAGAGTGGACATCAGGAATGAAACTCACAATCAGCAGTAAATAATGGTGTAAAACTAACAATTGCTCATAGACAAATTGGAGTCCAGGCAGCAAGTAGACATAACAGTACAACTCACAGCACCTGAAGATGATTGGGTTTTTCATTGAAATATTGTATGTAAAATGGAAACAACTCAGCTCGACATATGAAAGTACACCATTGATCAATCACACCACAAAAACCTGAGAGATCACAAAGATGTGACTGTGAGAACGACACCAGAAGGAGCACAAAACTTAATCATTGACAAACATATCTGTTCCGTCCCTTTGTATTTGCGGATAATATGATTTGATAGTACAGGTGGCGCACAGTCGATGACAACATTTAACATTGGTTAGACAGAACCAAGACCAGCACAGCCTGCTGATGTTGCTCAAAATGTAATGGCTCTGAGCACTATGGGACTAAACATCTGAGGTCATCAGTCCCCTAGAACTTAGAACTACTGAAACCTAATTAACCTAAGGACATCACACACATCCATACCCGAGGCAGGATTCGAACCTGCGACCGTAGCAGTTGCGCGGTTCTGGACTGAGTGCCTAGAACCGCGAGACCACCGCAGCCGGCTGCTCAAAATGTAATTCGCATTTAACTGACATGACATGACATTGAGCAGACAGTGAATTGTGATGTCAGTAGGGATGCTAATCAACATTCAGATACAGATCCTGTACAGCCAAAAATTAGAAAACCATCCTTTCAAAGAAAACGAAACCCAAAATATTTAAATGATGATTTTACTTGTTTTGTTTGATTTCCTCAAAAAATTTGTATTAAGGAATGATGAATCATGATTATTGTAAAAATGGAAAAAACCTTAAATGATTAATTTAAACTGCTACCTGAAAATGATAGCTGGACTTTGATTAATTTACCACCACAGATACTCAGTCTGAAGTGAATTTTCAAAGTCAAAGAAGCTGTTGGAGGCTATAATGTTCAATTTGTCTGAAAGAAATGGCAGATGGTGATGGTGAATGATCTAAGGCTCATTTTGGTGCAGAAGGTTATTCCCAGGTATCAGAAGTGGACTTTGATTAATCATTCTTTACTTTATAACTTGTTAGCTTTAGTATCTGAAATTTATCTTGAGACTGAACATGCGGTTGTTGAAATCCCATTCCTATATGGATATGGTGATCTCAATTAAGAGGTTTAGATTCATCAGTCCTAAGGCTACATGAAGATGAAGTAGGAGATGAAAGTTAATGAACTAAAGAAGACAATTTATGGCTTAAAATAGATGTCAAATATCTAGTATGAGAAAGTAGAAACATTACATAAAGTGAACCTAAAGGAGTGAAGTGTTTCACTGTTTGAGAATACATATGTTTAGATTGTGATCACCAAAATTCTTATTCATGAGCTTCTGCATCTGGATTAAGTGTGCATATTACGTAATTCTCCTTTAATGTAGGCTTATTCTCCACTGCAACTTCTCCAGTGCTGAAGCTGTAAATTTTTCTGAAGTTTGCAACTTTTTACCAATTAAGATTGGCATTCATCAGTGTGGTAGACACTATTCATCACATGACTTCCATCAAATGATATGTTATAGTATGGAAGCTAGAATATGATCCACACATTTACTGAGAAGCAGAACATACCCATTTTGCCTAATATCAAATAGAAATAATAAATGGAAGAAAGAAACAAAGATAGAATTAATGAATCAATTTAAGATAAGAGATGTAGGATGAACTCATTTGGTGTCTCTGGATGAGATAAAACAAGATAGAAAGGATAAAATAATTAAGTTATGATCAGAGTAAATATTCATAAGACAAACACAAGAAATGTTTTTTGCAAGATAGCAGTTTGGTTGTACATTCTCTCAAACTGATTTAAAGTTATAAAAATGTGAATAAAATTCAACAGACAACAAAGAACTTTTCATTATATCACATTTGTTATCAGCAAGCTGTTAGTTCACTTTTATATTCAGCTCCAGGCTCAAGAATGTGCCCTGCATATGCTGTGGGGTTTGTAAGTAAATTCAATTTCAGTTATTGAAAAATTCACTGGCAAGCAGTCAGACTAATTAAAAATACGTTAAAGGTACAGACTGGATAATACTAACTTTATGGTAAAGTGAAACAACTTTAATTGAAGGCTTCTGCAATGCTGATTATGCATCATATCTCAATCAACATTTCACTCTATTTTTGAGCTAGCAGGAGCAGCAATTTCATGGAATTCAAAACCATAACCCTGTCAATTTTAAAAGCCAAATATATGGCCTTATCAACCGCAATGTAATATACCTTCAAGGATTGCTCCAAGAATTTTGCATTAAATACAGTGAAAAACCAATAAGGCTGTTCCTTGCAGTAGGCATGTTATTGCTCTGAGTCACAATGGTATACATCACAATTGGACAAGGCACATCATTGTGAGGCATCACTACATTTGTGACCTAATTAATGAGGAAATTTAAGTATCAAGATGACTAGTACCAACAAGCAACAGGTTAATGTTTTAATGAAAGAATTACCAAAGATTGGGCATAAATAGCACAGCCAAGCTGTGAATCTTTTTAGAGTTCTCAAATTAACATCCCTAGTACTTGTGGGGTGTTAGAAACAGCTGCATTTTTATGCAGACACCTTGCAGTAGTTTATTGTTTTCATCTTTAGTTTCTCATGTAGCGACCATGAATAAATAGTTTGATAATCTGTGTTAATGGCAACAGGGTTGTCTAAATTTAATACATCATTAAGCAAATTTCATATTCTGTTAAAAGAACTGGTTGCAGACATTATCCAATATATAATTCACAGTAAATTCAACACTAATTTCTATTTTTTACCAATATCACACAAGTTTTTATTTTGTTTTATTTTTGTTGTGGTTGCAGTACATGACATTTATGCAACTAACATCATACAGCATCAGATCCTTGGAAGATAAAAATGAGGCACTGAAGAACATGGACCAACTCTTGATCTACATTCACAAATCTATCCATGCCATGTGCTCTGACTTAAAGACTGGTAGCAATCTTCAGATTAGTAAGTATCACCAGTATTATAATTACATGATTTTTTAATTGCTTTTCACTGAAGGTTTGTTTTTAACTCTTATTTGTAAAGATACTCTGCTCTTTCAATTTCATTTTGTAGTTGAAACTCTAACAAGGTGGAATTACTTCATTTGCTAGCAGTCTATTCTGTAGACTTTTTTTTCTAATTTCCTTTAATATATTAGTAGTTACTAAGTTGTACCTGTAGAAAACATTGCAATTCTTATTGAGGTAATATCTCATTAACACTTATCATTTAGTAGTTTGTTTAAGCCATCCAGATTCAAATGGTCCAGGTAGTTTTTAAAGAAACATTTTGTTTTGAGAGATATCTATATTTATGTGGTTTACATGTCATGTGATCATAAAAATGCTGTCAGCTAATAACTGTTTATATACAAAAAGACATACTTCTTTCAAAGAGCCTAATTTCGCTCTTTAGAGTAATCAGTTTACTTCCTCTGAAACGTTATTAGCTAAAAGTTCATTTGTAAGCATAATTTTGATGAATTTGAAACTGCATTCGTTTTTTGAACTCATGCTTATTCAGTCCCCAGTTCTGATGTTAAACTTTTGTTACCCTAATTTTTCTGAACCAGATAGTGCATATTTGATCATCCAAATAGGCCATTAAGTAAGGAATTGAAAAAATTGAATACCTGAAGAATTTATATGAAAAAGAAAATGTTTGAGGAGGTCAAAGGTTTTATGAAATGATTTGTTTAACAGTAAGAAATGAAATAGATTAGAAGGACTTATGATATGTCTTGGAAAAATGCTCAAAACTATGTACAGCAAATGAGGTTCTGATTGAGTTAAAGTTCAATATTTAATTTAGAATATTCGAATTTTAAAGAGGATACATTTTTTTGTGTGGCCATCTTCCGCAGGAGCTGTTAACATCTGTTATTATAGGTTATCTGTCTTGAGCTGACTGCAATGTAATTAAAAAGAATTAAACCAGACCCATTTCACTTTTATTTACAAAGCATCTTCCATGGTATTGGTGTTTCTTTACATAGTCTGCACCTTCCTCTCTTGCTAGCAGTGGTTGGTGTAGACAGGCTTCATTTCACATCTGAAGTTTTTGGCATTTTGCATTTTTTCCTGCACTGCACTATTTATAAATGAATTTCATAACTGTTTTTCGTTCATCACTGCCACAGTGTTTATGTCAATCACAGATTGCCTCTCAAGCTGCCTTGAATGCCATTGATAGGTCAGTCGGAACTGGTCCAAGGCATATCTGTGAGCAGTGTTTGCTTTTATGTTTATGCTCAAAGGTGTAAAACATTTCAACATAATCGCAGTCTTAAAATTTTTTCAGTAGAGAATCCTTCAAAAAAAAGGAAAAATAATGTGCATTATTAAGCCACACCTCATCTGCTGTAGATGATTTCCAGCATCATTCAAATGAACAATACATGTTTGTCTAATTTGTTTTATTTCCTACTTCTGGACAAATCATTTCACAAAATATTTGATTGTATGTACTGGATTATTCCAAAGTCATTACCCATAGGACAAACAGGGTAAACTAGAATTCTACCAACAAACTTTCAGAGGTGGTAATATAGACAAAAAAAAGTCCTGTAAACAAAGGCTCTAAAGTCTTACCTTAAGAGCTAAGAGCACTTTTTCAGTAGATGAGATATGTTTCACAGTAGCAAAGATGAATGAGGGCTCAGGGTTCATAAGGTATGCCTTTTAGATCCTATATTTACTGAACATTTTTTTTTCTTGTATTGGTCCATTCTAGCATCTTTCACAATATGGAAAGGAATGAGTGTGCAGTACAAGAGATTGTTTCACAGTACCCAAGATAAAGAAGTACTCATAGTTCTTAAAGTATGTGTTTTAGAGCCCAAGTTTACTTGATTTGTTTGCTTGTTTTGGTCCATGCCCCACCTCTGAAAGTTTGATGGTGGAGTTCTAGTTCACTTTATTTGTCCTCTGGGACAGAACTTTTGAATAACCCTACATATACAATCAAATGTTTCATACAATAATTTGTTTAAAAACAATAAATAAAATAAATTATAGAAACATGTGATGTCCTTCCTAATGAAGCTCAAAATCATTTATATCAAATGAGATGTCAGTTGAAAACATTTGAAGGCTTCTCTATTGAAAAATGTTTGAAACTGAAATTATGTTTAGACTTTTTTACACCTTTAGGTATAACTGTAAACATAAACACCACTCATGCATAAGGTCTTAGGCCTGTCTCAAATGGCTGACTGCTGTCTACAAAAATTACTCCCTATTTCTTTCAGGTATATTTGTAAGATGTTTGATGATACTCAGACGAGAGATAGCTGTAATGTTAATGAAAGAGAATGCTCCTGTCACAACAGTGAATAAAACTGTTTATCATATCATGTAACTAGAATATTGTCGGATCTTGTGCTTCCTCTGAAAGTTACACTGAAGTACACGATATGTATGATGGGCAAAATCAAAACATTTGATCATTTTAGGTCAGGGACATGCAGGCACTTGGCTTTTCATGTGCCACCATCCAAAACCTACCTACACACATAATGCGAATTCCAGGTCAGTTCCTTTAATAAGGTTGAGGTTCATTTTGTCACTCACCCATCTTCAAATGAACTAGTGCATAACTTTTAATAAGTGGGATCTTGGAAAAACAATTAAACTGAGCAGGGAAGTAGGTCTGAAAGCACTTCAGATGTAATGACATCAAGAATAAGAAATGGAGATTTGCATTCCTTTCTGCTTTAATCAAGTAACTAACTTTCGGAGGTGTAATAGTATTGGTGTTCTATGCTTCTAACTAATTTAAATGATCATTGAAAAACAGTAAATTTTGATTGTTCTAATGAAAAGTTTGCATATGAGAATAGTAAGTTTTCTGTTGCAGACATGGAACTTCTGAATGTGAGCGCACAGCTAGTGGTTGCAGGAGATTTATCTACAACAAGCTTCACAGTTCCTTTAGGGGCACCACCTCAAATACTAGCAAAAGTAAGTGAGAAATTAAGGCATATATATATATATATATATATATATATATATATATATATATATATATATATATATAGAATTACTAGCTTTCGCAACCGATGGTTGCTTCTTCAGGAAGGAGAAGGAAAGACAAAAGGATGTGGGCTTTAAGGGAGAGGGTAAGGAGTCATTCCAATCCCGGGAGCGGAAAGACTTCCCTTAGTGGAAAAAAAAGGACAGGTATACACTCGTGCGCGCGCGCGCACACACACACACATATCCATCCGCACATACACAGACACAAGCAGACATACTTAAAGGCCTTTAAATATGTCTGCTTGTGTCTGTGCGGATGGATATGTGTGTGTGTGTGTGTGTGTGTGTGTGTGTGTGTGTGTGTGTGTGTGTGTGTGTGTGTGTGTGCGCGCGCGCGCGAGTGTACACCTGTCCTTTTTTTCCACTAAGGGAAGTCTTTCCGCTCCCGGGATTGGAATGACTCCTTACCCTCTCCCTTAAAGCCCACATCCTTTCGTCTTTCCTTCTCCTTCCTGAAGAAGCAACCATCGGTTGCGAAAGCTAGTAATTCTGTGTGTGTGTTTGTGTGTTTTGTTCATGTGCCTGTCTGCCGGCGCTTTCCCGCTTGGTATATATATATGGTTACTATACGGAGTCACCTGTAAAGGGCTTGTGAATCAACAATTGGTTGGACCCTTTACTCTTAACAGTTCAGTGTAACAAGGATGTGCTTTATCCACGATTATATGTGCACTGGTGCTTGAAACAATTCTCAGCAGCCTTCATCCATGATTGACAGGGCTTAGTGGCATGCAGACACAGTTTTCAATGCAAGCCATATGCGGGCAACCTATTACTGGTGGTGCAGGCTGGCAATGACACAAATATGACACTGAATTGGATCAACAGATACAGTGATGCTACAGGTAGCAGTATGAACATGGTCAAATTGGTCGTCTGAATATTCACACTGGACTACATGCTGACTACATTACACCCTCCCAGATACAGGACAGTATAAAGTGTCTCGGGATCATGTTCACAAATGATGTGTGACACACAGCAGGTCACCTACATAAACATTACTTGGCAAATAAACAACCTCCACTAAACACAGATTCTTCCGATGCTGAAGACAGTCACTCGATGCCAACTGGCAGCATTTGGGTACTTCCTCAGTATGGAATTACTCCTCAAGATCCGATATGATGAACAATGTGCAACCAGTCAATAAAACTCTTCTTGGCTGTTTATTGCATTGTCAATATATAAAATTGTCTGATGTTTTGGCCAGTATTGCAAGTGGCCTTCCTCAGGGCTGTGCTGAGCTGATTGCTGAATGAGAGATACTTTAGCTGAAGTCTCTCTCATTCGCCAGTCATCTCAGCACAGCCCTGAGGAAGGCCACTAGCAATAATGGCTGAAATGTCGGACAATTTTTTATATTGACAATAAGGACAACTGCACAGAAGAATTTTATTCGTAGTGACAATGGCTACAGTAGCCTCCACTTACAACATGCTACCTGGTACATAATAGTAAACAAGTCACCATATCCCACCGCCATGACATCAATATGCTGAACTCCCCATTATGCTATGTGTGTCAGGTTAGAGATGACAATGCCCGACATCTTATGTGTGGCCTCTCTGTGGAAGTGTGGTAAAGATTATTTCCTTCATTCTAAGCATAGGACAACAAGCCATTAACCCTTTCTCTGTGCAGAACATATGACCCATGGGCCAAGACAAACACAGTGTCATGGCTATGTGCCCGAATGGTGCATTATTTGCTTCACAGTGGCTTGAAAAATGTGCTGGACTTCTGGAATGAACTGCATGAACTACATACAGTGATTGCAACCCATAGTACCAACAATACTTTTCTAATTTGCTGGATAGCGCATTATCCTCAACGCAGGTGGCAGGTCCCAGGTATGATGATGCTGAACATCAGGAAGAGGCGTACAGAGACCACGATGAAATGGCTATCTCCTTCAGTTCTACAAGATGACATGCTCAGAGGTAGAACTGCCAGAGAGGGCCACTCCTACACTCACCCACCAGTGGAGATTTTCCTTTTCTTCCTCTCTTTCCCTTAGTTATTCAACAACACATAATGTTTCCTTAGTGAAGAGTGCCCGGAGGATGAAACCATCGCCGGCCGGAGTGGCTGAGCGGCTCTAGGCGCTACAGTCTGGAACCATGTAACCGCTACGGTCGCAGGTTCGAATCCTGCCTTGGGCACAGATGTGTGTGATGTCCTTAGGTTAGTTAGGTTTCAGTAGTTCTAAGTTCTAGGGGACTGATGACCTCAGAAGTTAAGTCCCATAGTGCTCAGAACCATTTAAACCATTTTTTTTATGAAATCATCATAAACCCAAAAGAATATGTATTTTGTGTACTTTGAGTTGTTTCCTTTTCAAAGTGTTTTGTTTCCTCTCCTACTATTGAGTTGCGCAAAAAATAAAAAAAATAAATAAAAATGCAAAGATGTGACTGGCTACTGCAACATGTGATAACGCGGGGAGCAGTTTATCTCTATTATTTGTTACACTATTTGTGTAATACCATTTGTTACCACCTCATTTCCTTAATAATAATAATAATAATAATAATAATAATAATGACGAAAGAAAGTAGACTGCTGAGACAATAAACTCACATCCAACATGGTGTTATGGTTTAAATCCTCATCATGTTACTTCTTTTAGTTTTTTAGCAGTCCATTTCCTAGTTCTCATTGTTTACAAGAAGGATGCTATTGTGGCACATGACAATAGCCTATTGCATGACAGTGGGATCCATTAAACTGCTTGCTTGTTTCTACCAATTATGCAGTACACAATCATGACTGGTCTTGTCGGGTTCATGTAGGATGGCATCCCAATGGATTACACAAATAAGTACAATAATATGATTTTGGTGCTGGGTACATCTGATAACCAAGCTGCTGCTGCAGCTGCTCATGTGTATGCTGCATGATACCCTCAAAGGCTTCATCCCAATGATAATGTTTTTTGTGACCTGGAGCAATGCCTTCAGGAAGCCAGCAATTTTCGTCCACATGTAGTGGACAGAGGTGGTCCAAGGATTAGATGTACCCAACAAACAGAGGACCCAATTCTTGAAACCAATCACCTCAGTGAAGTACCCTTGATATTGCAAGGCAGTTTCATATCTCTCAAAGACTTGTTGTTGAAGTGTTGCACAATGACGAACTGCATCCATATCAATAGACATTAACTCAACACCAGTAGTCATAAGACCACATTTAACAAGTATACATTTGTAAATGGCTTTTGCACCAAGTGGAAGATAATGTATGCTTTATAAATAACATGATATGGATTGACAAATCTAGCTTCACTTGCAAAGGTTTTCAACCTACACAATAGCCATTATTGGTCAGAATACAACCTACATGTCATCGGTGAACATGGCTTTCAGGCATGCTTTGGCATAAACCTGTGGGCTGTGACCATGGGAGAAGTGCTTTTGGGCCCTAAACTGTTGCCAGACAAATTGAAATGCAGTCCTGTATCATATTTTTCTTTGCAATACTTTGCCTAATGCATTAGAAAACACTCCACCTAGCATTTGGTGAAAGCTATGATTTCAGTATGATGGTTCATGGGCACTCTTTGGAATGAATGTGTGTAACTATTTAAATGAAGCATATCCAGGGAAATGGCCTGTTCATGAGAGTCCAGTTTCTGGCCTCAGTGTTCTCTGGACCTTAATCCACTAGATGTTTGTTTGTGGGGACACTTTATGCAACAAGTTTATAGTATGCCACCCATGGAGGTACACAACCTAATAGCACATGTGCATGCCGCTTCACCAAAGATGGATGCAATTATGTTATGAAGAGTCCAGTAAAGTATGATCCAGTAAGTGGCAAAATGGTTGCAAATGCAAGGTAGTAGCTTTTAACATCTCCTCTAAAGTGAACATTGCTCATACGTGTACATACTCGCACTGTGAGGATTAGCCTGGACATCTAACGTAAAAAATGAAATTATTGTTTGTATAAAAATACTTTGCACACTTTTATTCTATTATGTCATGTGTGATAATATTCTGGACAAACTGATCAAACGTTTTTAGATTGCAAAAGCTTGTAATAAGACTAATTTGTGGTGTAAATTCAAGAACATCGTGTAGAAACGTGTTCTAGTGGCAGGGTATTCTAACCACTGCATCTCAGTGTATTTATTCCTTAATGAAATTTGTTGCAAGTAATATGCCTCTATTTCCAGCCAATAGCTCAATACATAATATCAATACTAGGAATAAGAAAAATCTGTGTAATCCACAGAATGACCAAAAATCACTTACCTAGGTTCAAAAAGGTGTCCAATATTCAGGAACCTACATTTTCAATAAATTGTCAGTAACCATTAAAAACTTGGTTTCAGATTAAGCACAATTGAAACAAGCCTGAAAGATTTTTTTTTTGTAGGAAACTCCTTCTACTCTGCAGATGAATATCTTAACAGTGACCAGCTTAAGTAAAAATGTCTGCTAGATTTTATTTTTGACAGCACTTGGTCACAACAGTTAAGATTAGGTAATATGTGTATGATAAATTCATTAAAAGTCCATAAGTGTGTTTCATTCTGACTGTGTATTAATTCTGTAAATATTAGCAGTTTGAGTTTACTGTAATGTATTAAAATATCTTGACAGTCTGCCAACAAATTGTCAAGGAACAGAGTATTATGTTCAAATGTTCTATTTTATTTTATGTTATACTTCCTTAAATGTTCCCAACTGATGAGAATCAACCACTTTTGGGTCTAATGTAGACTATTTGTTGTGTTTTTTATACCTCACTGGATATATGCAATGTCACTGCATCTACTATTATTATCTATTGGCTTTATCAATGAAACAAATAGGTTGTTTACATCTGGAAGAAGTTTGAGTTATGGCTTAACATTTAAAGAAAGATAACAGTAACGGAAAGAAATATACAATATGCTGCATTGTGGAGCTGTAAACTGGATATAATTTGATGCTTTAATTGGAAAAAAAAAGTTTACCACAAGCACGAGTTAACATTAACGAGTCTGCTTATCCATTCACCATGGCATTATCTTGTCTCACAGAGCTAATAGGGGACAGCTCCAGCACCTGGAATCAGAGGCTACATGTGTGTGAGTTGTGCTTGTGTGAAAAAGTACATTGTCCAAGACCTTAAATATTTCAGCAGTCATTTTCATTGTGCATGTCTGCAAATTGACATGTCACATTTCAGCACCAAGTATCTGCACTTGTCGGCTGTGCATTCACGTTGGTTCATCATTTGAAAACTTATGGACAGGATTCTATGTCCAACTAAAGGAAAAGTCAACATTTGCTTTACAGTTTCATATGGAAAATTCTTCCTGTTTTTATTTATGTCACTGATTTCCTAAAAATGATGACCAAGTGTCATGCAGTTTAAATGTTTGTAACAGATAAGGGAAACATACATTTGCAAATAATGCAAAAGAACATTAAATGTCACATTTTCTGCTAGTCTTTCCACAAGTGACTATCACAAATCCTTACTAATAGTGACAATAGCAGTTTATTAATCACCATCTACCCAGTTCTGAAGTATATTACAGGTACACAAGATATTAATAATCTTTCCAGAGCATACAATAGCAGTAATTGCACATATACTCAAAGAGTTTTACTACTATTCTAACACATACTGCTTACTACTTGCAGATGAGTTCATACGATATTGCATATGTAACATTATATTGCAATATAATGGTTCCCAAGGCTGATATAAATAAACACAAATACAAACTGCATTGCATACTTTTCTGTAACAGAAATGTGGTGCTGAAGGAATAACAAACATAATCCAGTTATGAGATCAATACAATCAATACAATGCTAAGACTTGTGAAAGATTCAACACAGATTGACTGAAATGAAGTCAAAGCTAAGATTGCATGCTAACAGACTGAAATGGCATGAGCATCCACCTTATAAAGACTCCCACTGCAATTCTAGGCAGTTTTGGTTATTAAGTTACAGTTTGAAAATCCCACAGGTTAAAATGTTCATTCCTAATTGGCAGTTGAAGCTATGGTCAAGTTTGATTTAACAAATATTTGATATGAGCAATAGCTATTAAAATGTACAGAACCAAACTATATATCCAAACTGGGATTCCTGGATTACAAGTATGGCATTCACACTGAATGATGAAATTTAGTTACAGAAAATTATGCAATTCTTAATTAGTGAAGGTTGTCATATAATACGTGTGTCACTGGGTGCAGAAATATCATATTAACAGAAGTATGTAACTAAATCCTGGTATGTTGCAGTACTTTGGTCATAATCTGTTCCAAAAGTTTGGGCTACTTGAAAACTTTAATTAACAGTATGTTATAAATTAAGTAAGTTTGGGTAAATATAATTACAATACTGAAATCAGAGGAAATTACTCTTTGTGGTGAATAGGGTCTTTCACTTAGATTTTATGAACTGCTGCATTTCTAGTTAAGCTAATTATTACAATACAACCAGAACAGTAAATAGTGTGACCTGAATAATAAGGTTTAAAGTGGATCTCCATTTATGCAAAATTGTCATGTTTTGTAACGTGCTATCATAAATCATCATTAACATTTGGATAAGAATATTTGCAAAAAAAATTACATGTGCTGTAACTTGGCGTGGACCAATTCTGCTTTGTTACAAACACCTCATTGTGTGATGAGTAGCAAACTATCCGTTCCAAATTCTAGATATTCAATTATGATCATCACATTTATATTTGAATCTAAGTGGGGGAGTGTGTCACAATGTGTAAATCAATAAGGAAGGAGTTTGTTTCTTTATATGGCAAGCTAGGCTGAGTGCACTGGGTTGGATGTGTGAGTCAACAAGAGCTGAGATTCTTTCTTGGGAATACATTTACCAGCTACAGTAGGGCATTGAGGATGGTAAGGTTTGTAGGTTTTGGGAAACTTGTAGCAGGTAGATGTGCTGAGGCTGCAGAAAGATGGGAGATATGTCTGTGGAGAGATTCATAACTAGGTCTAGACATTTGAGTGGGAATTGGAGATGGGTGTGACCACAAATCAGCTGTACAGATTAGATTAGTACTTGTTCCATAGATCATGAATATGACACTTTGTAATGATGTGGAACATGTCAGTTAATAAAAGGTGTCTGTACAAGATATTCAAGGTATTACATTACACAAAATATTACATGACACTTAATATTTTTAATTTTTTTTATTTTTTATTTATTTTTTATTTATTTATTTATTTTTTGTAGGGGTTGGGGAAATTACCCACTCATTAAATCCAAAAATTCATCTAATGAGTATAAGGAGTTGCATTAAGAAATTCTTTTAATTTCCTTTTAAATGCTATATTGCTATGTGTCAGACTTTTGATGCTATTAGGTAAGTGACCAAAGACTTTCGTGGCAGCACAATTTACCCCCTTCTGAGCCAAAGTTAGATTTAACCTTGAGTAGTGAAGATCAGCCTTTCTCCTAGTGTTGTAACCATATACACTGCTATTACTTTTGAATTCTTTTGGATTGTTAATAACAAATTTCATAAGTGAATATATATATTGTGAGGCTACAGTGAAGATCTCTAGCTCTTTAAATAAGTGTCTGCAGGATGATCTTGGATGAGCTCCAGCAATTATTCTGATTACACGCTTTTGTGCAATGAACACTCTTTTACTCTATGATGAGTTACCCTATAATATGATGCCATAGGAAAGCAGAGAATGAAAAGAAGCATGGTAAGCTAATTTACTCAGATGTATATCGCCAAAATTTGCAATGACCCTAATAGCATAAGTAGCTGAACTCAAACGTTTCAGCAGATCCTCAGTGTGTTTTTTCCAGTTCAACCCCTCATCAATGCATACACCTAGAAATTTTGAATATTCTAACTTAGCTACCAATTTCTGATCAAAGTCTATATTTATCAATGATGTCATTCCATTTACTATGTGGAACTGTATATACTGTGTTTTGTCAAAGTTTAATGAGAGCCCATTTGCAGAGAACCACTTAATGATTTTCTGATAAACATCATTTACAATTTCACCAGGTAATTCTTGTCTGTTGGATGTGGTAGCTATACTTGTATCATCGGCAAAAAGTACCAGCTTTGCATCTTCATGAATATAGAATGGCAAGTCATTAATATATATATTAAGAACAGCAGGGGACCCAAGACTGAACCTTGTGGCAACCCATTCTTGATTGTTCCCCAGTTTGAGAAATCACCAGTTTTTTTGCATATTATGTGAACTGCTTATTTCAACTTTCTGCACTCTTCCAGTTAGGTATGGTTTAAACCATTTGAGCACTGTCCCATTCATCCCATACTGCTAGAGCTTATCTAGAAGTATTCTGTGATTTACACAATCAAAAGCCTTTGATAGATCACAAAAAATCCCAACGGGTGACTTCTGGTTACTCAGAGCATTTCATATTTCATTAGTGAAAGTATATATAGCATTTTCCATTGAAAAATCCTTCTGGAAACCAAACTGACATTTTGTTTAAACTTTATTTTTACAATGGTGTGAAGCTACTCTACAATACATTACTTTTTCAAGAATTTTGGATAAGGCAGTCAGAAGAGAGATTGGGCGGTAGTTGTTGACATCAGACGTATCCCCTTTTTAATGCAGTGGTTTCACAATGGCATACTTCAATCTATCTGGGAAACTACCCTGCTTCAGAGAGCTATTACATATGTGGCTAGGAATCCCACTTATTTCTTGGGAACAAGCTTTTATTATCCTGCTGGAAATGCCATCAACTCCATTTGAGCTTTTGTTCTTGAGAGAGATTATTATCTTCCTAATTTCAAAAGGAGAGATGGGTGGGCCCGCATCTTGTGGTCGTGCGGTAGCGTTCTCGCTTCCCACGCCCGGATTCCCGGGTTCGATTCCCAGCAGGGTCAGGGATTTTCTCTGCCTCGTGATGGCTGGGTGTTGTGTGATGTCATTAGTTCAGTTAGGTTTAAGTAGTTCTAAGTTCTACGGGACTGATGATCATAGATGTTAAGTCCCATAGTGCTCAGGGCCATTTGAACCATTTTTGAAGAGGTGGGTGGAATTTCAATTGTATCAAATGGTGTGGGTAAGGCCTCTTCCATTAACTGCCTTGCTTCTTCTAATGAACATTTAGATCCTATTTTCTCTACAACGTTTAAAAAACGATTATTCAAAGTGTTTTCGACTTCCGGCTTGTTGTTTATCAAGTTTTCATTTGCTTTGATAGTGATTCCATCATCCTGTACTCTTAGTTGCCCTGTCTCCCTTGAAATAATATTCCAGATTGTTTTGATTTTGTTATCAGAGATATTAATCTCAGACATGATGCACATGCTTCTGGACTTTTTAATAACCTTTCTTAATGTAGCACAGTAGTTTTTATAATATTTGGCTGTTTCTGGGTCATTACTCTTTCTTGCTGTTAGATACAGTTCCCTTTTGTGGTTACAAGATATTTTTATTCCTTTAGTAAGCTAAGGCTTTTTTTGCATGGTTTCTTAGAATTTGATTTAACTACTTTCTTGGGGAAACAGTTTTCAAATTCTGTTACAAGTGTATGATGAAATAAGTTATATTTTAAATTAGCATCGGGTTCCTTGTACACCTCATCCCAGTCTAACTGCTGAAGATTTCCTCTGAAATTTCTAATTGTTGAGTCATTAATTGAATGCACAACTTTGGAGGGTAGTTTTGAATTACTGAATGGAGCTATGTCATATACTGTAACTATCTGAGCATCATGATCAGAAAGCCCATTCTCAACAGGACAAGAATTTACGTTTTTAAACCTGTCTTGGTCTATAAAAGTGTTATCTATCAATGTGCTGCTGACCTTTACTACCCAAGTAGGAAAATTAATGACAGATGTCAAATTGAAAGAACCGAGAAAGACTTCCAGGTCATTCTTCCTATTACACTCTTTCAGTGAATCAACATTGAAGTCCCCACAAATAATAATTTGCTTTCTCTTGTCTGCCAGATAGCACAACAAGGCATTCAAGTTTTCCAGGAATAAATGAAAGTTCCCTGAAGGAGACCTATATACAGTTACAATTATAAAAGAGCCCTCCTTCAGTTTAAGTTGACAGGCACATGCTTCTATACATTGCTCTAGACAAAACTTTTTTGAATCTAAGCTTTCTACACAGTGATAACTTTTGACATATATGGCAACTCCTCCTCTCACCTTATTCTCTCTACTCATATGTGCAGCCAGTTTATAACCACTGATATTTACCATTTCCATATCAGACACAATGTGATGCTCAGACAGGCATAGTAAATCTATTACATTATCAGATTCAATGTCATCTAAACAAACCAGGAGCTCATCAACTTTATTCTTCAATCCCGGAATATTTTGGTGAAAAATTGTAACATTATTTTTTACTTTACTTTTGTGAGAATCTACTTTTTTCTTTAATCCACCAATGTTTTGGTTAATTATGGTAACATCATTATTTACATTCCGTAAATTCCATGGCTATAACACCACAAACAAAACCACTCTACATTTCGAAATGAAACGTCTCCAGCATTAAGCTGTTCAATGCTCTACCACTACATATCAAATGTGTTCATACAGAACTGCCAAAATTTAAACAAGTTCTCAAAGATTACCTGACAGAGAAATATTTTTATCCTGTGGATGAATATCTGAAAGAAAATGTATACCATCACTAAACTTATTGTGTCTAGAAGTAGTTCAATTGATTTTATTGTGAATTTGATCATTAGCACACTTTTTGTAACAACAAATTGGCTGTATCTGTATTTACTCTTGTAGGCCTAATATCTGATTTAACTTTGTGCTCTTATCTTTAACCTTTATTTGAAACTCCTTTTTCTGTTAAATGGTTGTTATGTTATCTAGCTGACATTGTATCTATCACTGCATTTATAGTATGTCTTACTTAAACTATGTACAATTTGGCATTGAATTGCCCTTGCATTTAATGTAAGTTTAAACTGAAACCTGTACAATTTGACATGTTCCATATCCTTGTGATTGACTCACTAACTGGATCTACGGAACATGAAATAAATAAATGTTGTGAGAATTTTGTGAGTTTAGGATCTCTTTTGCACCTGGCTGCCTGAACTTCTCATTGGACACTGATATTAGTCTAAAAAGGAGGTACATCCATGAGTACAAGTTCCCTCCTTATGGATTTCGCTAACAACTCTGCCAGTTTACCCTTCCCTTTCCTATTGAGGTGTAGGCAATGCCTTGTGAAATCCCCCCTATCAATAGCCTCAACAGCAACCAATCCAATGTCTGACAGAGTGGCCGCCCTACGCAACTGATCCAACTCCATATTTACCCTCCTGACAGAGTGGTTCAACTGGGGCTGATCATGCCACACAAAAGCAGTCACCAGTGCAGCATTGGTATGGGTCGTTGCCGAGGCTATTTTCACCAGGTCACACTCAATACTGTAGTCCTGATCCCTATCAATACTGTTACCCACTCCACCCACTATCATCACATGATCCTGCTTCGTGAAATCCTTGCACAAGGAATCTATATCCTCTACCACCTGGCTGAGACTTGCACTTGGCTTGAAAAAGTTTGTGACCTGGTACCTGTCACCTAATTTTTCATGCAAAATCTGGACCCACACCTCTTCCATGGCTGCTACCTAGCAACAGAACTTTCCTCTTACTTCCTACTTTTTTTGAAACAGTTGGTTTCCTAGTGAGATTCTGTTGCATCTTAACTACATCTACTTCTACTGGAGCCTCTTCCTTACTTAACTGTGGTAGCAAGGCAAATCTATTGGTTGTGCCAATTGGGAAACTGTCAGACCCTATCCTCTTTATGTGGTCCCAGTTCCCAGCTACCACTTCCCACCACTGATTACCCTCCTCCCCCCTTAACCTCTTCAGTTCCTCCCTCACTCTGTCCAAATCAGCCTGAAGGGCTCTAATTTTCTCCTCCTATTCAGCTATAATCCTATCTCTTGAGCAAACCCTACAAAAGAATGGAAGAGTCTCCTTTGCTTCCCCAGTTCCCACGCCACTACAATTTCCCCAATGAAATCACCTGTCACAATAGCTGCACAAAACCCCTGAACTAACTGCAGCTCACACACTTAGTATCCATGGTAGTTTCGAAATTAGTTAAGAGATTTACTAAGTGATAACGATAATATAAGTGATAACGATAATATACTAAGTGATAAAGATAATATATTAAATACAGATGCAAAAGGACCCTAAATATGTTTTGGAAACTATTATGTAAGTAAACTATTACCAAATGCATTTAAATTTGTGGTATAACACTAAATATGCACGATCAAAAATTAAGCCTAAACAGCCAAATGTAATGAAAACAAACTTTCTGCGATAAGTGGAAGAATACGTAAATAAAAGAAAAACCTTTAATGACAAGCTAGAAGAGCACACTAATGAACATAGTTAATTAGTTAATCTATACCAAATGTACTTAAGATTGCAGTAAAATGCTAAATATGTACACTAAAAATTAGGCCTAAGCAGCAGTAAGTAAACAAACGAACTTTTTGCAATTACTAGAACACTACGCAAATAAAAGAAAAACTTTTAATGGTGAGCTTGAAGAGTACACTAAAGAACGTATTTAATTAGTTAAAAGTGTTCAACTACAGTTAATTACAACCTTTCAGATGAATTGCTAGATTATGGCAGAGAGCAGAGTTCACCACCCAGTGATGGAACACGTTGCTGAGTACATCATGCTTGACCTCAATGATTGTTTCAAAGCCCATACCATCTGGTCCTTCCCCAAACATCAGCTTCCCTAGATTCAGTTTGCAGGAACATACCACAGAAATGATGGAGCAGCTAAATGTATCATTACCTG
Source organism: Schistocerca gregaria (assembly GCF_023897955.1). Lineage (NCBI taxonomy): Eukaryota > Metazoa > Arthropoda > Insecta > Orthoptera > Acrididae > Schistocerca > Schistocerca gregaria. Next base: position 276,328,232 of record NC_064925.1, on the reverse strand, counting down.
GGATGTTGATGTTATTGGACACAGTGACAAAAATGTTGGAATTATTTGCTTACTTTTATTCTATAATGTCATATGGAAACATAGTTTGACAGTAAATCAATAGTTCAAGATGAAATTATCTGAGTCCAACATTATTTGTAACTGGTGCAGCTTCTCTGGAATTGTCCTTGTGATATGTCTTTGAGTCCTCTCTATCTCTTTTGCTCTCAATTTCTGATTGCCTTGCCCTTTGCCTTGCCCTTATCCTGAAACCACATCCACCCCTGCCCCCATGAGCACCACATCACTCATCCTCTTCACTGACCCTCCTTTCCACAGCCTTTCTCTTCCCTTGTTCCATTTGCTTATGCCATTCACCTCCTCCAAGTCATTGAGCACTGTGCACAACTCCTACTGTCTGCACTAGAAGGTCTCACCAGTGTGACATTCCCATCCTGAGCATTTGTTGCCTCTTCTTCCCATCAACAACTCTCCCCACCTATTTTTGCCCCTCAGTCACTCCACCTGACAACAGCACTCACCCAGTGGAGTTGCAGTGCCAGTGCGTACTGTGCAGCCATCACTAGCAGCTGGCTGGAAGAAGACGTTTGTGGCCTGCATGTCACCAGCATGCACTGGCTGTTAGATGATGTTTGTCATTTACAGTAATACAAAAACATGTTGTGAGGTATAGCCAGGAGGAAGTGTTAATGGTTTGTTGGACACTTGCCAAAAATATGGTGATGGATATGTTTATTGGGGGAAGACTGTTAATTCAGTTTTGTTGCACTGTGCTACGTCAATATGTTAACAAGAGAACTTACAATGTTTCATGGGCAGTTGACAAAGATATGGTGTTGGATTTTTAATAAATTTCTGTTTCATTGAACCTGAAGATGGGAACTTGTTCTCTCAAAATGCATAGTTCAACAAGATGAACAATATCACATTATTGAATGCAGTCATTCAAGATATTCATTAATATATACAAGAAAAAATAAGGGCACAAAGATGGAACCTTGTCAGACATGTAATTAGTTTCCTATTGTGTGATGACTGATTCCTTGATACAGGACTCTCTCCTGTTGACAACCTTTGTTTCCTGTCAGAGATGTTGTATATGATTTTAACCATTTTGCAACATATCCTGTAACATAGAATATTCTAATTCACATAAAAAATATTGTGATTTTCATAGTCATATATGTTTGACAGATCACAGACTACACAAGTAGGTATAAGTCTTTGTCTAGAGCATTAAGTTTATTCTGCTGTAGGTGTAAATAACTTTCTTAATATTTCAACTGTTTAGAAATACAAAATGTGACACTGGAAAGATATTATTTGTAATCAGGTAATTGATAAACTGTCTGTATGAATATAACCTTTTCCATGGCTTTCATGAATGATGGGAAAAGTGAAATTTGTTATGTTTGATGGTATTTCTGTATCTCTTATACAGAGGCTTAACTTCAGCATATTCCAGCCAATTGGGAAATGTTCCTGTAATTAATAACTGCTTACACAGTTAAATCAGAAGAACACTCTTTAATTTACTTTTTCTAAATTTTAATTTTTTTTAAAAAGGTTTTATGATAAACATTACTTCTGATGGTGTAGTGGGAGTCATACACATGTTACTGAAATCTGCCATTGTAATAAAAATTCATATCTGTTGTTGCTCATTCTAGCAAGACTCAAGCCATCACAACTCCATTTGGATTGTCATGAGACGTGTACAGAGATTCAAACCTGTTTCAATTACATTCCAGGCTTAGTTATCAAAGCAAAAACCTTCAAGAACATAGTCAACAGCTTCTACAAAAATTGATTAAATGGTTCTCTGTTTTCTTCTTTCTTCCCACAATAAATTTGTTTGAATAATCAAGCTTTCAATAACTTTATCTGCCATTATTATCAGGAGATAAGTGATATCCTAATATAGCCCAGTCAACAAAGACAAAAAACCATTGAGTAGGAGAAAAATTTGTGTAGTTGCAACTTTTTGTTCAGTGGTAGGAGGGATCACCATGAACAGCATACTAAAAATCCTCACCATTGTGGTGTGAGCATGGTGGTTGGAGGACATTTATAGATAATTTTTTATATTTTCTTGAGTAAAGGAAAATCCAAGATTCCCAGCAAAAGTATTTCCAGCACCAAATTAAGCTACATTTCATATCCAGCAAAAAAGATGCTATTAATTTTTTTTACTAGGATCACGCATTGCAGGGATAGAAAAATTGTAGATTATAAAAAATTATGCCTTATGGTAATTACTTTAAATGAAGTGGGTTAAAAATAAATATTAAATGTGTCAAACAATGGAAAATTCAGGATGGAATAATGACAATATTATGAAAAGGTTAGATTGCTAATCATACAGCACAGATGTTGAGTTGCAGACAGGCACAACAAAAAGACTACTAAACACTTTATGCATAAGATTTCAACCAGAGGGCCTTCTTCTGAAATAGACAAAACACACACACACACTCACACACACACACACACACACACACACACACACACACACACACAGCTCACATTCACATGACCATTGTGTCTGGCTGCCAGGACCAGACTGTGAGTAGCTGCACATGATGGGAGAAGCAATGGGGGCGATGGCAGTAGCTGGTGCGGAGAGGGAGAGAGAGAGAGAGCAGGCTATAGGTGGGGGACAGTAAAGTGTTGTTTGTGGGAGCATACAGGGATCAGGTGGAAAGGTAGGTGCAGCCAGGAGGTTAGACTATGATGGCGATGGAAAAGTAGGGAAGTAAAAATACTGTGGATGCATTTGCAGAATAGAAGGCTGCATATTGGGAATAGGAATGGAACAGGTGATGAAGGACAATGACTTATGAAGGTTGAGGCCAGGAGGGTTACAGGAACATAGGATATATTGCAGGGAGAGCTTCCACTTGTGCCATTCAGAAAAGCTGGTGTTATTAGGAAGCATCCAGATGGTACAGGTTATGAAGCAGCCATTAAAATGAAGACTGTTATGGTGGTGCAGCTGTTTGTCAGTGGCCATTCACGCAGACAGGCAGTTTGTTGGTTGTCATGCCCATGTAGAACGAAGCACAGTGATTGCAGCTTAACATGTAGATCACATAACTGGTTTTGCAGGTAGCCCTGCCTTTGATGGGATAGGTGATGCTTCTGACCGGACTGGAGTGGGTGGAGTTGGAAGGATGTATGGGACAGGTCTTATGTCTATGTCTATTACAGGAATATGAGCGATGAGGCAAGGGGGTGGGAGCATGGGTGTTGGAGGGGTGGACAAAGATATTCTGTAGGTTGAGTGGACAGCAGAGTGCAACTTAGGGGGGAGGGGGGAGGGGGGGGGGGGAAGATAGTGGGTAGGACACAGTGGGAGTAGTTGTCTTTCCTGGAAGAACATAACAAGTGCTGTACAGGATGGCTAAGAATGAGTTTCTCCTCTAGCATTGTAGAACAGTGGAGAGAGTCCATATGTGTTTCTTGCATTAGTATTATTAGTAACACATATCGATATTCCAACTAGAGTTAAAACACTCTATGGAACATAAATAGCTGCTGGGCCTGTCATGACTCTATGTCAACAGTGTTTCATAAGGTGAGCCACAGAAGGGTCGATATAACTTTGTGAAATACCCTTAGTTACTCATTGTAACATGATGGGGTAGACAGAGCAGAATTACTCCTGCCGCCCTTCAGTTTTCAGATTTATGAAAGAGAGAACTGCATTACCATGTTCTGGTGACCTGCTTTCCCTCATACTTCTAGCTACTAACCCTCTTCCACACTGTCAAACCCCATACCACAATATATCCATTAATAAAGCACTACTGTACTTCAGTGTGGTATACACATTTAATATTTGTCCTTAACTCTCTTTATTTAAAGATAAACATTAACTTTATACTATTGAAAACTATTTTGAATAATATTTGATTTTTTTATCCCATGCACTGTGGAAGTTATTATTCCTAGAGAAAAAATTAATAGAGCTTTTTTTGTATGAAATGTAAGGCAGTTAATTTTTTTATTGGGAAATATTGTTTCTAAAAGATATGGTTTTTGAGTATTCAAGAAAAACATAAAAAAGGGACCTTTAAGCAGCCACCACACCCACACTCACACCCCAAAGGGCAGGATTTGCAGAATGTTGTTCATGATACTCCCTCATATCATTGCACAAAATTTTGTTACTACACAAATTTTTTTCTCTGTTATTCCTTTGTTGACTGGACTAATAGATAGTGTGGTATTTTCATATGCCAAGTTACTTCATGAGGAGGTGATGAAGTCATGGACCTCATATGCTATCAGAGATTTTTGTCAGTGGCTTAGACTTTGTTATATGATAAGTAAATCAAGTTATTTCTATGCAGTCTTTCATTATCAGGAACCCACTAATGTGCACCACTAAAGACACAACCACTGTATTCATTAAATTTGTTGTATATTCTGCACTCAGCAAGTTCCTTAATGACACAGTCTCAGTAGGCAGATACAGAGCACAGACATCACATTAAATATTGCAAGCTGTTTATGGCAGAGAGCACTCTGTCTACCACTGTCACTTCCCTCTTTTCTTGTTCCTGTTATGAATGGTTCATGAGGAGAATGGCTGTTGATAAGACTCTATGTGAATTTGAGTCTCTTTAATTTCATGTTTATTGTCTTTTCTCAAGATATATGCATAGGAGGATGCAACACATTAGTTGGCTCATCTGTGAATGTACATTATCAGAATTACAATAGTAAACCACACCATTACTGAGAATGCCTGTCTTGTAATGTCTACCACTGGAGTTTGCTGAGCATCTCCATGATGCTTTCATACTTATTAAGTGGCTTAAATGAAACCTCTTCTCTGGATCTCCTCTATTGCCTCTGACAGTCCTGGCACAAACCCCACACTGATAATCATTACAAATGGTGGTTGAACTCCTTTGTGAGTGGACTACATTTCCCAAGAGTTCTTCCAATGAACCTCAGTCTGGCATCTGTCTTAGCTGTGATTAGTTTTATGTCATCATTCCACTTTAAATTACTTGGTACACATACTCCTAGATACTTTATCTAGTCTTTAGTGATTGTTATGCAGTCATGTTATCACACATTAACTTGTCATTCTGCCTACTTATGTGCAATATGTTACATTTTCTTATGTTGGGGATCAAGTGCCAAATGGTATACTGTGAAAAGTAATGGTCCTGCACCAGGCAAAAAGCACCGAGTATTGTGCTTTTGTAAATTAAAGTTATTTAGATTATAATAATAGTTAGTTTACTATAGGTTACTATGTGTATTATGTGTATTTTATGCTTACTATTAAAGGTGTCATTTTTGTTTATACATTATTCCAGAAAATGCCAAAGATTGTAAAGTCAGACTGTAGAAATAGTTTTCTTTATGGAGTAGTTTTTGAAATTCTCATTTATTTTTTATTTTTTTCCATTAATTTAAGTGGAGCATATCCTTTATTATTTAGTTCATATTTTAAGAATATAGTGTACATTTTAAAATGTTTGATTCAGAAATTTTTGCCCAAGTAGTTTATTTACATACAGTTGCATGTAAGCTAAATTTTTGTAAAAGTATTTTCTTGTTTATTCACAGTTTATTGACTTATTCCTAATAAAGTATTATTTTACTATATTTTATTACTGTTAGAAAGAAACTTCCATATGGGAAAAATATATTAAAAACGAAGATTCCAAGCCTTACCAAGTGGTAAAGTGCCGGTAGATAGGCACAATAAATAAAACACACAAACACATACACAGAATTTTGAGCTTTCGCAACCTGCGGCTGCTTCGTCAGGAAAGAGGGAAGGAAAAGGAAAGATGAAAGGATGTGGGTTTTAAGGGAGAGGCTAAGGAGTCATTCCAATCCCGGGAGCAGAAAGACTTACCTTAGGGGGAAAAAAGGATAGGTATATACTCGTGCACACACACACACACACACACACACACACACACACACACACACACACACACACACACACACACACACATATCCATCCATTCATACACAGACACAAGCAGACATATTTAAAGGCAAAGAGTATGGGCAGAGATGTAAGTCAAGGTGGAAGTGTGGGGGCAAAGATGATGCTGAATGACAGGTGAGGTATGAGTGGTGGCAACTTGAAATTAGCGGAGATTGAGGCCTGGTGGATAACAAGAAGAGAGGATATATTGAAGGGCAAGTTCCCATCTCCGGAGTTCGGATAGGGGAAGTATCCAGATAACTCGGACGGTGCAACACTGTGCCAAGATGTGCTGGCCGTGCACCAAGGCATGTTTAGCCACAGGGTGATCCTCATTACCAACAAACACTGTCTGCCTGTGTCCATTCATGCGAATGGACAGTTTGTTGCTGGTCATTCCCACATAGAAAGCGTCACAGTGTAGGCAGGTCAGTTGGTAATCACGTGGGTGCTTTCACATGTGGCTCTCCCTTTGATCGTGTACGCCTTCCGGGTTACAGGACTGGAGTAGGTGGTGGTGGGAGGGTGCATAGGACAGGTTTTACACTGGGGGTGGTTGCAAGGGTAGGAGCCAGAGGGTAGGGAAGGTGGTTTGGGGATTTCATAGGGATGAACCAAGAGGTTACAAAGGTTAGGTGGATGGCGGAAAGACACTCTTGGTGGAGTGGGGAGGATTTCATGAAGAATGGATCTCATTTCGGGGCAGGATTTTAGGAAGTCGTATCCGTGCTAGAGAGCCACATTCAGAGTCTGATCCAGTCCCGGGAAGTATCCTGTCACAAGTGGGGCACTTTTGGGGTTCTTCTGTGAGAGGTTCTGGGTTTGAGGGGATGAGGAAGTGGCTCTGGTTATCTGCTTCTGTACCAGATCAGGAGGGTAGATGCGGGATGCGAAAGCTGTTTTCAGGTTGTTGGTCTAATGGTCCAGGGATTCAGGACTGGTGCAGATTCATTTGCCACAAAGGCCTAGGCTGTAGGGAAGGGACCGTTTGATATGTAATGGGTGGTAGCTGTCATAATGGAGGTACTGTTGCTTGTTGGTGGGTTTGATGTGGACAGATGTGTGAAGCTGGCCATTGGACAGATGGAGGTCAACGTCAAGGAAAGTGGCATGGGATTTGGAGTACGACCAGGTGAATCTGATGGAACCGAAGGAGTTGAGGTTGGAGAGTAAATTCTGGAGCTGTTCTTCACTGTGAGTCCAGATCATGAAGATGTCATCAATAAATCTGTACCAAACTTTGGGTTGGCAGGCTTGGGTAACCAAGAAGGCTTAGTCTAAGCAACCCATAAATAGGTTGGCATACGAGGGGGCCTTCCTGGTACCCATCGCTGTTCCCTTTAATTGTTGGTATGTCTGGTCTTCAAAAGTGAAGAAATTGTGGGTCAGGATGAAGCTGGCTAAGGTGACGAGGAAAGAGGTTTTAGGTAGGGTGGCAGATGATCATCGTGAAAGGAAGGGCTCCATTGCAGCGAGGCCCTGGACTGAAATGGGATTTGTATGTAGAGTTGTCTGAAATGGGATTTGTATGTAGAGTTGTCTGAAATGGGATTTCAGACAACTCTACACACAAAGATTGCCAAGGTAATCCCATTCCTGATATCCAGGCGGAGCTTCAAGGAATCCTGATGGACACAGGCAGACAGTGTTTGTTGGTAATGAGGATCACTCTGTGGCTAAACATGCTTTGGTGCACAGCCAGCACATCTTGGCACAGTGTTACACCGTCCGAGTTACCTGGATACTTCCCACCAACACCAACCTATCCGAACTCCGGAGATGGGAACTAGCCCTTAAATATATCCTCTCTTCTCATTATCCACCAGGCCTCAGTCTCCGCTAATTTCAAGTTGCTGCACTCATACCTCACCTGTCATTCAACATCATCTTTGCCCCCACACTTCCGCCCCAACTTACATCTCTGCCCATACTCTTTGCCTTTAAATATGTCTGCTTGTGTCTGTGTATGAATGGATGGATATGTGTGTGTGTGTGTGTGTGTGTGTGTGTGTGTGTGTGTGTGTGTGTGTGTGTGTGTGTGTGTTGTGTGTGTGTGCACGAGTATATACCTATCCTTTTTTCTCCCTAAGGTAAGTCTTTCCGCTCCCGGGATTGGAATGACTCCTTACCCTCTCCCTTAAAACCCACATCCTTTCTTTCATCTTTCCTTTTCCTTTGCTCTTTCCTGAAGAAGCCGCCGCAGGTTGCGAAAGCTCGAAATTCTGTGTGTATGTTTTATTTATTGTGCCTATCTACCGGCGCTTTCCCGCTATATATATATATATATATATATATATGTCTGCTTGTGTCTGTGTATGTGCAGGTGGATATGTGTGTGTGTGTGCGCAAGTGTACACCTGTCCTTTTTTTCCCCTAAGGGAAGTCTTTCCGCTCCCGGGACTGGAATGACTCCTTACCCTCTCCCTTAAAACCCACATCCTTTCATTTTTCCCTCTCCTTCCCTCTTTCCTGACGAAGCAACTGCCAGTTGCGAAAGCTCGTAATTCTGTGTGTGTGTTTGTGTGTTTTGTTCATGTGCCTGTCTGCCGGCGCTTTCCCGCTTGGTAAGTCTTGGAATCTTTGTTTTTAATGTATTTTTCCCATGTGGAAGTTTCTTTCTGTTTTATATATATATATATATATATATATATATATATATATATATATATATATATATATATATATATATTCTTGTTTTTCTTTTGCCAGAGTAAGATGTACTATCTGATCTAATGAGCCCACCCTTCCTGTTGTCTCATTATAGTACTTTTTATGTCAGGCATAGAAGCATCTTCACTAACTATATTTGATGCATGGAGCATTCTAGAAAGTATCACTACACTCTTACCCTTTTTTGGAATGTATGATTGCAAATGAAACCAAATTCTTTAGTATGTTCCTCCCAGCTTTTCTGTGGTAAATGTGCTCTAGGTACAAATAGCATATTTTGTCAAACTGTTCCTACAAGTGAAACTTCCTGGCATATTAAAACCGTGTGCTCGACCGAAACTCGAACTCAGGACCTTTGCCTTTCGCGGGCAAGTGCTCTACCATCTGAGCTACCGAAGCACAACTCATGCCCAGTACTCACAGCTGGGGATGTTTCCAGAATGTGATTTTCACTCTGCAGCAGAGTGTGCGCTGATATGAAACTTCCTGGCAGATTAAAACTGTGTACCCAACCGAGACTGGAACTCGGGACCTGTGCCTTTTGCAGGCAAGTGCTCTATCATCTTCAGTAGCTCAGATGGTAGAGAACTTGCCCGCGAAAGGCAAAGGTCCCGAGTTCGAGTCTCGGTTGGGCATACAGTATTAATCTGCCAGGAAGTTTCATATCAGCACACACCCCACTGCAGAGTGAAAATCTCATTCTGTTCCTACAAGTGTCAACCCATGTTATAGTAGGAAATCTGCCAGATCCATGACTTCGAAAAAATTACCATTGTGATATTTCAGCAACTACCAAAATAGTGTGTTATGAGATAAGTGACAATAAATAACTCTCTGATGACCCATTTTGGTTCTAAGTATTGGTGGACATTACTTTGTGCTCCACAATGCTCTTACATTGGACAGTTTGTGTTTTAGATGACCAGCTGTCATCAGAAGATCAGTCAGAGCTCTTATTTCTATACCATCACATTTTCTCCAACTCTTCTCAAAATTATTTTCCTTATACACCCTTTCAGCTTTGTTGTTAGTAAACTGTACAATTCCTCTGGAATATCTAAAGAAATGTATAGTTCAAATGCTTCTGTTGGTGTTAAATAGTTTTCAAAGGAGAGAGCTTGAGTGTTATATGAACTTGAGATCTTATTGTATCAAACAATGGTAAATCCAGGATGGAATAATGATAATATTATGAAAAGGATAGATTGCTACTCACTATATGGTGGAGATGTTGAGTCCCAGACAGGCACAACAAAGCAGGCAGCCAGAGAGAGTGGTCATAAGTGTGTGTGCTGCATTTGGGTGTTTGTGTGTGTGTGTGTGTGTGAGTGAGTATATTTTCTCTATTTCAGAAGAAGGCCTTCTGGCCAAAATCTTATGTGGTTTTTTTTTTTTTTTTTTTTTTTTTTTTTTTTTTTTTTTTTTTTTTTTTTTTTTTTTTTTCCCCCCCTGTCTGCAACTCAGCATCTCTGCAAGATTTTATCATTTATGTTTCCTCACTTTTCGTTTCCACATGTGGAATTTTATTCCATACAAATTCATTTTTCCAGGAAATACACCTTCAGTACTTTCAATATAATTGGTATCATCTTCATCTTCTAGGTTTGAAATCTCTGCTAAGTCATGCATATTACTTACTTCACTGGTAACACTTATGGGATTGTCTTTGTCATCTTTATCTTCATTACTTGGTATGTAATCTGAATCTTCATCACTGAAATCACTGAGATTGTGAGATTTTTCCCTGTCAATTTTCTCTTAGCTGTATTGTAAGACTACTAGCTAATATGTTTTGTAGCTACCAGATAGCATTTGACAATGGAGAATTACATTGCACCTATGAACAATCAACAACAGTGAAGTATATGTGACAGAAAACAAAGGGTGTCAGTAGGAAAGAGACAAGTACTAAGCTATCAGGCATCATCCAACTGGGAACTAATTACACATTGTGTCCCACAAGGTCCTTTCTTAGGAGGGCCCTTTCCTTTTCTTGTGTATATCAATGACCTTTCATTAATAATATCAGAAGATTCCATGTTTGTTTTGTCTGCAGATGATACAAATATTGCATAAATAGCAAATCAGTTATACTATTTGAAATATCAGAAATCTGTATTTGCATTATGGATGTTGTCAGACATAAATGATGAAAACATAAAAGGCAGCAGCCTTTGCTTACTTTCATTGCATAAGGTCATAGGGGATCATTTTGTGGGGTAATTCATCTAGCCAAAGTAAAGTTTATTGAGTCCAGAAATGTGTGATATGAATTATTTGTGGTATGAACTCAAGAACTGCCCTCAGAAGCCTTTTTAAAGAACTGGAGATACTAACTATTGCTTCCCAATATATTTATTCCTGAATACAACTCATCATTCAAAATATATCTTGTTTTCAAACCAACACCTCACTTCATGAATCAGTACTAGAAATAAGAAAAATCTTTACAAAGATTGAAAATCATCTATTTTGACCCAGAAAGGTATCCATTGGTTAGGAACACACATTTTCAATAACTTGCCTGCAATGATAAAAACTTTAACCTACTAACAAAAAGTTTAAGAGGAGTCTGAAGGATTTGTTGGTGACCAACACTGTGTACTCCATTAATGAATTTATTAACTGAATCAACTGAACCAACTGATGTGTATATGCTACAATTAATTTCAAATAAAGTGAGTATTACATACAGACTGTCTTCTGTACAAATTCAGGGCAGTAATGTGATCAGCATAAATAAGTACTGCTAAATGATTTTTCTATTTGATGATACTTGTCTGCAATAGACTAAGAATTGTCATATGCCTTTCTATGCACTGAAATTTGTGCATTTTGTGAAAAGTTTGTTATTATGTTTTAAATGAAAATATTTTTAATATTTACTTACCCCACATCCACAAGGACCATTCCAGGGATCTGTGGAAGGTACATCATCATATATTTTTATCTTTGGAGATATTTTGTGCCCATTCTTTTTTTCTGACACGTCCTACGTCCTGGAAGATTTCCTCAATAAGGGTCTACTGAAATATAAAGTACCTAACATCACATTGCTTATAACACTTCCTTGGAGTATCTCCAAAGTTACTTTTACTTCTGAGGACATCTCTCCATTGTGAATGACATACTGCATACTGTTTACTAGAAGCTATTCATTCCAGTCATTCAGCTGCTCTGATATTCCGTATGCTCTTAATTTATTCATTAGGCCCCAGAGCAGAACTGTACTGAATGCCTTCCAGAAGTCAAGGAATATCGAATCAACCTAGGTGCAAGTATCTACTACTTTCTGGGTGTCATGGATGAACAGAGCGAGCTGAATTTCACATGATCATTGTTTTTCCAATATGTGTTGATTCCTACACAAGAGATTCTTGATCCCCAGAAATGTCATGATATGGGATCATGAAACATATTCCAAAATTCTACAAGAGCATAGTGTTAGAGATATGGGTACACAGTTTTGTGCATCTAGTTGAGAACGCTTCTTGGAAACGGTAATGAACTGCACTTTTTTCCAATCTCCAGAAACACTTTGCTTCTCCAGCAACCTACATCACTATGCTGTTAGAAGAAGAACAATTTCTTTCAAATACAGTACTCTATGTGGAATCATAATGTTATTCCATCAGGTCCAGTGTCCTTTCCTTTGTTTAGCAATTTTAGTTGCTTTTCTATCCCAAAATTTTCAAAGTATGCACTCCACAAAAAAAATTCATGGAATTCCAGTATTGATGGCTCCAATTATGCATGCATCAATGTATCTGATTCTCTATGCATGGAGTGTACAGGGGCACTAAGATGGTATTAATGAGATGCTGAAACTGGTTGTATAAATAAAATAACAACTCCCAAAAACATAAGGCTGTTTGACGATTTTTCTTTCATAAATATCTAACTAGCTGCTGTCCCATATCCATGAAGGATCAACAGATATTTTTTTCAATATTGTCATTTTGAAATCTTCCTCATTGAAATGGTTTTGGAAGAAGTTGTGTAGTATTTTAGTCTTCTCTTTGTCATCCCCTGTTTCAAAGCCATAATGGCAACAGAATGCCTGAACAGATAGCTTGGATCTGTTTACTGATTTAATACAACACCAAAACTTCTTAGGATTTTCTGTCAAGTTAGTAGAAATAATTTTACTTTTGAATATGTTGAACACTTCAAAATTCTCCTAATTTAAGTTTCATTCAGTTTTTGTTTGTCTAATGAAGTAGGGCATTGAGTCCTACCTTAAAAATTGCAGTGAAGCTCAGTCTCTTTTTGTAAGTAGCTTTATAACGCAGCTGCCAAATCAAAGCAGGTCTTTTCCATTTCTCTCAATTTTGGTGGAAGGTGTAAGACATATTGTACAGTAATGATGAACTTTTTTCATTCATCAACATATTTGATAATGGTAATGAACTTTTGAGGTTGACTGTTTAATAGATGATATGATAGTTTTACAGCTATTATCACAGTTCTACCACCAGCATTGAGCCTATCTTTGTGATATACATTCCAGTTGTAATTTAGAATTTCACTGCTATCAGTATTTTGCCTCAGCCAGATTTCTTTCCTTAGTACTATGTGGACATTTTTGCCATCTATATGTGGGAATGTATTTCAGACCTTTCCATTGATGCTCCTGCAGTTAACTAATGCTATGTTGACATTTTCTTTCTACAATCTGTCATGATGATTGCTACATTCTTTGATTAATGATGATAGTATTGTCACCTGTCTGAAAATAGAATGTATAGTATTGGGACTGTGGAAGGATTTCTCTATGTCTAAAAACCAACATGTGCATGCCACACATATTCTGTTACTCTAGTACCAACTTCCTGCACATAGTGCATGCCCCACCTAGTAATGCAGGCCCTGTAATTCTCTGTCAAATAGCAGAGATGAAGAAATCAAATCCAAAATTATAGTAAAACTGTCTGAGCCTCTGTTTAAGCCTTTCATTCAGATCCAAACTAAAGGATGTGATCATTTCTGGGAATGATACTGCAAAATGCCAGCTCTGCTTTCACCCTGCACATGAGGCTATCTGTCTTCACCAAAGCAAACAATTGCCTGTAGGAACCAAGGATGCCTCTGAATCCAGATATCAGGCACCATTCATGCTGACATGAGCCATGATTTGCAACCAGGTGCACCCAGCATTCTCAGTCACTGCCAGCAGAGCCTCCTCCACATCTCAAATGGTTCAAATGGCTCTGAGCACTATACGACTTAACTTCCGAGGTCATCAGTCACCTAGAACGTAGAACTAATTAAACCTAACTAACCTAAGGACATCACACACATCCACGCCCAAGGCAGGATTCGAACCTGCGACTGTAGCGGTCGCTCGGTTCCAGACTGTAGTGCCTAGAACTGCACGGCCACTCTGGCCGGCTCCACATATCAGATGTGACCCAAGCCCCCCCCCCCCCCCCCCTGCCGACACAAGCAAAGAGAATAGACATTAACCTTCCTTCCCAACTTATCTCATATTGCCCTAAGGGGCTCTGCCATCTGCGTAATGCTGGCGGTCCCAGTGACAAGCAATCAGGTCCTCTGCCCTTGTCTGGATCTTTCAGGAAGATCGGCCCCAGTCTCAATAGACAATGTGTCCTGTGCTTGTTCTGATGTATTTAATATCCCTTCCAATGCCTGATACTGATTGTAACACACAGGTGCTACAAGACCTGGTTGATGATTGTCACTAGGAACATCTGCAACTTATCATGTGGGCCAAACCACAAGCAGCAATGGCCCCAGGCAGGCAGCGATGACTCAGTCTACTACAGTTCGTTGCATGACTACTATCAATCACACCATTCTGCTTATTGGATTTCGTTCCTACCTTCTAAGAAGACTTTCTTGTCCTCATTCTTGGCATTCATTCACTATTCTGCTCTTAGTGAACTTGGTTTCATTGTGTATTGGTTATACGTCTGTATCAGGAGCAGGCAGAAAAGTGGCAAAGAGATCTTACCCTATCATGCTTTCAGCAGTACATTTCACATCCAGTGCCAATGTTATGGATTTCATGTTTTGGGAACTTCAACAGCTCCAAAAAGGAAAAACATCAGCAACAGCTGTCATTGCAACAGCAGCAGTACAAGGAATATTGTCAGAAACAGCAAGTAGCTGTCCTACAGCACATGTCTCAGCAGAAACAGCAACTTCTATTGATGGCCATGCCTATGCCCTCACTGCATTTTGCTGCTTTCAGTGAGTATTCAGAGAGCTATGTAGTTTACCTCCATCATTCTAACTTTAATGCTTCACTTATAACATTTCTGATTGACACAAAAGTGCATTGCTCTTGTCTCCTAGTAGCTGGTTACACAAAGTTGTGCAGAAATTTCTGCCATTCTTAGATCCTAGTGCTTTGTCTTTCAGTGATCTTTGTGCTCAGTTAGATGAATACTAGTCATGACATGCACCCTGTTTCAACTAGGTATAGTTTAATCAGTGTCATCAACAACAGGGACAGTCATATAAAGCATGGGCTGTGATTGTGTAGGTTCTTGTATGCATGCACAATTTTATGTGTCAGAACTGTAAAGTTTTGTATGTGAAATCAATGATTTAGGATGTGACTGGCACCTTGTCACTGATGTGGAGGTCACTGCCAAAGCTTTGCCCACATCTGCTCCTAGTATTGTTGAAGTGCTTAAAATTGCTAAATCTTTTGAGGTTGCTTCTAAGCCCAGCATACTTTAATAAATGTAACTCAAGTATCAACATAAGTTTGTTGTCATCATGAGAAGCAGGCAGTTGATGATTCCAACTCATCATTTTCTTTTTCTGTCTTTAAGCCTCACCCAAGTTCACAGACATCTGGATCACTAGTGTCTCATGAGAAACTTAAATGGGGCCACTGGCCTTTGTAGTCTGGTCCCTTCAACCCCCACAAACCAAACAAACAACCAGAGACATAAATATGTTAATCATTCTGCTCCCCCTCCTCCCCTCCACCCTCCCCCACCCAAGTGTCGCACCGCAAGATTTTTAAAACATTTCTCGGGTATGGAATTCTGTGGGGTTCACCCACTATCATTTGTACTTACGAAGGCTGTTCAAGTGGGACCCACATGGTTGCAGGACCACAGCATCATTTTACTGTATCATTTTACCAGTTTCAATCATTCAAAGGGCCACAACTATGATTTTCTGAAAAAACCGAATGGGAGCCTATGCATTTGTGGTGATTCTAGGTCCACTAAAAATACCCAGTCCAACATTATTCTTTATCCAATATCTTGTCTGAAACAACTGTTAAATAAATTTGCCAGGGGCACTAGTTTTGAAAGATAGATCTGAAGAAAACAGGTCTATAACTGCCACTCAATGACCCAATGCATCAGTTACTAGTCTTAAAAATGCCATTTGGCTTATAGAGGTGCAATTGCTTACTTTGGGTTGCTAGTGTATCTGCCATTTTTGAAAAGTACTTAGAACTATCAATTCAAGGTATTTTGCACTCTGTTAATTATTTGGATGGGATCATTGTTATGGTGTCAACACACATGGAATACCACAAGAAACATGAGTCCCTTTTCAAATGACACTGGGGAAAGAGCAGTTTCTGTGCCCCCAACAACAAATACTTTGGATACATTATTATTCACAAGGCTATCACACCACTGCATGAACATATCATTGCAATCACTGATTGCTGACCTCTGCTAACCTGAAGCAGTTGCAGTCATTCATGGATGTCATCCAAACTATGCCAACTTTCCTCCCTATGCGGCACAAATCGCACACCTCATGAATCAGATACACAAGAAGGATGTTAAATTTGTGTGGTTGACTGCCTGTCAGCAGGCTCTTCAGGGCCTTAACGACAGTCACAAGCTGGTGCCATCTGTGATGCAGTATACACTGGGCCTGCCATTGACACTTAAAATGGACACATCCCAGTGTGGAACTTCAGTGGTTTTACCCCATAAGTTGCCAGATGGTTCTGAATGGTCAATTGCCTTCACTTACAAAATGTTGGCCGTGGTGCAGCTCAAATATTTATAGATTGAAATGATGCTTTAGTGTATTTATATGGCCAGAATTCCCCATTTGACTGGTCACAAATCCTTAATTTCAGTGTTTGGGAATCTTTGTAGGCTGCCAGAAAAGATGGTGTAGTGTCTGCAGTGCTGGGAGTTGTTTTTAATCAGGTACAACTGTGAAAGCCATTTTTGCCCCACTGCCCAAAATGTCAACACAGAGCCCTGTCCTGCCCTCCTCGTGGTCTCAATGTAGAATTCAATTACCAGGAAACTTTTTTCCTTGTGCTAACAAGTGCATAAACCCTGATCAAATTCCTGCTGACCACACATGAGGTAGCCATGAGGCATCATCCCATGACCTGGTTGTGGGGAAAGTTTCATCTGTGTTGCAGAAGAAGAGGCCAGTGCACATTTATACCCAGGCCAACCTGGCCTTTCACAATTATTTTGCATTGTGTTACTGGCTTAGTGCCCCAAAGGGCTTCACATTGGCCATAGAGGACACTGACTGCTAGGTGGTAATAGCACACCTGCTCCAGTCCTGCTAACTCCAGTTTGATCTTGCTTCAAATTGAGAGATAATGTACATAAAGCCATTGGCCCAGTGGCATTTCTACATGCCTGGCATTAATGCCAACATTTAATGCATGTGCCACTGCTGTTGTGCCTGTTCCCTCAATCAGGTGCCCTTGTGTAATGTTTCTTGCTGTGACCTCATTCTGACCACCCGTTGGATTTATTTTGCTGGGCTGTTTCAAGCAGTTATGTGGCTGCTGGTGGTGGACATGCTTTCAAACTTCTCTCATTAGATACCATTGACTACCACCCATGCTACTATCTGTGTGCTTTCAAGGATGGGCACCATTGAGGGAATGCCATGCACCCTGGTGCTGAATAACAAGACCCAATTATGTCAATGCAGTTCCAACCTCCTGTTGCCGTAATAGCATTGAACACCTCATCATCACCACCCTTTCACCCTCCATCCATTGCAGATTATGAGTGGATGGTCAATGCATTCAAAATATAGATGTGGAAGACTACACAGACATCGTCTACCAAGGAAGCCCTATACAGCTTCCTCGCAACATCTCAACCCATCCCCATCAGCAGGGTCAGTCTGGTCAAAATCCCTGCTCGCATCGCACCCTGTTAGATCTGCATCCCATGAAGCATGCCAAGCCTGCATAACTGCCTACACAAATGACACATTCGTCTGGCTATGGACATTTGGCTAGCATCTGACATGATCTCAATAGGTCGTCTTCAGCCACAAGGAGGGGGGAGGGAGCGGGGGTGTTCAGTTGACATTATAATCAGGCACATCCATCTAACCTGCCACAGCAACCAGCTCTGGCTGTGACCACAGTTGCAATCAGCTACCCTGCGTTGCCCCCACCTCTGACTTCCAGGTCTGACTCCAAGTTCACCATCAGCCATGGCTCTTGCCCTTGCCCCACACCTCCCACACCTTGGCATGTCATCAGACCTCGCTGCCCGGCTTGCTAGAGGGGATCTCATTGTGGGAGAATGTGGAGACATACACTAAAGTTATGCAAAACTTAGAATAAGTGAGTATACACCAGTTGTCACAGTAAAATACATAGATATGGTTCACTTCTTCACTGAAGCGCAAGAAAATAGAAACTAAACTAAACCCTGTATATAAACAGAAACTCTTGGCACATCTGCTTGGTTCCCTTGCTCATGGACAACCATTCTACTAGACTTGGTGAAATGAAAATATTACCTTATTCATCTATCTACTCAGATTTTGTCATCAAAGAAGCTAGTTAGTTACTTGTCTGATGGATCAAATACACAATAAACATTACGATACAGAAATGTCAACAGTTGTTGTTGTTGTTGGTGGTGGTGTTTTGTGGTCTTCAGTCCAGAGACTGGTTTGATACAGCTCTCCATGCTACTATATCCTGTGCAAGCTTCCTTGTCTCCCAGTACCTCCTGCAATCTACATCCTTCTGAATCTGCTTAATGTATTCATCTCTTGGTCTCTCTCTATGATTTTTACCCTCCACACTGCCCTCCAATTCTAAATTGGTGCTCTCTTGATGCCTCAGAACATGTCGTACCAACCGATCCCTTCTTCTAGTCAAGTAGTGCCACAAATTTCTCTTCTCCCCAATTCTATTCAATACCTCCTCATTAGTTATGTGGTCTACCCATCTAATCTTCAGCATTCTTCTGTAGCACCACATTTTGAAAGCTTCTATTCTTTCCTTGTCTAAACTATTTCAACTATGTCTACAAAACAAACATAAAACAAATATATCTATTAAATAAATTTAAAATGAAAAAATGTTTATATGACAACATACTGGCCATTCACAGTTTCCATCCTTTGATGTTTGTAAGGCGTTGTTACGGAGAAACATCTTTAATCTACATTTGAAAACACTTCTGCTATCTGTCAGATATTTTATTACCATGAATAGATTATCAAGAAATTTTACAGCTGCATGTTTCACCCCTTTCTGTACCTAAGATAGATTTATTTAAAGGTACTGCAGATAAATTTTCCTTCGGATGTTTCACTTGTGAATATCTCTGTTGGATTGTTGGAATTTTCTAAGTGAATAAATATACTGTGAGATTTGGTTAATGTTCCCAGCTGCTTAAAGAGATGCATGTGTGTGAACCCCACTCATAATTTTAATTATTTTGCCTTGTGCAATGAATACTTCTGCCTGAGTGATCTATTACCTCAGAATATTACCCCATAAAATACCAGTGAATGAAAATATGAAAAATATGTTGAGTTACTTGCACATAGATCCCCAAAGTTGGCAATTCTACTTTTGTCAATAGTAGCTGAACTTAAATGTTTTAGCGAGTCTCCTGTATGGTTTTTCCAGTTCAAGTCTTCATCAACAGGCACACCTGAGAACTCAGAACTTTCTGCTCTATTTATTGTTTTTTATTGCTATACTTGGTTAATAGGAGGTGGGATGGTTTTGACAGTACAAAACTGGATGAGCAGCATTGTTTTGAAGCCCATTTGTTCAAAAGCAGTCAGTAACTTTCTCATTAACTATTTCCTGTGTTGTATTATATGCAGACAGAGTTAATTTTGCATCCTGATTCAAATAAGATCTCAAGTCATTACCATACAGTAAGAACAAAAGTGGGCTGCTGATCGAACCTTGATGGACTGCCATTGTAATTTCTCCCCATGCAGATGATGCGGTATCCCTCTTTGCATAACTCAAAGAATGTAGGGTAATTTTCTGCATTCTGTTTTGTAAATAAGAACTAAACCAGGCATGTGTTGAACTAAGTATTCCATTAGAACTTAGCTTCTCTATTAGAATATTATGACTGACACAATAAAATGACAACAATAAGTCACAGAAGATACAAGCTGGTGATATTTTATCACTTAAAGATTTTATTAAGTGCTCAGTAAATGTATTTATTAATAGATGACTCAGTAGGATGGCTCTTTATCCAAAGCGTAAATGGCTAAGTATTCCATTAATTCATAGGTGCGTGACAATCCTGGAGTATGTCACCTTCTCAAAAATTTTAAAAATTATGAAGGAATGGCACTGGGCACATCTCTGAAATCAACCTTCTTATAGAGAAATTTAAGTATGGCACATTTCAAATTGTCTGGGAAACATCCTGAATTACTGATGCATTTTGTAAGTGACTAAGAGTGTAACATTTTTAGGACAACATTTTAGTGTCATTTTTAAGCTGGCTATAATATCTTCAGTAGTGAACCTTATTGTTTCTGCACTGTATATGGAGCTAAGTCATGTGATTCACTAGCTTTGTGTCATGATCTGACAATCCATTTAGCACAGGGTAGGCCTGTACATCTTTAACTTCTTTCACATGCAGTGACATAGTCACAGATTAAAACAGAGCTCCAGAAAGTGAAAAATATTTTTTTATTTTATTTCTGTTAATTTCTGTTAACTTTTGGTCCTTAGACTATCAGTTTTGGTCAGTAATAACCATCTTCAGATCTGCAGCAAAATCTGGCAATGAAATACAACTAGTAGATTGTTTATGTCTTAAAACAATAAAATATGTCATAAGGAAAAGTGTTATTTTCATGGATGTGGAAACATTCATTTAAAATATGATGAGACATACCTGTTGTACAACATGTCATAATATAACAAACTCATAGTGGTGTTGTCACAAAATACACACAAAATCAGCTTATCATTGGCACACGTATTTAAAATATGGTTTAAACTAGACCACAGTAGTGGCAGAATAATACTGTTAATAGTGTTACTGTTCATAACAAACTGGAGTACACTATCTACAATGTATTTTTGTGTTGTAAGCTCGTTAGCTGGTGCTACTGTAAACCGACACATATTTGTCAATTATAAGATTGTATAGAATATATTAAAATGATAAATACAACAGATAAAGTCTATAGTGAACTTACCTAGTATATAAGTTGTTACATTGATAAAATATAACAAATTAAAAATAGGAGTGAAGTTAAATTAAAAATTGTTAAAATGTGGCAATGCGATTCTGAGATTCTCCTGTGGTCATTTTAGATAAAAATAATGACATATCCAAGAACAAGCTTGTGGAGCTTATAAGGTAACATACAGCTGATAAAATATCTGGGAAGGAAGGAAGTGAAATGGATGAAAACAAAAGATTAAAGTAAGTAATCAGTACCTTCTGTTGGTGAAGCCACCAGAATGCAGCATAGGTGAGGAGTTCCAAGACAAGCACAGTAAACTAATAGTTGTATTTCTTTTCTCATGCAGATCTGAAGATGGGCACTGATATCCAAAACTGGTAATCTGATGGCCAAAAGTTTTGCGACCATTGACAGAAATAAAAGAAATTTATTCTTAAACGTCTGTTTTTTGTCTGAATATTTCTATAAGGATACTACTATTTTGAGCAATCTGGTAGGGAACTAAATTATTAGTGATTAACAGCATCTCTAGATCCTTCAAGAAATTTACATTAAAATCACCTCAAATTAATGCTCTCTTCCTTCTGCCTGACTGTAAACATAACAATTCATCAGAATTTTTCATGAAAGTTTCCCAACTACCTAACAGTCACAAAAAGCTGTTGAGATCAGAATGTCTAAGAACTTTAAATGAGACAACAGCTATTCCTTTAGCGGTGCATGGAAATTGGTGCAAAATGTTGAAAGGCTACAGCGATATAAACTGAGTTATCTATGCTTTAAGAAAATTAATGTTGCTACGAATTGTCTTCTGTCACAGACATTGACATAATCTATCTTCAGTAGCATATGAAACTTCTGCAACATTGTGACATCTTCATGACATAATTATGTCAACTACATGTGAAGGCGCCACATGGTTTATTACTACATCAGTTTTCTCCTGATGGTATAGACAGAAGAAGTCACAGAAAATTAGAGTATACAAACAAATAAAGGCTATAAGAACACAGCTAAAAATTGTGTTCTCATATTCTGCAGAGATATTAGACAATATGTTGCATTATGTCAGTATAATAATGGAGGGTTGAGTTCCTTGTGATCATACACATGTTAACTGAGCAGTGATTCCAAAACATCTCTTAATGTCTGTGTTATAATTTCTGCCTATCCATGTGTGATAGTTGCACTTGTTGCTGCTCATGCGTAAATTTTGGTTCTCTTACTGGTGATGATAACAAAAGCTGTGCTCATGCAACATTCTGGTTTGTGTGTGAAACACTCATTTTACTTATTTATTAAGATGCACTCATTTGACTGAAAAATGTTCTCCAGCTTATTTTCATTTTGGTGGCCCTGAAATTCCTGTGTAGGAAGGGCACTTGAAAGACAGTTGTTATGGTGTATTATTCATTCAGGGAACCATCATCAGTATACTCAAATAGAATCTCTCACATTTCCATTGTAATGATGATAAACATTCACCATGCCAGCCTACTCTAAATGGCATGACAGGGCTTGGCATGGTGTCAAGTTATGCATAAATACTACACCAGTGAACTGCTACAATGTTGTAGCTCAGTACTCAACACACTATTCCTTTGAGCTAGCTGTATTCCCATCACCGAGCAAGTAAGTTACATATTCAAGAGGACCAAATGACAAGTTGCGTAAGTTTGAAATAACTTTCTCTGAAGGAAGTCTTTTGGCCAAAACCTTAAATATTTAGCAGTCTTTTCTTGAAAATAAAATGTTTTCTTATATGCTCTTTCCTGTTTAGAATGTTAACATTCATTAACGCATACCCATATCCTGGAACACGATGTACTAAGGGAGTTGGAAGTAAAGGTCAAAGGTAGTGCTACAACTGAAACTTAATTTAGATTAAGAATACAAATTTAGCTGGCCAGTAAATACCAAATTCTCAAATTCATTATTTGAAGGTAAGTGTTCTTTCAGAATCAAGGACATAAGAAGTGAAAACTGTTCATTAGAAGGGTTATATGGCTAAGAAAGAAACTTATCAACCATATTGAATTTTGAGACAAAATCAAACGCTAGAAAGTCCAGGAAGGAATAATAACAATACATGCTGGACTGATTTCTACTCACCATATAGAGGAGGCGTTGAGTCACAGACAAGCACTGTGAAAAAGAGTGGTAAAATATTAAAGCTTTCTGACAAAGTCCTTCTGCAATACAAAACATGCAGACATTCACACAAGCACAACTCACATACACACACACATCGCAAGTGTCTCAGGCTGTTAGAGCCCACACTGGGCTGTAGTGCCATAGGACAGCGGTCCTGTGTGTGGCAATTATGCTTATGTGAATGTGTATATGTTTTCTACTGCATAAGAAAAACTTTGTCTGAAAGCTTAAATGTTTTAGTGTTCTTTTTCACTTTGCCTGTATGTGAGTCAGTAGCTATATGCTGAGAAGTAATCAATTCTTTTAATATTGTTGAATACTGAGGCACATACATGTAAATAAAATGATATATACCTGTTGTACAATTCTTATAAATCACAGTGATTGACTGCTATAAATCAGTTACTTCAAATACTGTTAGTGCACCCATGTATAAAATGTGAATATTCCACCTAGCCATATTCCATTTACCTATAAATTTTCTGTGGTACTGTAATGTTTGTTTTTTTGGTAGCTAGTAATATGTAGAAGAATTAATTTATGGTAAATAACATTTCTTTTGCAGTTGCAATTTAGTGGTGGTATCACAGTAGGCAGTGACAAAGACAGCTTGTGTCTAGGTTCTGCCAGTTTCCAAGATGATTACCTAACAGCTCTTGCTCAAAAGAAAAGGGTTCCTCAGTACCTCTCACCACTCTCAGACAGGTAGGACATATCATTTAATTAGTTTTGGTAAAAATCTATGCCAGAAAAGATAAGATTACTAGTATACAACATTTCATGTAACTTCGTTGATGGTACAAAGTTTGATCAGTACTTGAAAATCAGTTTTTGTCATGCTTTGTCCTCACAACACTGTTGGCTCTGAATGACCTGCACTTCATTTTTAATATTCACCAACGTATCTCACTTTCATCCCCAAGGAGGGAACTAAGAGTTACAAAAGATAGGATAATGCCATTTTCATTGAAGGGCTATAACTCACTAGCTATCCTGACTGTGACAGTCTGACTGTGGCAGCCAATAGGACAATGATGGTTCATTGTAACCCATGCACTATAGTGTGATTCATGAATGATGGCGCTTCATGCAGGTCGAGGCATGGACTGCCAGTTCCAAGTGATAATTGCGGTACAAGCATATACGTGCTTTGCGCTTGAAAAAAGCATGTATTCTGCAAACTGTATCTCTTATTTGTTTATGTAGAATTTGTTGCTTACCACTTACATCAGTGATGACAACTTGGAACAAATGGAATAAAAATTTGCTAAATAACTTGTTATGATCAGATTTAATCCTTGCATTGGCTACGACATTCACAATAGAGTGCTCAGAACACTACCAAACACTTATTGGCTGTTGTAAATTGTGTAATGTAAGAGCACAGACAAACCTAAGCTCAACTGCCATCATTTGTGACTCCAAATAGAGGCAAGTATGATTTCCTGACTGCAGCAGCTATTAAAATATGTGGGATTGCATGCTGATTGGCTGGCTCTGCTCGAGACAGTTTTGAGCAAGGTGTCTTGTGGAGAATGTATGTGGATGCCTACAGTCTCTGCACGCTAGTCAAAGCAGACAGACCCTGTTTGCATCCCAAAACAAAATCCAAAATATGTGAATACTTTCAATACAGAGAAATTTGTTTGTGAAATTTAAAGCCAAAAGACAATTTGGGATGTGTTGTGTAAAAAATACAGTGGGCATGATGTGAAGGGAAGAAGATGGGAGGGAATTGCAAATATCATGTATGAGGAGAACTGGATTGAAAATGAAAAGAATGAATTTGACAATTCAGTCTTTTTTTATTGCATAATAACAGTGTGTTGTAGGTACAATAGTGCAGGAGAAGGTACCATTGTCCACATAAGAATAATATAAATTAATTCACATGGAAGCTATGGTTATATAATTTTAAAAAATGATTCAAATAGCTGTGAGCACTAGTAACAACACATGATGCAGTTTTATCAGTCATTTTTCCTTAATGGTGACTGAAAGATGTCACACTTGTTGGCAATAAATGCTAGTTGTAATTAACACACAACTAGGGAGGAGTTCATAGTGACATCAACCTTTTTGTGCCACCAAATGCAAAATATTATCTGTTTTCACTGTCCTTTGTTTGAGGGGATGCCTTTTGTTAGGCTCAGCTGTTTTTTTTTTTTTTTTTTTTTTAGTTAAGTTAACAAGAATGCCTCAAATCCTTCACCAGTAACAATATTGAATAGGAATGCTCAGTGAGAAAACTGATGAAGTACATTCAAAAATATTGTAATAGTTACCGTTTTGATTTCAGTTGCTTTGACATCTGAACCTTGCCTACTGAAAGCAAATGTTGCATAAAAGTTAAATGGTTGCAGTTCATCAGATATGTAAATTATCTGAAGTTTCCAGATGTGGAAAATCATTCACGCCAGGGTGATCTTTCTGTAAACTCAAACTATAAAGGTGACATTACCTTCTTTTGGAAACTACTCATAATCACTCTCATAATTATGAAGCTAAAATATGTACTCTTCTGGTATAGGACACTGTTATTTCAGTACATGCTTAACATTATCTGAAAAGGATGACATCAGCTAAAGTTCATGGAAGGTTAGTAATATGATCAAATTTTACATTCATCTTTTTGGTAGTATTTGTAAAGTTATTGTTATCAGTTATGAAAATTAAAGATTGGCACTAAGCCTAAAGGTGACATGTTGAGTTGAAGACAGGTCTGACAAAAAGACTGTTACACACTGAGCATTTGGCCAATGCTTTCTTCAGAAAAGAAGGGAAAACGCCACACACATTCACACAAGCAGGCACACCTCACAGACATGGCCACTATCTCCAGCCATTCAGGCCAGACTCTTACTGTTGTGTTGAATGAAAGCAGCAATCTAGAATGAGGCAGGGAAGGGGGAGGAATAGCGAGCTATAGGTGGAGGGAGAGCATGCAGGGAGAACAGTACAAAGCTGCCAGGTGTAGCATTGGGAGACTGTGGGCAGCGTAAGGTGGGGAGAGTGGGCAACAGCAAATGGAAAAGGAGAGGAGCAAAGAGGGGAACAGACTGGTGGATGTGTTAGCAGAGAGCGCTGCATAATAAGGGTGGTGGGATGTGAATTGGGAGGAGATCATAGCACAGAGGAAGGCAGGGGAGTAGGTTATTGTAGTTTGAGCACAGAATAACTTCAAGAACAGAGAATGTGTTGCAAGAAAACAGCTCTCATCTGCGCAGTTCGGAAAAGCTGGTAGTGGAGGGGAGAATCCAGATGACCCGAGTTGTGAAGCAGCCATGGAAGTCAAGCATGTCATGTTCAGTTGCATGTTGTGCCGCAGGGTGGTCCACTATGTTCTTGAGGGGACTGATGACCATAGATGTTAAGTCCCATAGTGCTCAGAGCCCACTATGTTCTTGGCCACAATTTGACAGTGCCCATTGATCCTGCTGGATAGTTAGCTGGTAGCCATATTAATATACAAAGCTGTACAATGATTGCAGCAGATCCAGTATATGACATGGTTGCTTTCACCAGTGGCTTGGCCTCTGATGGGGTCGGATAAGGCTGTGACAAGACTGGAATAGGAAGTGCTGGGCAGGTTCATTGGGCAGGACTTGCACCTGGGATATGATCCATATGACGAGAGACTGGGTTTGGGAGTGGCATAGGGATGAACTAGGATGTTGTGGAGTCTGGTTGGTGATAGAACACCACTTCAGGAGGGGTGAAAAGAGGCTTGGGTAGGAGATTTCTCATTTCAGGATATGATGATAGATAATCAAAGCCCTAACGAAGGATGTGGTTCATTTGGTCCAGTCAGGATGGCATTGGGTGACAGTGGGGGAACTCCTTTGTAGCTGGTTCTTTGGGGTGGTGGGAGAATTGAGGTTGTGTGAGGACATAGCATGGGAAATCTGTTTGTGGACAAGGTCTGAGGGATAGTACCTGTCTGTGAAGGCCATTGTAAGAACTTCAGCATACTGGACAAGGGAGTTCTTGTCACTGCAGATATGCCCATCCGCAGGTGCCCAGGCTGTACGGGAGGGATTTTTTGGTGTGGAAGAGATGGCAGCTATTGAAATTAAGGTATTGTTGCTGGTTGGTGTGTTTAATGTGGACAGAGGTATGGTTGAAACCATCAGAGAGGTGGAGGTAAGTGCCCCAGCCACTTGCCACAAGGACCATATCCCTGTGGAAGACCCATGTGCAAGACCTGCCCAACCCACTCACTTAACATTTCCTATTCCAGTCCTGTAACAGGCTTGTCCTACCCAATCAGAGGCTGTGCCTGGGCCACCTGTGAAAGCAGCCATGTCATATATCAACTCTGGTGCAGTCATTGGAGTGTTTTATGTTGGAATGACTAGCAACAAGCTGTCCACCAGGATGAATGGACACTGCAAAACTGTGGCTAAGAACAAAGTGGACCACTGTTTGGCACAACATGCACCTGAACATAACTTGCTTGACAACACTAGCTGCTTCACAACTCTGGCCATCTGAATGCTCCTCTCCATTACCAGCTTTTCTGAACTGCACATATGGGAGTTATCATTACAATACATTGTCTGCTCCCAAAATCATCCCAGCCTCAGTCTAAGGAAACCCATTTTCCTCATTCCCTCCACCCAAAAGCTTCCAGCCCCTCTGTCATATTACCTCTTCCCAGTTCACACCCTCTGCCCTGATCGTGCTCCACTCTATCGATGCTACTGGTCTTATCCTCTTATGTGCTGCTCTCCTTTTTCACGCCTCATTTCCTCCCCCCTGCCTCCCCCAACAGCCTACTGACTGCATCTGACAGCTTTGTCCTGCTGCCTCCTAGTCCCTGCATGCTTCACCACACAGTGGTCTTCTCTCTCCCCACCTGTACCCTGCTGTCATTCCCCCTTCCCTGCCCCACTGCTGATCACTGCTTTCATTGAATGTAATATGCTGAATCTAAAACATGAGGAAAGTATGATCATATGGGGGAGGAAACTAAATTTGCTACTGGATTGAGGATTTCTTGGTTGAGAGGAGACAGCATGTTATCTTGGATAGAGAGTCATTGGCAGAAGCAGATATAACTTCATTCATGTCCCCAAAAGGTATTTGGGGTCCTTGTTTTCATATTGTATAATAATGACTTAGCAGATAACATTAATAGTAGCCTCAGGCTTTTTGTAGATTTTTCAGTAAACTGTAATGAAGTACTGCCTGAAGACAGAGCATAAATGATCAGTCAGATTTTGATAAGATTTCAAAGTGGTGCAATGACTGGTAATGGTATGAGAAAAAATTTTCACATACACAAATTACAAGGGAGCATGCATGTAATCCCAGGTAATACAACTTTGTGTCAGAAAGGTACAAGCTATATAAGAGTAAACTTGTTCAACAAGGTGGCAGATAATTTAAAATGTAAGCCTAAATTAAGCATAAATGTGTTTGAAAAATCTCACAGTAGAAAATCCAGGATGGAATGTAACAATATTATGACACTATTGTTGAAGAAGGCCTTAATGGTTAAAAGCTTTAATTGTGACAGTCTTTTTGTTGTGCCTGTCTGTGACATAGCATCTCTGCCATATGGTGAGTAGGAACTTTCCTTTTCATAATATTGTGTTGGAAAGATCTATTTGTAAATATCTACAGTCCCATTGTTTCTATTCAATACACTTCCATACACAACAAAATAAAAACCCATTAAAACCAAACATGTCCATGGAAAACCAAAGAATTAACAGTGTCACTGAAACAAAATTTCTTGGCATCTACTTACAAAACAATCTTAAATGGAATTCCCACATCACTTCATTAAATTCTAAACTATCCAAAATGACTTATGCAATGAGGATTATATGGAACAACACAAGGCCTGAAACAGTTGGAGTGGCGTATTACGCTTGCATACACTCCCTATTGAGATATGGCATCATATTCTGGGGAATTCTCCTCATAGCGTAACCACATTCCGGAAACAAAAAAAGATTGTGAGGATAATGAAAAATTCTAACAGCTGAAAATCATGCAAACCATTCTTTAAAGAACTGGGGATTCTATCCCTACCATGTATTTATATACTAGAAATTGTAATGTTTCTAAAAAAAAGCATGCTAAAAAATGGAAATGTATTTATTCAAAATAAATCTGTACATGAACACCATACAAGGGCAAATAGTGACATACACAGACATAATTGGTATACCACACTGTGCAAGAAAGGCGTATATCACTCAGATTCACATTTGTTTAATAAGCTGCCAAGTAACCTGAAGGCCATAAACAAAATCCATAGCTTTAAAAAAATCTGTAACATCATATCTCTTGGAAAACTGTTTTTACTTAGTAACACAGTACCTTGAAAAATAAGTTAATTTTGGTTGAAGCAATATAAAAATGCAATGTAACAATATAGAAATATAAAAATGTAACAATTTATAAACCTAATGTATACAATCAATGTAACAGTATATTAATGTAATGTCATTTTGTCCAACATCTAAGATATGGTATATGTACCACAAAGATTCAGGACATAAATGAATAAATAAATAAATACATGAACTTTTCAGTATGTGTAATTTGTGATTTTAGTTATTTGTAATAATTGCTCACAAAATTATTGTTCTTCTTTTCAAACTCTAGATTTAAGTCATGTCTAGTATTCTCCAGTACATTTGACTCCATATGATCAGATGGTCTGAATAAATAAATAAACTCCCTTTAAATACTCAGAAATATAAAACTGAGCACTTCACAAAACATGATTGTGAGGTATCCTATGACTATATATGCTGATCGTTACTTACCTTCTGGAGTACTGCTAATAGACACATATTAAAGTAAAAGTGCCAATCTACCTAGCTTACAGAACTAATAGCTTCTTCCTTTGGGAAGAGAGAGGTATAGACAGGGGAAGGTTAAAAATGAAGAGTAGGTCATTCAGACCCCTGCATAAAGGAACCCATGGGTAGTGAGGATGAGGTTGCACAATGATCATACCTAACCAGTTATGTTCTACCAGACACAAGGCTCCCAATGAAAGCAGCAGTGTAATAGTTCTGCTACAGCTTCCTGGTGCCAGCATCTCTGAATTAAGTAGATGGAAATTTTCCTTACAACATATCCTTCTATTACATAATACTCTTGGCATCAATCTCCGATAGACCCGTTCTCAAAACCACCTCCACTCCAGGCCCGATGACCTCCACTCCACTCATCTTGTACCTACACCCTACTCTCTGCAGGCTCCCACTTCCTCTGTCCTAGATCCCCCTTTCTTGTCCACTCATTTACATTATTGTGCACTACACATAACTCCCCGTGCCTACATCACAAACTGACCAGTGCCAGTTCCGTACATATGCTCGTTGTGTCTGTCTTCCAATTGATAGCTAACCTTCACAACCTGCAACCCCTCCCCCACCCCCACCCCCCTATCTTTCTCCCCCCTCCCCAATGAAACACCTCACCGCATTTAAGTTGCAGTGCTGAAACAATGTAATTAGCTGAAACAATGTAGCTGTGCATGTATATATATTGTCTAATAACAATATGAAGCAGATAGATAGCTACTCACCACACAGAAAAGGCGTTGCATGGCATATAGGCATATTGGAAAGGCTGTTAGTTATTATAAATTATCATTCTAAGTACTTTGGCAGATGTAGATATCAAAACACACACATTCACATGAGCATAATTCACTCACACATGACCACTGTTATCTCCAAACATTACAGTCTCGGGTAGGCCTTATCGCCTGGAGATGACAGTCATTCTGACATGTGCCTACATGTGTGTTTTGTCTGTATCTAATGAAAGATTTAATACACTTGCTAACAATATCCAGCAGTCTTTTAAATGTAGCATGGCAGTCATTTGTCATCTCCTCTATGTAGTGAGTAACAACCTTCTTTTCAAATTTTCTTTCTTGCCTGTCTTTTATATTTTTCAGCTTGCATTTCAGTCAGTTCTACTTGAGGTTCCTCCACTTTTTGCTTCTTAGTTGCTTTTTTTTGTGATGCAAGCCATTTCGTCTTCCCTGTGCTTGTTCCAGACCCCTTACACGTGCCTCTAATTTATCAACTGTCCTCAGTGCCACACTTAACTTCTGAGGTATTCTGATATTACTTATTGCCACAAATACTGAGAACTAAATATGTTAATGTTAATTAAACATATCGGTTACAGTGACTTGTAAAGTTGTTTATTCAAACCAGCTATTTTTCTGTAAACTCACTTGAACATCTCATCATTTGAATGTAAGAATTATTATGTATTCAGTTCTTGCAGTGTTTATATTGAAAGATAAATAAATGTTATTTACTACCTATGTGCAGAATCAGCAATGTATATGAGTTCACCATCTTGAATTCGAAGGGAACAGTGCTACAAAATGAACAGATTAAGGAGCCATTAATCTTACTCCTTCCTGTAACGAAAGTGGCTGTACAAGGACAATTTTTACACGTGAGTTTTACTAGAATATATGCTATATACTTTTGTTTATATTCTATCATTTCTAAATTACTGCAACAGCTATTAAAACATTATATGTTACACAAAGAAACATACATACACACACTATTTTTAGCTATAATCATTGTTCACTATTGTACTGTAGAAACAGAAGATATGGATACACAATGACTTGTGTAATGTAAGTGTATGAAGTGCCAACAGAAAGGGCTCTTTACTTCTGCAGTGAATAGCACCTGGTTTTTTAATCTTTTTTTAGAATATTCTCAAAATATCAGTGTAGTTTTTTCATTATCATACCTGCGCTTTTTTTACCCTATTATGTCTTTCAAAATTCACTTTTAAACTTGAGTTGCTCTTTCATTTGACATATTATTTATAACTGTAAGTACAATGTAATAAATACTATAAAGCATTAAAACCCCGATATTCATTTATAAACACCCTGGATTTTACACTAGTTTTTTGTATTATCATTATCATTTCAAACTATGCTATAATGCACTGCTTCATTTATGTTTCCATGAGCTGTGGCTTGGATTTTTATTGCAGTTCACTGCTACTTGTAGTATCCCAGCTAACACTAATGTGATCACAGTTGTGTTGGTTTATGTCTGCCTTGGCCTCAATCTTCCTTATTGCAGTGAATTAATTCAGTCACCATTAACTAACAATTCAGTTACCATTAACTAACTGTTGGATATTATTTGTAATGTTTGCACTCTGATATGTCCTGTAATCATCAAATCTGTTACACATTGCTAATATAATGATGGCAAAAAAATAAGAAAGGTGATAATCAGTTTGTATAGCATAAGTCAATTATTAGCTAACTTACAGAAGCTGGGTGCAGTTAATCAAATATCATACCTTTGAGTACCATTTCTTAGAGAAATTAACATTATTAATGTAAATATCTCTAGCTACAAAAATCACTGTAAATGCAGAGCAATTCAATGAAATGCAAGATTTATGCTAAAATTTCTTTTAGTGACTTCTACTGTTAGTTTTAATGTACCACAAATAAATACTCATTTTTATGACAATTTTCAAGAAGTGATCTCTGCAACTTGAGACAGTAGGAAATGAAGTGTACAGATGCTTGAACAACTGTCTGTACACACATGGGTAAAAGGAACAATATTTTCAAATTGCAAAAAAAAGTCATCATTTTTTACTTTCAGATTAAGTCAAACATTTTTAAAACAGCAAAGTTTGTGATTTAGTCATATCCCTGTATAGACTGAGGGTATTGTGCATGCACTATCAGTATATTATAAATGCCAATGATATCGAAGGTGAATGTTGATTTCACTGATACATGAAGGTCTCTAGAAGCACTAGTCCACATTTAAGGTTACTTTCCAGCTTGAAGGTACCTTTGACTGATTAGTTTATAAATAAATTCTCAGATATCACATTTTTCACCTAATGACTGTTAGCTTTTCCTTGGAAGAGTGGGACATTTTAACAAGATATGCTCAATTCTGCACAGATAGATGTACCTACAAACGGGCAGAAGAATATGATTAAGACTTCAATGTAATCCAACATTCCACAAATTCCCCAGAATATAGCAAAGTGAGCATCTTCAGGATTAGTTAGATCATTGTGATCTGCATGTGAATCCTCTTCCTACACACATCAGCTACACTGTGAATCATTGAAAATGACACACCTCTAGTTGTCTGTGGAGATCTATCAGGACAGGTGGTCTTCCCTATTCATCTAATTGTTACACTGGCTGCAAATTATGGCTCTTTCAGGTAATGGAAGAAGTACAAAATAATATGACTTCAGGTAATTCAGTGAAATTTATATCTGCTAACAAAGTACATAACACAACAATGCTATGCTCCACTTCATAAAACAGAGATGTTGAGTTGCAGGTAGACACAACAAAAAGACTACTAAACATATAAACTTTTGACCAGAAGGCCTTCTTCTGGAATAGACAGCAGACACACACACACACACACACACACACACACACACACACACACACACACACACACAAACACACACAACTGCTATTTTTGGCTGCTAAGGCCACACTGTGAGCAATAGTGCATGATGGTAGCAATTTGGTTGGTGAGGATAAACGAGAAGGCTGGGTCAGGGAGTGGGTAGGAGAGCAGGGTACCAGTGGGGGACAGTAAAGTTCTGTTTGTGGGACCATACAGGTATGAGGTGAGGGATGGATAGGGCAGCGGGGTGCAGTCAGATGGTTAGACAGAGGGCAAAGGGCTGGGCAGGGGAAAAGGGTGGGGGGTGTGGGGTGGGGGGTAGGGGGTGGGGGGGCGGGGGGACGGTGGCAGATGCACCTTTGGAACAGAAGGCTGTGGAGTGGGAACAGGGAAGAGGGTAGGCAGGTGAAGGCAATGACTAACAAAGGTTGAGGCCAGGAGGGTTACAGGAATATAGTACATATTACAGGGAGAGTTCCCACCTGTGCAGTTCAGGAAAGCTGGTGTAGGTAGGAAGGATCCAGATGACACAGGCTGTGAAGTAATTGTTAACATGAAGAATGTTGTGTTGAGCAACATGCTCAGTAACTGGGTGGTCCATCTATTTCTTGGCTGCAGTTTGTCTGTGGGCATCCATGCTGACAGACAGCCTGTTGGCTGTCAAGCCCATGTAGAATGCAGCACACTGGTTACAGCTTAGCTTGTAGATCACATCACTGGTTTCACAGGTAGCCCGGCCTTCAATGGGATAGGTGATGCTTGTGACAAGACTGGAGTAACTGGTGGTGGGAGGATGTATGGGACAGATCTTGTATCTAGGTCTACTACAGGGACATGAGCCATGTGGCAATGGGTTGGGAGCAGGTGTTGTGCAGGGATGGATGGAGAAATTGTTTAGGTTTGGTGGACAGCAGAATACCACTGTGGGAGGGATGGGGAGCATAGTAAGTAGAAGATTCCTCATTTCAGGGCATGACTACCTCACATCCCTGTAATATGTCTAGATGCAAGAGCTGTCCCATACATCTTCCCACCACCACCTACTCCAGTGTGGTCACAAGCTTCACCTATCCCATCTTAGGCAGGGCTACCTGTGAAACCAGTCATGTGATCTGTAAGCTAAGCTGCAATCACTGTGCTGTGTTCTATGTGGGCAAGGCAAACAACAAGCTGTCTGTCCACATTAATGTCCACTGACAAACTGTGGCCAAGAAACAGCTGGACCACACAGTTGCTGAGCATGCTGCCCAACACAGCATTTTTTATGTTAATGACTGCTTCACAACCTGTGCCACCTGGATCCTTCCTATCAACACCAACTTTTCTGAACTTTGCTGTGGGAACTCTGCCTGCAAATATATCCTATGTTTCATTAACCCTATTGGCCTCAACCTTCATTAGTCAATGTCCTTCACCCACCTATCCCCTTTCCTGTTCTGACTCCACAACCTTCTATTCCACAGGCACACCCGGTCTTTTTACTTCTCTCCTCCGCATCCACTCCCCTCCCTTCACCACACCCACCCCTCACTCTACACCCTCTGTCTAACCTCCCAATTGCACCTAGCTGACCTACTCTTCTTCCATCTTGCCACTGTATGCTCCCACAACAGCACTTTACCATCTCCCCACCTGTACCCTTCTCTCCCTCCACCTCCCTGCCCCTGCCTCTTCCTTTACACCAACCACCCAGATTCCTTCTCTCATTATACACTGTTGCCCACACTCTTGCCTCGGCAGCCAGAGACAGCAGTCAGGCGTGTGTGAGCTGTGTTTGTTTGAATGTGTATGTATATGTTGTCTATGTGAGAAGAAGGCCTCCTGGCTGAAAGCTTACATGTTTAGTAGTCTTTTTGTTGTGTGTGTCTGTGACTCTGTGTCTCCGCTATGTAGTGAGGAGTAATCTATGCTTTTCATACTATTGTTATTACTCCATCCAATATTTTTCATTGTTTGACTTTACAAAACACAACATATTGCCAAATAAATAGATAAGATCAGACTGCTCTTTATGTCCTACAGAGTCCAAAATAGGAACATCCACCTTGAAAGCAGTGATATAGATTGGTACTCTCATATATACAAATGTTTAAGATATTAGGAAACAACAAGTGAAAGAGGAGGAATGGCAACCATTCTCTTGCACATGAATGATATGTGATACATAGGCACATTTAATTGAAAAGATAAACACACACACAAACACATACACTCACACACACGTTCCTCCACAACTATGGAAATTAGTTCTCTGGTGAAACATATATGAGAGAAAGTGCTTGCCATCACTGAAATAAAGTTATTGATTATGTGACAAGTAGATGCATTTTCAATATTTGTCGGTAAGAGGATCAGTGTAAAAGATGGAAAATTAGAAATTATTAATGGAGGAAATAGATTCTCAAGAGTGTATTTCATAAGAACGGTAGCAGGGGGGAGAGGAATGATATCATGAACCATAAGATTTGGCTGGACAGGGGCAGCTGAAACTGGTCCCATCCTCAACACACTTGATAAAGAAATCCAGTCTGACTGATTCCATGGTATCAAGTTTCATATTACAATTCATGTGATAGTCCTTTCATAATGTTACACCTAGGTTTTGAAATCAAAGTTTCGACACTTCAAAATATGCTACTGTTTTTGCATTTGTCCTGATCCATAGTTTGCAGTGACTTTTCCTTTTCTTCAGATACTTCATTAAGAATTTAAGCTAGAATCTTTTTTTAATTTGTCTGCAAATCAGCTCTGCTCCAGTTGCTCATATTTCTGCTACTTTGAGGCAGACACTCTTGTTCTATTTTAAATACAAAACTGGCCATTTAAATTGAAATCTCATGAATTGGGTGTTGGTAAAATAGTGATTGGCTATAAAGACCAACTGGTTGGCTGTGAAAACAATGCACAAATCCAAAACGACAAACTGATATTAGTCCAAAATGTGAAAGCCAAGGATCATCAGCAGCATATAAATAAAGTCACAACAGCAAATCAAGAATAAAAATCAAGAGGAAACATGTAACTGTGTGTGAAACTAATGCCGGCAATTGGATAGCTTCAGAAATGATGTTGATGCAACTGGATGAACAAAGTGTGCACACTTTCCTCCTTGCTTATCCCATGAGAGGGTCTTGCCTTGACATGAAGTCCATGCCACCCATGGTGGGGGGAAAAAAAAAAGAGGAAGGAAAAAAAACACAGCTCTGGTTGGCCAACACTCATCTCGATTTTAATGTTAGAGTCTGGTGAGGATACTAAAACAACATTTTTTTTATTGTACAATTGTACATATGCAGCACAGTAGGAAGAATACATGATTCAATTTGTTGGTAATTTGGGAGTTTACAGGATGTGACATTTAATACGCAGATCTGCCACTTTTGAGAGAAACAATCACTCTATCCTGCCTGGACATCAAGCTGAACTGGCTTTGGATGACAGCTATGGGTATGTTATACCCTTTCTCCTTCAACTCAGTTCCACAGCTCATCAATTATCATGTCTCATGAGTGATGCCAGTTTGTTGGGAACACATAATGAGACAATGAGAGATCAGGTGAACATGCTATCCACTACCTCACATATCAAGGTATCTCAGGACATTACTGCCAACATGATCATATTGTGCACACTTGGCAACAGATACCATGACGTCAGCTGCTGGGCCCATATGAAAGTGACAAATGTTACCTTACATTGGTTCTCCTTGCAGCCTCCACATCTGGTTATATCCATTGTGATATTGTACACAGAAATAGGGCTTGTCTGTAAAGAGAATCTGGCTGTATGAACAATAAGTTTATCTTCTCAGGCACTAGTTGTGTGGGCTCATTGAGATACTGCATGGTATTGAACATAGCACTCTTGAACCTGTCAGTTCCATATTTGCATTACAGTCATGGGATCATGGGATCTTAACCAAATCACACATCAATATCACAGAACAATAAAACACAGTAACAATAGGCAACAACCCTTCCACTCTCGAATTTCAACATATGCTGGTAGATGTCTCTCCTTCTTACACAAGGCCTAACACAGTACTCCCACAAAATTATCAACACTAATATAAAGTTTTTGAATGAGAAACCCACTACATAATCTTTCCTTATATACAGAATGTAATTGGTTTTAAGCACAATAAATAGTCATAAAGTTTTAATTATCAACTTGAAAAAAATTCAGTCACATCCAAGAAATTTTATGATGATGATGATGATGATGGTGATAGTCCTTCTCTGTATGTTCATCCTTCAGTGCAATAGATTTTCCCAATGTTAGATGACTTGACAGAGACCTTGGTTATTAGAAGTCATCATTTTGGCTGTTCATGAAATATTCCACCTCAAAAATCAGCTTGGTGTCACTCTGGGCATACCTGCCATTCAGTAGTTTTTTCGTTCAAGAAAACAAGAGCACCAAATCAGGGAAATATGGGAATTGAGGCAAAATGTGATAGCCCAAGGAGCAGCATGTGTGGTGGCTGTGTCCTGTGGAGAATGAGTGGGACATTGTCATGGAGAAACCTCCCACCCCTTTTGAGAGCTTCCCATGTCACTTCATCTTCACAACCTTCTATAAGCCCATCAGGAGATTTCAGTAATATTCTCTGTTACAGTTTAGACCTTACAATTACAATCTGTTAGCATCAAATCATGGGCAAAAATAAATAAATGCCAAATCCAGTAATTGTCCATGGTGATTATGTGACTAGAGAAGCCATCTGGATCAGCCTAACAGAGAGACGATATTAGTGTTACTGCGACGGTTCCTCAGGCTTCTTAAATGAGTGTGATCAGTGTCAGAACCAAGGGGGCGGTGACATTTGTCATTCAAAATGTTGTGCAAGATGAAAATTGACCCATGACTGATTTTCACTTTTTCTACTTTTGCCTCGGTTGTGGTAACTCAATCTCTAAGGGCCAGAGCCTCCAAAAACGTTGAAACAAAAAGATTTTGTAGTATCGGCACATAGAAGTGTGTGGTTGTGAATTAATACTGAAAAATATTTCACTTTTAATCTTTATTATATGTAAGTCTCCACTAGAAAATATTCAACTGTTTACAAGGTACATGGATTCCTTATTAAACTAT
Source organism: Schistocerca gregaria (assembly GCF_023897955.1). NCBI lineage: Eukaryota > Metazoa > Arthropoda > Insecta > Orthoptera > Acrididae > Schistocerca > Schistocerca gregaria. The sequence continues at coordinate 276,289,511 of NC_064925.1, read as the reverse complement.
CTGCACCATGCACTTAGGAGTCTGTGGTGATTTCAGTATAGATTTTCTTCAGAATTCTAATAGGAAAAAATGATCTGGATACCTTATTTGGTTCCTCCAATTTCATCTCAGTAATTCATTTTCCGATGTAGGTGCATGAAGATTGATTGATAATGTTTTCTATGATGAAGCTCAAAGCTAGAAAATAACTGTATACCCAGTAAGAAACGCTCACTCCGAGCATGATTCACAGTTAGAATAAATAAGGTAGTGCCTTACACTATTAATACTTCTCAGTGGAAATCATTTGAAATAATTAATGACCTCAGAACAAATGTTTTTAAGAATAGTTACGAGAGATGATCTGGGATGAAATTTATGATGAACCGAAGGCTGCAATAACATTTAATGTACTCCATGATTATTCATATCATTATTTGAAAATAGCTTTCTGCATAAGCTAATCAGAAAGAACCCTAAAGAACTATATTAAAACAATGGATCACTAGAGGGATTAAAGTATCTTGTGAAGAGACAAGGGAAATCTGGCTGCTGGCTGGAACAGGTAAAGACTCTGCAGTAGGAACATACAACACAACTACTCAAAATTATTAAGAAAAGTTATTAAACATCAAGGGACATGCAAATTATGTCAAAAATCAGGAATTCGAAGGCTGTATGGAATATAGTGAAATGAGAGGCAGGACAGCCAGCCACAGAACAGAGTGACATCACTACTGGATTTAATGGAAGGACTATATAAATGATGGGTTACAAGTACCAAATATGTTTAATAATTATTTCCTAAATGTAGTAGGAAATATAGAGACAAACAGTTCAAGCAAAAAGTTACAGCATTATGCTGAACAAGCAACTTGAATAAATTCAGTCATATGAGTGTATCACCAACTTCTTCTGAATTTAAGAAAATTATACAGTCTCTCAAAAATAGAAGCTCATCTGAATTTTATAGTGTTTCCAACAGAGTATTAAAGATTTTTTACTCTGTAATAAGTCCTGTCCTATCTGAAATATGTAATGCTTCACTAACTCAAGGTATTTTTCCAGAAAGATTGAATCCAATGTTAAACCCTTCTGTAAGAAGGGTGATAGGAGTGATGTCAGTAACTGCAAGGCTGTTTCACTACTGACAGCATTTTCCAAAATTTTTGAGAGGGTGATGTATGCTAGAATACTATCTTTATTCAAGAATTCTTTTAGGACACTTTTACACTTTGAACAAAGATATTATACATTTACTTTTGTATACTAGAAACAGCAGCATGTAATGTATTTATCTAAGTCATTAGACTGTGTGAATCACAATATTCTCGTATCAACCAGCGGATAATGTCATATCTAACCAAAAGAAGGCAGAAAGTTGTGTTTAGTAACTCAACCAATATTGTAAGGTGACATATTTCTGACTGTGGAAAAATCACATATGGAGTTTCCCAATGCTCAATCTTAAGTTGACTATTGTTCCTGATATTTGTAAAGAATCTTCCTTTTAACTCATAATTAGTTCTTTTTTCAGATAATGCTAGTATCATAATCAGTCGAAGTTTACATATACCAACAGGAGAAATGGTAAACAGTGTTCCTAAAAGTATCATTGACTGCTTTTCTGCAAATCATGTCACTCACACTTTTAAAAAGGCACACCATATTTAGTTCTGCACATCTAGCTGTACTGCACCACTAATAAGTGCAACACATGGTGATGAAATAACAAATAGTGTATTGACAAGAGCAAATTTGGAACCTCTAAAACAAGATAGTTCAGCCACATTTATGCTTACAGTCATAGCAAATCTTGGAGAACGACAAATCAGTAAGCTAGCATATTTTCATTCAATAGTGCCATTTGGAATAATGTTCTAGTGTAACTCATCTTTATGAAAGAAAGTGTTCTTTGCTCAAAACTTGCCATGACGATAATATGTGGTGCTCATCCACAAGCATCTTGTAGACATCCAGAATGAGATTTTCACTCTGCAGCAGAGTGTGCGCTGATATGAAACTTCCTGGCAGATTAAAACTGTGTGCCGGACCGAGACTCGAACTTGGGACCTTTGCCTTTCGCGGGCAAGTGCTCTACCAACTGAGCTACCCAAGCACGACTCATGCCCCATCCTCACAGCTTTACTTCTGCCAGTACCTCGTCTCCTACCTTCCAAACTTAACAGAAGCTCTCCTGCGAACCTTGCAGGCCTAGCACTACTGAAAGAAAGGATGTTGAGAAGACATCACTTAGCTGCATCCTGGGGGATGTTTCCAGACTGAGATTTTCACTCTGCAGTGGAGTGTGCACTGATATGAAACTTCCTGGCAGATTAAAACTGTGTGCCGGACCAAGACTCGAACTCAGGACCTTTGCCTTTCGCGGGCAAGTGGCAGGGTTACTGAAGTTAACTGGAGAATAAGTTTTGGCACTGGCAGGAAAACTTACATAATTAATGATGACAAGATTATTTGTTAGAATGAGGAAGGAGAAGAAATGGTGACATCACACAAATTATGGAAGAATATGACGATTCCAAATTTATACACAGACCAAAAGAAGTTTTGCATCACCTTGGTTCCGAGAGTTGCGGAACCTGTACAGAAAACTGCAACACAGATGAACATAAACATCATTTCCACACTTTTTATTGATCATGAAAACCACATATTGCATGTTGTACCAACTTACAGTGAGACCTTCCAAGGTGGTGGTCCAGATTGCTCTACACACCAGTATCTCCAATACCCAGTAGCATGTCCTCTTGCATTGACACATGCCTGTATTCATTGTGGCATACTATCCACAAGAAACATGCTGAAAGTCATCTGAAAGAGAAAACAGAACTGGATGAGACATTGTTTGAGGAGGGACTGTTTATTGAAGGAAGGAATAGAAAGAATGATGGAGGGAAAAAGGGGAAGAGGAAAAAGAAGATATCAAATGCTGGACAATATCAAAGGAGGCAAATATTCAGAAATGAAAAGACTGGCTATGGAAAGACAAAAGTGGAAAAGGCTTAACGCATGAAAAGACGTGCTGTAAGGCAGAATACCATACATACATACATCCACAAGTTCATCAACACACTGTTGGTCTATATTGTCCCACTCCTCAACAGGGATTTTCCTTAGATCCCTCAGAGCAGATGGTGGGTCATGTTGTTCATAAACAGCCCTTTTCAATTTATCCCAGGCATGTTCGATAGAGTTCATGTCTGGAGAACATGCTGGTCACTCTAGCTAAGTGATGTTATCCCAAAGGAAGTCATTCACAAGATGTGCACAATGGGGGTGTGAATTGTTGTCCATGAAGATGAATGGCTCGCCAATATGCTGCCAATATGGTTGCACTATTGTTCGGAGGATGGCATTCACTTATTGTACAGCCATTATGGTGTCTTCCATAACACCGCACTGTATGTTGGCCCCACATAATGCCACCCCAAAACAGCAGGGAACCTCCACTTTGCTTCTATGTTGGCCCCACATAATGCCACCCCAAAACAGCAGGGAACCTCCACTTTGCTTCAATCACTGGACAGTATGTCTAAAGTGTTCACTCTGACCAGGTTGCTTCCAAACACGTCTCCGACTATTGTCTGATTGAAGGCATATGCAACACTCATTAGTGAAGAGAACATGATGTCAATCCTGAGTGATCCATTCAGCATGTTGTTGGACACATCTGTACAGTGCTGCATGGTGTTGTGGTTGCAAAGATGGACCTCGCCATGGATGTTGGGAGTGAAGTTGTGCATCATGCAACCTATTGTGCAAAGTTTTAGTCATAACATGAGATCCTGTATCTGCATGAAAAGCATTATTCAACATGTTGGTGTTGCTATCAGGGGTCCTCTGAGCGGTCATCCACTGCAGTAGTAGCCCTTGGACAGCTAGAGTGAGGCATCTCATCCACAGTTCCTATCTCTCTGTATCTCACCTGTGTCCGAACAACATCGCTTTGGTTCACTCTGTGACACCTGGATGCTTCTCTTGTTGAGAGCCCTTCCTGGCACAAAGTAACAATGTGGATGTGATCGAATCATGGTACTGATTGTCTAGCCATGGTTGAACTACAGACAACATGAGCCATGTACCTCCTTCCTAGTGGAATGACTGGAAAAGGTGCTGCTCATGCATGGTTGTTTACATCTTTGGATGGGTTTAGTGACATCTCTGTACAGTCAAAGGGACTGTATGTGATACAATATCCACAGTCAACGTTTATCTCCAAGAGTTGTGGGAACTAGGATGATGCAAAACTTTTTTTATGTGTGTATAAAGATTTTGTACTACTACTTTTTGATCTGATGCTTGAGAAACTGGAGCATATGAATGACATGTAAAACTATTTCTGAAGCTAAAGCTTTCTTCTTGTAGCAGGCCTAATAGGCATTTGATATTGGTACTTTGGGAATTGTATTCTGTTGTGTTATGAAAATGACTATTTGTGCCAAAACAGTCTTGTTTATTCAGTGTGTGTTAAATTTGCTGCAATATTGAACAGACCTATTTCATTATATCTAGCAGACACTGACAAAATAGATGTAATCAGATTGAGAAACCACACCAGTCTTTGGTACTATTTGTATTAACAGCTTTTTCAGTATTAGACAACGACATTTCATTTTTTCTTGTAGCAAAATGTTTGACAAATTTTCTTGAGCTAATAGATTCTTCCCCAGAAAGGAGAGCATGCCTTGTAAAGCTGTACTAAGGTTAGAGAGGAAAAATTGCTAGGACTTAAGGATTGAAGAAATGTGTACTGTCTTGTTTGTCTCTTGTCTTTACTGGTTTTATGTATTATATATTTAATTTTATGTCACACAAAAAAGCAAGTTGTCAGCTAATAGACAACAAAGAGTGCAAATTTTCTGAAGAGTTCTTGTTTTCTCAGTTATAAATAATCCCATCCAATATTAACTAAGATGATATTTTTAAACAGGGGCTGGATGTGAAACTGGCTGACTGGGAGCATGAGAAGCACCACAGGACATTTTAATTTCCACTGACATGAATATAGTTTAATGGCACCCATTAAAAAAATATATATATGTTTTAATCCCACAGAGCAAAATACAGTGATGTGCAATAGAAGAATGCTGTGTGAAGAGTTGTGGCACTGCACTTTGGCACACTTAAGACCAAATAACATGTCTTACATTTTCTTGAACACATATGTTTTATATATCAGACTCTTCAGAAAGATATGCACTGTAAAATGAACATATTTTTGGGAAGTTGACTTTTTTTTAATTTTTTTGTGTCCTACCTCAAACGCTTGGGGGGGGGGGGGGGGGGGGCAGTCACCACTATCTAGTATTGCCATGGTTTGCAAATATCATTGATCTGGGGCTGATGCACAGAGTAGTCTGAGTTGCAGTGGGGAGATGGACAGTCTCCACATGCCATGTGTTTATGTTTAGGGATTTTGCTGTTTCTTCTTCATTTATTGCTCTCACATCAAATGAAAACAAAACAGATTTCTGTGGCTGGATGCTATCAAGTGAATTAAAATACATTCACATAATTATGGAAGCTAAAATATTTTATTAGTTTCAGATTTTATTTCCATTGACAGTCAAGCATTAATAGCCTTCCAGAACAATGAAGTTATTTTTGCGGTTTGCTAAAGAAATTTGGCTTTTATTAATCTTTTCTACTGAGGCAGTTTATTTATTTGAAATAAAGTGTTTAATGTGCATGTTTTCATCTTCTAGCATGTATGGCATTATTCCACAATAAGAACCAAACTTGAGAATACAGTACTGGTACTCAAAGAAAATTTACATCCAAATCTAGACATACGAATCTTCACTTTAAGCCAAATTATGCATTTTAGTATGGTTCACAAAATTCCAATGCTTTTTGAGTATCCTCTGATGTCTTGTTTCTTTTATGACATACTGTAAGATCTTTTAATGTTTTACACGTATAAGCATATGGGCTTCCTGCATCATCGTAGCTGCGCAAGTGGGCTGATGCCTGTTATCTGGCGCTCTCTGGAAACTGCTGAAATGAACCTATTTCTAACAGGTGTGGGAAAATATTGTGAATGGTTGTTTGGAAAGTGATACTTTCAAGGTAAATTTCCTTTAACACAAGATGAACTATGTGCAAGAATGTATGATGAATTTCTTAAATCACAAACCATTTGACTCTCATTTAAAAATCAACTCTTCGAGGACGATCATTTAGAAAAATTTCAAGCAAAGAAGATCAAACATTTATGTCATTATTAAAATTTTTAGTGGCACATTTGTGTGATGTATCTTAAAGTGTAAGATGTGCAAAAAAGATCAACATTATATGTGAAAGCTTCTCTTGCAGCTTATAAATCTTCTAGACCAATATTGTATGTGAAAGCTCTGCTTTTCTTGTAAGAAAACTATGTGTATTAATTTAAACTATTAACTTTTCCTATTTCTGTGTATGTGCTACTTAACAGTGATATTGCTATGGGCTGACTACATCACATGTCCTACGGCCAATATCCGCTGTCATCGGCTGGCAATATCACATGACATGAGCTATGGCTGGCGTACAAAACCACATCACCATTTCAATGCTTCAGAAAGTAACATGCAGTGTTTGGTGTAATTCAAATTTATACTATTGTAATACAAAAATATGCAGAGCACACATTGCTGCACATCAAATATCTTTCCAAAACGTCTTTTTTTAAAGGGCCAGGAAATTCTATGCCAGAGTGCAAAACCATAACCAGTCAAAGGACTGATAAGTTTTACACTTCCGAGGAAGAGTATACTGTCACTTAACATGGAAGAACTGTATTTTCACCTGGGAGAAAGTGTATTTTTAACTGGGAAATCCAGGAACTTTGTTATCTTGTCCGCATATACACCGTGTTTCAACATTGGTCCACAGAGCAGGTGCCTTATCAGAACAAGACAGTCTACCAACAGAAATAAGGCATCTTAAAACTGTTTTCTGCAAAAATAAATACATGGCAAAACAAATTGGAGATGGCACTCCAACCAGCCACTACACCACAAGTTTCAGAAACAGAACAAGATGAAGCAAAGAAGGTGACATATCTGCCCTATGCTGGTTCTGTTTCTGTCAGAATCAATAGGATCCTCTGTAAACACAATATCAAGTGTCTTTTCTTTCCATCTAGCAAAATTGGAGGACTTATGGCGAGCATTAAAGATGACCTGGTATACAGAAACCACAGATTTATAGTATACCTTGTCAATGTGGCATGTCCTACATTGGCCAAATGACAAACACAGTGGATGTTAGGTGTAAAGAGCATTAGAGGCACACCTGATTAAGCCATTAGTGAATGCTGTCTAGAACTAGATCGTGCCATGAACTATGAGGAAACCGATATTCTAGCACAGACACCCAGATTTTGGGACAGTGTTATAAGGGTATCAGTTGAGATAAAAGTGACTGACAATCTCATAAACCGTGGCATGGGGTACCAGCAAAGTAGACCCTTAGATCCTGCCCTGGAATTGTTAAAGGAGCAATGGGGATGGCTGCAGCACTGCACAAATACAAGAATGGAAGGCATGGATTTGGAAAATGATCACCAAACAGAGTGCCAGGCATCACAGACTGAAGATGGAACATCCAGGAGCAGATCTGGTGGGCACACATCACAGAGGGAACACCCAGTACTGCAGCAGAAAGGAAATGATGGGATTGGACTGCAGAGGGAACATCCAGAACCACAGTGGGCCAAAAACTGAATGGCAATGCTCCAGCAGATTGCAGTGAGCAGGAGTGGACTGCAGGGTGAATGCCTGGCACCTCAGACAGAATTTCAAATGAGCAGACCGAAGATGGAACACAGAGGGGCAGATCTGGTGGGTGTGGACCACAGGGAGAACACCTAGAATCACAGTAGAGCAAAAATGATGGACACAGATTACAGAGGGAACACCCAGAATCACAGCAGACCAAAAATGTAAGGGCAACGTTCCAGAAGATCACAGTGATTGGGTGCAGGCCACAGAGGGAATGCCTGCAACTGCTGGTGGAGGGGGAGGCCACAGACATAAATAATAGTCCAGGTCCAATTGAGGAGCAGTCTGAGGTAACACCTGATGAAGATTATGAGCTATGTTACCAAAATATTGTGCAAGTATGATGCTGATATCCGGCAGAACACCCGAAACCCAATATGTCATTAGATCACTGGAAAAGCCTGAAGATTTACATGTTGTAGATTGTTAAGTAGATTATGTTTGATGAAATATGCCTCAAACTGATTTAATGTTACTTTCTCTAATAATTTCTCAAGCTCTGAAGTTAATGATATTGGCCTATAGTTTTTCATGTCAGTTTTTATTCACTTCTTATACACCAATAGGATTTCAGTGATTTTTCAAAGATCCAGGAATTCTCCATGGCAGAGGGAGATATTTATGAGATGTGTGGGATGCTTCACTGATTCTCCTCTGCAGCTTAGGTGAAATGTAATTCCAGCCACAAAACATTTTAGCTCGAAGTTTTGAAATGATTGCTAGGAAGCACCTCTCAGTAATGCCAAGGATGAGAAAAAAATTGGATAGATTTTGTAACATTTAAATTGGGTGCTCAGTCATGTGCTTCATTTGTGCCAATTGTATTAAACATCTGTATGAATTTCTCAAACACTCCGTTAGGTCATTTGTTATACCATCATTTTCTTTTAATATTGTGATTATGTGTTCAAGAGATTGCTGTTTCTCATATTCTTTTACATTAATTACCAGGGAGTTTTACTAACACAGATTGAGATCCTTACCATGTGTAGAGACCGAGAGATGAGTACACTAAGCAGATTCAGAAGGATGTAGGTTGCAGTAGGTACTGGGAGATGAACCAGCTTGCACAGGATAGAGTAGCATGGAGAGCTGCATCAAATCAGTCTCAGGACTGAAGACAACAACAACAACAACCATGTGTAGAAGCATGAAATCAGAATTTGGTTGCAATAATTACACATCTGTTGTTTGTAACTGATAAATAATATTTTATTCAGAAAAATCTCCATTGCTATTTATACATTTCTCCCACCTCTCTGGCAGTATATGAATGCCATGCTAAAAAAAAGCAGTTCTTTTGAAGTGAACCAGTCAGCAAATCATTTTCATACGTTTTCATATGAATTGAGGTGTTGTTCAGTGGAAGTGTGATCCCGTGATGCAAATAGATGATAACTGGACAGAGCCAAGTCTGGAGAATAAGCTTCATGCCCTATTATTTCCCAGCTGAATGCCTTGATTACTTTGCTGACCCATTTTGCTGTGTGTGATGGGGCATTATCATGGAGCAGTATGACTCTATGTTGCTTTTTTCTATATTCTGGTCAATTCTCATATAATGCTTGATTTAAATCAATAATTTTCTGTTGGTAGCACTCAGTGTTAATGATTTCACCAGGTTCTAGCAGCTCGTAATATATAATTGATTGCCTTCTGATTCCACCAAACACAGAGCATTGTCTTCCAAAGTGATCTGATCTTGCAGCAAATGTTGATGGTTTGCCTGGATTCACCCATGATTTATGACACTTAGTATTCCCAAAATATATTCATTTTTAATTACCTGTCACTATTCAATGGCAAAATTACTTTACTTTGCATCTGGCAAGCATCATTTCACAAGTGGTCTTTCGATTTGCTTGCTGCCTTTAATTCAGTTCATGCAGAACCCATTTTCCCTCTTTCTGGACCTTTCCCATAGCTTTCAACCAAAGAGAAACGGCTTTTTTGGTCACATTCAATTGTTCCGTGAGTTCCTGTTGAGTTTGAGTATCATCTTCATCCAATAAGGCCTGCAATGTGTTGTCTTCACACTTTTTCAGTCATTTCCCATGCTCGTCACTTCTCATGTCAAAATCACCACTTTTGAATTTTTTGAAACACTGTGTTTCACAAGATCATGTTAGTTGAAAGCTTTGACAACCATTCAGTGTGGTTCAGCATCAGTTTTCTTCAAATGATAACAGAAAATCAATGCTATCCACAAATTGTAATTCATGGGCACAAAACTTGACATGTTTACAGGTTTGAAACAGATATGGATGTACGGAACTTGGGTTAATGTGTGTGTTGACATTCATCATCATCCATTACAGGAAGCAGATAGCGTTGCAGATGCAGTTTCATGGGTCCTACACTGACAGCTAGCACCATCTATAAGGAAATTCCAGTTTCATACTTCTACACCTGGTATTTGATAGCCATATTTATAAGCTTTAAGGTCAGTCAAGGAATCTCTGTGGTTTTTTTCTGAGCAGTTTGTATTTTGTTAAACAGTATTGTAATTTAGTATCTCTAAAGAATATATAACAGTCTTTCGCATCCTCTTTCACTCCAATGATTTCTGGAGGGAAAGTCTCATCCTTGTGATTTGTTGCTTTGTTTACTTGTTTTACTAAAGGACATGTATCATTTAAAGTTTTACTGATAGTTCATAGAAATGTTCCCATTTATCATTCACATTGGCTGCATTGTAAACTGGATCCCATTTTTCATTGTATAATACTGTCTTAAGTTTACTATAGTTAAATTTTCTTTCATGCATAAACATATCACTTTTAATTATATCTACATTCCCTAATCAGTGTCCATACTAAGAGCTCTGTCATCAGATATGTCATTTTCTATGGTGGTTATGTTTATTTCTCCTTCGTTATGTTTGTGAGAATGTGGTCAATGCATGTCTGCCCTTCTACATCAGTTCTTGTAGGTTCTGAGTTTATGTGATAATAGCTATAACACTGAAGTAAGTCAACATAACACATCATAGCTATTATTTCAAGAGTCTATGTTGATGTCTCCAACAAACAGCACATATTTTTATATGCTGATGTCTTTTCCAGCAGGTCCTCCAGCCAACGGAAAAATTCTGTAATACCACTTCCAGGTGACTTATACAGAGCTGCTATAATTAGGCTGTTGTCTCCTAGTTTTAAATTTATTACTACAACTTCAAATACCATTTCTTTACTCAGATCATTAATCCATTTGACTTTTTTACATGCTATATCATTTCTACTATAAATGCCTACCACTCCACCTTTTAGTGTCCTTCAACAGTTCAAGTTTATGAATTCATAATTTTGTAGACTGTATCCATATGCTTCCTCTTTCTTGTAACCTGATTTACTCCCTAGGAAGAAATGTTGTTTTGATTCTGTTAGGTATACATCCAAGTGCTCTGTTTCATTCATTTTATACTGAACATTCTGGCATGTAAGGATGAAATTGCTGTGTTATAATCTAGACAAGCATCCCTAATACCAGATGTGACTTTTCATGCTTTCCCAATGGATCTGTTGCATATATGCTTCTCACAACTTCCCTTTTCATAAGTTTGTTAAATTTATCTATTATTTTAAATTTTTTTACTTGAAATTTTGTCAGAAATCTTCCACATAAATAAGTTTTATATCATACAAAAAGCATTGCCAGTATGCAAAGCCAGTTTATTTGGTTGTAATACGTAAATATATGAGATGAGTATATGTGCGACTTATGACTGTTTTCATTACCTGATTTAGAAATAGCAAAATGATGAATTAAACACAAATTATGTAACTAATTTTATCTGATTTACACAACATTGTGCATTTTTAGGTTCATATGACAATAAAATTAATGCCCTTGAAGCACTATTAAAATTACACATCGGAACTCAAGGATTCCTACTGTTTCTATAGGATGTGCATATGACTTTTAATGTCAGCCTGTTCTGACACTGATGATGTGTTTGTTATTTGGTACAGTGACACTACAGTTTGTTCCTAGATGTTGCTGGATTTACTGTACAGACAAAAATCATTTAATACACCTGACATGAAATGTTTGAGGGAAACCATTTTGTTCTTTCTCAAGAGCTAATAGAAACAAAGAAAATTTTGTGTTTCCAACCCACTACCTCACAGTGAATGAAAATTAATAATACATTAAAAGGGAACAAATTACTGCAGATGAATTTAGGTACACGTCAAATAAAACTATGTGGCACTGACACTGAAATGTTATTACTCAGTGGATAAATTCATGGACAAACTGGAAATTTGAGCTGGATACAATGTTTTACATCCTAAGAAATATCATTATAGTGTTATTATTCATATAGTACTATTATTTACTAGTATAAAAATCTTCTAATCGTATTAAAATTATTGACATATCTTCTATGTGCAAACCAAATAATTGCAAATGTACATCATCAGATGAATAAACCACAATTCCAATCTTTCTTCACTACATTTCTACTTTAATATATATTCCACTTTGTCCTGTCATATATTTTTAACACATCTCACTGTTGGCGTCAGATAGGATGCGGCTCTTTGTATTTTGTTTTGTTCTAAAATGACAAACTAGTCTTTGCGCACTACATTACTACACAAATATATTACACTTTGTCCTATCACCTGTAGATCTACATCTTAAACACATCTCACTGTTACTGTCAGATAGATGCCAAATAAAAAAAAAAAACATGGGTGCTGCTCTCTGTATTTTGTCTTGTTCTAAAATGACAGACATATACTTTATGAGTGTTGTATGAATAAAATACTGCCTTCATATTACAGTAAAATAAAACTTTTGCTTTACATCAAAACATTATGATTATTTGTCACCAGTGTGGTTTGTGGCGTTATAATGGATGGGATCTAAATACATGCCAGTCCGATGGGGTCCCTCGCAACCAAGTATTGGAGTGTCACTGTACAGCTCTTGGCAATTACAGGTATGCCTCCACTGTAAGTCTCACATGCTATGCAATAAATTATGGACATTTGTGTCTATAAAACTATTTAAAGGGTTCCCCAAGAGTGCAAAGAAGTCAACAATAGATTCCAAGTATTTACTAATAAAGGATGATTTGGATGCCAAGGGAAAAGCAGGATTAGGAAACAATTATAAAAAAGGTGACTTAAGTCATTCAAAAATTAAGTCAATACATACCTAAACTGTGGCCAAATAAAGTGCAAAGTATAATATGTAATAAATATATTCAAATACAGTCTTCCCTTAAAATTCAAGTAAAAGTAAAGTTTCGATGGATAATAAGAATATGGAAAGGATAGATAGCTACTCCCCACTTAAAGGGGGATTTGTGTTCCAGACTGGCATGGAAAAGGAGAATGCTGAAGTATTTAAGCTTCTGGGTAGAGCTGTTCTTCGGAAACAGTTATACGCATTCACACAAGAATAACTCTCACACTCACATGGTCACTGTCTCTGGATACTAACAGTTTAAGATGCTTCCAAAACTTTTAGATTCCCTAATTATCCAGTTTATCTCTAGCTAGTCAATGTGTTTACTATGCTGACCATAGCATTTTACTCCCAGATCTATTTTCTTATTCATTATCAGATCTATTCCTGCATTACCCATATTACAGTCATATTTATAACCCCGTATTCACATGATCAGACTCCTGTTCATCCTGCCACCATACTTCATTAATTCCCACCATATCTAATGTCAACCTATCCATTTCCCTTTTTCAATTCTCTAACCTACCTGCCCGAGGTATGAACACCCCACACTTCAACCCATAGACCACACTTTGTTTCTCCTGATGACAAAATGGCCTGAGTAGTTCCCACCCAGAGATCTGTATGTGGGCCTTTTTTCCCTGCAAACTATGTTGTTCAAGAGGATTCCATCACCACCAACACATATGGCAGAACTGCGATATATGTGGGAAAACAGCAGCTTAGTTTCCCCTTGTCTCCATGTGTTCACAGTATCAACATTACAAGGCAATGTTGGCTGATGTTATGTGGCCAGATAAGTCAGTCATCCAGACTGTTGCCACAGCAACTGCTGAATAGGCTGCTGCCCCTCTATTGTGGTTGAACCTATTGTATTGTATCATTGAGGCCTGCAATCCGTCCCACAACAGGAAGATCCATTCATCAGGGTCACTAATAAAATCTTATTTTGATTAATGGCTTTGAGTACCACTTAGTTTGATGAATGAGGAATATAACGTCATTTGAAATGTGAAGAAAAGGAGAGTGCAGGGAACATTGTTTCAGTATATATGGTTAATGCTAGGGCAAAGCTATAGAAAGGGAACTTTGATAATTATTTATAAATATTTGTAAAGGAGAGCAATGACTCAGATCTGGAATAATGCTTTAATTAGTCTCCTTCATAAGAAAAGATGCATATAGAACATAAAGGACTATACACCTGCAAGGTTCCTGTATGTATGTACAGGATACTCACTAAAATTATCAAATGCCCACATAGAAAAAAACAGCAGAGGAAGGAACAAGCTTCTTATAGAAGGGTTGTGGCACAGTACACCATTTTTGAGTGATTAATGAAATTATAAAATGGAGCAGTGACTATGAATTACCACTTACTCTGATTTTCATACATTGTGAGTAAGCTATGAACCTAGTTTCAACAAAATCAGTACTGACAGTCTTTGAAAAACAAAGTGTTGATCCAAACTGTATCAGTATACTGAATAACACATTCTTAATACAAGGCTACATCAGAATACTATAAAATTCAAAACTGGAAAAGCAGTCAAGCATGGAAGTTCCATATAACCAAAACCATTCTCAGCAGACCTAGAAGATAATTTCCGATTTTTAAACTGGGAAAAAATGTTTGGGTGTTACCAGAGCATGCCTGAATCACCTTCTTTGCAGTCACTTCTTTTGTCTGAGAGTATGAATAACACAATTACAGGATTCACTCTTGCCAATAGTGGCAGCACTCAATAAAATTAGAAGAATTATATCAGGTTTAACAATCCACCCTTGCATATACACTCATAAACTGTAAATATTGTGCTGTAATTATTAACATTGGGCCATGTAATAAATTTGGTAATTGTGTTCTTTTGTTTCATTCATTGAACGGATTTGCAGTAATTCTTTATTAGTTTCTCTTTTCCTAATTGTAACATTTTGTTAATTGGCAAAAAATGGCCCAATAGTTTTAAATACATTATTTATAATTTCTTTTAGTGCCTTGTGTTATGTTGGGTTGATTTTAATACTCATGATATCAACAGAAAGAGCAAAATAAATGTGTTATTGCAAATTCAGTGACTCATTCTTGTTTTACTTACAGTGTTTTTATTGCTGATGTTCCTCCAAAAACAACTACTCATATCACTGAAAGTGCTGCTATGACTGTCAGACCAGTGGAACATCTAACATCTAGTCACACAGAATCTAGCCCTGGACATATGTCTACAGTAGTTTCAACAAATTCATCTTCACCAACTGCCACTACTATCACATCAACTATTAAAATGACAGAGTCAATAGCAGATACTACAGTACTATCAACGGGCAGAAACACAGTGTCTTCAGCTAGTACAAGAACTCCATTAGAAGCAGGTACAGCTGCAACTGCAACCATGTCAAGTTCTCCAGCTGTCAAAAGAACCTCTGGAAGTGATGTGACAGAGTCTTCAACATCACTGTATCAAGTTGGGACAGGATCAGCAGAAGTATCTACAACTGAGATAAATTCTCATTTGACCACAAGACTTCCAGGAAAAGTTATCTCAAACAATACAATATATAATGTCATATTTAGGTAAATCACATAAACTTTTAACAGCCATTAGTCACTGGACATTCATTTATAGCTGAAAGAGAGTATTTCTTATAATGGAAAGTCCAGGATGGAATGTAACAATATTATGAGGAGGTAAGCTGCTACTCACCATATAGCAGGGATGCTGAGTTGCAGATAGATACAACAAAAAGATTTTCACAGTTAAAGCTTTTGGCCAATAGCCTTTGACAACAATAGACACACACACATGCAAATGCAACTCACACACATGACCGCAGTCTCAGGAAACTGAAACCACACTCATTTGGCTGAGACTGCAATCATGTGTGTGAGTTGCATTTGCATGAGTGTGTGTGTACCTATGTGTATCTATTGTTGACAAATATGAAGATGGTATCTGTTCTTTTGGACATGTCAAAAGAACAGATGACATCTTCATATAGTTAAGGTTAACCAGCCATTGACCTTCATCTGTGCTGGATTCACTTGCATTGCCCGAACTGTTACGGGATTCAGTAAGATTGCCTGCTGCGAGTAATGAGTGTAGTGGGCAGGGGCACTATGAATGTAGTGTGTGGACATTAAGTTGGGAATGTGGGTCTCATGGGGAACGTGCAAGGGATAAATCCCTGCAATCGCACAGTCCTCTGTGCCCTTGGTGGCTCAGATGGATAGAGCATGTGTCATGTAAGTGGAGATCCCGGGTTCGAGTCCCAATTGGGTCACACATTTTCAACTGTCCCCGTTGATGTATATCAATGCCTGTTGGCAACTTAGGGTCTTGATTTAATTATCATTTCATTGTTGACAAAGGCTATTGGCCAAAAGCTTTAAGTGTTAAAATCTTTTGTTGTGCCTATCTGCGACTCAGCATCTCAGCTATGTGGTGAGTGGCAACTTTCCTTCTCATAATATTGAAATACAGTGTTTGTTATGTATGTTAATGACCTATTCTTAATTTTTTCTATGCTTTAATTATTAACTAATTAATATGAGAAAGAATATAGTTTCATCCTCAGAGTATCTGAAACCATTATTACAAGTTGTTTTATTTTTCTCCATGTGTTTAAAACTGGCTGCAAAAGTCCCAGGTTGAGTGAATGCTGCACTAGAGGATATTAACAATTTAATAAGATCTTAAAAATATATTGATAGAAGATGTATTGTTGCCTACACTGTGCTGCATTTTATACAAATCTCATGTTAAATAATGTGCCTTTATCCAATGTAGCATCTCCTGTTAATTTTTCCTTTTTCTTTTTAAGCAGCTTTATAAGACACTGACTATAACATCCAAAGTTTAGACATGTGTTGATACAAAAACTGTAACTTTTCTTTTTGTGTAACAGTTTACCTGTTAAAACTCCTTTTTAACAAATTTTTAATTACTGATAACAAATCTCTCACTCTCTCTCTCTCTCTCTCTCTCTCTCTCTCTCTCTCTCTCTCTCTCTCTCTCTCTCTTCCTTTTCTGTTGTTTTGTGTGTGTGTGTGTATGTGTGTGTGTGTGTGTGTGTGTGTGTGTGTGTGTGTGTGTTTTGTCATATTATTGCTCACTAATGTGTTTCTTACTTACTTATTAATAGACATTATTTTATTTTCTGTTTGTATTTCTTGATATGCACGTTTCAGAATAGTATTTCTTGATACGCATGTTTCAGAATAGAAGAAGATTTTGGAAAAATTGTTAGCAAAAATGAAAAACAATTTGAAAATCATTTGAAGGTACAGATCCTAGATCAAGTGCACGAAATGCCCAGTAATATGATATATGGCATATATTTAACTAATGGTAAGTATCTAGCTGACTGAAGCACCTATACACCCCTTAGTCATTGGTGGTCATCAGAGGCATTTTAAAACAATAAAACAATATTTCTATAAAAATATATTGCTGAGAAATGTTTTTCTGCATTGTAGTGTTAGCTTATCAGTAATGTGGTATATCTCTCTTCCTGTAATGATATAAATTCTGAACAAATATTTACAAATATAGTGAGTACATATAATAAGAATCATCCAGCTGTGAAGCTGTTTGCAAACATAGGAAAATAGAAATATGTGAAAAATAAGAAAGAAATAACATGATCAAAAGAATGAAACACTCTAAGAATTTATATCTGGGAGCATATTTTATAAAAGCTTGTGTAAGTTTCACATGCTGTAGTGCAAATGCAAATTGAGAAAGAGACATGAAAGTATAAAGTAAAATGATCTGTGAGTTAGATAACTGGCTCTATTCATCTTCATGTGAAGCCATTACACAGCATGGAGATAAAGAAACTCGTGGAATTCTCTACCCTAATAAGCAAGTGTTTCTTACTTAAAAATTACAAGGAAAAAAATAGTAACATGACAGTGTGAAATGAGGAAAATGGTAATAAGAAAATGCTCAAAAGTGTATGTTGCCACGGGTAAAGGAGACATAATAGGTAGGACTTGATTCTAAATTGTTCTACATCACATGTACTATGATTAAGAACCCAGGTCTGAAGGCTACGGCTATGTGAGCATGTAAATAAGTTGAATGCTATTTCCTTCAATTGTTTTCACCTGTTGTTGTGAAGTCAGTCTTCCTGTTATTTTTTTATTTTTTATTTCATAGCAGAGGGTCTTTTTCTCTTACTCAACTTCATGTGGACTTTTGAACTGTGTCACATTTTATGTTACCAGCAGGTACAGTCAGACTGAGAACAAGTACTTTTACTGGGATGGAATGTTACTAGTCAGATTGGCAGCCCATCCACATCAAGAGGTCTCACACAGACAATTGAATAGCATCATGATGATTTTTACAAAATTCATTGCCATTTTCAAGACTTTTAGTTTTCATGTTACTTTATTCACTGAAAGTGAAATTTGGAAGATTATATTTCTATAAACAGTTTTGGGGGAGTCATCAGGAGCATATGCATCTGCACTGGGATAAGGAGAGACAAAGTAGAATTTGGACAATATTTTTTCTAGCTTATCACACATTAATGGGAACAAAGAAGAAAAATGATGTGGCACATCAAGAACCCACCACCATCACACATCTTATGGAAAGATTAACAGCAGTGTTCTTGGATTGTTTCAGCTGTTGATTTAGTGGAGTGTTGGTAGGGAGTTTTGGGGGATCTGTCAAGTTGAAAAGATCAGCTAGGAAAGTTCTGGCACTGGGAGGGGTTGACAAAGAGGAACACTGTGGGTAGCATAGGGGTCAGATAGTGGTATCCCAAGGTGGTAGTAGGATGTTAGCAGGGTGGTAACTTATAAAGGTGCTCTCTGGAGTGCTCTTTCAGGTACTGGAGTTCAAAGGACTTGATTTCAGAGGTGTGATGGATGTAGTATGAATTGCACAGTAGCAGTATCTTGCAAAGGGAACAGAGTTGGATCTGGGACACCTGTGCCATGGAGATGTGCTTTTGCAGTACCAGCGTTGTGAGGGACATTTTGGTCCCATAGGAACTCACCAAAAATTTATATTTCCAGAGAATGGAATTTTTATGGTTAGTCCTTTGGTCGGTGGGGTGGAAGGGGGGGGGGGGGGAATTCCGTGGTTTAACAAATTTTAGGCTCTTCCCAGAACCTCTTTCTTGAATCCATTGCTCTCTTCACCTCTACGACGTTAAAAAAAAAAAAAAAAAAAAAAAAAAAAAAAAAAAAAAAAAAAAAAAAAACACACACACACACACACACACACATTCTAAGTGATCTTCAAAATCTACAAAACCCAACAATGCCATATGCCCCATTGCTCTCGATGATCAACACTTCTTACCAATTGTCAGAAATGTCACATCCCATGTCAAAGAGACCAACCACTTACTTTACCAACTCTTCACCATCCCCACCCATTTACCTCCCTGATCCCTACTCATCACTGTTGATGATACTTCACTGTACACCATCATGTATGTGAAAAATGGTATCCCATTTGAGTCAATTGATGTTTCAAAGTACTGCACTGAAAAGGTGTTTGAATGTTGTGCAGGTGTGGTTAAATTTAGTGGAGGTAAACTTCTTACTGTTGTTATTTATAGATCCCCAGACTCCAACTTCACAACATTTTTGCTTAAGCTAGAGGAAGTTCTTGGTTCACTTTATAGGAAATACAAAAAGTTAGTTATATGTGGTGACTTCAATATTAATTGTATAAGTGATTGTGCAAGGAAAAGGATGCTGTTAGACCTCCTTAATTCATATAATCTTATGCAAACAGTATTCTTCCCAGCGAGAGTGCAAGGGCACAGTAGAACAACTATAGACAATATTTTTGTTCATTCCTCATTACTAGAAGGGCATTCTGTTAGCAAAAAGGTGAATGGCCTTTCATATTATGATACACAAATTTTAACTCTAAGAGATTTTTGTGCTGCAACACATGTTAAATATAGATATCAACTTTTTAGGAAAGCTGATCCAGTTGCTGTAGAGACCTTTGTAAACCTTATCAAGGCAAGATGTTCATAGTGCTGATACAGTAGACGACAAATATAATGCTTTTCTCAAGACTTTTCTCATGCTCTTTGAAAGTTGCTTTCCATAAGAATGATGAAAACAGGATACTAGCACAAACAGGCAGCCTAAGTGTCTGACTAAAGGGATAAGAATATCTTGTAGAACAAAGTGGCAATTATATCAAAACATTAGAAACAGTGACAATCTAAATGCAGCAGCCCATTACAAACAGTATTGTAAGGTGCTTAAAAAAGTTATTAGGAAGGCAAAAAGTATGTGGTATGCAGATAGAATTGCTAAGTCTCAGGATAAAATTAAAACCATATGGTCAGTCGTAAAGGAAGTGGCTGGTCTGCAGAGATAGGTCGAGGATATTGAATCAGTAACTAGTCGGAATGTCTATGTTACTGATAAGTCACATATATGTATAGTATTTAATAATCACTTTCTGAATATAGCAGGTGAACTAAATAGAAACCTAGTCCCAACAGGGAATCATATAGCGCTTGTAGAAAAAAGTGTTCCGAGACTGTTACCTGAAATGCTCCTCCATGAAATGGACAAGAGGTAGATTGAGTTAATAATTAAATCACTAAAGACCAAGAACTCTCATGGATATGATGGGGTATCTAGCAGAATACTGAAGTATTGTTCTATGTATGTTAGCCCAGTACTTAGCCATATCTGTAACTTTTTCTTTAGGAGTGGTCGGTTTCCTGACCGATTAAAGTACTCGGTAGTGAAGCCACTTTCTAAAAAGGGAGACAGGGATAATTTTGACAATTACAGACCTATTTCTATGCCATCAGTGTTTGCTAAAGTTATCGAGAGGGTTGTATATACAAGGTTACTGGAGCATTTAAATTCACATAATTTGCTGTCAGATGTACAGTTTGGTTTTAGAAATGGCTTAACAACTGAAAATGCTATATTCTCTTTTCTCTGTGAGGTTTTGGATGGATTAAATAAAAGGCTGTGAACATTAGGTGTTTTCTTTGATTTAACGAAGGCTTTTGACTGTGTTGACCACAAAATATTACTGCAGAAGTTGGACCATTATGGAGGAAGGGGAGTAGCTTACAATTGGTTCGCTTCTTACTTCGAAAACAGAAAGCAGAAGGTAATTGAGAGTGGTAGTGATGTTCAGTCCCAATGGGGCACTGTTAAGGGGGGCATTCCCCAAGGGTCAGTTCTGGGGCCACTGCTGTTTCTTATTTATATAAATGATATGCCTTCTAGTATTACAGGTGATTCAAAAATATTTCTGTTTGCTGATGACACCAGCTTGGTAGTGTAGGATCTTGTGCATAATATTGAAACAGTATCAAATTATGTAGTTCATTAAATAAGGTCATGGATTGTGGAAAATAATTTGTTGCTAAATCACAGTAAGACTCAGTTTTTACAGTTTCTAACTCACAATTCAACAAGAACCGGTATTTTGATTAGACAGAATGGGCATATTATAAGCGAGATGGATCAGTTCAAGTTCCTAGGCGTTCAGATAGACAGTAAGCTGTTGTGGAAAGCCCATGTTCAGGATCTTGTTCAGAAACTAAATGCTGCTATATTTACCATTAGAACAGTATCCGAAATAAGTCACAGTTCAACACGAAAAGTAATCTACTTCACATATTTTCATATGCTTTTGTCATATGGTATTATTTTTTGGGGTAATTCTTCTCATTCAAAAGGAGTATTTTTGGCTCAAAAACGGGCTGTTCAAGCTATGTGTGGTGTAAGTTCGAGGACCCCTATTCAATAGTCTGGGAATTCTGACATTGCCCTCACAGTATATATTTTCTTTAATGTTGTTTGTCGTTAGCAGTATTAGCTTATTCCCAAGAGTTAGCAGCTTTCACTCAGTTAATACTAGGCAGAAATCAAATCAGCATGTGGAATACACTTCCTTGACTCTTGTGCAGAAAGGAGTGCAGTATTCTGCTGCATCCATTTTCAATAAGCTACCACAAGAACTCAAAAATCTTAGCAGTAACACAAACACTTTTAAGTCTAAACTGAAGAGTTTCCTCATGGCTCACTCCTTCTATTCTGTTGAGGAGCTCCTGGAAGAGCTGAAAAATTAAGCAAATTCCAGTATTAAATTGTTGATTTTCTTTATTTAAACTTACGAATTGTTGCCTGAATATTTTTCTTATATTTCATTTTATCTGTTTCCACTATTGTGTTATAATTTCATGTATTGGCTCGTTCCATGACCATGGAGACTTCTCCTTAATGTGGTCCTACGGAACAATAAATAAATAAATAAATAAAATAAATTCCTCATGCCCATGGTCTTGCCACTATTGAACATAAACTCCCTCATTGTCCTTCAGATTCCAAACCCATTACCCGATTCCTCATACATGTTATTAAATTATCGTAAGTCACAGCTACTCCTCCTTTGAAAGGAAGGTATACAAAGAAATCCATGGTTTAGCCATGGGCTCCTACGTGGTACCCTCCTGTGCTGGCCTGTTTATGGACCTTCTAGAGGAAGCCTTCTTAACCTCCCAAAGCCCCAAATCCCTGGTCTGGTTCAGGTTCTTTGATCACATCTTCCCAAATTCAACAGCTTCTCTACCACCCACTTCACCTGGACCCCGCATTCCTGGATACTGCCCTCCCCTCTGAGGCTCTATCTGCACCTCTGGCCACATTAAACCCACCAACCACCAACAGTACCTGTATTTCAGTAGCTGCCCTCCCTTCCACACCAAAAAATCCTTCCCATACAGCCTGGCCAACTGAGGACAGCATTCAAAGACAGGCAAAATCCCGCAGACCTAGTCCACAAACAGATCTCCTGTGCATATCCTTATACACCCCCAATCCTCCCACCACTGCACCAAGAATCAGCTGCAATGGAGCACATACCATCCCAGAGTGGAATAACTGAACCACATCGTTTGCTAGGGCTTTGATTATCTATCACCAGCCAACCCAAGATCCCTCCAACCCTTCCCAAAGAGGTCTTCCATCACTCACCCGACCTGTACAACATCCTATTCCACCACTACACCACTCCTAATCCCAAATCCCAACTCCTTACCACAAGCATCATATTCCTGTGGAAGACATAGGTGCAGTAATTGCCCGATCCAACCATCCTGCATGTCCTATTGCAGTCCTGTCACAGGCTTATCCCACCCGATCAGAGGATGAGCCACCTTTGAAAGCAAACACACCATATACTAATAGCTCTGCTGAAATAATTGCACATCATTCTATACCAGTATGACTACCAGCCAGCTGTCCATGAGGATGAATGGGCCACCACCAAACTTTAGCCAAGAGCTTTGTGGATACACTGGCATAACATGCAGCTGAACATAACATACCGTAGTTACTCGAATCTAAGCCGCACTTTTTTTCCGCTTTTTGTAATCCAAAAAACCGCCTGCGACCTAGAATCAAGTGCAAAGCAAGCGGAAGTTCTGAAAAATGTTGGTAGTTGCCGCCACAACTAACTTCTGCCATCAAATATATGTAGCGCTACACAGGCATGCTTTGTAGGCACAAAGATAAATACTGGTGCCAAAACCAGTAAAAAAAAGGTGGAAGACGAGATTTTTTTCTCCGTCCCGAGTTTTGACCACAGCATTTTCATACATTATCCAACGAAGTGAATACAAATTCCGTATTGTTCATCTTCGAATGTAACAGAATTTCAATGTAGTACGAAAATCCGACTGGCAAGACTGTTTGGGATATTTGTCAATGTGGCAAACTCTATGATGTAAATTTTTTCCTACCTGTGCGAAGAGATGATTGCTAATAGGAACCTGATGAAATGTGAATCACATGCAGTATTCTCCTCAGCATAAGAATAATATGAATATAAACATTTTGCCATGTATTCTTTCATGTTTGCTGCTATCACATTTAAATTATGTATGCATAATAAACTACGAAACTAGAGTGAGACACCAGCAAACGCGGAAGAATATACATATCGTGTCATGTATATACTCATATTATTCTTATGCCTAATAGTGATACAGTCAGAAATGAAGCACAGCAACTGACTAGATTTTTAAATCTAAGATGATTCTAATTTCTGTGCAGAATTTGATGTACTAAAGAAGCGGCCGCAAAGAGTTTCAAATGGATAAAAATTTTCGCCTAACTCTCGTTCAGAACATGTTCTATCATACGCAGTCTATTATTTGGTTCTTGCTGATCATTATCAAAGAAAGCAGCTGTGTAAGTAACAACAAATAGCAGTCTCTTGCCATTGTTTCGCTAATGAGACGAGTCCTTCCTTTTTTTTTATTGTAAGCGGCGATAGCACGCTCAAAAGCAAGCCATGCCCCGAACGGCGACAGGCCTTAGACACGCACTATCAGACTGCGGCAAACAATGCATGACACAGTACAGTAATGCATTTTCAGCTTAGAGTGACGTAAACACCTACAACAAAGAATATGGTGCTTATCACATCAAAGAAAAATAAGCAATCAATTCAAACCAGACGAAGCATGTGAAAAAGGAAGAGTACCCGTATAAGTACAGTCGGAGCACCTGACGCTTAGCAATGGCTACCTGGTAAAGCTTAACTGCTAAGCTTACAACTCGAACCAAACTACTGTAGTGGTATCGTCATTCATTCGACCTAAATTGTGTCTCTTATTACAATGGACCAACTTTGTTTTGATTTGGAGGTGCGCCCTAAAACTTTTCTCTCCCGTTGAATTTCGAGTCTCAAATTTCAGGTGCAGCTTAGATTTGGAAATTTTTTTTCCTTTACTTTGAGCCTCATTTTTCAGGTGCGGTTTTGATTCGAGTCCAGCTTAGATTTGAGTAAATACGATATTTGATTTGAATGGCTGCTTCACATTCCGGTACATTTGTATTCTCCCCTCACCACCAGGTTTTTTTCCTTTTCTTTTCTTTAAAAACAAAGGTGGGAGTTATCTAGACAACACGTTCTCCACTCCCAAAATCATCCCAGCCTCAGCCTATAGTAAACTACTAGCCCCACATCCTCCACCCAGCAGTTTCCGCCTCCTTCTGTAATATTACCTCTTCTCGATGCATATCTGCTCACTGCTCACCCTTGTTGTGAACCACTCTCTGCCAACACACCCACCAGTCTTTTCTCCTTCTTTGCTCCTCTCCTTTTCTGCTCCCATTTTACTCCTCCCCCCCCCCCTCCCTCTCAATCACTCACTCCCTCACAGCCTCCTGACAGTGCACATGGCACCCTTTCCTGACACCATCTAGTCTGTGCTGCATGCTCTGCCAGGCAGTGCTGACCCCACAGCTTCTTCAAGTACTGGTGTGAATGGTGGGATACCTGATGATATTCATCAGTACAAGAAGATGAAACCAAATGGACTAAAAAATAACTAAATATTGGCAACCTTAATATATTAACCCTCAATGGAAAAAAGGAAGAAATGACAGATGTACTAACAGAGAGAAAGTTCGATATTTTGGCATTAGGTGAACCAAAGTGGAAGGGAAAAGGTGAGAAGAATTTGAGAGGAGGAGGAAAACTGTACTGTAGTGGGAATAACAGATTTGGAAGAAATGGTGTGGCAGTGATGGTGAATAATAATGTACAAAATAGTATTGAAAGTGTGAGATATATATGAGACAGTATCATAGTCTTAAAACTGAGGTTCCAAAAAGAAACACTGAAAGTTATCTATATTTATGCACCTCGAGTGGGATGTAGCAAAGAAGAGAAGATGGACTTGGAAAATGAGTTAGAGAGCCATATAGAGAGTAATAATATAGTGATGGGAGATTTTAAGGCACAGGTAGGCAAAGACAGAAAGGGCTTAGAGCAAGTATTGGGATGTTTTGGATATGGAGGCAAATATGAAGAAGGAAAAAGACTCCTGGAATTGTGCCAGAGGAATGGAATGAAATTAGCAATTAGCTGGTTTTGAAGAGAGAAAGTCATGTTATCACCAGATACAGCTGGGATGGAAGAACTAAGAGTGTAATTGATTATATTCTAGTAGATAGGGAATGGGGAGAGAAAGTAACAAATTTGAAGGTAATTCCATGTGTGTGTGCAGATGGAGACCATAGATTACTGGTGGGACAATGGAAAATGAATCAGTGTCTGAAACATAGAAAACAGAAGAAAGTGATGAGTATATAGGATTGGAAACTGAATTAGAGTGAAAGTGCTGAGAAGTATAAAGAATTAATCACACAAAAATTTCCAAAAGAAGTTTTCTGCAATGTAGAAACAGATTGAAGTTTATTCAAAGACACTTTAGTTGAAGCAGGACAAAAAGTATGTGGTAGAACATCTGGAAAGGTAAAAGTAAGACAGACGAGTTGGTGGGATGATACCACAATCAGAGCAGTTACAAGAAAAAATGAAGCATGGAGAAAGTGGTGCAAAACTAAAAATGACAAGGACCATAAAAGATATTTAGAGGAAAAGAAGAAGTGCAAAGAAATAGCAGAAAAGAAAAGGGCATGAAAAGAGCTTACAAAAAAACTTGAAGAAGATGAATAGCAATAAGAAAATATTCTATAAAATGATGAAAAATAAAAGGAAGGCTTCAGAAGTACCAGTAATGATGGAAACAGCGGATAGTACTGTGATTGAAGATCCAGGGAATATAAAAGATCTCTGGTGATAACATTTTAAAAAACTGTTAAATGCTGAGGAGCATGTACACAGGGAAACAACAAATAATGGAGAAACTGAGAGAAGTTGGGAAGCAGAATTTGGACAAATTACACAGGAAGAAATGGAAATAGCTGTGAAGAAAATGAATGGGAGAAAGCACCAGGACCTGATGAAATGTCAGTAGACATGATAAGAGCAACAGCTCCAGTGGGAATGCAGTGCTGTATAGAGTACTGTCAAGTGTGTGGAAAAATAGTACAGCACCTAGTGATTGGAGGAGACATTGTTCCCATCTTCAAAAAAGGCAATAAAAAACTTTGTAAACACTACAGGAGAATAACCCTTATGAGTCATACAGCCAAGATTTTTGAAGGAGTTTTACTAAACTGAATAAGTGAACAGATAGAAAAGGAACTGTGTGAAGAACAGCATGTGATAAGGAAAGGAAGAAGCACAACCAGCCTGATATTTTCTATTCGTCAACTTATGGAAAAAAAGTGGGGAGTATAACGAAAGGGTGATAATGGTTTTTATAGACATAGTAAAGGCATATGACTCAGTTAACAGAGAAAGACTCTGGGAAGAAATGAAGAATATAGGTATAGAAGTGGTTACATTAATGTATTACAACCGATGTACACAGGACACAACTGTAGAATTAGAACACCATTGTGGAACTCTGAATACTTTGAAATAAAACAAGGACCTAAACAAGGAAGTATTCTATCTCCTGCACTTTCTAATGTTGTGATGGAGGGGATGATGGAGGGGATGAATAGGGCAGTTAAAGATATAGTAAAAGAAAAAGACAAAAAGATTATTTTTGCAGATGATAAGGTAATACAGGACAATAAAGAGGTAGAGGTACAGTTACAACTTGATGCGTGAAAGGAAATAATGAAAAGGTATGCATTAAAAATAAATAAAGATGGGAGTGAAGTAATGGTATTTGGAAGAGACAAAAGGATCAACAGGAATATTACTTTGAATGGAGAACCCCTCAAAGTGGTAGACAGTTTCACTTATTTAGGGAGTTAAATATCAAGTGATGGAAGAATAACCAATGAAATTAATAGGAGGTTACAGATGGTAGGAAATTTCTGCCAAACAATGAAACACCTGATTTGGAATAACAAAGTTTCAGAAAAAGCAAAACTCCTTATGTATAAGAGTAATTACTTCCGTACTGTCACCTTTAGAGGAGAAACATGGACAATAACAGAAAAGGACTGGAGCAGACTGCAAGCAGGGTAAATGAAATTTCGCAGAGCAGTTAAGGGAAAAACAAGAATGGACAGAGTAAGGAATTTAGATATTAGAAAGGACCTTAAACAAGAAAGGATGAGAGAAGAGGGATACTGATATAGATACAGTAATAATAATAATAATAATAATACATGATCATCACGTCATGTCACAATGCCAGTTTCACAGGTGCTGGTAACAAATTTCTTCCACTTTTTCAGTTCTCAAGTGGCTTTTCCTCATGAATCCTAACCCAAAGGAGACCACTTTCAGTGACATTCTTCTTAAGTATGTCAGTCTATCTTGTTCTTGGGCATCCATTTGTCTTTTCCCAGTTATAGCCATTTCAAGAGATTTCTTGGCTATTGTATCAGCCCCATGCAGGTTGGTGTGGCAGTGAGGCAGGATTGGGCCAACAAATGGTGGAGGAAACATGGAATCCCAGGAGGCTGCAGAGAAAAGCACCTGCAAATGTATGCACTGCTTGGCACACCGGGTCATTGGCTGGCTGGCCACTGAATTCTGCTGGGCTGGCTGTCTGCATGCCCCACAGTGCTGTTACTGTACTGAGTGCTGGCAGGCCTATTACATAAGCCGGCAGCATGTTCCCCGGCCAGTGGCATGTACTCAACAATGGTATATCTGCTATGATGCCAGGAGATCACAGCTGCATCATGTTGGTGGATATCCACCATGCTGGGACACCTGTCAACAATGGTAGATGATTGCTGGTGTGCACAGGGTGTGTAAACAAGGAAGAGCACTGGTCCAAGTATTGAGCCTTGGGGCATACCTTGTCTAATATTGCAATAGTCAGAGTAGTATGTTTTGATATGTCCTTGGTTGTTATGTTTTATTGATAGTTTCACAGTCACATAAAGTGCCTCATGTGAGACTGCCCCCTAGTCAGGAGTCAGTCATGCCACAGAAGATAACCTCAGATGGGCAGCTGTACCATGACACTGTTCCAAGGAGAGACTTAGAGCAGACAGTTGTTGCACTGCTGTGGTCTCAGACTGGTGACTTCTACTAGCAGGTCCATGTGATGTCCTCGTCCATCACAACCCCGTCATCCTTGTAGGACTGTGAGACTAAGAATAATTTCCTTAAAAAAATTACCAATACTTCCAGCTGACAGCAGCTTGCTTGTCGTGCATATGCTCCACTACCAGTCATGTTTCCAAAGGCACCACTGCCACTGTCACTGTGGTAACCTCCCTTGCCCCTTGCTGTACTTATCTGTATAGTACCACTGAGTTACCTATTTTAACAAGCTAATCTGTCCCACAACATTGCATTGACATTATTGAATTATTACACTGACATCTTGCACTCACCTGCTGTCAGCACTACTCCAATACACCATGTAGGCTTCACACTAATATGCCCATATATGGACAGTATGCTGCACTATTATGATTTCTTTTATCCATTCCAGATGACCATACCATCTTAATCTAGACTGATGGGCTTTTTCAGTAAACTTAGTTTTGCACCTGCAGCTGTTCTGTTCCTTTCATTCTGTTTTCTTTGCTTCAGCATAGATTTAATATACTTCATTTCACCATATGTTTGTTTGCATGGCCACCTTTCACTGCTGCTGTTAAAATCAGTTATTATTGGTCTTCCATCTTAAGCTTACTGCAATTTAATCAGAGAGAATTACACTAGATGCGTTTTGCTTTTACTTATAAAGAATCTTCCATGACTACTGGTGTTTCTCCAAACCACTGCTTCTCGTCTCCTTGCCAGCTGTGGCTGATATCAGAAGACTCTGATTCACATATGCACTTGGGAGTTTTGCCATTCTGCAATTTTTTTGTGCTACATTATTTACATTTCACTTTTGTAAATTTAATGAAGTTATGTGTGATTCTCACTCTGCACAGTAACATCAACCACTGCTAACAACGAGGGAAGAAGCAGTGGTTTGGAGCACGTGTAAAGAAACACCAATAACCATCAAAGATGCTTTATAAATAAAAGGAAAACTCTTCTGGTGTAATTCTCTTTAATGAAATTACAGTAAGCTCAAGATGGAACACCAATAGTAACTGATTTATTTCAGCACCTTGATGTCATTATTTCTCGGTGAAAGCATAGGTCTGCAGTGATAAGGTCAAAATGGGAATGTGGTACATACTGAAGATGATTAGCTTTGGTTTTGTGTGGTATCTGACTGTCTCACATGAGGCACTTTATGTGATTGTGAAACTATCAATAAAACATAACAACCAAGGACATATCAAAACATACTACTCTGACTATTGCAATATTAGACAAGGTATGCCCCAAGGCTCAATACTTGGACCAGTGCTCTTCCTTGTTTACATAAGCGACCTACTGTCAAAATGCCAGCATCAGTACACTCTTCGCAGATGATACCAGTATCCTCATTACAAGCAAAAATGAACATGAACTCCAAGATGCCATAAATGGAAATACAGACAAACTTGGTGATTGGTTTGAGAAAAACAAGCTCATAGTTTACACAAAGGAAACCAATTACCTAAACTTCCACCTAAGATCAAATAAAATTATGCCTGATATGAAATTACACGGTTCCCAAATATCCCCAAATACAGAAACAAGATTTCGAAGCCTATGGATTAAGGATAATCTAAAATGGTAAACACACATTAATAAAACTAATAGTAAGCTAAACCAAGTGTGCTATGCCCTACGAATACTTGCATACTGCACAGGCCCAGAAACTGTTCACACAGCCTACTATGCACAATTTCACAGTGTAATGCAGTATGGTATTATATTCTGGGGAGACTCTACACATAGACCAAACATTCTCCTACCCAAAAGAGAGCTATAAGAATAATGAACAAGGCAAAGCCGACTGATAGCTGCAGACCTCTCTTCCAAAAGTTGCTCATCCTACTCCTTGGCAGCCTGTATATACTAGAACTATGCAAATTTGTAAAAAGTAATATTACAGAATTTAATAAAAATGTAAATGTCCATGACTATGGTACTAGACAGAAAATGGAACTCCATGTTAAATAAATGCACACCTCTGCCTTTAAATCTCCCCCTTCAACAAAGGCATTAAAATACACAATAGCCTGCCATCAGAAATAAAAAACAGTATGTCCCTGAGTGCCTTTAATAAAAAATTAAAATCATTCCTACTTGATCATTGTTTCTACAGTGCAAGTGAATTTCTGCTCCACATCAGTGGAAAGAAACATGAAACAAAATTGCAGCAAAGAATTTTGTGAACAGTGAAACATTAATGCAAGTATGTGCAAAAATCTTGGATCTGTATCATCTGCTACTAAGCAAATTAAGTGCAGAAAGAATATCCAAACAGGTACTGTTGTGCATATGTGTTAGAGGAATATAGCACTAAAATACAAATGTGTAACTGAGTATGTAATTTGTGTGTCCATAAATTTGTGTGTCCATAACTTCTCAGAAAATATGCATGTAAGTTCATGTTTGTGTAAACTTTTGGCATATTGCTTCATGCCAGCAAATTATCACAATGTCCAACATCGAATGTATGTTTGTGCATCACCATGTGCATGTCATGTACAGTATTCATTCAGAGGACAACAAATAAATAAATTATATGTACCATTTAGAACTTCAGTTCCAGTTAAGTTTTCACAATCTATCACAATGCCCAAATGTGGGAAATATTGCACATCCTCAAAGGATCTTTCATTCATCTGTAATTCTGGCTGATCTCCTTATCTTGCTGCCTTTATGACCAAAGTATTTGATTTACTTGCTTTGAGACTGAACTCCTCATAGTCATTGTTTCATGTTTTCAGTTTTGCTTGGATTGCATTTTCCATTTTTAGCTCTTGTTCATCTGCCACTTTTTGTATCCTGCCAGTATCTCTCAAACCCATCACTTTTTGCCTTCTTCCCCCTTCGTATTTTTAGTTCTTCTTTCAGCTGAAAACCATGGTAGTTTTTTTCATTCATCTGTAATTCTGGCTGATCTCCTTATCTTGCTGCCTTTATGACCAAAGTATTTGATTTACTTGCTTTGAGACTGAACTCCTCATAGTCATTGTTTCATGTTTTCAGTTTTGCTTGGATTGCATTTTCCATTTTTAGCTCTTGTTCATCTGCCACTTTTTGTATCCTGCCAGTATCTCTCAAACCCATCACTTTTTGCCTTCTTCCCCCTTCGTATTTTTAGTTCTTCTTTCAGCTGAAAACCATGGTAGTTTTTTGGTTTTTTTCTAAATTCATTCCTGTCCCTGCCTTTGTCCTCCAATATACCAATTTCTTTAAGATCTCTATCACTTTCTTAGGACAATACCAGTATTTTTGGTCGTATGAAATTCCAGATTTTCATTGTTAAATTGTCATCAGACGTTCTGACAATGTGCACATAGAAAAACAATGTTTTCTTTATTATCAATGATGTTACTGGTTCAATCTTTTTATACAGTTCCTCATTTTATCTCAAACATATGTGCTTCTAATGAATCTCTTTCCATTACCACAACATGTTTATTTTATTTCTTCCGTATACGATTCAGCATTTCACTATAGTCAAAGGAAATAAGAAGCACACAATGAGAAATGTATCTAGATCATAAATTGAATGCAGCAGTATGGCTAAAGGGCACTTATGGTGTCAGTGACTCTTCCACGGTGTGCTGCTGTTGGTAATTTGTTTCCATATTGTAGCTCATTACAGTATATGGTAGCCAACGATAACTGCTGCATGTAATGACTTGTTTTGGGTGGCATATATGAATTCATACTATTGTTTTTGATGTGGTGAGCATGAGATTGACGATTACCGGTCTTGTTATGATAAGGTTGATTACTGGTTTTTATATTTGTGTCTTGTATTGGTTGCTTCTCAGCATTTGACAGGATTTCTATGGATATTGTTTCATATTCCAATGCTACAGTTTGGTTGTGAGTTGGCAAAGTCAATGGATGTGACTGGAGAAAAATTCACTGTTGTGACAGATCTTATCACAGCCTTATGATCGTTTCGAAAACTTTGTAGAGTATTTTCAGAATATCCTGATCTGGGGTGATGGTTAGGCAGGAGCCTAAGAGTATACTGTAAATGTTACTGAATATTCTGTTTTATTTGACAGCATTCTGTGCAAGTTATGTAGCCTTAGAACAACAAGGAAACAGCTCTGTCAGATGGTGCTAACATATAGTAGATTTCATTATCTGGAAAGGAGTACTTTATTTATTTATTTATTTATTTATTATAAAAAAGATAAGTATATATGAAATATATTTAAAGACACTGGGTGACATAATCTTATGCTCTTGTGGGCAAAACATAGCAGTGAATTGTAGTTTATTCATCTCATGATGTACACTTGCAATCAATTTATTTTGCTTACAGGAGACTTGACAAAGATTTACAGTACAATTACAATGGCTTTTATACTAATAAATAACAATATAACAGTAAGATGTATTTATATATTTACAGTGGGATATGTAACAAGATGTATCATATCAGCGCACACTCCGCTGCAGAGTGAAAATCTCATTCTAAGATGTATCTAGCTCAAATTAAGATTTTGCCCTGCATGAATTCATCCACTGAGTAATAGCATTTCAGTATCAGTATTACAGCTTTTTGTTTTCTGTAGAACTAAATTCATCACCATTAACTTTTGACTAGTATATTGACTAGTCCCCATGTATTCATAGTCAGAAACTGCAAAGCATATAACTCTTTTGATTTGACAACCGTATCATATTGTCTTAACTTGTCTCCAATACTCAGCACCTTCTTATTGTTGAAGTTTTTCACCAAATTATAAGCTCAGTCCAGTTTACAGATCCTAAGACTGATCATTTCTTGTTCTGAGCAATTCTGTTGGGTTACCTCAACTTAAATTTTCTTTACAAGATTAATCTATCCTTGGTTTAAAACCATCCCTTCTGGCCCGCCATTGATGTTTGCTACATATTTTGTTTTTTCAAAGGGGACCTATAATCTGGCTATCTCTGTCAATCGCTCAGTCTTTATGTTTGCTGAGTTAACATTCTTGGCAAAAATGGCTAGGTCATCCACAAAGATCAAGCAGTCATCTTACACCCCTTTCAGTTTGGTCCCTAGTCTGCTCCATTCTCCTCCATTCAGTACATTTCTCCATTCTCTAATGACTTTTTCCAAGGCACAGATAAACAATAGTGGAGAGATTCCATTGCATTGTCTGATCCAGTTTTGCATTTCAAAGGGCTCCGAGATCTTCCTATGAATTTCACTTCGATACAGTGTTAGTTAGAGTCTTCTTAATCAGATTTATTGATATGTTATCCACTCGAGATTCTTCCAGAACACGGATGATGACTCTCAGTCAACTGAGTCATATGTTTTTTTTAAATCAATGAATACAACCACATAGTCATACCTACCAGTCATCTCATTCCTGATGATGCTTTCCAGATTGAAAACCTGTTCTGTGCAAGAACATCCTTTTCTGAATCTGGTCTGGTATTCACCAGTATGTTCATGATATGATCTTAAACTCTGTTCTGGACTGCTTTGGAGAGGATATTGTATAGAACAGATAGTAATAAAATATACCTGTAATTGTTTTATCTTTTTTGTCTCCCTTTTTGTGGAGTGGGTGGATTAGTGCCAACTGCCACTCATCTCTCCGTATATCCTCAAAGTATGTTCAGAGTATCTTCTTTTGGAGGTTCAGAGTATCATCTTTTGTAGTTTCAGGAGCTTTGCTGCAATTGAGTCCTCCCCAGGTGCTTCATTATTCAGCTCAACATTACACTTTACAGGTAGTGAAAATATGTGAAGCTGTGCTTGGTTTGGCTGGTATGCCAGCATCTGTGAATTGTAGAACAATCATCAGCACCTATAAGATTTAGAAAGCATAAGAGAAACACATTACCTATCCAATAAGCTAGTAGTGTGAAACATGCATAATCCATTAGTCAAATTGAAACAAAAATTTTATTTAGTTTAAAGCTGTGTTAACTGTTTTCTCATTCTTTTGTAATGATAACATCTAGCTAATATCACAAATTAATATACATTTTACTAGGTTTGTTCATTCTGTGATATTAATTTACAGGTAGTATTGTGGCAACACTGAGGCTAGTTGACACAGATGTCCAGAAAGTGAGTGTAGTTTTGCCAACACTGGTTGAAATGCTGAGAACTGGTGGACTAAAAATTAATGGAACCAATGGTGCTCCCTTAAGTATACCACCTCAGAACATCACAATCATCCAGCAGACAATGGAACCACCTGGTGTGTAACTTTTTTCATCACTGATAAATATTAATTTTCTTGTAGTTGTTCATCTACAATTCCCCTCTACCACTTTCTTCTTGTGGTTGTTGCCTTTCATAGTAACTTAACTAAATTCTTTACATTTTATTTGAACTTTTTCATTATCTCTTTATTTATTATTTATATAACAGGCTAATTTGATACTATATGTACTTAGATTTATAATAAGTCTGCTCTTGAGATGATAGGTTCCATGCAGTATAAATTTATGTAATTCATTTGGGTACAGTTTTAATTATCAAGCCACAACAATTTTTAGGTGTACCTCAGTTAGTAAAAATGGGACTCTTGTAGGATGACTTTGTTGTCTATCTGTCTGTCTGTCGGTCTGACTGTTGAGACCCCTTTGTCTCAAGAATTGGCAGTGGAAATAACTTAAACTTCTAAGTCAATGCAATCAAAAGATATGGGGTATATAGATCAAATATTGTGATACTTGCAAACTCACTCATCAAACCCTATAGATGAACTATCTATAAATAAGTTAGCCTGATGATTGAGCAATAAACCACATACCTGCAAACTGAGAGGTCATGGGATTGTATCTTGGTCAGACCATGGACTTTTCAGTCTTTATTTTAACTTAGCCTTCACCTCCCAATGATATGAGGAGTCAACAGAAACAATAGTGGTTCAGGTTCCATATTAAATGGTAGGTATCCTTGCCCAGTTGGGTAACTGTGGTAGGTTATATTTGGGGTAGGTTACAGACACACAAGTTGCTGAAGTGGTATCCAGTAGAAAGACTTGCACCAGGCTGTTAAGTCACGGGTGATTATTATTATTATTATTATTATTATTATTATTATCTATATATATAATTAAATTGGTGCTGAAACCTCAGAGTATGAATCCTTCTCACGCTTGTCTGGTTTTTTGTGAACTCCTTAGGGTGACAGCAAGTACAGATGTTCAAAGCTCAATAATTTTTGCACTGTTGATGTGGCTTGAAAACTGAGAACATTCTCTCCTTCTTTGCCAGCATGAAAGAATTAGAGGACATGTTCACTTATAAACAATTTATTTTTAATCATAAAACTCTTCTATGGGATATTCAATTCTGTGAATCCAAGAGCTGCTGCATGTTGAAAATAGTGTGGATGATAACATTAACTTCATGTTTTGAATGTGCCTCTAATACAACTGAAAATAAAATTGATCTGTACAGATAAATAGCACACTGATTTCAAAATTCCCACATTTTTCTGCTTACCTCATTTTTATGTATTTTAAATGTTATTCTGTAGCGTAGTCATAAAAGTTCATAATCACCTAACAAGATGAGAGGTGACATGTAGAATGAAAAGATGTATATAGTTTATATAGTTAAGATAAGACTGATAAATTAAGATGTAAAATATTTTATACTTTACTACTAATTTACTTTCTGTAACAGAATTTGGCATAAAATGACAATCTAGTGAACCATAATGATGTACATTATGTTATTTTATTGTTTTGATTGTAAAGCTTTTTGAATAGAATTGCCAGTTTGGCTATACAGTAGCAATCTTACAATAGAAGTAAAAGAAAGTTCATTACTAGCACTACATCAAGAAATTCAGAAAAAACGGATGACAGAAGTATAATAAAAGGCCAGTATACCTCATTCTGCTGTGCGGCAGTAAGTCATAACATGTAAAAATAACATGAGTCAAAATGCCACTTTATGCCAGTTATATTTCTGATGTAAATCTATCCCAGAGGTCATTGGTGCATGCACAACATATAGATAATTATACAAAGTAACTGAAACTAAGTTTGTTTAAAAGTAAAGTTCTTAGAAATATTTGCAATTGTATATGAGAAAGCAATCATATGAAAAAGGTATTTGCCTTCCAACAGTTTAAAACTGGCCATAATTTAAAAATATGTTAAAAAAATAAAAAATTTTAGATCATTCTGAAATTAAATATATTGTGATGGCTGTAAACTTAGTCTCATAAAGGCAGAAGATGGAATAAACTTTGAGAAAATGCATATTGTCCTATTCCCTCATATTCCAGTTCATATTTTGATTAAAATAATAATTAATAAAAATAAAAATAAAACAGGAACAGACATAAAGTAATGAAAAACAGTAACTTATAGGAGTAACTTACAAGAGTAGCATAAATAACAGACAACATAATTTATAGTGCGAAGGTAGTGAAGGGCAGCTAGTTACTACACTACTGGCCATTAAAATTGCTACACCACAAAGATTGTGTGCTACAGACGTGAAATTTAACCGACAGGAAGAAGATGCTGTGATATGCAAATGATTAGCTTTTCAGATCATTCACACAAGGTTGGTGACACCTACAATGTGCTGACAACGAGGAAAGTTTCCAACTGATTTCTCATACACAAACATCAGATGACCAGTGTTGCCTGGTGAAACATTGTTGTGATGCCTCGTGTAAGGAGGAGAAATGCGTACCATCACGTTTCCGACTTTGATAAAGGTCAGATTATAGCCTATTGTGATTGCAGTTTATCGTATCGCGACATTGCTGTCCGTGTTGGTCGAGATCAAATGACTGTTAGCAGAATATGGAATCGGTAGGTTCAGGAGGGTACTATGGAACACCATGCTGTATCCCAGTGGCCTCATATCACTAGCAGTCAAGATAACAGGCATTTTATCTGCATTGCTGTAACATATCATGCAGCCACGTCTTGATCCTTGAGTCAACAGATGGGGATGTTTGCAAGACAACAACCATCTGCACGAACAGTTCAATGACATTTGCAGCAGCATGGACTATCAGCTCGGAGACTATGGCTGCGGTTACCCTTGGCGCTCCATCACAGACAGGAGCGCCTGCGATGGTGTACTCAGTGATGAACCTGGGTGCACGAAAGGCAAAACGTCATTTTTTTGGATGAATCCAGGTTCTGTTTACAGCACCGTGGTGGTTGCATCTGTGTATGGCAACATCATGATGAACGCACATTGGAAGCTCGTATTCGTCATCGCCGTACTGGCTTATCACCCGGCGTGATTGTATGGAGTGCCATTGGTTACATGCCTCAGTCACCTCTTGCTCGTATTGACAGCACTTTGAACAGTGGACGTTACATTTCAGATGTGTTACGACCCATGGCTCTACCCTTCATTCGATCCCTGCAAAACCCTACATTTCAGCAGGATAATGCATGACCGCATGTTGCAGGTCCTGTATGGGCCTTTCTGGATACAGAAAATGTTTGATTTTTGCCCTGGCCAGCACATTCTCCAGATCTCTTGTCAATTGAAAACGTCTGCCCAGTGGCGGCCGAACAACTGGTTCATCACAATACACCAGTCACTACTCTGGATGAACTGTGGTATTGTGTTGAAGCTGCATGGGCAGCTGTACCTGTACACGCCATCCAAACTCTGTTTGACTCAATGCCCAGGAGTAACAAGGCCGTTATTAAGGCCAGAGGTGGTTGTTCTGGGTACTGATTTCTCAGGATCTATGCACCCAAATTGCGTGAAAATGTAATCACATGTCAGTTCTAGTATAATATATTTGTCCAATGAATACCCGTTTATCATCTGCATTTCTTCTTGCAGTAGCAATTTTAATGGCCAGTAGTGTAGGAACTAAAATGTAAGGAAATAACTTCTTCAAAGACATTGAAGTAAAAGTTTTGAAGATACTTTGCTCATTAAGAACAAAATCAGGATGCTATCTCTTACTAGCAGATTTAAGTTCCTCCAGAATGTTGAAGTATCTATTTTTGGAAGCAGTGTGCAAAATCCTTAAATTTCTAAATCTGTGAAGAACTTATTTCCTGACATTTGAGTTCCTAGTGGAAGTGTTCTTGTGTACCATCAAAGGCTTTCAGAGGTTAATAGTGGTGTCTTCATCTACACAGCTTTGTGGATGCTCAGTACATGGGGCAGGGTGCTGCTCACTGCAGCATCATCCACTATCTTCAATATCACAACAATAATTGTAGATGCATTTTTTTATTATTATTATTATTTTGTATGGCATAGAAATGCAGTGTCTATAATGTTGTTGTCCCACACCTGGTAACACCCTCTCCAGGTATGACGTACACAAAGGTAAAACTTAGATGCTAGTAAGTTTGTTGAATATTTTTTAGGTGTAATGTTTAAATGTGGTAATACTGTTGATGGTTCTTTATGGAATGATCTCTTCTTATGTTTTAGACAGAAGGAGCTATGTAGTAGTTCATGTCAGATAATTTTTATTCATGCAGTCACAGAAGCTTAGCCTTTTTGGTAACTCTCACAAATTCTAGCTGATTGCTGATTTAGAACCTCATTTAGGCAATTTTTATGTGATACTGTGTAATAAAAGCCTGATGTTTTGATAGTAATGAAGAAAATTAAGGACTTGATAGTATTTCCCTTTCTCAAAATGATGTGATAACTGACACTTCATCATTTCACAATGTACAAAATTTCTCTTACTCTCCTATTAATATTTTACATGTTTGATTTTATTCATTGATATCACTCTGCAAAACTTCATATTTACTTTTCTTGAGTGGTATTTTGTTGCCATCTCCATAATAATAGTGGCTCCTCATCCACATTCTATTTGCATCATTGATCTTCACTGTGAGATGTCTGTATTATAGTAAAAATTATATTTACAATATTTATGAAAGTGGAGAAAATTAAACTGGCCCAGAAAATTAGTCGGACAGGAAATAACTTATCCTAGTTAGTGAAGTTGAGAATTGCTCTTCAAAGGAGATACAGTACCCAGAATGTGAGATGTACATAACCGCCCTACTTAGTCGTATTTTATATTAAATTTCAGTTACTCCCATGTGTGGGTTTTTTTGAATACACATGACACTTCAACCTACCCCATGGCTAATCAGGCTGTCTTGGAGATTTTGCTGCCTATGCTGAAGGTCCTCTCCCCACCAAACACATCATGAATTCAAGTTCTCACACTCATTGTGTCTGTCCCAGTCCCTAATTATCTAATTGATATTTACGTCATGATGACACAAAGTACCAGAACACTTTTTGGACCAGTTTTATTATGGCTGGCATTTACATTTTTGTGATGAAACACACATTATCAACATCCATGGTTTGACTACTACTGATATGTAAAAATCATATTTTCATTTTTTCTTTAAAATATATGTATATGCTCAAGTCTTGTCCTAAGCTCATTTTTGTTCATTTATTTGTTATTTCAGTGCATGTATGACAGTGTGCTAAAATATGTCAACTGCTGTCTTGCAGAGGAACAATATGCAGTTGTGTATGCTGTTAGTGGGACAGTGGTTGTAACCTCAGCAGCTGTTGTCACAGCCATAGCAACTGCCATATTTGTGAGAAGACGCACAGAAAAGAAACACATGCAGATGGCACAGGTAAAATTTAATTTGTGTCATATGGCTTACACTGCAACAGCTGATTTACAGATTCATACGGCATTATTTAATGTCATAGATTTTTATGAAATTGAAATTTCTAGTTGTTTACAAAGTTCATATAAGACATGAACATTAGCTATTTGTAGCAACTATATGTCATATTGGTAGTAAAGTGTTTATACTGTATATGTTTTTCAGTTTTGAAATCCTGTTGTTGTTTTTGTTGTTGTTGTTGTTGTTGTGGTCTTCAGTCCTGAGGCTTGTTTGATGCAGCTCTCCATGCTACTCTATCCTGTGCAAGCTTCTTCATCACCCAGTACCTACTGCCGCCTACATCCTTCTGAATCTGCTTAGTGTATTCATCTCTTGGTCTCCCTCTTCGATTTTTACTCTCCACACTGCCCTCCAATACTAAACTGGTGATCCCTTGATGCCTCAGAACATGTCCTACCAACCGCTCCCTTCTTCTGGTCAAGTTGTGCCACAAACTTCTCTTCTCCCCAATCCTATTCAATACTTCCTCATTAGTTATATGATCTACCCATCTAATCTTCAGCATTCTTCTGTAGCACCACATTTCGAAAGGTTCTATTCTCTTCGTGTCCAAACTATTTATCGTCCATGTTTCACTTCCGTACATGGCTACACTCCATACAAATACTTTCAGAAATGACTTCCTGACACTTAAATCTATACTCGATGTTAACAAATTTCTCTTCTTCAGAAACTCTTTCCTTTCCATTGCCAGTCTACATTTTATATCCTCTCTACTTCAACCATCATCAGTTATTTTGCTCCCCAAGTAGCAAAACTCCTTTACTACTTTAAGTATCTCATTCCCTAATATAATTCCCTCAGCATCACCCAACTTAATTTGACTACATTCCATTATTGTCGTTTTGATTTTGTTGATGTTCATCTTATACCCTCCTTTCAAGACACTGTCCATTCCGTTCAACTGCTCTTCCAAGTCCTTTGCTGTTTCTGACAGAATTACAATGCCATCAGTGAACCTCAAAGTTTTTATTTCTTCTCCATGGAGTTTAATACCTACTCCAAACTTTTCTTTTGTTTCCTTTACTGCTTGCTCAATATACAGATTGAATAACATTGGGGATAGGCTACAACCCTGTCTCACTCCCTTCCCAACCATTGCTTCTCTTTCATATCGCTCGCCTCTTATAACTGCCATCTGCTTTCTGTACAAATTGTAAATAGCCTTTCATTCCCTGTTTTTAACCCCTGCCACCTTCAGGATTGGAAAGAGAGTATTCCAATCAACATTGTCAAAAGCTCTCTCTAAGTCTACAAATGCTAGAAATGTAGGTTTGCCTTTCCTTAATTTTTCTTCTAAGATAAGACGTAGGGTCAGTATTGCCTCACGTGTTCCAATATTTCTGCGGAATCCAAACTGATCTTCCCTGAGGTCAGCTTCTATCAGTTTTTTCATTCGTCTGTAAAGAATTCGCATTAGTATTTTGCAGCTGTGACTTATTAAACTGATTGTTCGGTAATTTTCACATCTGTCAACACCTGCTTTCTTTGGGATTGGAATAATTATATTCTTCATCAAGTCTGAGGGTATTTCCCTGTCTCATACATCTTGCTCACCAGATGGTAGAGTTTGTCAGGACTGGCTCTCCCAAGGCTGTCAGTAGTTCTAATGGAATGTTGTCCACTCCGGGGGCCTTGTTTCGACTCAGGTCTTTCAGTGCTCTGTCAAACTCTTCACGCAGTATCATATCTCCTATTTCATCTTCATCTACATACTCTTTCATTTCCATAATATTGTCTTCAAGTACATCGCCCTTGTATAGACCCTCTATATACTCCTTCCACCTTTCTGCTTTCCCTTCTTTGCTTAGAACTGGGTTTCCATCAAAGCTCTTGATATTCATGCAAGTGGTTCTCTTTCCTCCAATGGTATCTTTAATTTTCCTATAGGCAGTATCTATCTTACCTCTAGTGACATAAGCCTCTACATCCTTACATTTGTCCTCCAGCCATCCTTGCTTACCCATTTTGCACTTCCTGTCGATCTCATTTTTGAGACGATTGTATCCCTTTTTGCCTGCTTCATTTACTGCATTTTTATATTTTCTCCTTTCATCAATTAAATTTAATATTTCTTCTGTTACCCAAGGGTTTCTACCAGCCCTTGTCTTTTTACCTATTTGATCCTCTGGTGCCTTCACTATTTCATCCCTCAAAGCTACCCATTCTTCTTCTACTGTATTTCTTTCCCCCATTCTGGTCAATTGTTCCCTTATGCTCTCCCTGAAACCCTGTACAACCTCTGCTTCTTCCAGTTTATCCTGGTCCCATCTCCTTAAATTCCCACCTTTTTGCAGTTTCTTCAGTTTTAATCTACAGGTCATAAGCAATAGATTGTGGTCAGAGTCTACATCTGCCCCTGGTAATGTCTTACAATTTATAACCTGGTTCCTAAATCTCTGTCTTACCATTATATAATCTATCTGATACCTTCTGATATCTACCTGATATCCTGTAGAATAGTAAATTATTCAAAAGTATCTTTTGAATGTTCCTACCCTGCACTATTTTTCAAGATAATCATCTACATTCTGTGAATGTGTTTGCATATTTTGTTTAGAAAAAGCTTTTTTCTTGTCCTAAATGTTACAGTGGGCTTAAGGTGCAAATTGCTGAGGCATTAACCCAAATACAGGGTCAAAATTTCAATAGCACAAATATTGAATCAGTGTAACTGTGTTCATTATGTATTACCACACTCACCACCTCGTGCAACTTTAAAGAATTGCAGTGCTTCCTCTGAAAGAATTATTATTATTTTAAATCAATTCCATGAAAGGTTATTTTGCATCTGCTAAACAACCTTTGTAGGAAAGGAGTCCTTTTCCTAAACTGTCAACATGCTTCTACTTAATACGAGTCTCTGGCAAAGATACTGGCCATCAAAGGACCTCCATCTACAAATGTGACAAGTAACAGATACTTCCAGAATATGCCGTGCATTCTGTTACTTTCATGTGGTCATGCACTACATGTCCAGACATTACACATGAGGCTGAATACCTTATCCACATCTTCAAGAACAACATGTAAAATGAGATTATGAACAACTACTACGAGGTGATGTGTACAGTATTTCTCAATACATATTGAATGACAGCAGTCAACTGCCACATTGCATCAGGAATAATTCATGATCAGCAGTTGAGAATGATTTCCACTTCCACCATATTACATTTCTGATAGTAACCTGTCATCTGACATTGCATTTCGGCAAAGATAGTAGTACAGATGCATATCTTCAGCAGCCATTGTCATGACTGAGTGACAGAAAACACTGTTTGCCAGCAAGATAATAACACGTATAGTATCACGTTACACCAAAATAACCATCTGCAGTCATCAACCTTACCAGAAGACAAGAATCCATGAGCTGTTTGGCAATTCCTTTTATATGGCTGTTCATCAAGTCCAGGACTCACTCCAAAAGGATATCCAATGCTCTGAATATTCATCACATTATCAGCTACTGGCTGAGTGCTGTGAGAACAACTACTTCAAACCAGTCTCACCTCTGCATCATCTGTAGGTTGTGAGGATGACACTAGTAAGCTGATGTCTGTCAGCATGCCACCACAAAAACACCTGCTGCCACAAAGATCTAACATAATCATGTGTATGTATGCCCATGTATCATAAACAAGAATGAAGCCTCTGGTAACTTAGTTTCACAATTATGAAGCTAATTTAGACAGGTTTGTACAATTGAAAATTGAAGCAGAGATCATACAAACCACTATTCACAGCATTTGAATAAGGCAGTTCAATCCACTGTCAAAATATTCTGTGTTAAATTAGAAGTATCTACCCAACCGGAGAAACACAGATCATTTTAATTTTTCATATGCCCATTTCAGAGCACTGATCTTTTTAATTGCTGTTTATTTATTGCCTGTATAAGCCTTTCGAAATAGCATATTTTGTGCAACCTTTAAATTTATTTGAACTGGATTTTTTTTTGTTAACATCTTTAACTAATGCATTTCTATCATTCTGTTATTGCACTCAACCATCACTACATTAAGTGTAGCCAGCCACTGTGGCCGAGTAGTTCTAGGCACTTCAGTCTGGAACCGCACTGCTGCTACAGTTGCAGGTTTGAATCCTGCCTCGGGAATGGATGTGTGTGATGTCTTTAGGTTAGTTAGGTTTAAGTAGTTTTAAATCTAGGGGACTGATGACCTCAGATGTTAAGTCCCATAGTGCTCAGAGCCATTTGTACCATACATTGAATATGTTTGTTATGTTCATGCTGTAGTCTTATTGTAGTTATTTGATTTTCTTATTACCTGTATCAAGTGTCCTCAGTTCACACCAATCCCTGTACTTCAAGCCATTTTTACT
Source organism: Schistocerca gregaria (assembly GCF_023897955.1). Lineage (NCBI taxonomy): Eukaryota > Metazoa > Arthropoda > Insecta > Orthoptera > Acrididae > Schistocerca > Schistocerca gregaria. The sequence continues at coordinate 276,244,679 of NC_064925.1, read as the reverse complement.
GATTTACACTGTCAGGCAGTGCATTCTCTGACATTACGAGCTGTTTTCTAGTTTCTGTTCACAATTCATCTTATTTTTACTTCTTGTGCTCTAGTATCGTGTCCCTTTATGAAACGTGTTACCCTTATGGTAACTGTTCATCCATGTAAAGTTTAAATATGTTCGGGATAACGTTGAAGAGAAAACACATTATTGTTTGAAATTAATCTTAACTTGTGGTATATACACCACAAAAGACTACTTATCTACCATGCCCACCATTCAGAATGCAACTTTCCTCTGCCTATCAGTTTATTAATAGTAGTCTTCAACTGTAATCCTCTGGAGGGACTTTAGAGAGTGCTATCAACTGAAGACACTTAAACATGCACAGAAAATAATTTTTCTTAAATAGGATGGATTAGGATATGCTGCATCTTCCATTCCAGCATTACCACCTGAGTTTTGAACTGAGAATGACATTAGTGAATCTACCTACTATTTAGACAACCATAGTTTATTGTTATCATTTCCTTAGTGAGAAGGTATGAGCGATGTGATAGAGGATAAGGCCTTGGCCTGCAAAATTATGGTGTATGTCACATAGTGGACAGTGCTGAGGCTCATGACCTAGTTATCACCAAGACATACTTCAAGATAAGACTGACACATATCCCTATGCCAGTAAATGTCATGCTACTCAGATCACTTACTGGTTGGTTTCACAGTGATATCTGAAGATGGTGACAAGTATCATAGCAATTTTATATGACAGTGTTGCCCCAAAACCACTTAGTTCCAGACAACCCATATAACTTAAGATTGGTCAGGAGGAAATCAGACGATGGAGAAGGGATTCTCAGCAGACCACATTTATGACAGCTTTCTCAATTAACCCTGATGAATCAATGGAAGACGTATGAAAAGTTACTGCAAAAAGATACATCAGACCAGATCAGTAACTCTGACAAAAACAATCAAAAAATATATTGCTAAACAAACCTGATAGCAGAATGTTGAAAACCAGCAGGTGACCAAGGAAAAAAGATACTCTTTAAGACTTGATGGTATATTCCTTGATACTTTCAGTGATATTGAATCCAAAAATTAGCAGCAGAAAGAGCAGTGGATGCTGAAAAAAGTCTGACATTGTCAGGATCTGTACAATCATTTTGATCTGGTGTCAGGAAGAAACGACATTTATTGCCTTGGGATGTTACAGAACTGCTCAACCCAGGGAACAGGGCTTGTCATGTGAATCAAGGGAGCCAACAATAAACAGTGATGAGATCAAACAAGCCATGTTTGTGACATGCATGTGACATGCCGTAGGATCATTAGTTCCCGGGTGTGATGTGATGGGTGCTGTAGTTTTTTTCATTTGGGCGAATGTAGTGGCATGGGAAATGAGGACATGAATGAGGCTCACCAGTGATATTGTAGGATCTGCAACAGAGATAGGAAAATACTGGAACAGGAAGGGAAAATTGCAGGTCTTCAAGCTGACTTAGACAAGGCAAGGAAGGATCTGGACAGTTTAAAGAGGGAGAAGGGTGAACAAAGCTGGGAAGTGGCAACAGGTAATAGGGGGAACAGGCAAAGGAGAGCATCAGACAGCTTTGTCATAAAACTTGAAAATAGATTTGACCTGTTGACTCAGTCAGAATTGGATGAGCTTCATGTAGCTGAAGCTGTAGAAAGGACACAACAAGCTTTCAAGGACTTGAAAAAAGTAGGGAAATTTGTTAAGAGAAAGAAATTTCTGTTGTTAGGTAGAGGTGTTGGCCAACTACTGCAGGAAAATCTAGGTCCAGAGTACCAGGTCACAAACTTTTTCAAGCCTAGTGCAGATCTGGGTCAGGTAACAGTGGATGTAGGTTCTTTATGCAAGGATTTCACAAAGGAGCATGCCGTGGTTATAGTGGGTGGTCCAGAAAATAGCATTGACAGAGACACTGAATATTCCATAGAGAGTGACCTGGTGAAGATAGCATCAGCAACTAAGCATATGAGTGTGGGATTTGTGTCTGTGGTGAGACACCATGATCAGCCTCATTTGAACTCTTCCATCGGGAAGGTGAACTTGGAGTTGGAGTGGCTGCTTAGGACGGATATAGGGTCCAATATTGGTTTGATTCCTGTGGATGCTATCGATAGGTGGGACTACACTAGGCACGGCCTTCACCTCAATAGGAAAAGGAAGGGAAAACTGTCTGAGTTTATTGCAGAAAACTTAAGGGGGGACACTGTCACAAGTGGTAAAATACCAGTGGTCACAGGTGTCAGAGGGATGCCTTTTTTAGGATAGGGAAGGGGGAAAGAAAACGGGTGTTAAGAGAGATTGGCAGACACGCTCAGTTTGAGAAAACAGATGAACAGGTGTCAGATTTTAGCATACAGTCTCCATTTAAACAATTTTTAACAGAAAGTAATCAGAAACTGCCAGTTCATCTTTGGCAAAGCAGTTATAATGCCATTAGTGTGCAGTATCAGTTATCTTTATTACACTAGAACATTCAGGGACTCAGAAATAAAGTTGACGAACTACTCATTTGTATTGATGAAATGAATTCATCTAACCAAATTGACATAATCTGTCTCTCTGAACATCAAGTGACCACTGGTATGGATATGTTAGACATTTCAGGATTTAAGCTAGCTTCCTACTTCTGCAGAGTAGATATGGATGGAGGAGGAGTTGCCACACTTATTAAAAACTGCCATAAATTCTAGAACATTGACATTAATAAATTCTGTTTAGAGCAGCATCTAGAAGCATGTGCAACAGAAGTAGTGTTCCATAACAGATCCTATATAACAGTAACTATTTACTGAGCAACTGCAGGAAATTATAATCTATTCAAAAATCATCTAGAAGCTCTTTTGGGTTATTTAACAGGAAGAAACAAAGAAATTTTGATTGCTGGTGGCTTTAATACAGATTTTCTAATGCAATCTTCCAGTAAACATTTACTGCAGTTAGAAATGTTGTCTTTCAATCTAACACTGTAAACTTTCCAACTAGGATCACTAAATCCTCAGGGACAGCCAATGATAACATTTTATAGACATATCAAAGGAACAAAATAATATCATAAAACCTGTAATAAATGGACTACCAGATCATGACATGCTGCTCCTTGTTTTAGATGTAAATTCTAAGCAGATTATCAAGACAGCTAAATCTGAGTACAGGAGAGTAGTCAATCAACCAAAAATTGGGTGTTTTAGAAAATTGCTCAAAGATATGAACTGGAAAGACGTTTATAGTGCTCATGACGTGAATGAAAAATATAACACATTCATGAACAATGTCAGTACCATGTGTGAAAACTGTTTTCCACTAAAGGTTACTCAAATTAAACAGAAGTCTATTATAAAACCATGGATTACACAAGGAATAAAGCTTTCTTGTAAAAGGAAAATGCCTCTGTCGACCAAGAATGGCTCCAATGCTGATGATTTAGCTAAATACAAGGAATACTGTAAAATATTTGAAAAAGTAATTCAGACATCTAAACAAATACACCATGAGAAGAAGATAGCAATGTCAGGGAACAAAATAAAAACAATACGGGATATAGTGAAAGAGGAGACTGGTAGAACCAGAAAGGAACAGGAGCAAATAGCATTAAGGGTAGATGACACATTAGTAACCAATGGTCATAGTGTGGAAAAACTATTTAACAAGTACTTTATATCCATTACTGATACAATGGGATCAGTAAATAATGCCCTTCAAAATCTGAAACTAGGCTTTACAAATAGCTTCAGGTACATGAATATGTCACTCACTTCACCAAAAGAAATAACTTCCTTAATAAAATCTTTAAAAACAAAGCATTCTAGTGGTTATGATGAAATATCAACAAAGTTAATTCAGGCATGTTCTTGTGAGTTTAGTACAATTCTAAGTTACATGTGTAACCAGTCAATTATAACAGGGATTTTTCCCAAGAGGCTAAAATATGCAGATGTTAAGCCTCTATTCAAGAAAGGGGATAAAAAGATACCATCAAACTACAGAATGATTTCACTTTTGCCAGCATTCTCAAAAATTTTAGAAAAAGTAATGTACAGGCAACTTCTCAACCATCTGACCACAAATAACATATTATCAAGAACACAGTTTGGATTTTTGAGGGATTCTGGTATCGAGAAGGCTATTTACACCTACAGCAAAAATGTACTTAATTTATTAAATAACACATTACAAGCAGCAGGTATTTTCTGTGATTTGTCAAAGGCATTATTGTGTGGACCACAACATCCTTTTAAATAAATCAGAATTCTATGGTGTCACGGGCAGTGTTGCAAAATGGTTCAAATCATACCTCACAAACAGGAAACAAAGGGTGCCAGTGCAAGGGACTAGTGAATTAAGTCATCATCAGAATGGGAAGAAATTATATGTGGTGTCCCACAAGGATCCATCTTAGGGTCATTGCTTTTCCTTGAGTACATTAATGATCCCTCATCAGTTGCACTGCCAGAAGTAGAGTTGATTTTGTTTGAAGATGACACAAGTATTGCAATAAATAGTATGTCGAGTGTAGTTCTAGAAAGATCTGCTAATGATATTTTCATGGATATTAATAAATGGTTTAAAGCTAACACACTGAGATTAAACTTCGAAAAGGCTCACTATATGCAATTCAGGACCTGTAAGCATCTGCATAAAGTATGAAGAAGAGCAGATAGAAGAGGTTGACAGTCTTAAATTCCTGGGATTACAACATGATAATAAATTCAGTTCGGAGGAGCACACCACAAAAATGCAGAAACGCCTTAACAAATCTGTATTTGCAATTTGAGTGTTAGCTGAGATAGTGAACATAAAAATGAAAAAGCTTGCATACTTTGCCTACTTTCTGTGGTGTCACCGCCAGACACCACACTTGCTAGGTGGTAGCCTTTAAATTGGCCGCGGTCCGGTAGTAGACGCCAGATCTGCGTGTCGCCCCTATCAGTGATTGTAGACCGAGCACCGCCACAAGGCAGGTCTAGAGAGACTTCCTAGCACTTGCCCCAGTTGTACAACCAACTTTGCTAGCGATGGTTCACTGACAAAATATGCTCTCATTTGCCGAGACGATAGTTAGCATAGCCATCATCTACGTTATTTGCTACGACCTAGCAAGGCGCCATTATCAGTTACTATTGATATTGTCAATCATGTACTGTCAAGAGCGACGTTCATCATTAATGGATTAAAGTTAAGTATTCCACCAGTTACGTCCGTTTTTCTAAATTCTAATTTCCTCGACCTGTTCCAGACCTCACGCCAGCCTGCGTGAGCTAAAATGCATGCCTTTTGGTCTCCTCTAGTAACACGGTGTTGGCTCTCCTGCCAACCACAACACTTTCATTTCATAATGTTATATGGTATAATATTTTGGGGTAACTCTTCAAGTCAAACAAAAGTTTTCAGAGTCCAAAAGCTTGAAATACATATTATTTGTGGAGTAAACTCATGGATGTCCTGTAGAAACCTCTTCAAAGAACTGGGTATACTAACTACTGCCTCACAGTATATTTACTCCTTAATGAAATTTGTCCTAAATAATATATGTCTTTTTCCAACAAACAGTTCAGTTCATACATACAATACCAGGAACAAAAATGATCTGCACAAGGACTTAAAAGCACTTACTTTAGTTAGGGGTCCACTCTCAGGAACACTCATCTTCAATAATTTGCCAGCAAATGTAAAAAATTTAGTTACAAATAAAGATCAGTTTAAAAGGATCCTGAAAGACTTACTAGTGGCCAACTCCTTCTACTCCATTGACAAATTTTTTTAATGGAAACAAATGATGTATTGTATATGTTCATACTACTGGTATTGTTATTTCAGCTTTAAAAAAAATAAAAATTAACATGTGCCACATCCACAAGGATCTCCTCAGCATGGATCTATGTAACGAAAAACTAATCTAATCTATTCTCCAGTGATGATCAGACTATTTTGCTGATGTCAGCAACAAAAAATTTGCATCTCCACCAATCACACATTCTGGTTCCATCTCTGGATCATGTTCTTAATTACAGCTGAGGAAGTTGTGATTGCCATCAGGAAATGAAAAATGGTTAAGTAGCTCACTCAGATGATGTAACTGTGGAAATCTGGTTAAAGTCTCTGATGTCTGTTTCAGAATTCCTTGCCACACTTTTCAACCAGAAAACTACTGAAAACAAACTTTCTTGCACATGGACAATTATTACAACAGTTCCAGTCTCATAGGGTACAGGAGATGTGAGTGACTTCTCAACTTAGTATCCTGTTTGAGTTCTCTACCACACACTGATAATATTTGAATGCGTGCTGGACAGTAGGGTCAGAGGGATAGTCACAGTAACATCCACAGGATCTGGATCCATTAAGGTCCACAGCATTATCTATGCCATCCATACCACATATCTATTGATAGCAAAGCTTAGGGAGAAATAGGAGTGTGTACACACTGCATTTCTGGACATAGAAAATGCATTAAATGAAACTCACATGACCTCACTGGCAAACTCTTCATTGTCATGAAGTTCTGGAGGTCTTTGTGAGCCAGGTACAGCTTCGGTATTGTAATACCACTTGTGTGGTCCTGAGCCCAGCTGGAATTATTGCACCTTTTGTTATCACTTCTGGTGTTCAGCAAGTCTCTGCCCTATCACCACCATTACGCACCCTCTGAATGAATAGAACAGTGGCTGACTTACAAACCCCACATTCTTGTACACTTCGTTATGTGGATGATGTGACCCTAGCCCAACAAACATGCCTTGAACTCCAGCATGAGGTATAAACTTGAAGGAACAGGCTGGCTGAGAATCAGCTGTGCCTTAATACCCCAAAGACTGAATACCTGGAATGTGGCACCCAAATTAATGGTACTATCAGAATCAATTACCAAAACTTGCAGCAGCCCATGCATTTTAAATACATGGATCCATTGTGACTTCAAACTATAATGTCACTTCTGATATCAGACTGAGGATAAACTCAGTCTGACTCAAATGGATACGAGTTACAAGAGTCCTCTGTGATAAAAAGGATTTCCTGACATCTGTAGGTAAAAATTTAAAAGACCACAGTCTGACCAACAGCCATTCAATGTGCAGAGTGCAATCCAAATGTGGAAAAGCATGAGGCAAGTATTTGCAGAGTGGAGGTAAATATTATTTGATGGACTTTCAGAATGACTCAAAATAACCAAATGAGCTTGTTGGGCGAAGATTTAGCATCATTCCAGCTATCGATTAAGTGAGGGGAGCTCATAGCCACTGACATGGTCAAGTAATCAGACTGAAGGACAACTCTGTTGCAAACCCAGTCACCAAATGTTTCCAGGTGGCATTTGAACACATGGTAACAAAGCAGGCAACTAAGAATAGAAAGTTCAACAACAAGACATTTGTTTTAAACCCAAAAATAATAATAACAGAGTAAAATGGAAGGGATACACCAACACAGCAGATGTCCTGTATGTGTGACACATGCTAAGAAAGAGTTTACTATTATGTGGTGTGCTACTGTGTAGAAACAACTACATTTAAATAATCATTGAAATTACATAACTGAACATGAAATGTGATGAACTCAATGAACCATAAAAGAACAAAGACTGTGAGTGGATTTTCCAGTTATTTCATGTTTTGCAAAAAAAAATTACTATTGAAGAAAAATATCCTTATGTTATTAATGCCTTATTCATGTTATTTCTTTTTAAAAAATTCATATGACATAGATGCTGATTTCTCCTCTCCCTCTCTTCATTTGTCAGATAACAATTGAAATTGTTGTGATTTTCAGTCCATAGTCTGGTTTGATGCAGCTTTTCAAGCTAGTCTATCCTGTGCCATCTTATTCATCTCTGAGTAACTACAGCAATATACTTCTACTTGAACCTGGTTACTGTTTTCATCCCTTGGTCTCCCTCTACAACTTTTAGTCCCCACTCTTTCCTCAGTACCAAACTGAATATTCCTGATGGTTCAAAACATATCCTACAAACCAGTCACTTTTTTTAGCAAAGTTGTGCTATAAATTTCTTTTCTCCCCAATTCAAACCATTATCTCCTTAGTAGTTATGCTCTCTACCCGTCTAATCTATGGCATTCTTCTGCAGCACCACATTTCGAAAACTTCATTCTCTTTTTGTCTGAACTGCTTGTTGTTGTTGTTTCTGTTCCATGCCAGGCTACACTCTAAACAAATACCTTCAGAGAAGACTTTCTGACACTGAAATTGACATTAGATGCTGATAAATCCTTTTTTCAGAAATTCTTTCCTTGCTACAACCAGTCTGCATTTTATATTCTCTCTACTTTGGGTATCATCAGGTATTTCACTGCCCAAATAATAAATCTCATCAACTACATTTAATATCTCATTTGCTAGTCTAATTCCCACAGCATCACATAATTTAACTTGACTAAATTCCATTTCTCTTATTTTACTTTTGTTGATGCTCATCTTATAATCTCTTTTCAGTATACTTTCTATTTTGTTCAAATGCTTTTCCAATTTCTTTGCTGACTCTGACAGAATTACAATGTCATCAGCAGACCCCCTAGTTTTAATATCTTCTCTCTAAATTTTATTTCCTTTTCCAGATTTATTCATTTTTCCTTTATGGTTGCTCATAGCACAGATTGAATAACACTGGGGGTAGGCTACAACCTGTGTCATTTTTCCCAACTGCTTGCCTTTTACATCTTTGACTGTTATAACAGCAGTCTGGTTTCTATACAAGCTGTATATAACCTTTCACTTTCTGAATTTTATTCCTGTTACCTTCAGAATTTCAAAGAGTGTATTCCACTCAACATTGTCAAAAGCTTTATGCAGGTCTACAAATCCTGTAAATGTAGGTTTGCCTTTCTTTAACCTGTCTTGAAAGATAAGATGTCAGGTCAGTACTGTCTTGCATGGTCTTACATTTCTCTGAAGACCAAAATTATCTTCCCTGAGGTTGGCTTCAGTAAACTATTCATATCAGTATTATGCAACCATGACTTATTAAACTAATACTTCAGTAGTATTAACACCTGTCAGTACCTGCTTTCTGTGGAATTTTTACAGTCTGAGGCTATTTTGTCTGTCTCATACATCTTGCACACCAGATGGAATAGTTTTGTTATGGCTGACTTTTCTAAGTGTCTCAATAGTTCTGAAGGAATGCTGTCTCTTTGTGGGGCCTTGTTTTGACTAAGGTCTTTCAGTTATCATCTGCATCCTCTACTTTATTTATAATGTTGTGTTAAAGTCCATTTTCCTTGTAGATTGACTCTATCTACTTCTTCCACTTTTCAGTTTTCTCTTCTTTGCTTATTACTGGCTTGCCATCTGAGATCTTGATATTCATACTGTTGCTTGTCTTTTCCCTTTCCTGTCTTTTCACTTTCCTATGTGTGATACCTCTTTTTCCCCAAGCTGTAGATGCCACAAACTGAATTTGTCCACTAGCCTTTGCTGATTAGCCCTATTTCACTTTCTGCCAGTCTCATTTTTAGATGCATATATTCCCTTTTCCCTGCTTCATTTTTATAATTTCCCTTTTTGTCAATTAAATTCAATATCATCTGCGATATCTGTGGGTTTGTACTTGGCCTTGTCTGTTTACTTACATGTTCATCTGCTGCCTTACTTTTTCATCACTGAAAGCTACTATTCATCCACTACTGTACACTCTGCTCTTGTTTCAGCGAAAATGTACCTAATGCTCTCTCTGAAACTCTCAATAACATCTGGTTCTTTCAATTTATTCAAGTCTCATCTCCTCAATTTCCAACCTTTTTGCAATTTCTTAAGTTTTAATCTAAAGTTTGTAATCTCTTCCACATACTCCACATCAACCCCTGGAAATGTCTTATAATTTAAAATCTTATTTCATAATCTCTGTCTTACTATTATCTAATCAATCTGAAACCTTCTGTTGGTTTCAGATCTCTTCCACATATACAACCTACTTACATTAATCTTAAACAAACGTATAGCAATGATTTAATTATGTTGTGTGCAAAATTCTATCAGGCAGGTTCCTCTTTTATTTTTTTCCTCCCTCCCATCCCCCCCCCCTCCCCAAAAAAAAAAAAAAAAAAAAAAAAAAAAAAAAAAAAAAAAAAAAAAATCTGTATTTCCCTGCTACTTTTCCTTCTCTTAATTTTCTTACAATTGATATAGTTACCACAAAATAGTTATAACATTAAAACATAAAGTTTTAGTAGATTAAACAATTTTAAAGAAATGGAAGAAAAAGATGATTACGAGGTGCATTCAAGGTCTAAGGCCTCCAATTTTTTTCCTCCAGACTGGAAAGAGATAGAAACATGCGCATTGTTTTAAAATGAGGCCGCCTTCATTGTCAATACATCCCAGAGATGGCAACACCGCACAGCGGATGGAATTTTACTGCCAGCTGCAAGAATGAGAACTGTTTTAAATACTTAAAATGGCGACGTTTTCCTTACTGGAACAGCGTGTAATCATTCGTTTTCTGAATTTGTGTGGTGTGAAACCAATTGAAATTCGACAGTTGAAGGAGACATGTGGTGATGGGTTTATGAATGTGTCAAAAGTGCATTCATGGGTGCGACAGTTTAATGAGGGCAGAACATCATGTGACAACAAACCAAAACAACCTCAGGCTGCCCGTGTGGCATGTTGCCAAGCAATGTTGACACGCAACAACAGCATGAATGGAACTTTCTTTTCGTCGGTTGTGACAATGGATGAGATGTGGATGCTATTTTTCAATCCAGAAACAAAGCGCCAGTCAGCTCAATGGAAGCACACAGATTCACTGCCACCAAAAAAATTTCGGGTAACCGCCAGTGCTGAAAAAATGATGGTGTCCATGTTCTGGGACAGCGAGGGCGTAATCCTTACCCATTGCATTCCAAAGGGCACTACAGTAACAGGTGTGTCCTACAAAAATGTTTTGAAGAACAAATTCCTTCCTGCACTGCAACAAAAACATCCGGGAAGAGATGCGCGTGTGCTGTTTCACCAAGACAACGCACCCGAACATCGAGCTAATGTTATGCAACAGTTTCTTCGTGATAACAACTTTGAAGTGATACCTCATGCTCCCTACTCACCTGACCTGGCTCCTAGTGACTTTTGGCTTCTTCCAACAATGAAAGACACTCTCCATGGCCACACATTCACCAGCCGTGCTGCTATTGCCTCAGCGATTTTCCAGTGGTCAAAAGAGACTCCTAAAGAAGCCTTCACCGCTGCCATGGAATCATGGCGTCAGCGCTGTGAAAAATGTGTATGTCTGCAGGGCGATTACATCGAGAAGTGATGCCAGTTTCATCGATTTCGGATGAGTAGTTAATTAGAAAAAAAATCGGAGGCCTTAGAACTTGAATGCACCTCGTAAAATTATTGATCAATTCTATACTTCTGGTTTCATCTTCATGAAATTAGTTTGACTGCTCTTGTGTGTTCATTTATTACATACCACACTGATCCATTTCATGGTTAACTTGGCCTATTGTAGTCCCAGTCTTGAGATTTTCTAATCTCCATTTAATGAAGAGAACCTCTCACCAACTGGATCCACTGCTGATTCTCTTCAACTCATATGAAATATTTTTCACTAAAGGTGTTAGTTTTTTATTATGTTTTGGCACACAGAAGGATCATAGCATATCTTCCAACAGGGGATAAGTATTCTGGTACTGCGAAAGAGTTGAGTAGAGTGTGGAATGGCATTTTCTTGTCTTTATTGGTGAGAGTATGTTCTTTCTGTACACAAGTGATGGAGCAGTTGAACAGCCTACTCCTGAGCGCATTCACCCATGACACACAGCTCCTATCCCAGGCTTCATGGTGTTCAGTTACAATTCACAGTCAAATTTGGTGTTTCTGCAGAGTAAAGTAACCAGTGTCATTTACATTGCACGGGTTGTTATTCCCATGTATGCATTGGGTGGGGGGGTTGTCAATTACAATTCACAGTCAAATTTGTTCAACAGGAACATGATGTGCTTTTTCAGCAGGACAATGAATGTCCTCATACAGCCGCTACAATGCAACATGCTCTTAGTGGCATATGATTGTTCTGGCCAGCAAGAATGCTAGATCTCTCACCAACTAAACATATATGGGATGTGAAGAAGTCAAAACTTACTCATTCTCCTGCGAGAAATATTGCTGAACAGCAACACAAGGCACAAGATGCTCAGGACAGTCTACCACAGGTTACTGTTTGGTACCTTTACAATCATTTGCATGCAGGGAGACATATCTGTGTTTCCACCAAAGGGGGTTGTATTTTGTATTTATGCAACTGTTTGGGCAACCTTCAGTGTAATGTGTGTTTCATTTGGACTGAATTTGTTATCATATACTCCTACAATGATGAACTACATGTCATGTCACTCGTGAATTAAATGAGCTTGTCCTTTGTTGCACTTTTTTCTGACAGTATAGATCTGTGTTTACCAAAACAAGTGGCTGCCATCTCTGTTCCACTTTGGATGACATATTATCAAAGCTTCCACAGGAGTGTTGTCTGGTCATTGCACAGTCACTCCTCTGTCACCCTCATTCTCACTTTTGAGCACAGCAGTTGGCCTTCTGTTGCAATTGTATGAGATGAATGGTACTATGTGAAATAGGTATACAATAGCATCTGATGGTAGAGTGCGCACAGAATAACACGACTGCTAAATGCACAATCAGTAAGCCAAGCTTGGGGAGAGAGGTAATGGTGGCGGTTGCTGGCAGACACTGTAGAGTAAATGCCAAGCACAGGAGGGGAAGTGCTGTTCTAAACTGAAGCCTACACTCATATTTTCTATAAATATTAAGTGGCACCCCTCTATGCCCATACTTACATCATAACCATTCAAAAAGGTCTACTGTCACCTCTGGTTTGGGTAGTATTTAAAAAGAATTCAAATGAAAAACTAATGAAAGCCTCTCCTCTACTACCAGATTTTATAAACTGTGCAGTTAGGAATTATCCTTATAACACATTCTCTGCTCCCAAAATTATCCCAGCCTCCATCTATGGTAACCTACTGTGCCCACATCCTCCACCCAATGGTTTCCACACCCTCAGTCCATTACCTCATTGTGTGTCGCCCTCTGTCAACACACCCACCCATCCTTCCCCTTCTCCGCTCCTCTCCTTTTCTGCTCCCCATTTCTACTCCCTCCCTTCTCAGCTGCCCACCCCACAGCCTCACAATACTGTGCCTCTTGGCAATCATGTCATTCTTCCATCTAATCCCTGCACAATCTATGAGTCAGCACTCTTCTCTCACCCACCCATACCCAGCTACACTTTCCCCTACCCCCTGTATTTCTGCTTTCATTCATGTAAGAGTTGCATTCCATTGTGAGGTGTCAGAGATGGGTGAGGTGTGATTCCTTGTGTGATTGAATATGTGTGTGTTTCCTATTCTGAAGAACAGTTTGGCCAAAAGCTAAATGTTCAATAGACCTTTTGTTGTAGCTGTCTGCAACTAGACATGTCATCTTTACAGTGAGTAGCAATCTATCATTTTCCTCATATTGTTGATATTACAACATGTAGTTTCCATTTTTCTTGGAATATATCATGTTATTCCTTTTTCAATTATTGTTTTAGGTGTCCTAAATACTTTCTGCATTGCTCTAAACACAACCATACCCAAATTTGCACACTTCGAGTACTCTGAAGTATCTCTGCACCTGAGAGAGAAAGTACAGATCACTAATCTTTATTTTATATTTCACATCACATTCTAGGATAGTGTTGGTGCATGATGTCTTTGATGCAGACACAAAAGAAATGAGTTAAATCCTAGGGCTATCGTGGCCTTCCATTGTGAATCCTTTCACAATAAAAAAAAATTTATTTAAAGTATACCTGGTCACCAACGAAAATATGGGAGACACTTATCTCGTTGCAACTCCATTAACAACTGTATTGTTAGGGAAACACCTTCTAACAACTCTTGTCACTGCAGATTGAGAAATTCAGAGTACTGTTCACTTCGTAATTGTCCTTCAAAAAATAATGCCCAACAACTTTGTCATCAATAAATCCACAGTAGGTGTTCATGCTGGTGTTCATGCTGCAGGTATTCTGGTTGTTTTGCTGGAGCAGCCAGAGGAAATTTTCTTCTGACCAATTGTGAGCATTGTGGATAATTGCAGCATTGTTCTTCAAAGTGGCTTCATCAGTCTACTGTATAACACCTCTGGAGTCTACCATGTAGAATATTGCAATTGGTACTTTAGTTCATTTTTGTGTCCCATGCTGTTTTTCATGTAGAGAGAGGTGGATTAAGATTTATTGCAGCAAGAATGTGAGCATTTTTAGAGTCCCTATCACATTTCTGACTTATATGAATATAGATGTGAATTGTTTTGATGAATTCTCAGAAAATGAGCCAAATAAAATCTTTGTTTCACAAAGACATTTCAACAGATGTCCTACTGATGCTTATCATATTCTAGAAACGTGTCTCAACTCAGTTGGATGCTATAATTTCTCCATTTTGGGTCAAAATTGCAGCAGATCAAAACAATGCTCAAAAAATCTCAGGCAAGCTGCCAGTCATCATCAACTACAGTACACTGTTCTTCAACTGGGTGCATGCCAGCCATTTTCAGGTGGCCCATCAAGTCATCATTAGCTCATCTGAAGATAACTGGTGGGTGACCACTTGAAATATTGTGTATTGTAGTTAATGACAACTAGCAGCAAGTCGGAAATTTCTTTGATTATTCAGTTCACTGCAAAAATTTTATTTTAAAGTTCACAAAGACACAAGAAAACTGGTGGGAAACTGAAACCTTGGTATAAGGTCCTGTGTACAAAAAGTTAGGACGGAATCTACACTAGGAACAATGTGGAAGATCCTCTCACACCTTTACAATTTTGGTTTATACAAAAAGACTGTTAGAACATTGTACATTTGAGCACTGGCACCACCTCATCTCTGTGGTCTCCAAAAATTATGCAGCAAGGAAGTACGACTATAACTGACCATGGATACCATAAATTCTCTGATCTATAGCCTGAGGAAACTTCTACTGAAGCTGCTGAAGTCACTGGTGGAATACTGTACCCAGCAAATCAAAAACTCAACTGAGATTGTGTCATATCTCTGAGATAATTTGCTTTAACATTATCTCATTTGGTTGCCACTAGAAGACTCCCTACAGTTGCTGGAGAAGCGCTATGGGAAGAACACAATAGAACAGTTTTTATACATGCTCACCATCACTTATTTTAAATTTGGTGGTCAGTTCTATGAGCAGATAGGTGGCGTTGCAATGGGTTCTTCACTAGCATCAATCATTGCCAACTTATGCATGGAACACTTTTGGGAAATTGCCTGAAGCTGCTCGGATCAAGACAAAGCCATTCTACACCTAAGTGAACAACACTTCCATTGTGTGTCTCCATAGATAAGAAAACCTGCTAGAGTTCCTGCAGCACCTCAACAGCATATACAAAAGCATAAAGTTCACAATGAAAGTAGCAGAAAGTGGTTGCTTATCTTTGTTGGTTATTGTGTAATACAAGAATGCACACATGGATCTGTACTCAAACACAGCAAGGTGCCACCATCCAGTGCAAGACTTTTTTATACTCTCTACAGTAGTGCACTAAATCTGAGCTGAGCTGGCTGCAAAAATGGAAGCCTGCCCTCTATGTTACAACACCTACATGAATCATTCAAGAAAAAGGAAAAGAAGGTAGATGGCAATAAAACCTGGCATTTTTGCTGTATGTGGGACCAACCCCTTCCAAGATTTTGAACAAGAATAAAATTAAGAGGGTTTTTGTACTACATATAACAGTGGGGATATTCTTGGCTCTGTGCCATATGTCTTGGTTGTTGTGCACTCACTTCCACACTTCACAAAGTCTCATATCATGATTTTCTGAAATAATATGCTGAAAACTGACTCTGGAAAGATAGTGCCAAATGATGTTGACCACACAATAATTGGATTTTTAGTGGCTTCCCCAGCACATTGTCATTGACCAGTTCCAAAATTACACTTCATAGTTACACAGGTAAAGAGATACACATCTCTTCCTTCACCAAAATAAATAATTACTGACAAAATATTTGTTGAATTTCTTAGTGGGATAAATTGCAGTGACAGAAATATGAAATCACAATGCACATGATATAACTTGGAGTAGAATCACCAAAATTAATTATAGTGTCAAGTGAATAGCATTTGTGGAACACTGACACTTTGATACACTGTGTTTACTATTGTGTCTGATATGTCACATGGTTACTTGATCATCACAGACCTTTCCACAAGGTGTTAACATAACAGCTTCGGGGTGGAGATGGAGGGGGAGCAGCTGTTATATTAATATCTTTTGCAAAGGTCGCGACCATCAAGTAACCACATAACATTGATGCAGACTCTCATAAACTGTCATAGGGAAGTTTCACCACTGCTTGCTGGCCGCAGACTCTTAGATACATAGATACTGCTCGATTTAATTCTGACAGCAGACTGGCAATTTGGGGGTAGGGTATGCTATTTAAAGACTGGCGTACATATACAGGTATTAGTTAATTTCAAAAACTCCATGATTTTTGAAAATTGGCTACATTAGATGTTGCCATTTTGAATCAAAAATGAATTTTGACAGTTGTTTGGTTTATGAAAAATGTTAAAGCTTAGTAATCAAACAATGGGAAATGCAGGATGGAATGTAACAATATTATGAAAAGGAAAATTGCCACTCACCATATAGCAAAGATGCTGAGTCACAGATAGGCACAACAAAAAGACTGTTACAAACAAGCTTTCAGCGAGCAAGGCTGTTTTACTTCTTTACTTCATGGGGGGAAATGAATATATGATTGCTTAAAAGGAATTATATAGGTCTAGTGATAGAATTTTGCATTTAATTCATTATTACTTCATCTACATCTACATCTACATGACTACTCTGCAATTCACATTTAAGTGCTTGGCAGAGGGTTCATCGAACCACAATCATACTATCTCTCTACTATTCCACTCCCGAACAGCGAGCGGGAAAAACGAACACCTAAACCTTTCTGTTCGAGCTCTGATTTCTCTTATTTTATTTTGATGATCATTCCTACCTATGTAGGTTGAGCTCAACAAAATATTTTCGCATTCAGAAGAGAAAGTTGGTGACTGAAATTTCGTAAAAAGGTCTCGCCGCGACGAAAAACGTCTTTGCTGTAATGACTTCCATCCCAACTCGTGTATCATATCTGCCACACTCTCTCCCCTATTACATGATAATACAAAACGAGCTGCCCTTTTTTGCACCCTTTCGATGTCCTCCGTCAATCCCACGTGGTAAGGATCCCATTCCGCGCAGCAATATTCTGACAGAGGACGAACGAATGTAAGCTGTCTCTTTAGTGGACTTGTTGCATCTTCTAAGTGTCCTGCCAATGAAACACAACCTTTGGCTCGCCTTCCCCACAATATTATCTATGTGGTCCTTCCAACTGAAGTTGTTCGTAATTTTAACACCCAGGTACTTAGTTGAATTGACAGCCTTGAGAATTGTACTATTTATCGAGTAATCAAATTCCAACGGATTTCTTTTGGAACTCATGTTGATCATCTCACACTTTTCGTTATTTAGTGTCAACTGCCACCTGACACACCATACAGCAATCTTTTCTAAATCTAAGAGAACTGCTCAGATTGTCACCCAGGTCATTTATATAGATCAGGAACAGCAGAGGTCCCAGGACGATTCCCTGGGGAACACCTGATACCACTTCAGTTTTACTCGATGATTTGCTGTCTATTACTATGAACTGCGACTTTCCTGACAGGAAATCACGAATCCAGTGGCACAACTGAGACGATACCCCATAGGTCCGCAGCTTGATTAGAAGTCGCTTGTGAGGAACGGTGTCAAAAGCTTTCCGGAAATCTAGAAATACGGAATCAACTTGAGATCCCCTGTCGATAGCGGCCATTACTTTGTGCGAATAAAGAGCTAGCTGCGTTGCACAAGAGCGATGTTTTCTGAAGCCATGTAAAATTTGGGATTGGGCGGGGGAGGGGGTTGTGATAATTTCATAATCAATTACTGATCATTGAACCATCTTCTTTTATAAAGGAATTGGTGAAATATAAACAATGTGATGGTGTGGATTGCCTGAAAGTAACTGAACAATTATCTAGTAGGAAGGGTTTAGGATCCACTACAAACAGGTTCTCTGTCAAACAAAAGTTTCTTTTATCAAATTTCTTGACGTGTGTCATTGTTAGTATTTATTCCACACTAATCAACATCTTGGCTCATAAAAATCTATAGAAAATTATTTAGGATAAAGACGATGACTCACTGAAAGGCAGAGGTGCTGCGTCATTGCTAGGCATGCAAACAAGAAGTATGGAGCTTGGCTAGCTTTCGAAATGCACTTCCTTTTTCTAGTTGTAGGAAAACACACAAACACACACACACACACACACACACACACACACACACACACACACACCTGTCTCCCTACATTGTGCTCAGTCAACTGCCTGCTCTTTACCCAGTAAGAAAAACTTTTCCAATTGTTTTTCAAAATACTAATGGTTTTCTGTCATTCAAATAATGATGACATGCCAGCTTACAGGACTTTGTGGCATCAATCCCGTTCCCATAACTTGATATTAAATTTAGTGTACAGAAATCATTTTTTGTTCTAAACACAGTTATGTATAGTATGCCAATGTAATCAGAATTTAATAAAGTAATAACAAAAATTCTGGATTTTCCATCATTCAGAAGTATCCTTTGTGCTTAATTAAACATCAAAATTGCAGCTTTGTTTATTTGTGAAAAAATTTATCTACTGAATGACACTCCACAGCAACAAACTACATTACTGACAAGACATTACTTTTTAGCATATGACAGACAAAACTTTGATGCTACTTCCTAGCACACTATTTTCTTAATAAACTTTATTGCAGGCAAGATTATTTACTTTTTTCTTCTTTAACATTCTATCTTGGCATGAAGGGCAACAGTATGGCATACTGTTACTGAAAAGATAATCTACTGATATCAATAACTTTAATATTTCCTTAAAACTGAGCAAAAGACTTTATATTTTTTTCAAATACTTACACAAATGATACTCCTGTGCAAATTTTCTGTCACTTTCACATACTTACAGTTTTCTTTATCATAATCTGTCTGACAACTTTCACATTTTTGTGTATTCTGGTGTATCACTTATTTTACATCAATTATTTTGAAAGAGATTTGTTATTTCCCAAAATTTCATCTTTAATGTACTCAAGAACAAAACAGGCCACTTTTCCCAAAATTTCTACTGACAAGTCATTTGCTTCCATCCTCTTGTATTTATATAATACATGAAATTCAATCATCTCCCATCCTCTTTTGTTTATATAACACTTGAAAGTCAATCACTAAAGTTAAAAACCTCAATTATATATGTATTGAAGACAGTAGGAAGCAATTACAAACTAAGGAGATGGAGGCCAAATAGTGTGCTAACCAAAGATTAGTGAAACCCTTACTAATTCATGTGTTCACAGTAACATTGACCATGTTTCCTGTCATTTATTTTTGCTACATTAGGTGAAATTTTGCCCCCCCCCCCCCCCCCAATTCCTTTTTTTTAACACAATATACTACTTTTCACGTTTACCTCATAATCAGCTTCTAGTTACTTAAATATAACTAGCCCTGACAACTTAGGAACAGGTGTCCTTGCCTTGATTACAGTTTTCCTTTCATCATGCACACTTCTCCTTACAACATTATTTATTTTAACTTTCACTACCTGATTTTCACATACCTTATTATCAAACACACAAGTTTTAACTTTCCTCTTCAACAAGATCATTAACTTTATCAACCACTTCATATAATAACTGTGCGCAATCTGTTTCAGAATTACTTGCACTAGATTCAATAACAGGCAAATTATCTATGTTACTGCTGCTCATCAAAGACCTACATTCTTCCTCAGCTTGGCATTCAGTCACATTGTTACCTACTTTGTGAAGATTATCATTTACTAATTGCATACACTCTGCCTCATCATCACCAAAGACGTTAACATTTACAGCAAAAACTTTCTGCTCAACAAAATCATTCGTGTTAGTATCACATTCATTCACATTTTCATTTACACTGCCAGTCAGCCTTGTTTGCTTCCACTTCAGTTTTTAGTAACTCATTTATATTACTGGTAATTGTCAAAGTTTTTCACATCTTTTCCTTAATATACTAATGAGATTTGCTGAATATTTCTATTACTATTAACAAACATTCTGTTTCTGTCTCAGTGTCTACCTTAGTCACAACTAACTACTCCTCATTAACTTAACTAATAATTATCCATGGCTCACATTCTCCTTGTCATGACTTTCTTCCTCAATATAATTTATTTTACCAACAGTTTCATTCACTATCAGCACATTTGTCATTTATACCTCATTATTTTCACATTTATTTGTTTGCAGCACAATTACGTCACTGTCAGTTATTAATGAATCACATTTTTTCACCTTCACCCCTTATATAAAAATATTCATTCAAAATCTGCTCATGTTCCACATTACACTCCTTCAATGCATCATCTATTTCATCCACATCACCCATCTTCCATGACTTCTCAGCCCATTCAAATGTCACACCCTTTGGTGTTCCATAAGGTTATTCAGTCAAATTTACTTTTAAAAAAATTGTCATCCATGTATTTTATACTCATATTTTTAAAACATACTTCCTGGTCTGCAGCATCATCAACAATATTTACATAACCTGTGTCAGAAATCAGTTATTGACATTATTACAGGGACAGGACTCAATTACTTCAGCTACTACTATTACTACTATGGCGTGACCATCGGCTGGCAACCACAGTTACTGTGTGGCTGCCTCTGGCATCAGTATTATGCACACCTGGTGCCAGCCTCTAAACTGGGAACCAACACACCCTGTTAGGTGTATGGCGAATGACAACATATTCCTCCCACCCCCCAAAACCTCTCACCACCGATATGAACTGGCTTCGCTGCTAATGACGGCGAGGGTGATGTTTGGACATGGTGTTACTGAGGGGCCAGGATTTGAAACTGGCTGATGGCAAGCTCTGCCCACACCCTGGCATTCACCTTGTGAATGACCATGAACACCGGCTGAGAAACCATTCATAGGGTGCACAACCGCATCCAGAGACAGAAAAATCTTCTTGAACTGGCAATGATGCAATGCTGACTGGTGGATTCTTGGAGGTGTACATAAAAGCAGCAGGTTACAGAAGACTGGACCTCTGTAGCTGTGGTGGTGCTGTGTCAACAGCTATTGGTTTCCCAGCCAGCATGGGACCAAAGGGAGGTGAGGACAGCTGGGGCTGCAAGCTCCTATAGGCCTCTCAAGGCAAGAAATGCATGACAGGATCACACAGCTAACAGGAGCAGAGCTGATTCTGATGCTGCCTGTGCAGCCTGGACAAACCCTGTACAAGATAAAGAGAGCAACCCTAGACTTGAGTGATTACACCCCATTCCAAATGTTCATTTCTGCTGAAAATTCTGAGAAAGACATTATCATTTATGTTAAATTCAGAGTGCTATGGCAGCAGTGCTGAAAACTGCAGTGGATGCAGTATCATTCTGTGTCAGCATCCATGCAGCAGTTTCACAGGCAACTTGTTGTTGCATGGCTGGGACCAGAATGAGGACAAGAAAATCACCAAAGCTTGTTCCTGCATGTGGCAGGCAAGTAAGTTGTCCATTTGCTACTTAAATGTCCTCATGAAGCATTCTTCTCCACTGTTAGCACACGTGTGAAATGGTGCACTTCTCAGATGTTGAATGCATTGGTATCCCAAAATTGTTTAAGTCTATTGATATAAGCAGTGGTCTATTATCTGAGACTATCACTTCTGGGAGACCTGAAAGGCAAAAAAAAACTGGTGTCAGAGCTTTGATGCTATTTCCCATTGTGGTCAATTGCATCATCACAACTGCATCAAATTTGCCAGATATAGACTGGGAGACTCAAATGTTCATAATGGGTGGCAGGGACAAAGAATCCAGTGAAATTTTTTTAAGTGCTTTATCTGAAAATTACCTTGAGCAGTTAAACAGAGAACTGACTCGTGGTGATAACATATTAGACTTTCTGGTGACAAACAGACCCAAACTATTTGAAACAGTTAATGCAGAACAGGGAATCAGTGATCATAAAGTGGTTACGGCATCAATGATTTCAGCCATAAATAGAAATATTTAAAAAGGTAGGAAGATTTATCTGTGTAGCAAAAGTGACAAAAAGCAGATTACACAGTACCTGATGGCTCAACACAAAATGTTTCTCTCAAGTACAGATAGTGTTGAGGATCAGTGGACAAAGTTCAAAACCATCGTACAATATGCATTAGATGAGTATGTGCCAAGCAAGATCATAAGAGATGGAAAAGAGCCACTGTGGTACAACAACCGAGTTAGAAAACTGCTGCGGAAGCAAAGGGAACTTCACAGCAAACATAAACATAGCCAAAGCCTTGAAGACAAACAAAAATTACGTGAAGCGAAATGTAGTGTGAGGAGGGCTATGCAAGAGGCGTTCAATATATATGCAAGAGGCGTTCAATATATATGCAAGAGGCGTTCAATGAATTCGAAAGTAAAGTTCTATGTACTGACTTGGCAGAAAATCCTAAGAAATGTTGGTCTTATGTCAAAGTGGTAGGTGGATCAAAACAAAATGTCCAGACACTCTGTGACCAAAATGGTACTGAAACAGAGGATGACAGACTAAAGGCCGAAATACTAAATGTCTTTTTCAAAAGCTGTTTCACAGAGGAAGACTACACTGTAGTTCCTTCTCTAGATTGTCGCACAGATGACAAAATGGTAGATATCGAAATAGACGACAGAGGGATAGAGAAAGAATTAAAATCAATCAAAAGAGGAAAGGCCGCTGGACCTGATGGGATACCAGTTTGATTTTACACAGAGTACGCGAAGGAACTTGTCCTTCTTGCAGCGGTGTACCGTAGATCTCTAGAAGAGCGAAGCGTTCGAAAGGATTGGAAAAGGGCACAGGTCATCCCCATTTTCAAGAAGGCACGTCGAACAGATGTGCAGAACTATAGACCTATATCTCTAACGTCGATCAGTTGTAGAATTTTGGAACACGTATTATGTTTGAGTATAATGACTTTTCTGGAGACTAGAAATCTACTCTGTAGGAATCAGCATGGGTTTCGAAAAAGATGGTCATGTGAAACCCAGCTCATGCTATTTGTCCACGAGACTCAGAGAGCCATAGACATGGGTACACAGGTAGATGCCGTGTTTCTTGACTTCCGCAAGGTGTTTGATACAGTTCCCCAGAGTTGTTTAATGAACAAAGTAAGAGCATATGGACTATCAGACCAATTGTATGATTGGATTGAGGAGTTCCTAGACAACAGAACACAGCATGTCATTCTCAATGGAGAAAAGTCTTCCGAAGTAAGAGTGCTTTCGGGTGTGCCGCAGGGGAGTGTCATAGGACCGTCGCTATTCACAATATACATAAATGACCTGGTGGATTACATCGGAAGTTCACTGAGGCTTTTTGCAGATGATGCTGTGGTGTATCGAGAGGTTGTAACAATGGAAAATTGTAGCAAAATGCAGGAGGATCTGCAGCGAATTGACGCATGGTGCAGGGAATGGCATTGAATCTTAATGTAGACAAGTGTAATGTGCTGCAAATACATAGAAAGATAGATCCCTTATCATTTAGCTACAAAATAGCAGGTCAGCAACTGGAAGCAGTTAATTCCGTAGATTATCTGGGAGTAGGCATTAGGAGTGATTTAAGATGGAATGATCATATAAAGTTGATCGTCGGTAAAGCAGATGCCAGACTGAGATTCATTGGCAGAATCCTAAGGAAATGCAATCCAAAAACAAAGGAAGTAGGTTACAGTACGCTTGTTCACCCACTGCTTGAACACTGCTCAGCAGTGTGGGATCCGTGCCAGATAGGGCTGATAGAAGAGATAGAGAAGATCCAACGGAGAGCAGCACACTTTGTTACAGGATCATTTAGTAATTGCAAAAGCGTTACGGAGATGACAGATAAACTCCAGTGGAAGACTCTGCAGGAGAGATGCTCAGTAGCTTGGTACAGGCTTTTGTTAAAGTTTCGAGAACATACTTTCACCGAAGAGTCAAGCAGTATATTGCTCCCTCCTATGTATATCTCGTGAAGAGATCTGAGGATAAAATCAGAGAGATTAGAGCCCACACAGAAGCATACTGATAATCCTTCTTTCCACGAACAATTCGAGACTGGAATAGAAGGGAGAATCAATAGAGGTACTCAGGGTACCCTCTGCCACACACCGTCAGGTGGCTTGCAGAGTATGGATGTAGATGTAGATGTAGATGTAGATGGGAATTTGCTGTAAGAATCTGCATCCATTAGCCAACAGGTGTTCCAAAATGGACCAGCAGTATAAACATGTATTCTCTGCCAAGGATTGCAGGTCTTGGGCCAATCAGAGAACAAGGTGGAGCAGCCTGGTACCCCAGACCTGCTTGATAATGATAGTCAACTGTTCAATCTGTGGGTCCATCCCAATCTATGTACATTGGTGTCGGGCGAGCTGCCTTTGTAGGCACTATGCCCCAATGGCCTTGGTGCAAGAGACAAATAACTGTGGATGTATCACATGTGATTGGTCACTACCCAAGTAAAGCAGAATGACACTCTGCTGTACAGACAAGCCATGCCAAAGTGTAAAGTATCAGCAAATATCTGGATTGTGAGCAGCTTTGACAGTGTGTGGCTAACTGATGTGGATGTATTGAAGCAGAATTTATTGAATGGGATCTGCAGCTATCACCTGAGCAATCCAACAATGATTGATGGGGAATCCATCGAGAGTTTCACAGTCCCACAAGTGAACATGAAAACAAGAGTCTTCAAATGCATCAAACACTGTATTATTGCCAACTGGTAAATGATAGAGGGTGTCTGTATTGGAATCTTTGGCTGTCAGTCAGTAGATAATTTCATACCTCGAATTTTACAATATCTAAGACCAGTGTTGCTGCTTCTGCTCTGCGCATGATGGGACTGGCCTGGAGGGGCTCAAATGTCAGTGACTTGTGATTTGTTGCCAAGTAAGACTTCCTTCCATACAGATAGTGGTGGAATTTTCTCACACCATAGATAATGTCAGAGCTTATATCTCTAGTTGGGAATAAGTGCACTGAGCATTGGTCTAGAACTTAGATGCAAAAGCATTTGGTCTACCCACAGATCCTACTCTGTGCAATAGCACCACACCAATTCTGTATGAAGAAGCATTGACACTGAGCACAACTGGTCTAGCAGGATCAAAATGCATTAATCATCAATTATTCAATAAAGCACTATTCAGTTTTTGAATAGCAGTTTGACACTCCTGAGGCTATTCAAAAAGGATATTATTCCTGCATAATCTGTGCAAAGGAGCCACAATCTGCAACACACTCAGAATGAAATGAGTGTAGTAAGTGAGTTTTCCTAGTACAGCTAAAAGTTCACTTACACTGCAGGTGCTGGAGATCATGAATGGCAGTTAGATGAGACTGCTAAGGGTGGGCGCCCTGAACATTGATTTTATGGTCTAAATAATCAATTTCAGTTTGAGAAAAAGAACACATGTCTTTGTTGCACATGAGCCCAACAGTAGAGACAACTTGAAGTAAACTTTCAGATTAGAGAGATTTCCTCAACAGTACAGCATGAAACAGCAATATATTCTAAATAATTCATATACGAAGACACTGTAGCAGTCAGCCTTTCACGGTAGCACTGAAAAATTGTAGGTGCTGGAGCTCTGCAAAATGGCAAACATATAAACTTGAATAACCCACGTGGGTGTTGATACCAAAAAATTATGAGACTCCTTGTGCAATTAAATCTGCAAATAGGCATTCTGTAACTATTTTATAGAAGTAGCAACCAGCTACCAGATAATCCACCAGTCCATCAATCTTTGGTAACAGAAATGAGTCAGTCACTGTCTGAGAGTGTACTGTTGACTTGAAATCAGTACTCAGTCTTAATTTGCCGCATGGTTTCTTGATGGCTACTTGCAGTCAACTACAGCATTATCATAATGGTCCTGTGGCTAAATTAATTGTTTCAAACGTAGGGCCATGCCTAAGTATTTGTTCCCTGACTCTAAAGTCAGACACATTCTGGGTGATAGCATCTCAAACCATGGGTTCTGTAATATTTACCAAATTCACACTGAAGCTTGCAGTACCTGGTAAGACCTTGTAAATCAGCTACCCTCTGTTTATTACTTGATGAGGTTGTCTATGTAATCTGAAAAACTTGTAATAAGCAGCATGCACATTCACTTGTGCATGAGTCTTGTCTAACACAACAATGAAATCCTCACAGTCTATACTTTTTGGACAGGCAATGGGAAAAAGTTTTCATCCCAGCCTGTATACTAGGACACCTACAGTTGCCAAAAAATGTGGTTTTATTTCCTTGTCTTGAATATGATGTGCAGAAAAATGGATGTTGAGCTAAACGTGGTATCTGCTGTCAGTTGAACGCAAAGGACTGTGGTGCACAGATAGATGTTGCTTGTTATGACATTGATTGGGGTGCTGAAAGTGACACCAAAGTGCACCAGTTTTATCATTTCTTCCATAAGCTTTTGAATTTGCTGAGCCTGCAATTGAATAAGTTAGTTTAGAGATAGTTCTTGCAGTATACTGATCATGATTTAATACACAATAAACACTGAATAGAAACAAAATTTAAACAGTGGGGCTGTAAAGAAAGTCTCAAAAGCAATGCGGCAGACAAGCACGATGCTTGTCCAAGAATCTGCAAGAAACACACACCAGCTTCAATGTTGCAGACTTTCTGTCTGACCAAGGCACAAATCCACCAATTAACATGCAGACAAAGGACCGGATTTGTTACATTTCGTAGTGATGTGTTCTAAGACAGAAAGCAGGGAAAGAGAGACACAACAACAGTTAGGTAAAAATTATTTAGTTAACTTCATTGGGTTGCAATGGATCATAAGTGCAGGCAAATACTATGTACAATCCTGAATTAACCAAGTCTATGACCAAGTCTGTATTCAGGCTGTAGTACCACTAGGGAGATGAGTATCTGCTGGAAGATAGCTAGTGGTGGCCTCTTATACTCTTCAATAGCAGCACTGCTGCAACGAGTGATGGAGGCATGTTCTTGGAGCAGCCATTGATTGGCAGCCACACGTACCGTGTGGCTGCCTCTGGTGGCAGAGCTCTGAATGTCTGGTGCCAAGCTCTGAACTAGAAACTGGCATGGTGTCTGTGGTGAACACCACCACACAATGAATGTTAACATTTGTGCGTTTTACGGAAAATGTTAAAGGTTAATAAGTTATAAAAGTATACAGAACCCTGTTATGATTTCATGTTGAGGATACACTAGCTAGGAGTATCACATCCATCTTGAAAATAATTTTACATTATGTTAAATTATGCAAAATCTTAATCGGTGACTTGATTAAGTATTCAGGGTTGTGATCAATTCTAAGAAAATATAGCAGCAAAAATTCAGTATCAAAGTTCAGAATATAGCAAATAAAGAGGTAAAACTGGCAATGAAAATCATGATAAGAAATATTTTATGGAGATGGAGCTGTACAGCTGTAATGAATGTTAAGGACTGTAACAGTATATCTAATTAGAGGTGATCAATTTTGGTCTAGGATCAGACCATCACTGGGTCCAAAAACTATTTCAGCTATGCATTTTTGTTATTGGAGTGACTGTTATCAGATGTACTTTGTTCCATCATTGATATTAGCTGGATGTGCCTGATTCCCTTGCACAGAACATATATGAGGTAAAAAATGAAATGTCGTGTGATGAGGGCCTCCCGTCGGGTAGACCATTCGCCTGGTGCAAGTCTTTCGATTTGACACCACTTCGGCGACTTGCGCGTCGATGGGGATGAAATGATGACGATTAGGACAACACAACACCTAGTCCTTGAGCGGAGAAAATCTCCGACCCAGCTAGGAATCAAACCCAGGCCCTTTGGATTGACAGTCTATCGCGCTGACGTATATGAGGTTAAATTGACACAGTGTTTATTTATTTATTTAGCCATCTGCAGACATATTAAAATGTATAGATGTTGTCCATTTGTGTACATTCACATATTTATACAGTGTTTCGTTACATGTAGTTAAACATCTTGAGACATGAGTTACCTACAATAATTTTTGCCCCTCTTCAATACATTACATATAGTTAAACATTGTGAGATAAAATCATTTACAATCACTTTTAGAAATAATTCACTTGTAATGTAAAAAACGGTGTTTCTGCAAATAAAATTTACGATTTTTCATAAAGCAATAAATTTTATCTGTTTCTTATATTTTCTGTGGCAGTTTATTATACATTATTATACCTTCATATAAGGAACTATTTTGAGTCTTATATTTATTTTTCTGGTCTAGGTGAAGACAGTGACTTGTTCTTGTACTATAGTTACAAAAACTGCTATTTCTTGACATAAATTATGGTTTGGAATATAAATTCACAAGGAACAGTTAGAAGTTTTAACATTTTGAAAAGTTCTCTGTGGTGGGCCCTCTTACTGCTTTTTATTATAATTCTTATTGCTTTGTTTTGCATTTTAAATAAAGTTTGTAAATTCTGAGCACTGTATCCCCAGAAAATTATACCATAACTGATTACTGAATGAACATAACTAAAGTATACAGTTCTCAGACATTCATCTCTGCATGAGGATGCAAGGACTCTAAGTGCATAAAAAGATGTGGATATCGTTTTTGAGAGTTTCATAGCATTTTCATTCCACTCCATTTGGCTGTTAATAAGCAACACTAAGAATATTGTTGTGGGTACATCAAATGCCTTAGACAGGACTATGAAAAGTCTAGTTACATAACTGTTCTCATGTAGTGCTTCTAAAACTGTTTTGTCATTGTGGATTCTGTTCCTCTACAAGGTCTGAAACCATACTGGTCATTGCAGAGCACATTGGATTTGCTTAGATAGATCATAATCCTGTTTTTCATCATTGTCTCTATAACTTTGGAAAAGGGTGATAATAGGACTATTGGTCTGTATAGTTCTTAATGTTTTCTACCTTACCTTTCTTGTGAACTAGTGAAATTTTTGCATGTTTCAGATAGTCAGGGAAGCAACCAGTTTTGAAGGACTCATTTCTAATTTCTGTTAGTGGAGCTTTGATACTATTTATGCATTTTTTCAGCCCACACATTGGGTGTTATTGTTCTGTAATTGCCTTACAACATTCCATACTTCCTCCTCAGTAGTTGGAAGCAATACGATTGAGTGAGCTATATGCTTCTGTGTTGGTTGATTAACACTTTTTGGAAAAATTTTCTGTAACTTTGTTGTGGTGCTGCTAAAGTAGATATTCACATAATTTGCTAATTTATTTATTTATTTATTTATTTATTTATTTTTTATTTTTTTTATTACTTGTTACGTTTTTCTTGTTCTTGATTGTGTGTTTGTACGCCTCTGCTTCACAGTTCCTGTTTCTTGTTTCACTACAGTCCATGTGGCTTTACTTTTATTATTACCTAAATTCATCAACTTATCACTGGCTGATTTATTTGCAGTATTGGGTATCCTCCTGTAGATCCTTTTGTAGTGGTACAAAAAATCCTTTTTAGTAAAGTTTAGGAATTTACAAGTTTGAGCAGATTTTCTAATTCCTTTAGTACTTCATTTATTTTCAGTGGCTGTTCCAATAGGAATGTTTCTTCAAATTTTAGTTTAAACTCAGACATGAAATTGGAGAATTTCCTATTCACTTCTGTTTCTGTATCCTTCCCTACTTTCATGTGTTAACTGTAGGGAAAATACTTGCAAACCTGATGGAGAGTAGACTCTTTTATATACACACAGTTTGGATTCCTTTTTCTACACAAGCTTTTACTTTTACAAAATGACATAGATGGTCTGACAGTCCCAGATTTTTAACAAGTACATCACAGTTTTCTCTGCCAACATCTGTAGCTACATGGGCAATGGTAGATGTTGAATGTGTGGTTATACTTGTTACACAGCTGATTAGTGATGACATTCCAAAACTATGGAGGATATTCAGAAATGTGTTAGTGCTGTCATCTGTTTTAGCTGTATTTATGTTAAAGTCCCCGCACAGAAGAATATTATGTTTCAAGAGTCAATGCAACTATCTCTGTTGCTAACACTTCAAAGTCTTTGTCTACCCTTAACAAGATAAAATCATTTCTGACTTTAAATTCAATACCGTTCTTAACATAAATACATGATCCTCCACCTTTTATTGTGTTTCTGCAATATGAATAGGCTTGGACATATGAGAGTAAATTAATATATAAGATTTCATTTTCTTTGCACCAGTGCTCTGTGACGCAGATAACCAAGCTGTCTAAGAATTGTAACTCGACTTCCAGCTGATGCATTTTGTTTTTTACCCACTGAAAATTTTGGTGGAGTACTGTTAGACATTTAATGTTACTTATTTTGGTGGCTTCTGTTTCATCATGCCCGCAGTTAAAAAATCCTTCAGATGGGAAGGAGGCATTCTTTTCCGTCAGCTTGCTGCCCTGTGGGTGGTTGTTTCCATGTCTGTTGCTGCTCCTACTATTGTTGTGATTACTTCTGTTACTGTTGTCTGTGATCCTGCTGTTGACAGGGATGCTGGTGTATGCATTTCTGCCCTGATTATTGTTTCTACAGCTCCATTTGGTGTTACTGCAGTTGGTTGTGTTTTTTCTTCTGCTGCTATTT
Source organism: Schistocerca gregaria (assembly GCF_023897955.1). NCBI lineage: Eukaryota > Metazoa > Arthropoda > Insecta > Orthoptera > Acrididae > Schistocerca > Schistocerca gregaria. Next base: position 276,213,892 of record NC_064925.1, on the reverse strand, counting down.
TTGTAGGTGTTCTCACTTGTGATGAGATGGTTTCTCTGTTATAAGTTGGTACAATGATAGGCATGTTGTTATTTGTGCACATCATTTCAGCCATCACATTTATTCTAAACCTATGAACTTTTTTCCATGAATATTGAAATACATACTATGCCTGGTGAAGTGTTTCCTTTCCGAGAATTGCACATCTAGGAAGTTGACCTTAATAAATTCATGATTTACACATGACGTTTCTGTTAGGTCATATCTGTGCAGTATTCAAGTCACTATTACAATTTCATTTCTCACTGTGTCCAGGGCTTTCCTTAAGTCATGGACAGCATTTTTTAATTCATCGCCATAGACATCATTTGCACCGCCAATTATGACCAAAAACCAAGTTTCCTGTGTAGCTTTATGACACTGTAAGTTCCTTACAACTTCATTCATAGGGGCCCCTGGTTTCACATAGCTGGTAGCTCTAAGATTGTGTTTGTTTTGTGAGATTGCAACCTTGACTATCTGAATAAACAACTAATTTGGATTTCCTAAGATACATATTTCTACCATTACTGCCTTTTGGGGCAGTGCTATTGCTACATGTTCATATATCAGCAGCACCTTTTAGGTGGCAATCAATAGCATTAAAGTCTTCCTCATTTTCTTTTCCACTGTCTAGAATGGCAAAGTTGTTCTATGTTACTGATGGAGCACAAAACTTTCCCAGAACTGTTCCCTGGTCAGTGTGTGGTCCTCCTTCATCACCTGGTACTTGCACATTTGAGCACTCACAGTTGGCATTCTGGCAAACTTCCATGAGGTGAATGATATGATCAGAAATAGCTAAGCAACAGCCCCTGGCAGTACCCATACACTTCATCAGAGGGAAACACATAAAAAAATGGTCGAAGCATTGTCTCAAAACAAAGATTTTACTTGTCAATCTTCCAAGAATATTTGTCAAGCTTGTGCGTTGGTCACCTGACCATTGTGGTGCTACTTGCTCAGGTGCATATGTGACTGTATACTTTCTTTAGTGTTGGACCTATTAAACTTACTTTATTCTACAATTTCCCACAATGAATACTCAGACCCCTTCCCTGATCTTCAAATTTTTTCTTGAATGAAACAATAACACTGACCAATCTACACTTCATTTAATATGATCTCACATACATATCTTTAAATTAGCTGCCAACACCAATGCTTCTGTTTAGTCATTCAAGTATTAATTACTCAGTGCTCAGATACAACCTATACCAAAGTTACAGCACAACTGCTTCCAAAACAGCTGACCAAACTACTCCCTTTTCTTCATATCAATCCACTTGATATTTTTGTATATACAATCTGGAAATTTCAGTGCTCTTCCTCAGTGATGTGACACACTCCAAAGAGGCCCTGTTTCTGTGCTGAAGAAGGTATTTCTTCTTGGCAAACTCTCCAAAATGGCTGCTACCACCTTTCCACACTGAAGACAAGTGTTGTCCCCAAATGCATTGTTCCACTTGCTCATGAAAATTAAACAGCCTAACAACAACTGAGAATTGCATTTGCCCATTTCTACTTTGAGAGTCTTTTGTCAATAAGAAGTGTGTTATAATGTGCCTGACTCCCTTGCAGTGGTGCTAGAAAAGCATGCTATTATTGAACAAACAACATATGCAAACTGAATACCACCACAAAAATGAATTTACTGCAGGAGGAACTGTTTATATAAGGAAATCCGAGTTACACTAATGTACGCAGTTCCCACATGGTTGAGTGATGCAGTACATGCCAAGAAGAGTTGTTTTATAACATTAGAGTAGTACAGAATATAAAATAATTTTTGGATGGAAAATCTTGAATTTTGCAGCTCTTTTCGGTGGTATTAATTTATTCTCTTCATCTGAAATAAATTTTGTTCCTTTTCCAGTGACTTCCAAGTAATGTTATATTCACTATTCTTTTCACCTGAACTGGTTTGCCTAAAAGGCAATTTGCACAGAAAGATGGGACCCATTGTTTCCAAGAAAAAGTGTCTCTACAGTAGGTCTGAAATGCCCTTTATATTCTCCATACTGTTGTGACTAAGAGAATCTTCTGATTTCTTGACAGAAAGTCAAGCCTATCATAATAACATTATGAGATTCTGCTTGAGTCATATGCTCATCCTGACCAATAATTTTTTGATTTAATGTCATACACATGTTTGTATTTGATCTGTGAAACATCAAATCCTGCATTGCAATAAAAACAAGTAATTATTCTTGATAAAATACGAGCAACTCTTCTTCATTCATCCATCTTCATATTGTTCTTTTGTAAATTATTCCACTATGTAAGCTTTTTATGTTTCTCAGCATAGAAATTGATAGGTGCTCTGAAATATAATTCTGCATCCATAACAATGTTTAGAGATTACATTTAGTTTAAGGGTTCTGTAAATTAGACTTCTTGTGATCATTATTTAATATTTCTGTTTGCTTTTTTAAAATGAGAATTTGTGCTTTCTTTACTTAGCCCCACAAAATTTGCTCATTAAATTTGAAAAAAAATATAGCCTTGCTTATAAGTATTCACTGTGAAGCCCTCTGCTAACAACACAAAGTTCAATTAATACTAAAAAATTTGTTGTTTCATTGGCTTCTACTGGATATGACTTCCACCTTTCTGTTGAACTTCCTTCTCCTACTGCCTCTCAGAGAAAATTCTAAACCCACCTCCATAGCCAAGGTTGCTAACACACGCTTGTGCAGTTGTGCTCAACAGAGGGATAAGCTGGTTTTAATCTTGGTGGTGGGAAAAATTTTCACTGCCAGCATTTGGCTGGCAAGGTGAGGAGAGATGGTGTAATGCAGTATGTTGTATTAAAATAAACAAAAAACTAAAAATTATAATAATTACTAAACACTTGCACTGTTCCTACAGGAAAATAACAGAAGTTCAGCACCAACATACCGTAAGTTTGAATTTGAGCAAACCCTGGAAGGTACAGCAGAATCCTTGGCACGTTACAGGACTACTGCACCTGTTTTTGGATCTTCTGGTACTGGTCTGGGAACAGTTATTTCAGGAGTGAAGTAAGAGCTACTTTCATACACAATCCATGATAGCAGTATGTACACTGGTCTTTGATTGCTAGAGTTTTTTTTATATATTTACTTTCACAATAAGCTTTAATCATCAATGATCATCTTTAGATCGGCTAAAAGACAAAGAACAATGTGCATGTGTAATTATAAGTGAAACAGCATACCATGACTAGAAATTATTAGCAGTAACATCTACATTGAATGTGAAATGACAACAATATGAGAAACAAAATAATATCATTGTTGTACACTATATGAGTGTTAACAGATATTATCCTGTTTCCTATTTATAATGCGTTACTGCTTGTCATGCAGCTTTACAATGCACACTGCTATTTACCATGTAGCTAACTACAAGTTTAAATCATCAAATCTAGATAATCAGATTACTGTTGAAGGATTGAATAACAAAATATATTTTCTATTTTTGTTTGATTTGGTAGAGAGTCCCAGTTGCTTGCTTTGTGTTAGGTGGAAACTCATTGAGTACCTTTGCATCAGAGTGCATAAATGCTTCCCAACCCTAGATATGAAGTCAAATCTTACAGCATATCTGTTTTTTTTTCCTTGCATTAAAATTTGATCACTCAAATTCAAGTTCTTATCAATAACAGAAATCATTAAGAAGTAAATTTATGGGAAGTGACTGTGAGAATATCAAGATCACAAAAAATGATTTTGCAGTATGATTGGTTATCCACCTTATACAATATTCTTATTGTTTGATGCTGATGAATAAAATATTTTATTTAGGTACTGGTACTTGAAATTAAACACCCTAAATCATCATTCTAATGATGATGTAAATAAAATAGAAAGAAACTTCCACATGGGAAAAATATATTAAAAACAAAGATTCCAAGACTTACCAAGCGGGAAAGCGCCGGTAGATAGGCACTATAAATAAAACACACAAACACACACACAGAATTTCTAGCTTTCGCAACCGATGGTTGATTCTTCAGGAAAGAGGGAAGGAGAGGGAAAGACGAAAAGATGTGGGTTTTAAGGGAGAGGGGAAGGAGTCATTCCAATCCCGGGACCAGAAAGACTTCCCTTAGGGGGAAAAAAGGACAGGTGTACACTCGCACACACACACACATATCCATCCGCACATACACAGACACAAGCAGATATTTGTAAAGCGCTGGTATGTTGATAGACACACAAACAAACACACACATACACACAAAATTCAAGCTTTCACAACGAACAGTTGCTTTACAAAAAGACAAAAAGAAATTGACTTTTTTAAAGAGAAACATGCAAAACTGAGCTTGTACATTCATTTTTAAATGGCTTTAAAATATAAGTCTTTGCGAGATTAAGACTTAAACTGTTTGCTGTGAACCAATTGCAGGGCTTTTCAGCAGTCATCTGAGCTGTGTGTAGCAAGATTGAATTGGAATCTTGATTAGTAAGTTTATGTCATCAGTAAACATTACAACTATTGAATCATCCTTGAAAGTAATTGGAAGAAATTTATGGACGTTAAGAACAAGAGTGGACCCATTACTGACTCTTGTTGAGCCCCATGTTATTGGGGCACATTCTAAACTTAGTTTCATCCCTGTGACACAGTCTGTCCATATGACTCTCTGCTTTTTTTATGCAAGTGGGATCATGAGGTGGATGTCTCTATAACCATAACTTTTCAATTTGCCAAGTAGAACTTAGTGCTCCATACAAACAAAGGCTTGCTCAGCATGATTGAGTACAACACTGGTGCTACACAGAAAAATTTGTCACAAAATTTTAAAGCTACTGAAAGGAGTAATTAGAGGTCTGTAATCAGAGGTGGCTTTCTTAGCTCTACTTTTGTGGATGGATGTTACTACAGCATATTTAAGTCTGCCAGGAAATCTGCCTGGGGCATTCTACTGATTCCAGAGACAGCTTAAGAAAAATCTATCAAGCCAGCTCAAGATTATAATATGTGCTTGAATCACCATCATAGACTGCATAATTACTACTCTTTGGTCACCAGGCAAATCCTATGATTTATTTAGGGCTTGTTATTTTTAAGCTGATCTCAGTTGGTGGTGCACACACTTTTTGCTTAAGTAACACATCTGTATTTTGTTATTTATTAGTGGGTATAATATTTGTACCAATTATATGGAAATAATCATTGAATTTGTCACCAATGATTTCAGTATAATTTGAAGAAATTTATGGACGTTAAGAACAAGAGTGGACCCAATACTGACCCTTGTTGAGACCCATGTTACTGGGGCTCATTCTGAACTTAGTTTCCTCCCTTTGACACAGTCTGTCCATATGACTGTTTTATGGAGACTTAGTATAATTTGGATAATTTGTTGGTTGCTTGATTAATAATGTACTAAATTGTCTTTGTTTTATTTTTGGATGTTTTATTTCATGAGTGTAATGGATGCATTTTGCTTCTTGATAACAGACTGAAGGATTTACAGCACTGGTGTAAATGGGAGTTTCAACTCTTGACTACAACTTATTCTCTGTATTATGTGGAATTCTCTCTTACAAGAAGAAGATATTTGAATTCAAACAGTTATCAGTTTCTTATACTTACTTCTTTTCAGTTTTACCCTTGCATATATTGGCAGAAAAGTAGATTCTAAATACGGTACAGATGTATTTAATGCAGAATTAAGTTTTCTCACCTCACTGTTTGCTTTACAAATCTCTTCTGATATTTCTTCAAACAATTTCTCTCTAAAAACCATGATCAAGTCACCGTTTACAATTCTCTGAATTATGAGTTGTGGGTTATATATCTCATGATGTACATCTGCCGTCCATGTAGTTTGTGTACAGGAGACATGTCAGAAATTTAAATCATAGTTACAATAGTGTTTACATTAATAAATAATAATATAACTCTAAAATGATGTTTTTATGAACAGTTAGATAGATATACATAATGGGAATGTAACAAGTATTTTTTGTATTGTATTTCATTGATCCAAGTAATTATAATAAGTTGGAAAGCATTTCAGAATCACTGCCCAGCATAGCTTTCTTTTCAGTAGAACTAAATTCATCTGCATTAACTTATTCCTCTTTAATTTATCATAAATTTTCATTCCCATGTATTGAGAGGTGCCTGTGCATACAGTTTGACATGATGGGTGGGAAGCTTGAAGTTTTCTTTATTTCTCATATCATGTGTGAACATAATGGTTTCCCTCAAATAATTTCTGTATGATATGCAAAAAGGCAATAATCTCATAAATATATAGGGGGTGGGATAGTTAATGTTTGAAGTTTTCTTGATAATGGGTGACATGGTTCTTCATTACGTACAATGCAGATGTTCTGAAGAACTTTGATCTGTATCTTCAGTGTCCATTCTATGTCAGTCAAGTTTCCACAAAAAACAGTACCATCCCTAATACTAGTTTCAAAGTAAGTTGAATATGCAACTTTTCATGCATCCATGTCAGTTGCAGTTGATAATGTTTGCATTGTAAATGCAAAGCTACTCAGTTCATTTGATAGGTACTTAATGTGCACCTGCCAGCTCTAATTTCTGACCAAATTTAATTTTAAGAATTTGAATGATTTGGGTTCTTCCATATCTTGATAGTAGTGAACAATCTTAACATTTTGACTATTTGGTTTTGAATTGCATCATGCGAGTCTTAGGTTTGTTTATATTCAACCCAATTATCTGAAACCAAGTTTTTAACGTACTAAAACTAAACTAAAAATGTCTAGTTGTCAATAATAACTTCTGCAGTTATGGACATAGTCTGTTTATAAATATATGAACATTAATAAGAGTTTAGGAATAAAGATAAATTATACACAACATTAAAAATCCTTGATGGAGTACAAACCTTTATCTATTAACAATTGCTTTAATTTTGCTTAAATACATTTCCATTTAATATTTTTATGTTATTTGGCAGTCTAATAAAAATGTCTTCCAGCAGAAAATTTATTACCAAATTGTATGTGGTAGTCCTCTCTTTTTCTTGTATAATCATCATGGATTTCACTATTGATTATACTATGCTCCATATTTTCTTTTACAAACAGTATAGTTCTGGAAACATACAATGAATACATTATTAGTATGATATACTTCATGACGTGTTCTCTACAGGGCTGACATTTACTAATATGAGCTTCTTCTGCTTCTTCTTCTTCTTTTGTTCTGGCCATCTTAGAACCACAGTAATTCAGTTCAGCTTTATTTCTTCTGGTCTTTCTTTTTTCCCAATAATCTTTCATTCTCATACTTTTCAACCTTCTTCATTCTTCTGTCCAAGATAATTTTGTTCTGGATCTCATTCTGTCCTTGAAAGCTTTGAAGGCCTGATTTTTTAATTTAAAAATCACCCTGTTGTATATTTCTGGTCTCTGCATTCTCATTACTTTCAGATCTCTTTGTATCTCTTGGATCCACGATACTTTGGTTTTCTTGTTCATCAGAAATTGTATGATTCGTCATGTTAACCTCTCCTGTTCCATTCTGAGGATATGTCCAAAGAATATGCTCCTTCTTTTCCTGATTATGTCAGAAATTTTTTCTATCTTGGTATACAGTTACTGGTTGGCTCAGTTTCTAAATTGACCATCTTTTGTTCTTTGAGGTTCTGATATTCTCCTGAGAATCTTTTGTTCTATCAGTTCTAGCCTCTTGATCACTCTGGTTCTTGCTAAGGTAAGAGTTTCTGATGCTGCATATAGAGCTTCATGGCGGGTCACTGTTTGGTAACGTTTCAATTTTGCATTTATCAAAATATTCTTCTTATTGTAAATGTTGATAGTTTATATGCTAAGTTCATTTTGTTTATTCATGCTCCCATTGCTTCTTTTGTGATCTATCCATTCTCCAAGGTATTTGAATCTCTCCACCCTCTGAATTTTCCCCCTTCTATTGTCTTACATCTAGGAGCTATCATGATCTTTGTGATATATTGAATCTTCTCGATAGAGATCTGTAGGCTTGCTTTAGCTGCCTATCTCTGCAGTTCTATGGTTTGGTTAAGTGCCTCTTCTAGTGATTTGAACAAGATCACAATGTCATCTGCGAATTCTAGACAATTTACCCATACTCCTTTATTCTTATACCCCAGTTGTATTCCACCATTTCTTTCATTTCTCATCACCACACTCTTATCAACTTACTGAGGACACAATTAAAGAGCATAGGGGAGAGTCTGTCTCCATGTGTCACCCCCGTTTTAATCTTAAAGGCCTATGACAGCTTTCCTCTTAACTTGACTTTGGATGTTATATTGCTTAGGATCTGTTAACCACTTCACTGGATTTTCTATCTAAATTCATCCCTCCTAAAATTTGGAACAGTGTGTGTCTGTCTACAGAATCATAGGCTTTCTTGAAGTCTATGAATGTAAACATGAACTTCTTGTTCCTCTTTTTTTGATAAGCAGTTATCAGTTTTAGATTCATGATCTGTTCTGCACATGATCTTTCCATTCTGAAGCTTCCTTGGTACTCATCAGTTTGTGGATTTAGTTGTTCTTCCACTCTATTTAGTGGTGCTTTTGAGAATACCTTATAGGTCACAGGTATTAAATAAATTCCCCTGTAGTTCCCAGGTTCCATCTTACTGTCTTTCTTGTGTATAGGATGTATTAGTGCTGATGTCCAACCTTCTGGAAGCTGCTCTTCTTCCAAAATTTTTCATATAATTTGTTAGTTCTATGATCACATTCTCATACTTTAAGAGTTCTGCAATTATCCTGTCTTCCTCAGGTGCTTTGTTATTTTTCAATGTTCTTATAATGTTCTTAGCCTCTTCTATAGTTGGTGGTTCCCAGTCAGAGTTTGGTTCATTCTCATTGTAATTGAATGTCTTGGGTGACACCTCATAATTGAGGAGGTCTTCAAAATATTCCACCAAGATCTGACTGTTTTTCAAGTCTCCATACACTGTCTTTCCTTCTTTATTCTTAAAGCTGAGGTTTGGAGGATCATATCACTATTACTATGATATACTTCATGAGGTATTCTCTACAGGACTGACATTTACTAATATTCACTATTATATTAAGTGCTCTTTTCTGGACTCTGAAAGTCCTATCCATGTATACTGATGGCGTCTCACCCCCCCCCCCCCCCCCTCCCAAATCTTGATACCATATTGTAGGTGGGAGTGTATAATTACAAAACAGATTTGTCTTAAGATAGATGATGGTATTATGCTCGAAATATAATGTAAATGGATAGATTAAAAAAATCTACTCACAAGCAGTGGCAGGGGAACATAAACACAAAAGGATTTAACTTTTACAAGCTTTCGGAGCCAGTGGTTCCTTCTGATAGAAGAGTTGAAGAGGAAGGAAGAGGGGAAAAGGAAAAGGACTGGAGAGGTTTAGGGAAAGGGGTACAGCTTATAAAAGTCATCCAGAATCCTGGGTCAGGGGAGGCTTACCGGACGGGATGAGAAGGAAAGACTGTTTGTTGCGGACTGCACCGGACGAGGTTTGAAAACCTGCAAGCTTAAAGGTGGAAGACAGGGTAATATGGAAGAGAGAGATTACTACTAAAGCATAATGCAGGCGTTAACAAGAGTGAAAAGCTAAGTTCATTGTATGTAACAGAGGTGAGAGAGGGACAGTGAAAAATAGAAAAGCCAGAAAATGAAAGATGTAGAAAACTAAAATGGAGTGAAGAAAGGAGTAGTTACTGTGAATAAATGCTGAGACATCTCTTTGAGAAGCACCCCTCCTCAAAATATTGATTAGGTATTTTTAACTTATTATGGCATAATGAGTAATCCATTAAATTTCATGCATGCAGCCATGTAAATATTGCTTTTTCCATTGATATTTCGGCAATGTACCATCTGGCCATCCAAAGATACACATGCTTACTACATCCAGATAAGTCAGCTGTGACAGAACATTGTATGGATATGGGTCTTTCAATGAACTACAGTGATGTGAAGATTGTAACATCCATGTCTTCCATTTGGATTCTATTTTCAAGGAACCCACAGAAATTAGATCAAACAACTTAATAAATAGAGATAATGGTTTTAATTTGAATAAGTCATGGAATATGGTTCTTGGATTAAACTGCAGAGAAGCTATGAAAGTGTTACCACCACCTAACTAACAAACATTTATAAGTGAAGCAAATGTCTGAATGCTTTCACCACTGGTGGCACATGCGTAAGTGCACCTCTTTGCTGCTGACCAGCATCTGTGACCTGCATGTGTAGTACCACCATGGTGGAGTGTATAAGGCCATGCTTGGCACCTTGCTGGCAGTCTGGTGACTGACTCTGAGGATAGCCAGATGGTATGTGGTTGAAAAGTCAGAGGAAGAAGTAATATCTGGGCAGCTGCATGCCTGAAATTTAATGGATTATTGATCAGGGACTTGAACTCGTGGATGCGCAATTATAATGGGTACTTACTTGATAACTATAGTGGGAGTTCCATCTCAACCTTCAGAATTTTTGTTTTTTTAATGCTAAGATTGCATTCTCTACATCTGTCACAGAAACGTTTGAAAATTGTGTAAGGTGTTCAGAGTTTTCACCCATGCCAGATGGATTTACTTTGTTGTGATAATTTGTTACAGTCACTTCAGTCTTTGCTGACCTAACTGCTCTTATTGTTAATATTTTATCATCATGGTCTGATAAACCAATGATTGTTTCTTTTATATCTTCAATGCTGAAGGTAATTAGGTCTAAAAACAAGTTGTCAATGGCTGTTGCACTGTCCTTCAACAAGCTCGCTTGACTGCATGAGCAGCAGGCCATCCAATCCACAATCTTCCTCAAACGATTTTAAAGATACTATTTGGCAATAAACTCTTATTCTCACACATAGCTTGATTTGTCAGCTTCATGATGAACTGTCTGTCATTTAGTTAATGGCCACAATTATTGTGATATCTCAATATTAGGTAAAGTACTGCAAGAAATTCTTAAAGTATGCACTGCAAAATAGTAGTTGCTATGGATTTGCATTTGGTGCATGTTAGGTCATATGTTGGTGTATCTGAAATTTAGACAGTATATTGAATTGTTCCTTGAACTTGGAAGCACATCACTCCAGTGCTGAGAAAAAGTCATCCACGTAAAGCACCCTGCCATGAATGCACATGCCAGTGAAAAAGCAAGAATGAAGTATTTATAAATTCCTCCTGTCTCATAAGTGATCTGAGATATAGAAACAAGATTTTGACAAATGATAGCATGCAAAGAGGAGAGTATTTTGTTGTATGATTAATATTCAAAACTTCTGTATCTACCATGATATTCAAGTAACTACAGTTTTTTTCCTAATTAAATAGTGTTATTTATAAGAACCATCAAGAGCTTATGAAATGGGAATTGCTGTGGTTTTGCAACAATATAAGTGAAGAAGTTACATGTTTATTTTTATATTGAGACTATGCTTTTTAATAACTATTGACCTGTCTTCCCCCCAGTTGCTAGTTTAATAACACACTCAGGATTCCATCACAATTTCAACTGCATTAGAATGTTAATGAGATGAATATGTGTAAATTCTGCTGTCTTTTGGCAAAAGAAGCAGATTTTGACATGACAACAAGAGAAGTTACGTATTACTCAAAACTCAACACAGTGCTTCATGGATCCATGTCTCCTCAGCTTCTTTCCTGGTATAGCTGACATATCAAGACCATTCCTGTGGTGTAACATTTTCAATGGCTTCTTTTGTCAGTATTTTGACCTCACTGAACATAATTTTCTTCTTGTTTTTTGCCACATTACTTTTCATCTAAATGCATACATCCTCAGTCAGATTTAAATGAGCATGATGTGAAGGAAGCCTGATTAAACTATGCCCTTTAGCCTTAGCCAGTTCATTGGCCTGGTAATGCGCAGTTTTCGGCTTGTACAGCCCTACAAGTTCCATTAACTCTACTTTATACATGCTAGGTTCAACTTTATCCAATGCAGCCTTTCTTTGTATCATGAGTAAAATACCCTCTTTCCTCCATTGCATCTTTGGAGCTTTATCCATCACAGTGGAGTGGTATGGTACCTTCTCCATTCCTTGCGTCAAATTCAGAGGAATGTTTTGCAGCAGAACATTATCTTCACAGCTGATGAAAGTTTTCTTCATTTTCTTAGAGGACCGCTTTTATTGCAAATCTCATGCACAGACATGCTGCACTCTTATTATTAATGCAACACTTATTATTAATGAAACACCAACACCTGCTCACAATACCTGACAACTGCAGAACACTTCAATGCCACAGAGTACGACTTTACAATGAAAGCTAATGAAAGTAGATTATCTAATGCACTGCACCACGCTGTACTGTTTATCCACTGCATAGCAACAGGGGCACTTCACTATCTGAACTGCCACAACTGTCTTAGGGAAAGCCAGATAAGTGTTGGTGTTGCCTGGGCAACAGCATCATGTCCACTCTGGTGAGCTAAATCCCAAAAGTTGCAACTAATTTCAATGCTCTGTAGACATCAATAACTTCACATGATCTTGATCTGTACTATATGAAAGAAAATCAACCAGGATTGCCACAAGTTCTGGAAATCAGGGAATATCAGGGAATTTTAACTATCAGCGAAATCATGAAAATAAAAACACTGTCTCAGTAGCATGAAATTGTTTGTTTACTGAGATGTCATGCTTTTCACAGGTTGGGTGCAGCTGAGTATGTGCGCCACTTCCCTACTCTCTCATTCTTACTGCTTCCCTCTTCCCACCGCTCTCCTAAGCTTGCAGTTAGTGCTTCCAACACTACTTGCTGCTAGCCTAGTAGCTGCTGATGAGAGGCAGGGGGCATGAGGAGTGGTTTGTTTGGATCTGATTCTCAGAGCTTGTTGACACAGTGGCCAGAGACAATGGTCATAAGTTCATGAGTTGTGTGTGAGTGATTGTGTGTGCGCTCTTGTTCTCTGGCTAAGGCTATGGTCAAAAATTTAGTTGTGAGAGTGTGATTGTGTTTTCTATGTGCCTGTCTGTGGCTCAGCGATCATCTGTATGTGAGTTGCTATCTGTCTCCATTAGTATGGATTCTTTGAGTATTTGTGCAAGTTATCTGTTGCATAGTTGTTCACCATGGACTCTTTTCATCAACATGGTGTCTGTGACATGTGAATAGCTGGCCATATGAAACCGCAGGCTATTTCTGCAGGTATCTCTAATGGATCAGGCCTGCCGTTCTGAAGCCCATAGTTTCCCACTAATATGCATGCCCTGCCTGTCGGATCTAGTCTCACTGATCTGCCTGCAGGCTGGGTCTGTTTGTGTGTGGCATAGAGCAGTGGATTTGCATGGTTTATCCATGGACCCAGAATTGTGGTGCTCCTTGGCAGGCCAGAGGCCATGGGCGATGGATTTCAGGAATTGTGACTGACTCGCGACAAGTACATTGTACAGTGCAGCGTTTTATAGACATTTTATTTATTCTAATACGTTTTGGCACTTTGAATGTAGTTTATCTATTAGAAAGTATGGACAATAAGAAGAAGAAAATTGTGGCAGTCACTAGCAGTTTATGCGCTATATACTCATGTATTTCTTGAAAGAAAAATCACACAATGCCTGCGGAATAATAGATGGAACACAGTGACTAATAACCAACAATAATGAACATAGTAGAGCCAACATTTTATTGGCGGTCATCCACAGTGTTGGTTTACACAACTCTTCCCCACCTTACACAGTTCTTTCAAGACACCTACTTTTCTCTGAGGTTATTTCTGAAATCAGTGAAGGTATTTTAAATCTGTCTTATGACTCCAACAAAATGTGTATTTTTGTCACCAAATGTGTTTCACTTTATTGAAATAAAATAACATCAGTGGTCTTAATGAACGTATATACCATTTGGCTTGCTTTCTCCATCTAAAAACAGTTTATTAGAAAAGATGTTGATGTTAGTACTTAAGACTTTTGCTCACATATTTAGAAATACAGTTGTCATTTCAATTTTTGCCAACTTATGTCTTTACTTACCCTTGAGATCTCAAACTGTGTCAGGGGAAAATGCTAAAACTTGTCTGGTAACCAGAGAAAGATCAAGGAAATTCACTTGGGGAAACTTGTGGCAATCCTGACAACATACTATCTATATCTGCTTTACTAAGCTTAAGATATTTGCTGTTCATAGTGTGTGATCAGTCAGTATTATTGGCATGGGTGTTTTGTGATCCACCGTTTGATACAATATTCATTAACCTGAAGGGTCTGGGACTTTAACTGCATTTCTGTATGTACAGTCATTACCCTTTCCTCTTACTGGTTTTACATCAGTAGAATAATATTAACCTGAAGCCACCAGGATGTTAGCTTCTGTTATTTTTGTGCACTCCAATAAGCATAGCAGATCTGCTAACATTCTGTGTGCCATTTCATTTTCCTGTATTGCTGTTAGAAGTTAATCCTTTTTGTTCATAACTGATGTTTTACTGGAAGGTATTAAATGTCCAAGCTGCAGTATTTTCTTTTGATGATAGCTGTGTCAGCTGTACCCTGAAAAAAGACATGAAAATACATTGGGATTCACTGGGATCAGATGTATACTGATTTGGGGTGTTTCTGCCATTTAAGTATCATCTTCCAGATGTACTCAGAAACAAACCATGCATTGTATTGTGTAACTGAATCAGTTGTTGTGCACACCGTGTGTAAACACTTCTCTCACTTGAGCAATTTTTCACAATCTTCATGTCAATGTGAGGAAAATCTCAATGCTTAATGATATTGGCAGCTGTATATTTGAAACTGCAGTCTATACTTTCGGCTCCACCTACTACTAATATAACAGAATACTAGTTAACCAATAATCATCTCCCAAACAGTTTTACAACACCTCTAACAGTCCTGTCCCATAACTCCTAGCCAGCAATAAGACCTTCTTGGTCTTTTTAACCCTTTCTTTTCTAACCTTGGCTTGTGTGTTTTTTCTTTGTACTGTCAGATTACTTCTCAAGTTGTTGGGATGCCTATACGCTTTTGCCCACAGTCTCCAAAACACTGAAGCTATTGGAGATGTCTAGACTGATGATACTAATGAAACAACAATGCAAAATCCTTAAATACCATTGCCTATTTGTGTGTCCTACAACAAATCCACTCTTGTTACACACTATAACATAAATTTTCAATTAGAAATCAGTCTCAAATAGTCATGGAAGCAGACACTACATGAATTATGCTATTTACAGCTACCAAAACTAGACCTAAAAATATGTAAGTGCCTGGTATCTGATATACACTTTTCACGTGCATTTACCTTATATTATGTAACATTAATAATTCAACTAAAGCGTTTTAACTTAATTTATATCCATAACTTCAAAATGTGCTGAAAAGTAAATTTTAAATTATCATTTATTTAAATATTAACAGTTGCAACATTTGTAATCTTTAATACAGGTGTGCACAATGTTGCCAATTGAATGGTATAATCATGCAGTAATCAAAAATAATAATAACAGTAATTAAAAAATTACTAACTAAATTAAACAGTGATCTTTGTAAGGTAATAATGAAACAGCCTTGCACTTTTATCATTACCTACTAATCAGATGCAAATTGGCCTACTAAGCAGATGCGGATTGGCCACACAGTGCACACACAAAATAATACACTTAATGAACCAACTATGCTGCATTTTTTGCAGTACCCACTTACCATGTACATATTTCATTTATTGCGTGCACAGGACAAAATTAGTTCTTTTTGATGAGAGAAATCTAATTTATTTAAAATACACATTTTAATTGCTGTTTTTTTGTATATGTATTAATGTGGTGTAGTAACTGTAGACACAGTTTATCTTTGTACTATGAAGGATCATTTTGCAGTATACATGTTTCATTATGTGCTACATCATGCATCAAGTAATAATACACACATAGTAGCATATTGTATTTATTTCTTTGCGAACGAAGTTTGTATGCTTGTGCCACTTTTTTATCTACAAGCCATAACATATAGCAGGATTGTCAGTTTTTACTTGGTTCTCATTAGGATTATGAAAGGGGTTAAAAAAATAATTCTTAGATAAAAGCTGACCATATTTTCTGCATTTATGATGTAACTGTTGCAAAAGAACAACCCCTCTTCTCGTATGTTTGTCATCCATAAATTGATTTTTTTTTTTTTAATGTAGTGAATGTTGCGAAATCATTTATAAACAACAAGAATAAAATTAGGGCTAGAACTGAACATCATAGCTTATTGTGTTTGAAATATTCTCTTGTCTTTATCAATACGGACACATGCCACTTTCTTCTTGACTGCTTACTTCTGTAGGTCCAGTAGTGTGCCAGTTCCACTACAGCTATGTGTTCTAATTGAGATTGTTATCTTCTGATTTATCATGAGAAAAACCTTTTGGAAATCCAGCAGTATAGTGAATAAATATGACTGTTCAATATGATACCTGCTGCAACCCTCACTTCAGGCCAACAACATTTATTGAACTCAGATAAACTTCTTTAGCAACAGATTAAAATAGTCTATTACTCCAAAAAATTAAACAATAATAGTTCTTATTAGAAACTGATATGTAATTGTTCCTTATTGAATTTGATGAAAGACCAAGCACTAGCAATGAGTACTGATCAGATTTCCATGAAGCCTAGCTTGACAGTGATAGAACACACACACACACACACACACACACACACACACACACACACACACACACATCATTCACAGTAGTACGCACGACAATCCAAAGCAGGTCCGGATAAATAGCAGTGATGGCCATAGTTCCCTTGTAAGATGAAGCCAGATGACAGCAATCAAGAGATAGTCTGCTGCTGGACTGGTTTTTGCCATTTTGGGGGAGGATATCAGACATACTGTTTTGCATTGTAGTGTTCACACTGGCAGTCAGACTGCTACGGGACAGCAAGAGCCGCACCAGCAACATTCAGAACATTTAATACTTCAGGCGCAAGCTAGGCAGCTGGCACAAGCCAGTGGAGCTGTACTTCAGAGAAGTTCCTTCATATTTCAGAGAGCTGTGGGGGGAATTACAGATATTGTACTGATACAAGCAAAGTATTTTTCCTCTGTGTTGTTAGTAACAAAAACATTTACTTAGTTCACCTATTTTCATAGTTCTCTATCAACAAAGAACTAATGAGCCATATTTTTTTTACACTCTTTTATTATTATGTTAGTTAAATCAGTGAAATTGACATGGATATGCTTAAGAGACAGTTACAGAAAAGAACTTAAAAAAACTTTGACAAAGTGACATCAGATGACCCAGGGAAAAGCCCAATTAAATTCAATTCCACTTGATCCTGGTTTCAGCACATGAGTTTCTTAAACAATATTCTAATTTCAAGACCTATGCACAGTTCCTTGTCAGTGGAAACAGAAGCATAAAGCCAAATGGAATTGCCTCACGAATTTTCACTTTTTAATTTGTCTGTGTCATAAGATGAAGATCATTCTGTGAACTCATGATTAGCTCCAGACAATGAACAATTGCCACCTCAATGCCTTGGATCATTAAGAAAAAAGAAAAAAATACCTGTGGAAAAAATCTATAAAATGAATGTGTTGCAGTGAGTTCTGTTAAAAGTTTTTCTCCAAAATAATGTGTGCTAATTCAACTTATAATTAAATTTTCCCCGAGACATTTAAGTCTCCTATTTATCTAGGATCATGTTGGAAGCTGAAGATATGAATTGAAATTTGTGCTACAGCCAGGACCCAAACCTGGGTCTTCTTGCTTACTCAGCATAAATACTGACCATTACACCAACACAGCACTAGGGTCAACAGCACTGCACAAACTACCCAAGTCGAATGCCCATCACAACTCAGACTTCAGTTCATATCTCCAGCTCATTTACTTCCTACATTGTCTCTGTTACGAGGGCTCTCTGGCATTGGAATAGCACCCCAGCAATGGATGTAATGGGGAAGTCCTGTACTATATGTGATCATATAGATCTTATAATTAAATTTTCCCCGAGACATTGAAGTCTCATCTTTATCTACGATAATGTTAGAAGCTAAAGAATTGAATTAAAATTTGTGTCATGGCCAGGATCCAAACCTGGGTCTTCTTGCTTACTCAGTAGAAATGCTGATCATTACACCACTGCAGCACTATGGTCAACAACGCTGCAGGAACTACCCACGTCGAATTCCCATCACAACACAAACTTCAGTTCATATCTTCAGCTTATTTTCCCCCAACATTGGGTTGCTATTCCAATTCCGGAGAGCCCTGGTAACAGTTACAGTGTTGTATGTAATGAGGAAGTCCTGTACTATATGTAATCATATAGATCTTATAATTAAATTTTCCTTGAGATATTTAAGTCTCATCTTTATTTATGAGAATGTTAGAAGCTAAGGAAATGAATGAAAATTTGTGTCATGGCCAGGACCCAAACATGGGTCTTTTTGCTTACTAGGTAGAAATGCAGTTATGGGTGGATGGTAGTCATGAACATGTAGATTACTGCACATGGCTTTTGAATAACATCAATTATGGTTTGTTGGGCCCTTTCCATTACATCAAATCAAATCATATCAAATCATGGGTGATGAAGCATGATTTCATCTTTCCAATCATGTGAATTCACAGAACATGAGGTACTGGGCAATGGGGTTTGTCAGCAACCACTTCATAATAAAAAAAATAGCATTTGGTGCAGTAAAACACAACTGTGCACCTTTGGATTCATATTTTTTAACAGTACCCTCAACATGGTTGCATATATGGAAATTTTTGATATATTTTTTGCTCAGCTTACTGAATATGAAAGACAATACTGCTTCTTCCAGCAAGATGGGGCAGCATGCCACATTTATAAGGTATCCCTGGAATGATTCCATAATGTCTTCAATGAGGAATGAACATTCGTGGCCACCGTGTTTGTCAGATCTAACAACATGTGATATTTTTTTTTCCTTTGGGGACACTTGAAGAGCAATGTTTAGGAGATATATCAACACACGGTACAGGAACTGAAAGACAACATCAGCTGTGAAGTTGCCACCATCAATATCTGAATTTTATCCCAGGTGTTTCTGAAAATGCTTAGATGTGCACATCCATGTATTGATGTTGCAGGGATCACTTTCAGCATCTCCTGTAAATGTATTTTTAATTGTAAATAAATGGCAAGTCCATTTCAGCAATTTATTTTTGTAATTTCACTGTACTTCATTTATACATACATGGGCCACTTTTATTTGTGCCATCCTGTGTTAATCAAAGTTACATTAAGCCTGACACTCATCAGTTGAAGCATTGTACATGACAAGCCTGGTAAGTACAGGTAAACAGCAGCAATGGTCATATTCACCTTTAAAGGTGAAGTTGTGTTACAGAAACTTAGAGAAATTACACTGTCGGGTGGCCTTATATATGGAATTCCGTGTGACCAGCCTTAATCTCGGTGATGTTCCCGCCACAGGTGTTCTCATCAGGAGTGGGCAATGTTACATGTATTGATACATTTAGATCTTCCATTTGCACATCTGGCAGGATCACTAAACTATCTGTACATATGATTTTTACTCTATGAAACTATGCTGAAGAGTGTGAGTCATTGTTGTTGCCATATACATGCAGCAGTTTTGTTGATATTTCTTTATGTTTTAAAATTATTAACAAATAGCAGCTTAGTGATATATCGTAACATTTTGATTATATACATTATTAATTTGTGCTTTACAAATGATTTGTAGATACCTGGAACCAGCATATCTCTTAGAACAACTGAATGGAAGCACCTTTGACAATGGTAAAAAAATTGTTAAATCAAAACAAAAGTCTAATGATTCACAGCAGCTTGTTGAAAAAGAAGTGAAGGTAGTGATGAGGGTGAGTACCTGCCTAACATTTTCAATAGTAAAGTTGAAAAAGTGATGTATGATGCAAACTTTCTTGAAATCAAAGTTTCCATTCTGTACTACTTTGCTGCGTATTTAGGTTGTTAGAAGAAGTATGATTAAACTATTTACAAATAAGGATAATGTGTGTTATTATTATAGTCAATTAAATTCACACCTCAGTGTACTGTGAGGGACAGCATTGTAGTTGAATAGTCCATACAGTGGTATTAGCCAGAATGCGAAGGTGATATAGTAGATGACACATCTGCCTAGTAAGCAGGAGACGTGGGTTAAGTCCCAGTCTTGGCACAACTTTTAATTCATTACTTCAGCCTCTATTATTATCGAAGATAATAAAACCATAAATCTACAGATGTTTGTAAGAAACTTTTCGAAACAATCTCCACAGTCTTTTTGTCAGTTCATCTTCACACACAAACACCCAACTTTCATTCCTCAGACTATCTGCTAACAAATTAATGAAGTTATCACTGTATCCTCTTGTCCACATTAGACTTGACTTTCTAATGATGAGTACCTCAAAATCAGATTGTTTGTACTATAGATGGAGCAAAATAAGGGAGGTAGTACTATAGACGGAGAAAAATAAGGGTCATGGTCTACAAGATGTCCACCTCCTGCAAGAGTGGCTTTAATAAAATCTCTTGCAGTTTACAATAATATTAGCAGAACAAATATTATCAAGTATAGAACAGTAAGTTTTACAGTGTAAATCAAATGATCTTGAAATATTGAAACACAGTGGTCACGTCATCCACCTATCCTATCCTTGTGTATTCTGTGTCTGTCCACTTTTTAAGCTAGTGATTTTCATAGCATTACCATTACAATTTCCATGTCATTGTGAGATGATCTTTAAATGAATAAAAATAAATAAAGAAAGGTTTAGCTAACTCTTGAATTTCCTGATGTGCGTGTTTTAGTATAGCATTTGATGCTGTTTGTATCTTGTCATTGTGGGCCTTGATTTACATCACAGCTCAGATCTTTTCTTTAGCTAAAAATCATGTCAGTCAGTCCATGCAGACGATAACACCAGTACATGGCTTTGGAGAAATATGGGGATGGGGTGCATTTGGATGACATCTGAAGTCAGCTGAATATGTGAGTTAGTCAGAGTTTTAATTGTTACATTGCAGGGTGGAGGGAGATGGGGGCAGGGAGGAGTTCAGGCTGTGACCATAACAGTTGGTGATGGTGTTAGTCCTTCTGTACACATTCACCCTTTGATGTGACACATTTTCCTCAGTAATGGATGACTTGGGAATTGGCAGAGACAGGGAATGCTCACAGGCCAAAGGCTCAGTGCCATGGAAACACACTTGAGCTTCCTACAGCCATCTGACCTAGTTCGAAAGTGGTCAAATTGTGGCTTTCTGTGTTATGAAAAGGTCCTTTGGAGAATTGCCACATGAGATGGATGTGCTAGTCACATGATCATAATCACACATGTAGATGAGGTATTGGATGTCCATACAGCACAGACGCCCTCCAGGACTGTCATATTTTAAGGGCAATAGTGGCAGATCATACAGCTACTATAGCATAGACAAGAGGGCTTGTGAGCCCAGATATGTGAACACAAACTGTTGCAAACCAGTTAATAGCAGTGGGACTACAGGCATGCACAGCTCTAGCCTGTCTTCCACTCATGCCCCTGCATTGATTCAAGTGGCTCAATCGGTGCTATCAGAAGATCAGTTGGAAGATGGAATGGCATGCCATGGTCTTCAGAAAAAAAGCAGCTTCTGCCTCACACAGTTGTTGGTTGTTCACATGAACAACGTAGATCTTTTGAGCACGATCTCACAGAGTGCATTCATCCAAGACACACTGGCCCCTCCCCAGAGCTTGTGGTGTGTGATGCAATAAGCTATAACTCTTGTCCAGCTTTGGTGTTTCTGGAGAAGACACTAACCAGTGTGTGGTATGTTGTTAAACCTATTCTTCTGTCATTCTTAAAACAGGAAGATGATGTTTTTTCCAACAGGATAATGTTTGCCTACACAGTGCCCATGAGACTCACCATGCTCTACAAGATGTGCAGCAACTTCCCTGGTCAGCACAATCTCGGGACTTGTCTCCAGTCACGAACATGTGCGATATGAAGGGATGAGAAATTACTTGTGCAACTTGTCAACTGACTAGGTCGAGCAGGCACAGAATAATGTATCCCAAAACAGTATATGGCATCTCCGTGATTGACTGTATGCCAGAGTTAGCACCTGCATTACTGGCCATACTTAACGTGTGTGTCAGTGTGGGTCAATACCTGGTTTCTCTGAACTGCTTATGCTATTGATCTGTAAATGTAATCATTTCACGTACTTCACTTGCACTGTTGCAACAATAAATCTTGATTGGACTGGTAAACTCTAAAAGGGTGTACTAAGCACTAATTTTTTTCTGGCAGTATAGAATCCTCATATTGCCTGTTCAGGAAACACTCCATCTCAAAAACCGTCTTGTCATTCTGAAAATACCTGCCACTTAGTGGTTTCTTCGTGTGAGAAAAGAGGAAGAAATCACTGGGTGGCATGTAAGGAAAGTACAGGGGTGAGGCAAAATTTTATAGCAAGAAGAAGCAGCATGTGTGATGCAAGCAGGGCTACTATAATGGGGAAAATACACACCTTTGTACATTTTCCCACGACACTTCATCTCAATAGTCTCCTGCAACCCCATCAGGAGATTTTGATAGTGTGCTCCTATGATGGCTTGCCCCCTATAAGCATAATCTTTTGGACTCACACCACAACAGCCCCAAAACTACACTCATTATCACCTCTCCCGATGACATTGAGATCTTCTCCCTTTTCGGCAGTCATGAATCCATGTTCCCATTTCTTGAAAGCATCTGAACAGTCATGGAGCCCAGCAGATGGAAACCTTTGTCACCTTGAAAATAATGTGCAATATCTTGAAAACTGATCCTCGACTTATATTCATTTTTTCACTGTCACCTTGACTGTGATACACGGGTTTTCAAGCACCAGAGCCTCCTCTTCTCGTGTGATTCACTGTTCTTCACAGAGAGATGGTGTGCCCCTTTGTTCTTTGTTATGCAGACTTGTCTGAGCACACTGAAGTTATCTGCACCACCTAACCACTGTCATGATGGTGTACTGTTGCAGTTTATAAGGGGGAGTCAAATAAAAACTGAAAATCCATCAGATGGGACCCTGGAATGGTTCCGTTTAAAAGTAATCATAACATGTGTTGAGATGTTAATCTTACCTGGAGGCAAGATGATCAATTTCTGTTTCAAAGCACATGGTCGGCTACGGATGGATCCACAACTGCACCCACTTTTGCACTTCTTCATCTGACTGAAATCAACGTCCGTGCTTGTTTTTCTTCAGGTCACCAAAGATGTGAAATCTGGGGTGTAAAGAGGATGTTGTAGTGTTTCCCAACCAAACTGCTGAAGTGTAGCCATCACCTGATTGGCAGTGTACAACAGGATGATTCCATCTGACAGCATTCATGGGTGTTTTGACTTTATGGCATGTCACAGTTTCTGCAGAGTGTCTTCATAGCACTGTGCATTCCATTGTGGTTCTGTGCCTGAGGAACTCAATGAGCAGAGGGACCCTCCAGTCAAAGAAGAAAGACATGTGTAGATGTTGATTTCAGTTGGACAAAGAAGTGCAAGTTTGGGTGCAGTTGTGGATCTGTCAGCAGCCAACTGTGTTCTATGAAACAAGAATTGATCATCTCATCTCCCAGTGGTATAAATGTCTTACCAGGCATCATGATTACTTTTGAATGGAACCATTCCATAGTCCTGTTGTGGCAGATGTTTGATTCTCATTTGACTGCCCCTGATACGTGCACCAACTCAGCATGGTCTGTTACAACATTGTTCCCTGTCAAATTCAGAAAAGAAATTGACACACACCACTCCACTTTATCCATAGGCCACACCAATTTGTTATGGGTCCTCTAGTAGTGTTCTGTGGTACTGTGGTGTGGGGGCTTTCACTGTTTATCAGTACTGCAGACATGTACCTGTGAACAAATGAAAACTTAATTGTATAACTTCATTTTGTTGAGGGGATAATTTGCATCTTTCTGAGTACCCCTTGTATGTATAACATCATCTTGTCTCTCCACATAAATATTGTCATATATCACATCCCCAATAAATATGCAGCTAGAGAACACATCTGTTCCCAGCCCACACCATGTAAAAATCTACATATCACCTTCCAGTGTGAAATGAACATTGTTTCTATGTACCTTGCTTCTTGCAACTTACTTAAGTTATCTGTTGTAATGCTCCTTCAACAGTAGGTGTACATCTGTTTTTTGATAATAACTATCAATTTTCAATATTTCTGCATTTAGCTCACTTTTTTCTTTGTATATCAGACAATTTTTACATTCCTAATTACTAAAGAAATTATTCAATGGAGTTATCTGTACAAGCTTTTAATTGTATTAATGAAACTGACAAAATAAACTCGTGCAGTGTGTGCATTACAAAAACTGATTCAAGATTGTTTTAATGTGGTCTCTCCCATATCACTTAAATATAATCCCAGTAACATCTTTCATATCGAGCTTTTATTACAAACACGTTTTTGCTAATATTGTAATTAAAACTTCAAAGATTTACATAAATTGAGTTTAACATAAGCAGTGCCATGACATGAAGTATTTATTCTGATAATAAGCTTGTAAAATTCAATTACAGTATTAAGCAAAATTGCCTCGAGCAGAAACCGTTAACAATGGTTTTACGTGAAATTTAGATTATTGCTGAAATACAGTATGCTGCATGATACTAATATAATTTTGAAATAATTTTATAACATATGTTTTACAGAATCAAAAACTTTTGCATTAGTAATCTGTTTTATTTCAGTACTAGAACCATTTGTGTGTTGACAATAGCAGAAACATTTTATAACCAGATAATTACATAATTATACTGAATGTGTGGTTAAAAGCTATTTAAATGTGATGTATGTAACAAATTAAAGTTGAAATAACAATCAATACATGAATAAACAAAGTTAATAGGTGCTCATAATGAGTGAGTACTATACACTACCTTGATATCATAACCTACAGTTGATGTGATGCACACTGTGGGAGTCGCCAGAAGAACATCTGTGAATGCACAATGAAATGCAGTACTATTCTGTGGCGATGAGTACAAGGACAATCTGCTTTACTCTTTGATTTTTATAAGTATTCTTTGTATTGACTTATGTTTTTCAGTTAATTGGTATTTGAACTTGAGTAAATAAAAAGTTATTGCTTAACTACTACATTGTATCTCTTCAACCGATGGAGATAAGCTGTAGTTGACTAAAACATCTTTGGTATCAGAACTGTGGTTGATGTAGTATTATATGGTTCTGTGTGTGCCATTCCATTCTGGCATGTTATAATGCCCTGAGGAAGTGTTTCTCTCTTGGAATAATATAAAAAATAATTAATATGGAACATGTAGCTTCTTTACTGCAAAAGTATGACATACTTACTATTGTTATTGAATTAAACATTCTGTCCTGTTGTGTGAATGTATCACTAAATAGTCAGCATGCAGTCATATTAAAAGACAGATTAAGTTAACAGCCTTTAAATTGACTTGTTCCATGTCACTATTATGTGTAGTGCAAGTGACCTTTGGAACAAAAAACAAACAAATGAACTGTCTAAGAAAGAAAGCATTTGTATGTGTTTGACACTTGTTCTTATGTTGCAGAATGGTTCTGTAGACCATCTTCCTGGGACTCCAACTGATGACTGATATAGGCAATGTGAGGAGACTCAAAACAGTGACAAAAATATATACATGCATTCTACAGTGTATGCAAGATTTCACAGTTGTGACTAGCAAGACAGTGGCATCATCATTATTTATTTCTTGAAAGTGATATGTATCTTTCACTAAAGGATTTCCTATTACACACAGAGATCTATAATGGAAATTAAATGTGTAATTCTTGTAAGAACACCAATCCTGGGTTTTCCATTGTTAAATTGAAACATTTATGTGAGAATGTATTGTAGAAAACTGTTCATCATCACTGTTTTCCAGTTACTGGCACTGGTTAAAAGTGTGATGAATAAAATCAAATTCATGTGAATAAACATTTTACACTTCTTATATGTTTCATACTTGTTTCATTTGTAAGTATGAGTAATTTTGAGAAGAAATGTGAAAATGAGTTGTGAGAGTAAATATCTGATTAAAAGGAAAATCTCTTAGAGAAATGTAAAAATATGCAAACAGATACATGGGCTGGCCAACACTTACCATTGCTCAGTACAGCCAACAGTCACACAAAACCAATGAAAATAAATAAGACATAACTTTGGGGAACTTGTTCCTTCGTCAGGTAGGAGAGAGAGAGAGGAAGTGAAGAAAAGGGAAAGAAGGGAAATTGATGTGGGTCACTCACACTCTATATTATAAGGTAAGAAGGGCAAAGTAAGCAAAAATTGAGTAAAGGGATGGATATGTTGCTGATTTACTGCAAAAATATCACATACTTACTTTTGTTATTGAACTAAATATTGTATTCTGTTATACAGTGTAAGCAACAGATTATTTTAGCATATGATGTAAGTTTATTTTATATATTCATTATTCTATATTGTAATGATATTGCAATAACACAAACCTGTTTTTAAAGACATGCTAAGGATAATCATGTGCTCTTAGCACCAGAGCCAACTACCAGTGGTAGCTACTTGCTTTTAAAAATACCCATCTGCTGTTGTCACATAGCACTTGCATATGGCATGTCCACCTGACAGAAATATAGCCGACTATACATATCTACTTGTTTTTTTGAAGTTATGTAGTTTGTTTCTAATGGTCTGCTTTCATTTTATGTTTTACAGAATATGTTGATGACAACAGCCAAAACTAGTTAGTAATGAACTTCAAATTGTGATCTCAGTGGAACATTGTAATAA
The DNA here is from genome assembly GCF_023897955.1 of Schistocerca gregaria. Lineage (NCBI taxonomy): Eukaryota > Metazoa > Arthropoda > Insecta > Orthoptera > Acrididae > Schistocerca > Schistocerca gregaria. Next base: position 276,187,080 of record NC_064925.1, on the reverse strand, counting down.
AAAAGTGCAAAAAGTGACTGCAGCCACTTTTTCTCACTCCATATCTTCAATTTAAATTTTGTTATAAAGTATTGTATTGGTCATAATACCTAAGATGGCTGCAATTCCTCCATTAGTGCCTTCATTATTTGGAAACTGAGGCAGTCTTTTGAAATAAGAAGTTTTTTATTTCCTTTGAATCACTAACTGGTTTAAGCAATAAAAAACTTTATAAATTTATACAGTAAACAGGAAGAACTGATATGAGGTCTGAGACCCATTTAGGCAGGTCACAAATAAAGTTCCAGATTCTTTTCACAGTGCTAAAGCTTGCTCCTGTGTACATCACTGTTCATCTAATTGGCTAAGAAAGACAGTGGAGCAACTCTTCCTCATGACATGCAGCAACATTATGAATTATTTTTCTAGTTGCACTCTCTAAAATACTACCTCTTGCCCCAGGAACTGCTTCTTTGCTCGTCAAGAGATACAATTATTTGTGACACAATGTGATTGTTGAATCAGTGGCATCTTATGTTAGGTTGTATGTTACATCACTAATGTAGGCAGTGGCTGGACATAATTGATGAGCAGGCCAAAGTTAACTGAATTCTGCTGATCCAGAACTAAGATGCCCTCATTCATCTTTTTGTGAAAAAATTATATTTGTGTACCATACAATTTACAGTGAATCAATGTCATACTGTGTGGAAGTGCCAGAGTTAAGGAATAAATTATATTTTTTAACAAATTTTCCTTTTGTAATTCCTTCAATTAATTAGAGACTTGCTGATCATGACTTGAGGTGGTGAGAGTTAATTTTGATTGATATGTGTTATCAAATAACTTAATTTTTGCCTACAGATAACTAATACTAAACATGGCCAAACCTGAAAACAAATACAGACAATACAATGTTGATTATTTGAAGTTTGCCTTAATTCAGTCATTGTCGGGCAGATGATTACCTGTGTATGTTTTAAGCATCTATGTGTTAAATAGCAGTGCTATGAAACCATCCAAGCTTAAAGTGTCACCCTGAAAAATAATAACAGGTAAACATTTGAAACACTTTCAAATATATAAAAAAAATTTCAAACAAGACCCACAATGGGCAGCATGTTCACTTTGATATCACAAAGAAATGGTGATGGTTTGCAGGTGTCTTATACTATCTTGCTACTTACAGTGAAATCTGGAAGCTGCATATATCAGGGAACAGTTAATTTTGCCAACCAGTGAAGATGTTTTAAAGGCTCATCATCAGGATTTCCTCCCAACGAGCTGGGTAGGAACGTTTTAAAGACTATTCTATATAAACTTGCCTTGATATACTCAAAAGAATTCCTTTGGGCAACAACTTATTTCAAAGGCATATTGGTGCAATGAGTTGTGACATTGAAAGCATCTTGCAGTTATCTGCAGGTGATTCATTTCTCCACACAACTGCGCAGATCAGCTTTACCTGGTAATGAAGAATTATTATTGGCATTTTTCCCCCGTACAAGGAAATCCATGAAAAACTGCTGTCTGCAATAACTGTGGCAACAGACACTACACATGAATCAATGTAGTGTTTTGAAAGATTATTTAATGGAAAAGTAGTTTCTTTATTAAACATTAGGTAATAATGGATTTATGAACCATTCAAAACAAAATGTACCTGGGGTGTCTGCAATATAGTGCATCATCCATCGACGACATTTAGTTGCCAAAAATATGAATAGTAGATTGCATCAATCTCTTCAATTTGTCATTAATGCAGTAAACAAAATTTAAAGCAATGTGTTGAATTCTATGTTATTCACACAGTTACATGAAGAAAATTATGAGAACTTTGATTGATTATTCCTTCACACTGAAGTACACTGGCTTCCAAAGTCTTATGTTTGACTAAATTTGTATCATTTCCTAGACTGTTTTAGAGTTTCTGGATGCCAAAAATCCAATTTTAAAAGAAAATTTAATTAAGTGGAAACCAGACATTGCTTACTTAATGGATTTGTTTACTAAATTTAATGAGGTTATCAAGATTGTTGACATTGTCAACCAGTAAGTACACAAATTGTTGCAAATTTTTTTTATTTATGTTAGAGACTGAAAACCATCAAAGTTGAGATCACACATGAAATCTGCTTTATTTGGATGGATTACTAGTTTTGGCTATTAATCTAGCCATCTTCAGATCATGAAACATTCTTGATTAGTGTTAATGTCATCACAGCTTCACACATCAATAAAATCTTTCTTAAAATAACAACATACAGGGTGTTTCAAAAATGACCGGTATATTTGAAACGGCAATACAAACTAAATGAGCAGCGATAGAAATACACCGTTTGTTGCAATATGCTTGGGACAACAGTACATTTTCAGGCAGACAAACTTTCGAAATTACAGTAGTTACAATTGTCAACAACAGATGGCGCTGCGGTCTGGGAAACTCTATACTATGATATTTTCCACATATCCACCATGCGTAGCAATAATATGGCGTAGTCTCTGAATGAAATTACCCGAAACCTTTGACAACATGTCTGGCAGAATGGTTTCACATGCAGATGAGATGTACTGCTTCAGCTGTTCAATTGTTTCTGGATTCTGGCGGTACACCTGGTCTTTCAAGTGTCCCCACAGAAAGAAGTCACAGGGGTTCATGTCTGGCGAATAGGGAGGCCAATCCACGCCGCCTCCTGTATGTTTTGGATAGCCCAAAGCAATCACACGATCATCGAAATATTCATTCAGGAAATTAAAGACGTCGGCCGTGCGAAGTGGCCGGGCACCATCTTGCATAAACCACGAGGTGTTCGCAGTGTCGTCTAAGGCAGTTTGTACCGCCACAAATTCACGAAGAATGTCCAGATAGCGTGATGCAGTAATCGTTTCGGATCTGAAAAATGGGCCAATAATTCCTTTGGAAGAAATGGTGGCCCAGACCAGTACTTTTTGAGGATGCAGGGACGATGGGACTGCAACATGGGGCTTTTCGGTTCCCCATATGCGCCAGTTCTGTTTATTGACGAAGCCGTCCATGTTGTCCACAGCACAGTTGCACGTTGTGAACAGCACACGCTTACAGCAGAAAGACGACGTACAGAATGGCGCACCCACAGACTGCATTGTCTTCTATATCTTTCACATCACTTGCAGCGCCATCTGTTGTTGAAAATTGTAACTACTGTAATTTTGAAAGTTTGTCTGCCTGAAAATGTACTGTTGTCTCAAGCATATTGCAACAAACGGTGTATTTCTATCACTGCTCATTTAGTTTTTATTGCCATTTCAAATATACCGGTCATTTTTGAAACACCCTGTATCTAAAAACAAAGATGATGTGACTTACCAAATGAAAGCGCTGGCATGTTGATAGACACATAAACAAACACACACATACACACAAAATTCAAGTTTTTGCAACCAACGGTTGCTTCATCAGGAAAGAGGGAAGGAGAGGGAAAGACGAAAGGATGTGGGTTTTAAGGGAGAAGGTAAGCAGTCATTCCAATCCCAGGAGTGGAAAGACTTACCTTGGGGGGGGGGGGGGGGGGGGGGAAGGACAGGTATACACTCGCACACACACATATATCCATCCACACATACACAGACACAAGCAGATATTTGTAAAGCGCTGGTATGTTGATAGACACACAAACAAACACACACATACACAAAAAATTCAAGCTTTCGCAACCAACAGTTGCTTTACAAATGTCTGCTTGTGTCATGTATGTGAGGACGGATATGTGTGTGTGCGAGTGTATACTTGTCCTTTTTTCCCCCTAAGGTAAGTCTTTCCGCTCCCGGGATTGGAATTACTTCTTACCCTCTCCCTTAAAACCCACATCCTATCGTCTTTCCCCCTACTTCCCTCTTTTCTGATGAAGCAACCGTTGGTTGCGAAAGCTTGAATTTTGTGTGTATGTGTGTGTTTGTTTATGTGTCTATCAACATGCCAGCGCTTTCATTTGGTAAGTCACATCATCTTTGTTTTTAGATATATTTTTCCCACGTGGAATGTTTCCCTCTATTATATTAAAATAACGACAGCCATTCGTGACATAGTTAAAACCAGCTTTTCATCATTCATGGTCATCTTAATTGGACAATGGTCATAAAACAAAGGTGATACACCATTAAAACTTGGTAACTGACACAATCAGTATTTGCATCATCATGTAACAATACATATTTGCTGTAACCTGGTACATGTCAATTAACTTGGATATGTAAATAGTGTGGCAGGTAAAGCCAATTATAATGTTCAAGAAATGCAACATTCAACATAAACATAGTATACACATGTGTACCCAGTATTGTAGAGAAAGAGGGGCTCATGAGGTTAACTTGACATTTTAAGGTGACAGTCTAAATTTAATATAAATAAAGTCAAATATTTCAGCTTTTCTTGCCAAAACTAAACTAATGAAGCAAAGCATTATATGGTGCAAACTTCCCCACTTTGTCAGAGACAAACTACCAGAATGATGATATTCAACATTTAAATGTGCTTCAGACAGATTTTGAAACTAGGTTTGAGGATGTCTTAACTGTGGAAATGCCACAATGGATTATCAAGCCATACAGTGATATTGAAGAAATGAATGTCATACTAAAAGAGGAACTGATCAGAAAAAACACTAACAAAGAACTTAAGGTACAGTTTTGAAAGAGAAATCAGCAATTCTGGCTTCAGAGAGATGTACATGTTACTTACCCTATATTATGGACTATTGCCAGAAAGTTTTTGATAGCATTTTCATCTTCAAATCTCACAGAAAATGGTGTCAGCATGGTTGCCAAATTTCTTTAAAGAAAAAGGAAGAGGCAGAAATCACTGACTGAGGAGATTTAAGATTCAACATAACTAAATTGAAGCCAAATATTGAAAATTTTCCAACACAGCATCAGGCTCAATGCTCCCATTAAAAGCATTTATGTATCAGTTTTTTTCTAGTTTTACATTTTGTGCCATTTAAATCAATAAATGTATGAAACTTAACATGATGGCACATGGTCTACAAGGCAAAAATGGTTGGGGACCTCTTGGGTACACGATGACGCATAAATGTATAAGGTAATATATATTATCTCTGACGTAGAGTATGAAACACTATGTGGAGCTCGTATGTGCAGCAAACACTGTTTCCAAACAGAGTGGTATGGAACGAAATAGGTGCTCACCTTGACTCTCAGCAAGCAGTTTACATACTTACCCACAAAGTATCAACAGTGGCTGCTGTAGGACCATGATAAACAAGTTAAAATAATGGCACAATCATAAATATAACACAAGGAGCAATATAGTCCTCACTATCCACAACTTTACTTTTCCACAGAAAAGAGCAAGGTATGCAGCAATAAAAATATTTGATCCCATCCATTGTGTGTTAAAGTGCTAGCAGATAATGAACGTCTTAAAAATAAATTGAAATCATTTCTACTTTATACTCATTTTACACCATAAATGAATTTCTGGATTAATAGTACTGTGACAATAATCTTCCTCACTGAACACAACAGGCAGATATCATGGGTTTGCTAGAAGGGCACAGTACAACAGATGGACAACGCATGGGAACAATGTACAAAAGACATCTGAATATTAAACGGTTCCTTTATTGGAATGTTGAGAGGCAGAATTGATTGTAGAATGCATTTACAAAGGGAAACTGTCACAAAAACGCCTGTGAAGAAAAACTCTCAGTCGAGTTGGTCCGGTAATCTCCACCACTCATGAAGACATCACAAGTACTCAAGGAGTGCCCACCATCTGTGTGTTTGTGTAATCAGTTTAAACATTTTTTTTAGGCATGAGAAACATTGTAAATGTTCTTGAAGAATGGTAAAAGGGGTAATCTAACACAGTGATAAAGGAAAGATGCAAATACAAATAAATGAAGTTGGAGGTGCTGTAAGTGTACCTAATGTAACACAATGATCAAAGCAAAATGGTATTGCAAATAAATGAACGTGACGTACTGTCGATGAAGCTAATCTATCACAGTTATTAAAGCAAATACAAAATACAAATAAACAAACATGAGGTACCATAGGTAAAGCTAACCTAACACAGTCTTAACGTCTGCATGCATGCCAGTGCAGTGGCTTGTGTATAGTTCACAAAAAGAGGTCAGATTCTGCCTCACTTGCTATAATTTAACAGGCTCTGTGAAGTGGATACTTCATGGTCAGGACATGAGACACTGTGAGATGGGTGCTGAATAATGTTTCCCTGAAGTATGGTATCAATCTCGCCTACTAGTTTTCTGTAGGTGTCACGGGAGCCTGCAATGAGGTTTGATTCATAGACACACTAAACTAACTCACAATTGATGACTTCATGGGCCATGCACCTATCTGGTAGCACTATGGCAAGTTATTAAATTCTAGTAATGAAATAACTTGACCATAAACTTAACACCAAAGGAAGATTAAATCACTGCACTTGTCATGTGGACAGCTCGAAATCTACGCAGGAAGTGCCAGGAGTTGAGTATGCTTCCTCTAGCATGCTTTAGAGGAAAACCCCACATGCTGCAGCAAAGCAGCGCATAACAGAGAAAATTCTTGTCCACAGATGTATACATTTTATGACACAGATTTTGCTGGATGTTGCATGGTCTGCTAAAGTGTGAGAACATCTGCTAGAGTAGAGGGGTGATGTGCATGAAAGCATAGTAGCTTATTGCCACAGTATGTATGTGACTGGGTTACTTTCATCGTATTTCATTGTAGATTAAGACGAGAAAGTCCACTTATGTAAATGGCCAGCACATAACCATGTTTTCACAGTAAAAATGTATTTTATTTGTAAACTGACTGGTATGTTCCACATCACGTCAACTAAAATGCCATTTTCAGTAGTTTATGATCATAAGATTAAATTTCCTTAGGGATTACCGCATTATCACTTTCAACAAATTATAACAAGTAACAGATTATGACTTCGATTTTGAACTAAGAAAAATTTTGGGTGCAGGAGCACAATAATTGAGTTTGACCTTTAATTCTTACTTGATCTGAGCTCAGACCTGTGTGAGTCAAGTCGGTTTCTATCCTAAGCTATAATTATACATTGTTGTAGTTGTTGTGGTCTTCAGTCCTGAGACTGGTTTGATGCAGCTCTCCATGCTACTCTATCCTGTGCAAGCTTCTTCATCTCCCAGTACCTACCGCAACCTACATCCTTCTGAATCTGCTTGGTGTATTCATCTCTTGGTCTCCCTCTACGATTTTTACCCTCCACACTGCCCTCCAACGCTAAATTGGTGATCCCTTGATGCCTCAGAACATGTCCTACCAACCGATCCCTTCTTCTTGTCAAGTTGTGCCACAAACTTCTCTTCTCTCCAATCCTATTCAATACTTCCTCATTAGTTATGTGATCTACCCATCCAATCTTTAGCATTCGTCTGTAGCACCACATTTCGAAAGCTTCTATTCTCTTCTTGTCCAAACTATTTATCGTCCATGTTTCACTTACATACATGGCTACACTCCATACAAATACTTTCAGAAAAGACTTCCTGACACTTAAATCTATACTCGATGTTAACAAATTTCTCTTCTTCAGAAACGCTTTCCTTGCCATTCCCAGTCTACATTTTATATCCTCTCTACTTCAACCATCATCAGTTATTTTGCTCCCCAAATAGCAAAACTCCTTTACTACTTTAAGTGTCTCATTTCCTAATCTAATTCCCTCAGCATCACCCGACTTAATTCGACTACATTCTATTATCCTCATTTTGCTTTTGTTGATGTTCATCTTATATCCTCCTTTCAAGACAGTGTCCATTCCATTCAACAGCTCTTCCAAATCCCTTGCTGTCTCTGACAGAATGACAATGTCATTGGCAAACCTCAAAGTTTTTATTTCTTCTCCATGGATTTTAATACCTACTCTGAATTTTTCTTTTGTTTCCTTTACTGCTTGCTCAATATACAGATTGAATAACATCGGGGAGAGGCTACAACCTTCCCAACCACTGTTTCCCTTTCATGTCCCTCGACTCTTATAACTGCCATCTGGTTTCTGTACAAATTGTAAATAGCTTTTCGCTCCCTGTATTTTACCCATGCCATCTTTAGAGTTTGAAAGAGAGTATTCCAGTCAACATTGTCAAAAGCTTTCTCTAAGTCTACAAATGCTAGAAACGTAGGTTTGCCTTTTCTTAATCTTGCTTCTAAGATAAGTTGTAAGGTCAGTATTGCCTCACGTGTTCCAGTATTTCTACGGAATCCAAACTGATTTTCCCCGAGGTCGGCTTCTACTAGTTTTTCCATTTGTCTGTAAAGAATTCGTGTTAGTATTTTGCAGCTATGGCTTATTAAACTGATTGTTCGGTAATTTTCACATCTGTCAACACCTGCTTTCTTTGGGATTGGAATTATTATATTCTTCTTGAAGTCTGAGGGTATTTTGCCTGTCTCATACATCTTGCTCACCTGATGGTAGAGTTTTGTCAGGACTGGCTCTCCCAAGGCTGTTAGTAGTTCCAATGGAATGTTGTCTACTCCGGGGGCCTTGTCTCGACTCAGGTCTTTCAGTGCTCTGTCAAACTCTTCACGCAGTATCGTATCTCCCATTTCATCTTCATCCACATCCTCCTCCATTTCCATAATATTGTCCTCAAGTACATCGCCCTTGTATATACCCCCTATATACTCCTTCCACCTCTCTGCTTTCCCTTCTTTGCTTAGAAGTGGGTTTCCATCTGAGCTCTTGATGTTCGTACAAGTGGTTCTCTTATCTACAAAGGTTGCTTTAATTTTCCTGTAGGCAGTATCTATCTTACCCCTGGTGAGATAAGCCTCTACATCCTTACATTTGTCCTCTAGCCATCCCTGCTTAGCCATTTTGCACTTCCTGTCGATCTCATTTTTGAGACGTTTGTATTCCTTTTTGCCTGCTTCATTTATTGCATTTTTATATTTTCTCCTTTCATCAATTAAATTCAATATTTCTTCTGTTACCCAAGGATTTCTACTAGCCCTCATCTTTTTACCTACTTGATCCTCTGGTGCCTTCACTACTTCATCTCTCAAAGCTACCCTACAGGGTTATAAACACCAAATCAAATAGGGGTAATGCAGGAGTAGGTTTAATAATGAATAGGAATGCGGGTAAGCTACTACAAACAGCATAGTGAACGCATTATTGTGGCCAAGATAGATACGAAGCCCACACCTACTACAGTAGTACAAGTTTATATGCCAACTAGCTCTGCAGATGATGAAGAAATTGAAGAAATGTATGATGAAATAAAAGAAATTATTCAGATAGTGAAGGGAGATGAAAATTTAATAGTCATGGATGACTGGAATTCGAGTGTAGGAAAAGGGAGAGAAGGAAACGTAGTAGGTGGATATGGATTGGGGCTAAGAAATGAAAGAGGAAGCCGCCTGGTAGAATTTTGCACAGAACATAACTTAGTCATAGCTAACACTTGGTTTAAGAATCATGAAAGAAGGTTGTATACATGGAAGAACCCTGGAGATACTAAAAGGTATCAGATACATTATATAATGGTAAGACAGAGATTTAGGAACCAGGTTTAAGTTGTAAGACATTTCCAGGTGCAGATGTGGACTCTAACCACAATCTATTGGTTATGACCTGTAGATTAAAACCGAAGAAACTGCAAAAAAGGTGGTGGGAATTTAAGGAGATGGGACCTAGATAAACTGAAAGAACCAGAGGTTGTACAGAGTTTCAGGGAGAGCATAAGGGAACAATTGTTAGGAATGGGGGAAATAAATAAAGTAGATACAATTCCGGTAGTGTAGGAAGTGTAGTCTTTTATGGAAGTGAGATATGTACTATAAACATTTCAGAAAAGAAGAGAATAGAAGCTTCTAAAATGTGATGTTGCAGAAGACTGCTTAATATTAGATTGGTAGATCATGTAACCAATGAGGAGGTGTTGAATGGAATTGAGTAGAAAAGAAATCTGTGGCATAATATGTCTAAAAGGAAAGACTAATTGATGGGACACATTCTAGAACATCAAGGGATCAACAATGCAGTACTGTAGGGAAGTGTGTGTGTGAGTGTGGGGGACAGGGAAGGGGGTGGGGGCTAAAAACTGTAGAGAAAGACCATGAAATGAATTCACTAACGAGGTTCAAAAAGGATGTATGCTACAGTAGTTATTCAGAGATGAAGAGGCTTGCACACAACAGAGTATTCTGAGTTCAAACACAAGGTTTGCTCCTGAACAGAATGGCCCCCTCCATGTCAACGAGCACAGACTGATCATGCAAAACCCAACTCACACTTTTCTCACAAGACATGATGACAGCTTTGGATTAAGACAGGGCATATCCAGTATTTCTTGGTTTCTGAAAAGCATTTGACTCATGACAGCATCCAGGCTTATTGTCAGAAGTATGATCATATGGTGTATCAAGTGAAATTTATGACTGGATCGAGGATTTTTTGGTAAGGAGGATGCAGCAGGTTGTCTTGGATGGAAAGTCATCATCAGATGAAAAAGTAACTTTGAGTGTCCCCAGAGAAGTGTTTTGGGACCCTTGCTGTTCATGCTGTATATTAATGAACTTGCAGACAATATTAACAGTAACTTCAGACTTTTCCAGATGATACAGTTACCTCTAATGAAGTACTATCCAAAAGAAGCTGCATAAATATTCAGTCTGATCTTGATAAGATTTAAAAGTGGTGCAGAGACTGGAAACTTGCTTTAATTGTTCAGAAATGTAAAATTGTGTATTTCACAAAATGAAAAAATATAGTATTCTTTGACTGTGATATCAATGAGTCACAGTTGGAATTGGCCAACTCTAACAAATGCCAGGGTATAACACTTTGTAGGGATATGAAATGGAATGATTACATAGGCATTGTGGATAATGTACATGGTAGACTTCAGTTAACTGGTAGAATACTAGGGAAATGGAAAGAGTGTATAAAAGAGATTTCTTAAAGGTCACTCATGTGACACATTCTAGAATATTGCTCAAATGTATGGGACCCATACCAAACAGGACTAACAGGGAATACTGAACATACACTATGCGATCAAAAGTATCCGGACACCTTGCTAAAAGTGACTCACAAGTTCATGGCACCCTCCATCAGTAACACTGGAATTCAATTTGGTATTGGCCCGCACTTAGCCTTGATGACAGCTTCCACTCTTGCAGGCATATGTTCGATCAGGTGCTGGAAGATTTCTTGGGGAATGCACCCCATTCTTCACGGAGTGTTGCACTGAGGAGGAGGCATCGATGTTGGTCGGAGAGGCCCGGCATGAAGTTGGCATTCCAAAACATCCCAAAGGTGTTCTTTAGGATTCAGGTCAGGATCTGTGCAGCCCGGTCCATTACAGGGATGGTACTGTCATGTAACCATTCTGCCACAGGTGCTCAATCATGTTGAAAGATGCAATAACCATCCATTAATTGGTCTTCAACAGTGGGAAGCAAGAAGGTGCTTAAAACATCAATACAGGCCTGCACTGTGATAGTTCCACCATCCAAAACGGCAAGGGGTGCAAGCCCCCTCCATGAAAAACATGACCGCACCATAACAACACCGCCTCCGAATTTTACTGTTGGCACTACACACACTGGCAGATGACTTTCACACCCACACCCTGCCATCGGATCACCACATTGTGTACTGTGATTCATCACTCCACACAACATTTTTCCACTGTTCAATCACCTAATGTTTATGCTCCTTACACCAAGCGAAGTGTCGTTTGGCATTTACCAGCATGGTGAGTGGCTTATGAATAGCTGCTCGACCATGAAATCCAAGTTTTCTCCACCTCCCACCTAACTGTCATAGTACTGCAGTGGATCCTGATGCAGTTTGGAATTCCAGTGTGATGGTCTGGATAGATGTCTGCCTATTACACATTACGACCCTTTTCAACTGTCGGCGGTCTCTGTCAGTCGACAGATGAGGTCGTCCTGTAAGCATTTGTGCTGTATTTGTACCTTCACGTTCCCAAGTCACTATCACATGGGTAACAGAGGACCTAGGGATGTTTACGAGTGTGGAAATCTCACACACAGATGTGTGACACAAGTGACACCCAATCACCTGACCACATTCGAAGTCTGTGATTTCCACAGAGAGCCCCATTCTGCTCTCTCACGATGTCTAACGACTACTTAGTCACTGATAAGGAATACCTGGCAGCAGGTGGCAGCCCAATGCACCTAACATGAAAAATGTATATTTTTGGGGGTGTCCAGATACTTTTGATCACATAGTGAATACAGAGAAGGGCAATATGAATGGTCATAGGTTTGTTTCACCTGTGAGAGTGCGTCACAGAGATGCTGAAGAAACTGAAGAGTTACTAAAGAAGCTAAACTGGCAGCCTCTCAAAGATAGACGTAAACTATCCCAGGAAAGCCTACCTTCAAAGTTTCAAGAACAGGCTTTAATTTATGACTCTAGGAATATACTGCAGCCCTCTATGTAGCTGTAGATGTTGATACTGAGCATTATTGTGGTTTATTTGCTGCATAAGTAATGTAAGAACTGGAAATAAAAATAAAGTAAAACAATTTTCTGTGCAGGGCATTGACCCCAATGCCTTTGGATTACCATTCTGTACTCTTTGTGCTGTGCCAGCCACTGCCTCTTAACTTCACTAATAGGCCTATAAATGGTTCATGCCCTCCCTGACTTGCAAGGAAAATGCAATTTTTCTAAACACCAGGCCACCTGGAGCTCCTGCTTCTGTCATTTTCATTTCTGGCCAAGCCATTCATATACCATATATTTGGATGAAATCAATGGTTATGAGAAGCCTTGGTTCCCTTGTAAGTCAATCTCTATGCTGACAATGACTATCTCCACCCCACCTCCCCCCCCCCTCTTTCAGACATGCACCTTCAGTATGTTACTTACAATCCAGAAATCTACTGACATTGGACTCTCAATTGAAGTTAGTTCCTGTGATCCCACAGAAAGAAGTTGATTAATAGCTCCAGTCTATTGCCTATAGTCTAACATACTAAGACAAATGTGTGACCCAGTTACTTTGCCATCTCTCCACTGTTGTTATCTCTGCAGCAGCTCAAAGCTCTAGCAACATGGAAGCAGCCCAGAACTGTCACCAGATTGCAGCCACAGTCAGCAGTCACTGACACTTCATTAACTGCTGTGCCTGTGTATCTGTTTGACTGACTACTGCATGACAACAGCCATATACCTGCCATCAGTCTGTGTTCCAGATGTTTCCAGGCAACACTAAAACTTGGCTCTTCCACAAACTCAGCACTGGGCCATACTACTTAAATCTCCATGGCCAGCCGATTGTCACCACCACAGCTGGGCTCTGTTATGATGTACAGCCAGTGTCAGTCGTCACACATCATATGACACAGGTACATTTGCCATCTACGAGTCGTGAAGCAGCAACTACCCCCTTACTGCCAGAACCCTGGGTCACCAGTCACCATCACTCTCCAGCAAGCAGTTGCATGTTCACAGCCCAAGGTAGTCCTGCTAAGCTTGCCCACCAAGCCTTGGGTGCTAGCTGGCTCTTCATTGTCAGTCATCTAGTGTCTGTGATGATGCAGATGCACTGATTTACACTGCATGTATGAATGTTAAAGAAGAGTTTTGACAACAAATTGCCTGCCTACACTGTAGACAAATACACAATTCTACAGAAGGGACTATTAACCCTCACCTTCCATAATAACAACCTGTTTCACTTGGTGTCAGAACAACTGTTGGAGCCATTATGGTGGACCAGTAGAGGGAAGAAATGAAGAGGTTGCAGCAACAGTGGCAGTCAGCATAAGTTTTCAAGTAAGCTTTGTTTGGGCCAATCAGGTTGGTTTTTTTCTTTCTTTCCTTTTTTTTTTTTTTTTTTTGCAGGGGGTGGGGGGTTGTTATTGTACCCCTGTGGTGGCAATATAAGCAAAAGAAGCTGTCAATGAGAAAGTAACAACCCAGTTGCTAGTTCAGTATTTCTGAATGAGACAGCTAAAGTTCAGGCTGATAATGAGGTTGTGCATAAGGAAACAGATTGTTTAAAGAGTGAAAGAAGGGAATGGCCAACTTCTAGCATGTCTCCACCCATCCTTGAAGCTGGTATTGCCTCATTTTTGGATAAATCTGGGGCAAACGTTTATTTCTGTTTTGAAAATTTACATGCAGCAGTGAAACTAGAAAACTGGAGTAGTGAGCAGTTGTCAAATATGGCATATTTAAAATTAGTAGAAGATGCTAGAACACGTGTAATGAGCAATGCAAAGGTGTGGGATTCCCAGGGCTTCATGGGAATTCAGGAAGGGTTAGTAGATCATAACAGAATAAAGAATGCTTCTTCGTATTGATGTGAACAACTCAATGGTATAGTTCCCAAAACAAGTGGAAGGTAGAAAATTTAGTCCATATCAGAAAATCAGTGTTAAATCATTCAAACTGATGACAATGATCATGCAAAAAGGGTTTTCTACAGGATGCAGAATAATGGGTGCTTGATGCATTCCTCAGGGATCAACGAGCTGAGATGTTGCAAAAAGTGGATATGGAATTTCCAAAAACTTTGGAAGAAGCAGTAGCAACTGCAGCAGCTTTGTCTGAGATTAACTCGGTGGTTAGGCCATTAGAGAAGCGAGTAGTTTTTAAGCCATAGGTCATATGTTATTGATGTGGTTCTCAGGATTTCATTCAGTGGTTTTGTAGGAAGCCACAGCATCAAGATGCAAACAGGTCAAGTACTCCATTCAGAAATGTCCGCAGACACATGGAAGATGGAATCAGGGTAACTTTCACACACCCCCATTAAATGGGAAGAGGGTGTTGTGACCACTTCGCAGTGCTCCCAGTAAGTTTGGCCATGGGACACTCCTGTACTAAATCAGTGTAGAGGTCATCAGCACCATGTAGACGTGACTGGTGTGTTGTCATCTCCTGTGAACTCAGCACAGGGAGAGAGTGTACACCACATTCGTTACAGGTGGGAGTCATGAAGATGCACCGGCATGCAGTGGGGATGGCGGAAGCATGACTGTGTAGTCATGTTGAATGTCAGAGGGGTGGTACAGAGGTCACTGGGGCGCTAGTGAAAATGCAATATCTGAAGAGGACAGGCGGGGATCATGGTGGTGAGGAGACCATCATCGAAGAGTTGGGAAGTGAGAGATGTGGTGTCAACATTGTGCAGTGTGTAACAGGACATCCTCCTCTAGAATTACTTTTCCTCAATAGTAGCTGTCAATACCAGCATTATTTTTCGAATCTTGGACAGTTCAGTATTATCTCAATTGCTTTGCTGAAAACTTTCGCATAATTTTATACACAATATGTTATATTTCAAGCTAAAATATTATAGTTTTGGCATTATAATTGATAAGTAAAGTTAAATTTCTTTTTTTAAACATTTGAAATTACAAATTATTTGCACACTTAAAATTTCTATTATTAATTACACAATTCTGTACTGTTTACTATATTTATTTCTGAATTCATTTATGAAATAATAGTTGAAATTAATAACATAAGAAAAATTAGTAGGAATTCATTTGTTAAGAAATATTGTAAACCCTTTGGAATGTTGTTATTTCCACAGAGTGAGAGAGTAGTGGTAAGCTTGCCTCTGATGTGATTGGATGTATTGTTGTATTGAGGTGAGAACAATGTAATTTTGGCTTTGTTAATATGAAAAATCAAAATACTGTATGATATACTAAATGTGAGAAAATCAGAGGAAAATTACATAAATAATTCTGCAGCAACAATCTCCCAATTTATTTAGTTCAGACCAAGCATGAAGACCTGATGTTAGAGTTTCAGCTTTAAGAATAAGACCCCTAGACAAAAAGAACTGGAGCCGTCTCAACATGACAAGCTAAGTAAACTTGAAAGTTTATTGTAATCTTCATTCCTCTCAAATCTTCATAAATGACTTTGCTTATTAATTATTTGGCAACGGCCTTGCTGCAGTGGATACACCGGTTCCCATGAGATCACCAAAGTTAAGCGCTGTTGGGCGTGGCCGGAACTTGGATAGGTCTCCATCCAGCTGCCACACTCAGCCTCGTGATGCCAATTGAGGAGCTACTTGTCCAAATAGTAGCGGCTTCAGTCAAGACTACCATCATAACGCCCAGGAGAGCCGTGTTCTGTCCCCACGCCCCTCCTATCCGCATCCTCCTCTGAGGATGACACGGTGGCCAGATGGTCCCAGTAGGCCACTCGTAGCCTGAAGACGAAGTGTTTTTTTTTATTAATTACTTGGACTGGGCATTATTTAATGTGGACAGTTGATGGAAGAAGGAAGGAGGGGTAGATTACAAGTGTTGTAACAGTTCTCTTAATGTGACAAGTGACAGAGCCATCCTTGGTTTGGCCATCTGAATGCTGCCCCTCGATGGGAAGACCATTATCAATCAGTTTGATGTTGAGGTCTTGCAGAAGATAATCATGAACATCAAGGTGGTCTGGTTTGGTCATCTGAATGCTGTCCCTCAATGGGAAGATCATTGTCAATCAGTTTGTCTTGAGGGCGACATTCATGAACATTATTAATCCTAAAGGGTTATTACATCCTGTTTGATGTAGAAAGAATAAGTGGATTGCTGCCATAGCTGCAGGTTAAAGTTCCTTGCAGATTCCATGCCAGCTTAAGGCAATTGGCAGACATTGCCATAGTTCCCCATGTAATAATATGTAAAGGTACTTTCGTCCCATCAAAGTACGTGGTGAGGCCTGAGTATGAGATTTGCAAGGCTGGTCAGATTATGTCATTGTATAACATCACAAACTCGCAATTTTTTGAAGCCTTGTAGTGGAATACCTTAAGAGCAGTTTGAGGAAGAGTGGGAGGTATGTGGAAGTAGGTGATTGGTATTTTACTCATGAAACTAGCTGGGGCAGATCAAAAGACACAAAGTCAGCAGTCAAGAAGAGCACTTCACCATACAAAATTTCAGTGAGCAAAGTTCCTAGGCTGCTTTTGTGGACCATATGCACTCCCAAAAGAACCTATGGAAGTGCATGTGTCCAGAGGCCACAGTAGCACATGAAGCCGTGTCTAAGGTGCAATGCCACCATTCTATGAGCCTGTTGCTCAGTTAATAATATTTTGTCATTTTAAATTGACTGGCACCAATCAAGGCACACAACATGAGGAAAAGAGCCAATTCAAACTGCCGATCTTGGTCAGTCATTATGGAAGTGAGGCAATTGAAGCATGAAAGCCGCATGTCAGTAAAGGCTTTGGCAGCAGATTTGGCATTAATATCCTTAAGTGAGACATCACCTACCCATCGAGTGATGTGGGTGACCACCAACAGGATGCACTAGTAGCCATCACAGAGGGATAGTGGTTTCATAAGATTGATGTGCACCTGCTGGAAACATCCTTTCAATGTTCTGTGAAACCGTGCTCCTTTGGCATGGAACACTTGAATGAATCCTAAGCTTGCAATCATTCTTCACATTAGGCTATAAAAAATGGCATGTCACTAGGTGCACCGTTATATGTACACTGTGGTGTATCAAGTTTGTAACGCATCAAAGATGACATGGTGAAACGATTGAGGAACAAGAAGGCATGTTTGTTTCTGCAGGATGTTACAGAGGATCAGACAGGGCACTCCTAGAATAGGACAAACTTTGATTTGTAGGTTCATGGAGGAGTCACAAAGAAGAGCCTGTAATTGTTGGCCCTGCTGTTGCACTTTCACAAACTGTTCGTAGTCAAAGCAGGATAACATGGTGCTGATGTGTGAGAGGTAATCTGCCATAACATTTTCCACACCTTTCAGATGATGTTCGTTGGTAGTGAACTATGTGACATAATTTAAGCTTCAAAACCATTGGGGCAAGAGTCGTTTGGTGCATTTTGGATAAAGTCTGTGAGCAGTTGGTGGTCCATGTAAATAATCAGAGGGCATCCCCTCTATGTCTTTCTGATAGTAACATACAGCTTTGTAAACTGCTAGTAGCTCTCGATCATGTGCTGACCAATTGCAATGCAACGGTGAAAGCTTGTGAGAGAGAAATAATGGAGTGGCTGTTGAATACCTTCCATCTCTTATTGCAGGGATGCACCAATGGCTGAGTTGCTTGCATTCACGTTTTGGTGAGCTGGACCTCAAGGAGTGGGCACATGAAAGTAAAGGATCAGATGAGGCAGTCTTTAATAATAGCGCCAATAGAATCTACCAATAGCCATCAGAGAGGGGTAGTGGTTCCACAACATTGATGTGCAAGTGCTGGGAATGTCCTTCTGGGACCTCAAAGCAATTGAGTGTTGTGTGGTACCTTGCTCCTTTGGCGTGGAACACTTGAATGAATCCTAATCTTGCAATCATTGTTCTTCAATAGCAACAGGAGCCAGGCATATTAGTGACCTTATGAGATACAAAGGGTATATCAGAATTGGGTGGAGGTGGTAGACAAATTTAGTCTTCCTGATGAGGGCTTGAGTGAGTGGCACCTGAAGTGAAGCTACTGGTGGAAGATGGCTTCTATAAAAATTTACCATGCTTAAGAACCAATGTCGTTCCTGGGAGTCCTGAGGTGTCAGCAGTTGTTGAATGGTCTCTATTCGCTGTGGTATAGGGAGAAAGCCAGAGTTGCTTACAATGTGGCCAAGGAAATTGGCTCCCTTTTGTCAGTGTTGGCACTTTCATTCATTGATTACAGCTCTGCTATTAGAGAGAACATTAAAAACTTGAAATGCATGTTATTGGAGACTTACTCCAGAGAAAAAAAATAAGGATATCAACAAAGCAAGTGTAACAAAATGGGAACTTGAATACACACCACCAAAAGCACTGCCATGTTGGAGCAGACCGTATGGCAAAATCATAAACTCAAAGAAGCCAAAAGATGTGACAATAGCTATTTTGTGGACATCATCCTGGCACTTACAGATTTGCAGGTATTCTTTCTTGTGGTCAGCGACACTAAACACAGAGGCATCCACCAGATAATGAGTGAAGTCCTGGATGTTGAGGACTAGTTAGCTGTCCAGTATAGTATGAGGATCCAGAACTCTGTAATCACCACACAGCCTGACAGATCTCTCTCTTTCAGGAGGATGATGGTTCAATCCCATCTCCGGCCATCCTGATTTAGGTTTTCCGTGATTTCCCTAAATCATTTCAGGCAAATGCCGGGATGGTTCCTTTGAAAGGACACAGCCGATTTCCTTCCCAATCCTTCCCTAACCCGAGCTTGCGCTCCGTCTCTAATGACCTCGTTGTCGACGGGACGTTAAACACTAACCACCACCACCACTCTTTCAGGAACTAATTTTATGGGTGGAGCCTAGGATGTGTCATAGGGTCACAAGCTGCCATTTTGTAAGAATTTGTTTACAGCTGTCTTGGCGATCCTGAGTAGATACAGTAATAGTCTACATAGTCTGTGATGCAACAGGAGCCAGGCGTATTGATGACCTTATGAATCATTCATTTTTTAGTAATGCGCTGTACAAACCAGTCTTGTAGAGAAGGGCACAAAGACACGTCAGAGGGCAGATGAGTGAAAAGTGTGGCAGATGGTGGCAATGCTGTAGATGTATCCACACATGGTGAAAGAGCTTTAGGGTCAGTTTGGTGCAGAGAGACAGAGAGTATGTCAGAACTGAATGGAGATGGATGCCAAATTTGGTTGAAGCAACACCAGGCCACTTGGAATTCCTCTTAAATTTCAAGAATTCTGGGATGGATGGCACCATTTTCATGTAGCAGATGGATATTCATCATGTGCAAGTCGAAACAGAGCTGCTGTAGTTTCTGAATGTGATGAGCGGCGTGAAGACAGTGCTAAAGGTACCAGTGGCCAATGGGAATTTTGGTGAGTGGCCAAAGCCATTGCGTAAAGTGGGTGGCTTTGTTGTGCTGGGCAACCGAGGAGGCTTGACTAATGATGCCTGTGACAGGGCTGACACTAGCAATGTGAGCCAAAATGCAACCATGCAGATCAGAACCAAACAGAAGTGTCAAAGGATGTCTGCACCAAATACTGGCTCAAGAACATCGGCAACTATGAATATCCATGTGAAAATGTCATCAAAATGCAGATCCCCATGCAGGACTGAGCAGATAGATGTTGTGGATGGATACGAGGGTAGCAAAGTAATGGCTCCTGAGCTGGAGCCAGAAAGGAAGCATTGACCGCTAATGCAGTCAAGAATGAAGTGCTTGTTGTCATTATGACATAGCCAATGTCATTGTTGCAAGTGTCTAGGTAGTTTAGATATCGTACTCAGTTCAGTGCAACTCCTGCAAACAGTGCATCAAGTTTGGGAAGCCAAGTGGTGATCAACAGTTATGGGCAGTCACCAAATCATGTGGTACCAGCTAAAGTGGTTCTGCACAGGTGCAACTGTGGCACAGTTAGTGTGTGAATGGGGATTTTTGTGGTAGTGCATAGGTCATCGCTCTGTCCTTCAGCAGTGACATCTAGTTTGGCAGAGGTAGCAGGAGATCAGCTCGGCTTGTGGAAGGTGGGAAGTCAGTTGTGTCATTGTTGTCTGCATTATTTACACATTATCAATGTGAAATGATGGAAAATATTCTATCAACAAGTTCCCACGTTTGAGGTGGGCATCTAGTGACTCTTGCTCATGGGCAACCATGGGCAGCTGAACTTGCGAGAGAAACTTGACAACCCATAATGCCCATAAATTGTGACTGGGAATCAATTTGAACGTGTAACTCATGCCATAGTTGTGATGGAGCCCTATACTTTAAATATTCACTGTAGATACTGTGATGTAACTGTTCCTCCAGGGAGCAGGTGAGGCAGTGAAGGAGTGCTGTTTTACCAGTCTCATATTTGTTGTCCAAGTGAGAGGCACAGATGATATCACTGTTTGAATCTGCATGTTCATCCAAATGATTAAGCAGTGTGACAGATTTTGTGTTGTTGTGGATGACTTCACGTGAAGCAAAAATGCTTCCCACAGTGGTGGACCACAGGCTTGGTTGGTCTCTCCAAAAGAGTGACAGCTTAAGATGAGTCCACAGTTTAGAAGGTTGCCATAGCGACATCCATAAAAGAAGAACAGCTGTGCAACTGGCGCTGTATGTGACATGACTTGGTGCACTATAGGCGACATGGAAGACTATGCAATGGGCTGCAACAGGTTCACGGTGGATGGATTTGCACAGGGCTTGGAAGACACCTCAGAGAATGCGAGCAAATGTGAATTCAACTGGGCTGATTGTTGTGGCTTGGAAGTAGCCACATTTGTAAGTGGCGCAGAGTCCATTGCAAAATCACAGAACACGTTGTCTGAAGAACTCCATTGTTCTGTACAACTGTTCACTGTCAGAGCACTGTCATGAACCATGTCATTATCACTTCTGATAACTTGAGATGCATGAGGGCTGTTGTGCATAACAATGGGTATCATAGTGTGAGAACTGCTGCCCAGAAGCATGAAATGTACTGCACAATGGGGACACAACAGCAGTATTGTAAGCATGCAACTGTAGATGTCCTGAATTGAATGCAGACATGGTTGTCATTGGTCACCAATGTAGGATGTACAATAATAACAACCATATACAAAAAAGTATACAATTTATTCTCACAAAGTTGGTACAACAGAGTTACATGAACTGTCTGTCAGAGATCGTTCACGCTTGGTCTTATACAACCACCTACAATTTTTTTATTATCATGAAGTTCCCACAATTCTTTTTAATTATAAGGAATTAAGCTATTTGTTGTGAGCCCCATATAAGCCTATTCCATTATTCTTCTAGCACAATACATGAAATATGATATCTTGCAAAGATCAATGCATAGTCCACTCCTGTTCTTGGCATATTGTAATGTTTTTCCTAGAAAACTTTAATGTTTGCTGATGATACAAGCATGTTTGTAAAGAGGAAAAACACATCCTTTC
Source organism: Schistocerca gregaria (assembly GCF_023897955.1). Taxonomy (NCBI): domain Eukaryota; kingdom Metazoa; phylum Arthropoda; class Insecta; order Orthoptera; family Acrididae; genus Schistocerca; species Schistocerca gregaria. Next base: position 276,165,223 of record NC_064925.1, on the reverse strand, counting down.
CAGGTACAAATGTGATTGCCCCTTTATCAGCATGCCTGTGTAATAGCAAAATTTCATCCATACTGGCTCTTGTGAACTCCACAGGTGTTATGACTGTTGGTGAATAATGCAACCAGCCAAAAATAATTTTAAAGGTCATGGTTCTGAAATAAAAGGATTTTAAAAAGTGTTTGTGACTAGTTTCATGATTCACCAACATAATTTTGTGTGCTGTATAGGTTCTTTAATTATTCATATTGTAAAAATTAATATAATTCATTTCTATGTACAAACTATGATGGTTTCTCTGTGGTCTGTTTTGATTTTTTTAGACTGAATTAAGAGAACAGAATGTGGGTCATTCGACAATAAATAAGCAAATTTTGGTTACCACCTAATTGTTATAAAAAGAACAAACATGATTTATGGAATGTAGTATGTCTCAGAGAAACACACAAGGTACAATGAAGTACAGGTTGTGCATAGCACTGAACACACTGACTGGACAACAGTAATACAAGTTACAGAATAGGCCGAGCACTCATTTGCGATCACTTATATAATGCTGTTTCTTTGGTGGCTCACCAGAGAGTGCCAGAAGGCTGGCCCAGGTGGCCTCTATAAGTGGGCCTATGAACTGTATGGACACTTGATCTGTGAAATCTTGCACATCATGAGTGAAGGTACATCTCTCCTCCCTTCCAAGGCTGGAAAAACCGCATGCGTATATAAAACCACTAAGCACAGAAAAATACATGGTATAGAAAAGATGCATCGTACAGAAAACAGCATGATACAGAAAAAAAGCACTGCTATAGAAAAGGAGCACTGATACAGAAAGAAAGCACTGGTACAGAAAAAGCACTGGTACTACGAAAGCACTGGTACCGAAAGAGCCCTGATACTGTGAAAAAAAAAAAGAAGCATTGATTCCACAAGGTACTGAGATTATGGGTCACAGAAAACACCAATGATGGCACTGACATCCATTTCATTGCCTGACAATGACAGTTGCTGCAACATCTGACAGGCAGGTAGCAGCGGAAGTGATGAGGAAGCAGCTTGGTTTTCCGTCCCCCCCCCCCCCCCCCCCCTCTCATGAGAGGCTACAACACATGACTGGGGACGGTGTCTGCATAGTGACATCCTCGTCGATGTCAGTGGTCAACATCAGTGGCACCAGCGAGAGCGTCGGAGACAATGGCCTTTTATCATCATGGATGCAGAACCAGTTATCGATAAAGCCTTTCTATGGCACTTTCACATGGTTACAGACCTGAATAACAGCGTGCTAACTCTCATGACCAGCACTTACTCTGCTGCAGGTGCTGTTGGCCACGCCCCTGTATCAGCTGCACAGGGCAGGACAAGGCAGGTGGCAAAGTGTTGCCATCTGAGTTCATGTCAATGTGGTATAATCAACCACTGAGGTGGTCGCATACAAAAAGTTTGTTATTGTGGAAGCAGCAGAGCAGGTTTGCACCATTGTTGCCCATTTTTGGTACTGAAGTAACTTCAAAATCTTGCAGTCCCATTAGTTTCCACCGAAATGTGTGAGTAGTTGGGAAACTTCTTAGAGGATGCCAGAAGTGGGCAGAATCAGCATATGTTGCACAGTGTCAACAAAAATGATTCTTCACAGGCACGGCATGATTGGCAGCATGTTGCAGGGGCTCTGACATAACGCTGTTGACTGCTCAGTGCAGGAGCAGACAAGGCACATCAGGTCACGAAGGTCTTCACCTCAGCCAGGTAAATCAGTCCTAAGCAAAGTATGGAAAGCCGAATGGTGGAAGGAGTATATACAAGTTCTATATAAGAGCGATGTACTTGAGGGCAATATTATGGAAGTGGAAGAGGACTTAAATGAAAATGAGATGGGAGATATGATACCGCATGAATAATTTGACAGAGCACTAAAAGACCTAAGCAGAAACAAGGCCCTGGGAGTAGACAACATTCCATTAGAACTACTGATGGCCTTGGGAGAGCCAGCCAAGAGCAAACTCTTCCATCTGTTGGGCAAGATGTATGAGACAGGCAATATACCGTCAGACTTCAAGAAGAATATAATAATTCCAGTTCCAAGAAAGCAGGTGTTGAGAGATGTGACAATTACCAAACTATCAGTTTAATAAGTCACGGTTGCCAAATACTAACATGAAATCTTTACAGATGAATGGAAAAACTGGTAGAAGCTGACATCGGGGAAGATCGGTTTGGATCCCGTAGAAATGTTGGAACGCGTGACGCAATACTACCCTACAACTTATCTTAGAAAATAAGTTAAGGAAAGGCAAACCTATCTTTATAGCAATTGCCGTCTTAGAGAAAGCTTTTGACAATGTTGACTGGAATACTCTCTTTCAAATTCTATAGGTGGTAGCAGTAAAATACAAGGAATAAAAGGCTACTTATAATTTGTTCAGAAATCAGGAAATAGTTATAAGAGTCGAGGGACAAAAAAGGTAAGCAATGGTTGAGAAGGGAGTGAGACAGGGTTGTAGGCTGTCCACGGTGTTATTAAATTTTTATATTGAACAAGCAGTAAAGGAAGCCAGAGAGAAACACAGAGTAGGAATTAAAACCCAGGGAGAAGAAATAAAAACCTTGAGGTTTGCTGATGAAATTTTAATTCTGCCAGAGACAGCAAAGAACTTGGAAGACCAGTTGAACTGAATAGACAGTGTCTTAAAAGGAGGCTGTAAGATGAGTAGCAATAAAATCAAAATGAAGATAATGGAATGTAGTCACATTAAATCAGGTGATGCTGATGGAATTAGACACTTAAAGTAGTAGATGAGTTTTGCAATTTGGGCAGCAAAATAACTATGAAAGGTTGAAATAGGGAGGATATAAAATGTAGACTGATGATGGTAAGGAAAGCATTTCTGAATAAGAGAAATTTGTTAACCTTGAGTATAGATTCAAATATCAGAAAATGCTTTTCAGAAAGTATTTGTATGGAGTGTAGCCACGTATGGATGTGAAACATGGATGATAAACAGTGTAGACAAGAAGAGAATAGAAGCTTTTGAAATGTGGTGCTACAGAAGAATGCTGAAGATTAGATGGGTAGATGACATAACTAATGAGGAGGTACTGAACAGAACTGTGAAGAAGAGGAATTTGTGGCACAACTTGACTAGAAGAAGAGATTGGTTGGTAGGACACACTATGAGACATCAAGAGATCACCAATTTAGTACCGCAGGGAACCGTGGAGAGTAAAAATCGTAGAGGGAGACCAAGAAATGAATACTAACAAGAAGGATGTAGGCTGCAGTAGCTACTCAGAGATGAGTAGCTATGCTACTCTACCCACAGGATAGAGAAGCATGGAGAGCTGTATCAAACCAGTCTTTGGGCTGAAAACCACAACACAACAAGGTGAAGTCAGATTTGCAAAGGGAACAGCTTCCTGTGTGAGATCGTAAAGCATATTGTTTGTAGTCTTCCATTGTTCATTAGTGTTATGCATTAATGAAGCACTGTTCAGGAGAACATCACTGTCACATTTTATCACACAAGCTTCATGAGGTGTGTTTTAAAATGGTTTGAGAAACATTGTCAGCAAGTCAAAATTGTGCAGCACAATATGGGCATGCCAGCACCATTGTTGTTGCGCAGTAGCCCTGAATGTTGAAATTTACTAATGACCACAATCGTTGGGATTCATAAACAGAGTATAGGAGACAATTACAATGAATAATCACTCGATCTAGATATTCTGCATAACATATTTATTGACAATATGAACCAGCACTGGAAAAGCAACTGAACTTGGCATAGCCATGAGACTGAATGTTGGTCAAAAAGTTTCCTGTGTGACACTAAGGGTGACCAGTAGTACTGTTACTTCACGGATTGGTGTTCCCAGTCACCAAATATCTCATAAACTAAACGAGCTTGAAACTTAATACTTACACTACTGGCCATTAAACTTGCTACACCAAGAAGAAATGCAGATGATAAACTGGTATTCATTGGACAAATATATTATACTAGAACTGACATGTGATTACATTTTCACCATCTTGAGTGCATGGATCCTGAGAAATCAGTACCCAGAACAACCACCTCTGGCCATAATAACGGCCTTGATACGCCTGGGCATTGAGTCAAACAGAGCTTGGATGGCGTGTACCGGTACAGTTGCCCATGCAGCTTCAAAACGATACCACAGTTCATCAAGAGTAGTGACTGACGTATTGTGACAAGCCAGTTGCTCGGCCACCATTGACCAGACGTTTTCAGTTGGTGAGAGATATGGAAAATGTGCTGGCCAGGGCAGCAGTCGAACATTTTCTGTATCCAGAAAGGCCCGTATAGGACCTGCAACATGTTGTTGTGCATTATCTTGCTGAAATGTAGGGTTTTGCAGGGATCGAATGAAGGGTAGGGCCACAGGTCGTAACATATCTGGAATGTAACATCCACTGTTCAAAGTGCCATCAATGTGAACATGAGGTGACCAAGACATGTAACCAAATACCATCATACCGGGTGATACGCCAGTCAGGCGATGACGAATACACGCTTCCAATGTGTGTTCACCGCGATGTCACTAAACACGGATGTGACCATCATGCTGCTGTAAACAGACCTGGATTCATCTGAAAAAATGACTTTTTGCCATTTGTGCACCCAGGTTTGTCACTGAATAAACCATCGCAGGCGCTCTTGTCTGTGATGCAGCATCAAGGGTAACCACAGCTATGGTCTCCAAGCTGATAGTCCATGCTGCTGCAAACATCATCGAACTGTTCGTGCAGATGGTTGTTGCCTTGCAAATGTCCCCATCTGTCGACTCACGGATCGAGACGTGACTGCATGATCCATTACAGTCATGCGGATAGGATGCCTGTCATCTCGACTGCTAGTGATACAAGGCTGTTGGGATCCATCATGGCGTTCCATATTACACTCCTGAACCCCCTAGTTTCCCTATTCTGCTAACAGTCAGTGAATCTCGAGCAACTCGATCAGCAATATCGCGATACGATAAACCGCAATCGCAATAGGCCACAATCCGACCTTTATCAAAGTCTGAAATGTGATGGTATGCATTTACCCTCCTTACACGAGGCATCACAACAATGTTTCACCAGGCAACGCCAGTCAACTGCTGTTTGTGTAAGAGAAATCAGTTGGAAACTTTCCTCATGTCAGCACATTGTAGGTGTCGCCACCGGCGTCAACCTTGTGTGAATACTCTGAAAAGCTAATCATTTTCATATCACAGCATCTTCTTCTTGTCGATTAAATTTCACGTCTGTGACATGTCATCTTCGTGGTGTAGCAATTTTAATGGCCTGTAGTGTATCATGTGGTCTTACATCAACTTCATTGATAAAAAACGATATAGTGATATAAAAATACTTTTAGGCTGGAAATATCAATGGCATTCATGCAGTGGGCTGCCCACTTGGAGCACCAATTGTGGAAAAATATGCTACTTCATTGAACTCGTCAGTATTATATTTCAACTATGGAGCACAGCTTGTGAAGAAATACCATTTTACAGATTTCATACTGCAATAGTCATCTTATAAAGTATTGTTAAGCATGATCATTTATTCGCAACAATATGCACATTGGCTGAGTAACTTCCAAACTAATGGCTGTGATGGCAAAAGTAAAACATGTGTCGAGCTAAAACATTACAGAACTTCCTTTGAAATGTGCCTGTAACTATGGTAAAAGTTTTAACAAAATTGGATATGTTAGGTGAGTACCTCTGGTTGACTCGTCAGGGAATGACCTACATGGAAATTACTGTAATTATGCCTTCAGGGAACTGTACAGTAATAGCATTAGCAGGGCTCAGTGCAGTTGGCCCGTTACTACTCTTAATCCTTATCACTGATCTGCCATAGTATAAGAGCCAAGAAAACAGTTCACTTTGTTCGCAGATGAACAGAAACATTATGATTAACAAAGGATCCAAATGCAACATAGAAAACATTGTGACCACTATATTCAAAGAAGCTCTAGGCTTGTCCATTTAAAACAGTCTGTCTCTCAATGTAAGCATCATTCAGTTTCACACAGTACACATAAAACAAGAAGATAAAAATAAAATGTGGCGATAAAGAAATATGATTTTCACAAAAATATTAAAATTTCAGTATGACACAGAAAGGAGCAAGCATAGAAGTATTCCAATACCATATGGTTCCAGTCAATTCATTTAGTCTCATCATTCACCTGTTGTATGGATGTGTCAATTCATAGCCAGGGCTAATTACAATAACATTTCTTATATTACAGTTATTTACAAACTTACATGTAAATACAATCATCTTACACCAGTATAACAAAATAATTATACTTTTTCGCATTCTGATATTCTTCCATGTTATAAAAGCTATGCATTATTAAAAATTGTTTTAGCTCTATCTTGAATTTATGAACATTTTAATTTTCTTTATTGTAGCATTCAATGTACTAAAAAATTATTTTGGGTATATAATGAACACTGTTTTGGTAGAAAGCTCTTTTAGAAGTATGCCTGTGAAAATCATCTCTGTCTCATGTGTTTTAGTTATGGTTCTGATTGTTCAGTGCTGAAAATTCCTCGTGAGTTTCTGAAAGCGCATGCCGGTACATCCATAGAAATGTTCTACATCCTGGCGACAAACTCGTGTCGAGCATCCACGGATCTTGAAAATGAGTATAAATAAAATCTCATCTGCTCTTGAATTAAATTCTTAACATTATATAGAATGACCAGCAAAGTCTATATCGGTGTTTTTCAATTTAACGTATAATAACATGCAACAAGGAGATTTGTGTTACTAATATACGGTTAAAAATACTTCCCTTTGTACAGCTATTTACGTCAATTTGTTTCGATTAGAAACCGTATGTTGTTCGAATTACGCGCGTACATTTCGAGGCGGAGTCATTTCAGCTTCTATCGTACACACTTATCAGATTTACCAATCATAAGGAAGTAAGATGATAAAGGTCAATTACAATGATATGTTCGTTATACGATGCTACATTTGAGTTAACAGATATTTGACATAGAAATGTACATTTGAGTTCGTCTTCCATGTTACGTCAATTGCGTGGTGTTGATGGGAGGAAAATGGTAGGTGTAACTCTGCTAGTGCAGCAGGTCTGCATGTTTGTTGCTATTTGACAACAGTTCGCTTGTGATCTTAGCGTACAGTACATTTATAGTGTACAACGGTTTCTGCACATCGAACGTTCGTGGTGCATTTCATTTGATGTTTAGTATTATTTATATCATCTAGGTTATGTTCCGGAGTTTGGCCATAGAGAAAATTGTTTTACTATTCCTTCACACAGAACAGCTAGTTTTCCCGTTTTACCGATTCAAATAGAGTTTTAACATTGCCTCGTAGGCCGAGACGGTCGCTCTAGTGTTATGTGTGTCACCGGTACTGGACGTCTCTTCTTTCAAGGTTGTAAACGAAAAAAAGAAACAAATGCATACCATTTATCACGTGCTGTTATACAATTTAGTACATTATTTTTGGTAGTGTTATTGATGATTTTTGTCACCTTTCAGAAACCAGAACACAAAGTTAAAACCAGATATGTTCAAGGTGCGTACAAAGGACAGCGGAAATCATATCATTCATACTTTGAACCGTACATTAAGTTGTAGAACAAGTAACTTGAATGACATTTGAATATCTTGGAGGACCAAAATTGTCATCAAAGTAATTATTGTAGTAGCTGGAAAATATTTAAAATCACTCCAGTAGGCTTTTTAATATTACTGTCAACAACTTCTCTCTCCCTCACTGTCATATATAAGGCGTCCTCATGTGAATGTTTAGAATAATAAAAACTGTAGTATCAGCAGAATTGACGTTTCGTAATGTGTGCCAAAACAAATATGTCATTGACCATTTTGGCAGTTCACTGTTGATATAGCTGCAATGATTAATTATGGATAATTAAGATTTCAAAGCAGCAGTTGATTCTCAGTATTCAATGATGTAGAGATGTTATCAAGTGCTTTTTGTCACAGGAATAAATAAGGATAAGTTTTTAATGATAAGTTTTAGTAGTCCATGTGGGGACAAACCCTATTTTGTGTAAATAAAACTATTACCTTCAGACCTACATAGACCTTGGGCAATACAACAGTTTATCACAACCCAAACTTTGTATTATCTACCAGACATCAATAACTTTTACAACACAACCAAGTAAATTCAGAAGTATTCCATACTCATATTAAGAAAAATTTCAAGAGCAGGTGGATGAAGGGGTGTTCTCTGGACGCAAGAGATTTTTTTACACATAGGTGATGTCTGGTTAAGAGCTTGTTGGCTACTCAATTACCATCCTCCCATTGGCTACCTCCAACTGCAAACTATGATACAGCTGTTCTGTAGGACAAATACAGACTTCAAGAAGATACCAAGAGTGAAAAGAAACAGGTTTTGGATTACCCAACTGGTCAGCAGGAAAATTTCATCTCCAGCACTAATTATGTTGAGTATCAATGAACAAAATAGAAGAGCATTGTACCATACACTTTAGATAGGCGTAGACATATGCCGAGTGGAGTTGTGAGGGATGGAAAAGACGTGCTGTGGTTAGACAGCTGTCTTAGGAAACTGCTACAAAAGCAAAGAGAACTTCACTGAAAATTCAAATATAGCCAGAGTCTCACAGACAAACTAAAATTAAACAAAACCAGAATTAATATAAGGATGGCTATGTGTGAAGAGTTCACCAAATTTAAAAGTAAAATTCTCTGTGACAGAAAATCCTAAGAAGTTTTGTGACAGAAAACTCTAAGAAGTTTTGTTTATTTATTAAATGACTAGATGGATTGAATCCATCTATTCAGGCCTCTGTGACCATGATGGAATTGAAACGCAAGACAATCCAAAATAGGTTGAAATACTAAACATTTTTTCCAACATTGTTTCACAGTGGAAGATCGTGCTATAGCGACTCCTTTAAACAAATGACAAAATTGCTGCTATCAAAATAAGTGACCACTGCTTAGAAAATCAACTGAAATAGCTCAACAGGGAAGGCCACTAGACCTGATGGGATACCAATATGATTCTACATAAGATAAGCAAAATAATTTGTTTCAGAGGTGTGAAGTGTTCCTGATGATTAGAAAAAAAGCACAGTTCATTTCCGTTTTCAAGAAGGTTCGCATATGCACAAAAGTGTAGGTCTGTATCACTTGACATTGGTCAGTGTTAGAATTTTGGAACATGTTTTGTGTTTGCGTATTATGGCATTTCTGGAGGCCAAAGGAACCACAATGGGTTCCAAAATCAACAATTGCATGAACTGCAGCTTGCTGTTCAATCTTAAGACCCAGTAAGCAGTAGATACAGGTGCCCAGATAGATCTCGTGTACCTTGATTTACGGAATGCCTTCAGTACACTTGCACATGGTGCCTAATGGACAAAATACAAGTTTATGGGAATATCTGCCCAGTTGTGTGACTGGATTGAACAGTTTCTAGAAAACATAACCCAGCATGTCATTTTAAATGGAGATGTCTCCAGAAGTAAAGGTAGCTTCGGGTATGCTCCAGGGGTGTCATAGGGGACCATTCCTTTTCACAATATGCATGAGATCTAGTAGATAACGTCAGAAGTTCCATGAAGCTTTCCGCAGATGAGGCTGTTACATACAGAGAAGACACAGTGCTAGAAAATTGTTTCAAAATGCAGGAAGATCTGCAGAGAGTGACAATTGACCCTCAACATAAAGCAAATGTAATGTATTGCATATATGTAGGCAGAAAGATGCAATTTTATTTATGATTACAAAATTAAAGAACAATCACTAGAAGCAGCTACTTCCATAAAATATGTAGGACTAGATGCATACAGATTTGGTGTGGAATGACTACATAAAAATAATCACAAATTAATTGTAAGAATCCTCATGGAGTATAGCCCGTCAACAGGGGAAGTAGCTTACAAAACATTCGCTTTACAAATACTTGGATATTGCTTGTCAGTATTTTATCCGATAGAACTGATAGAAGGAAATTCAAAGAAGAACAGCACATTTTCTTGCATGTTCTTTTAGTAAATAGAAAAGCATCATAGAGCTGATCAACTAACACCAGTCGCAGAAGTTGCAAGAGAGGCATTCTGCATCATAGTGTGGTTTATTGTTAAAAGTACTAAGCATGTTTGTTCGTAGAAGAGTCATAAGCTATATTCCTTCCTCCTATGCGTATCTTGTTAAAAGGCTATGAAAGTAAAGTTAGAGGGATTCGACTTCACACACAGGCTTCCAGGCAATCATTCTTCCGCAAACTGTTAAAGACTGCAACAGAAAATGGAGGAAGTGCAGTGGTACACAAAGTACCCTCTGCCACACACTGCAATGTAGCTTGTGGATTGTAGATAAAGATACACAAATTGTGAATACCATACAGTAAACTTTTACTTATCTTTCTGGTCCACCCTTGCTCCCTCATTGGAACTACTGCTGCCCCTGCCCTCCCTCCCCCCCCTCTCCCACCCCCCCCCCCACCCCCTCCCTCCCAACATCCTTCCTGACGACCTTCAAATGTGCCTCTGCGTTCAGCTTTGTGGTGTACCCAGCTTTTTGTGGATAAAATATCTAAACTGCATACAGATTCAGCATGAAATCCTGGCAGCATATGGTCTAGATACAATGTCATGTCCAGTTGTAGTGTAATTATGCCAACAGTGTGACCAAGGATACACAGATAAGGCTAATGCTAACTGAGAGGGAATGAGGATATTGCCCCATAATTTCCATATTTTCAGCAAGCTGAAGGAACATCTGGGATGAATGATTCTGCAGTGACGAGGACATTCACACAGCAGCTCTCGAATGTCTTCGTGACTGAGGAGCGGATTTCTAGTGTCGAGAAATTGAGTGATTGGTAGAACATTCCAACTGATGTTTAAAGAAACTTGGTGCCTTAAAAAACGGTGTATGGCTTTGGAGTGTAGTGCAGAATTTAGTAAAATTTACTTTTTGAAGTCACCTCATTGAAATATGTTGTTTATATGTCAATGTTCCACGTGTTGTGATGCATTGCCCCCATCTGTTATCTCCTTGTTGCAGCCAACCAGCCCAGTGCAGCTTTCTCCTGTGGAGGAGCAGGAGAAGCTGCTGGATGAGGCCCTTGGTGTGGTCAAGGTGCAGGCCTTCCAGATGAAGCGCTGCCTAGATAAGAACAAGCTCATGGATGGGCTAAAGCATGCATCCACTATGCTCGGAGAACTGAGAACATCGTTGCTGTCACCGAAGAGCTATTATGAACTTTGTATCCTTTACTTATATTATCTATTTATACTGTAGTGTGTGTTCAGTATTGTAATGCCAGAATATCAGTTAATATGTTAACTTCACTCTAGCCTTCTCTTATTATGTAGAAAAATCAGAGAAACTAAGTTTATTGTGTGTGGATGTTGCAAGAGTTTTTCCTTGGGCTGTCTGGCAAATAACCTGTGTGCCTTCCTTGGGCCAATATTAATTTCTCCACACATTACCAACTTTAGCTCTACACTCCCAAGCATGCCTCGCCTGTTTGCTGATGTTGTATACTCATTTTCCAGTAGATTCTCATCTAGATGATCATTAAGTTACATACAGCCCTCACCCGTCTTTTAAGCCTTGAATGTATACAAAGGTTGCCCAAAAGAAATTGAACTTATTTTTTTGTTATTAACTTATTTATTCACATTTGGAGCACAAACCATTAAACCCTTCAAAGTACTCTCCACTTCCACTAATACATGTGTCTAATCTTTTATTCCCTGTTTTAAAATATTGTTTACATTCATCTTTTGTTATGCTTGACAGGGTCTCCATCATTCCTTTCTTCACCTCAGCAGCATCATCAAATAACTTTACTTTTATGTGTCTCTTTGTTCAAGGACACAAAGAAAAAGTTGCAAGGTCTGGTGAGTATGGGTGAGGGGAGGAACAGGGGTCATACCATTTTTGGTCAAGAATGTCATGTAGATATGGCTGTGTGAGCAGGGGCATTGTCGTGACGGAAAAACCAGTCACCCAACTGCCACAAATAAAGGTCCTTCTGCTGCACACTGTTGCAGTCTTTTCAAAACTTCCATGTAGAGAGAGCCTGGTTTACTGTATGACCCTGTGAAACACTCTGATTGAAACTCAGATTGAAAAAATAAATCTGTATTGCTTAATGTTAGGTTTCACCGGACACACTTTCTTGGGGGTGAGGTGAACTACTTCCACCAACTTTATTGTTGCTTTGATTCAGGATTGTAAGTATAGCAGCAAGTTTCATGACCTGTTATAATTTTTGAAAAAAAGTTTAGATTGTTTCAGCCCTCTTCTTTCAAAGCATAGCATGCTTTCATGCAACTCTGTTTTTGTTCAGCAGTCATGGCTTGAATTAAACAGCCGTCCTTTTTGTTTCCGAATATTCTTTCACAATTCGCTGCACTACGTCATTCCCAACAGCTCCACAATTTCTTCATTGGTCCATTGTCAACCTCTGTTGATGATTGCATGAATGTTTTCAACATTTTCATGTGTTTGGGCAGGGCAAGGACGACCATAATGAGATTTACATCAGTTAACATTTCACTATTTTTTAAATGGGAAAACCACTCACACTTGAGTTTTCCCCATAGCATCGTCATTGTATGCCACTTTTAACGTTTCAAGAGCTTGTTTCATTTTTTTCCAAAGCAGAAAACAGAATTTTACCACCTGATGCTGTTTACTAAAATCAGCCATTGCAAAAATGACAATTGCACAAAAAACTTGCCTCTATAAACTCTGCCAAAACTAGTCCTGACCTACTTGAGTGATGGCACCTGGAGTACAGACACTGGAATGTTAACTCTGTGCACTCCTAGCTGCAAAATGCGGTATTACAGAAGCTCTTCCCACCATAAAATTAGTTCAGTTTCTTCTGGGTACCCCCACATAATGTGCTGATGTTGGATATTTCTCCGTTTAAATAGTTCGGTTTTCCTGATTTTATCGTGTTTTAGTTATTTATAAAGGAAAGAACATTAAATAAGCATCTTGGGCTATGCTGCAAATAAGTCTGTTACAGAAACTTTTAACTTCTATTTGCACATGTTGACTTTGCCAACTCATAACCACCAAGTGAGACGCCACAGTGCTAAGACTGTGGACTCCAATCTGGGAGAGGTTCAAATCTCTGTCTGAACAATTAGATTTATGTTTTTCTTTGTCTCTTAAAATGACTAATGCTGTAATGGTGGCACTGAAAGGACTCGACCAATTTCCTTCTCCTCCTACACCAATCCAACTTTTGCTCCATATCTAGTGGTCTTGTCATATAAACTCATTTTCACAGTTGATCTGCAGTATATAGCTCATAAAATGCACTAATTTGTCTAGTTAAAACTTTTCTGAATTTACTTTTTTTTTATAACAAAAATTCCATTAACTAATGGAGCTAACGTATCCTGGTTACACCGTAGATCAATCTGTTACCACAGCCTGTAGTTCATAGTCACATTACATGCCTTCACACATGTTCAAACCAACGGGACATGCTCCAAGCTAATGTAGATTTTGGGCCATGCTACAGATTAGTCTGTTACCAGGGAGGGGAAACTGGCAGCACGCTCTGACAGAATTCCATTTCAGGTTCATGTGGGTCTGTTAGGTGTTGAGCCCTGCCCTAGCAAGTGATTTTGACTTGTTACAGCTGTTTATGCAAGTAGTTCATTTGTAGACACCTTGACAACGAATGTGTAGATATGTCAATCACAGATGAATTACGTCACCTAGAGCTCTACCTCCTGGATGAGTTTCAAAAGGGTCGAAAAGTTGCAGATCTCTATGAACTGGTGCAGTATGCAGGCAATATTGTTCCTAGGTTGTAAGTATCTATTTGTAATACTTTTGTCAACTACCTCTAACAATTGTTTTTAATGGTGGATGAAAAAAAGAGCTTGTAATGGTGAAAATTGTTTTCCTTAAATGCGTAGTAGTTTTAAAAGTTGGACATAACAACCACAGACATGTTTCATGTGATTAAGATTAAGTTTGTTTTTCTGTAGCAGTAGTGAAATGTTTGCACTGGAGAGGAGGGAGGAGAGGAACAGGTTGAAAATTAGGTTTTGCAGTTTAAATTTAGATAATCTAATCATTAAACAGTTTCCTATTGCAACATTTCATAAATTTCCAATTTGTTGTCTGAATGAGGATTTTTGTTATGGACATGGCATTCTTTTGTCCCATTTTTGTTTGCTGTATATGGGAAACAAGTGTTCCTATAATTCTTCAAGAATATTTAGATACATAGTGAATTCACATTTATAAATAGCGTGGACTAATACCAAAGCAATATGTTTAATGCCAGACATTATATATATATATACAGGCACATGAACAAAACACACACACACACACAGAATTACGAGCTTTCGCAACTGGCAGTTGCTTCGTCAGGAAAGAGGGAAGGAGAGGGAAAAATGAAAGGATGTGGGTTTTAAGGGAGAGGGTAAGGAGTCATTCCAATCCCGGGAGCGGAAAGACTTCCCTTAGGGGAAAAAAAGGACAGGTGTACACTCGCGCGCGCGCGCCCACACACACACACACACACACACACACACACACACACACACGTGGTGTATGTGCGGATGGATATGTGTGCGTGTGCGCGCGCGCGCGAGTGTACACCTGTCCTTTTTTTCCCCTAAGGGAAGTCTTTCCACTCCCGGGATTGGAATGACTCCTTACCCTCTCCCTTAAAACCCACATCCTTTCATTTTTCCCTCTCCTTCCCTCTTTCCTGACGAAGCAACTGCCAGTTGCGAAAGCTCGTAATTCTGTGTGTGTGTTTGTGTGTTTTGTTCATGTGCCTGTCTGCCGGCGCTTTCCCGCTTGGTAAGTCTTGGAATCTTTGTTTTTAATATATATATTAAAGACTTACCAAGCGGGAAAACGCCGGCAGACAGGCACAAGAACAAAACACACAAACACACACACAGAATTACTAGCTTTCACAACCGATGGTTGCTTCTTCAGGAAGGAGAGGGAAAGACGAAAGGATGTGGGTTTTAAGGGAGAGGGTAAGGAGTCATTCCAATCCTGGGAGCGGAAAGACTTCCCTTAGGGGGAAAAAAAGGAAAGTTGTACACTCGCGCGTGCGCGCGCACACACACACACACACACACACACACACACACACACACACACACACACACACACCCATCCGCACATATGTGGTGTATGTGCGGATGGATATATGTGTGTGTGTGTGTGTGTGCGCGAGCGCGCGCGAGTGTACACCTTTCCTTTTTTCCCCCCTAAGGGAAGTCTTTCCGCTCCCGGGATTGGAATGACTCCTTACCCTCTCCCTTAAAACCCACATCCTTTCGTCTTTCCCTCTCCTTCCTGAAGAAGCAACCATCGGTTGCGAAAGCTAGTAATTCTGTGTGTGTGTGTGTGTGTGTGTGTGTGTGTGTGTGTGTGTGTGTGTTTGTGTGTTTTGTTCTTGTGCCTGTCTGCCGGCGTTTTCCCGCTTGGTAAGTCTTGGAATCTTTGTTTTAATATATTTTTCCCATGTGGAAGTTTCTTTCAAGGCACACTCCGCTGCAAAGTGAAAATCTCATTCTATAATCATTATACTTTATATTTACTGATTAAATGAACCTGTGTCACTGTTTGCTGCTCATAAAGACACTTAGTATATACGCGCTGTGACAATGAATCTGAGAAGTTGTCTACCAAGTTACCACTTACTTTGTTGCACTAACTTAGTAAAATTTCTTATTCCACCATCAGTAATACTGAATTTTCATTATGCTTCCAGCCCCTCTATTATTGACTAAATCTTGCAATGGACTTAAATATGTTAACAATTTGTGACTTTCCTCCTGATGTGCCTGTAACTTAAAGCTGATTTGATTTGATTTTATCAGGAGAGCTAAAACAGCTTAGGTCTAAACCACCACTGCCCACATCGAAACTAGGTTTATTGTGCGGTGTCGCTCCCTGTATATCTAGTAAAGCCAACCAGTGCCCTTAAATAGTGCAAGGAGACCCTCTACCAGTTTTTTGTTAGACACAATTTCTTCAGGTCTAGTTGTCCCGAAGATTCTGTATCTTTCTCTCCAATGCCATGCATTCAAAGATTAGGTGTGATGCTGCAGTTTCTTCACACTCATCACAGATCCTACATTTAGGGTCCTCTTCCATTATACCCGTAGTGTGTAGGTGTTTTCTGAAGTACCCATGGCAAGTCATCAGTCCAGTTTGATCTCTTTCCAGTTTCCCTAGAGAGATGCTGGGCTCCAGTCTCGGCTGAACCCCGTACAACCTTGCCCCAACACCTTGATCTGTTTTCGACACATCGGTGAACCAAACGATGTCCCCCCCGTACGGTGTCAAACTGATTTCTCCCACTGCTCCCTACTTCCAATTATTATATTTATAAGGCTTGTCGAAGCAGTTAGGAGCTATTATATAGCCATCGGGTATTTTCCCAGACGTACCTATATTTACTTCACTCACTATGTTAGTGTGTGATTCTGGATATCCAAATGAGACCCAGTTTTGGCCAGTTTTAAGTCTGTATGCCCCAGCTGCTGCCTCCGTCTTAACCCAAAGGTGAAGTGGAGGCATGTCCAGCATGGCTTCCATTCCAGTGGTTGGTGTGCTGCTATTTCCACTCGTTGTGGCTAAGCAGGCCAATCTCTGCACCTTAGCAATCTCTTTAGCAGCAACCTGCTGTTCTTCCTTCTTCCACCACACTACAGCTCCATAGGAAATCCTAGGTCTAACCACTGTGATGTATATCCAGTGCATTCCCCTGGGGTTTAAGACCCAGTTTTTGCCACAAGCCCTCCTAGTACTCACTAAAGTGCTTTTTGCCTTGGAACAGATACTCTTAATATGAGGGGTCCAAGTTAGCTTCTCATCCAAGGTTACCCTTAGATATTTCACAGTCCCCTTCACAGGGGAAGAGCTTTAGATTCCAACTTGCATGCTGAATATGTCTCTTTGTAAATGGCACCACAAGTCGTCTTTGGATTAACTCTCAGATCCTGTTTAGTGCACCATTTTTGCACAATGTCCAACCCTCCTTGTGCCATATTCTTAACTGTGTCAATGAATTTGCCAAGTATTACCATGACAAGGTCATCTGCGTATCCTTGCCAGAAGCACTGTCTGGAATTTAGTTCCTCAATGAGTTTGTTCACCACTGGATTCAACAATAGAGGGGACAAGACTGCTCCTTGGGGATCAGCCTCTAGTGGTCTTAATTACCATATTTTCATTCAACATGGTAGCCTCTACCTTCCTTCCACTAAGCATGGCTCTGGTCCACCTACATATAGTGGTCCCCAGATCATGCACATCTGCTGCTCTTACCATGAAATCGAAGGTCGTGTTGCTAAAGGCCACCCTCGATATCCAGGAAGATGCAGAGAACTATTTCTTGGGAGTGAAGTGCTTGTTCCACCTTCCCGACAAGTTGGTGGAGAGCTGTTTCACATTATTTACCTGGTTGGTATGCGTGTTGGTTCAGGTGTAGAGGGGCCCTACATAGCCTCATCTCCCCAATGTATACATTAACCAGTTTTTCCAGTGTTTTGAGAATGGAGGAGGACAGACTGATTGGTCTCATATCCTTGGCCTTGGTATGATCAATTCTCCCTGGCTTTGGAATGAAGACAACCTTCACTGCTCTCCAAACATTGGAGATGATTCCTACTGCTAAGCTAACCCTAAATAGCCTGCATAGGATTCTTATAAGCTTTCCTCCTGCCTGTTGCAGGAGAGCTGGAAAAATTCCATCTGGGCCAGGTGACTTGAACGGCTGGAATGTTCCCACTGCCCACTGGATTTTGTTGAAGTTCACGCACTCCTTGGCCGATTCCCAGCCCTCTCTTCAAGTGTGTGAGAACCAAAACGCACTCCTTGGCCGATTCCCAGCCCTCTCTTCAAGTGTGTGAGAACCGTTGTCTCTCTGGGGTCACATACTGGTCTGTGTTAGCCGGCAGAGCTTATTGAGGAAAATGAGTTTTGAGGAGCAACTCCAGCGTCTCATGTGCTGTCTTTGTATATTCCCCATCCTCCTTCCTCAACATACTTCCTGGGTTCGTTGGTACTCTAGTGAGAATCTTGTGAAGTCTGGCTTGTGCAGCCGTGCCTTCCACTTTCCCACAGAATGCCTTCCAGGGTCCCTCCTTTGCTTGTCTTATTGCAAGGTTGTAACTGACAATGGCTTCACGATATTTAGCCCATTGTCCTTTGCGTCTCGCAATATTAAACAGTCTCCATACCTGTTTTCTTTGCATTTCCAATTTGTTATTCCACCAAGGAACACTCCTATTTGTGCACTTCTTGGGGATTGTGCAGTTATCCTGATATGAGGTCACTATGGCAGAGGTAACAGTCTCCGCTACTTCCAAAAATTCTACTGGCTTCCTTATCGTGGTTTTAATTTCCTATAAGCCTAAGTCAAGGTCCCACCTAT
The DNA here is from genome assembly GCF_023897955.1 of Schistocerca gregaria. Lineage (NCBI taxonomy): Eukaryota > Metazoa > Arthropoda > Insecta > Orthoptera > Acrididae > Schistocerca > Schistocerca gregaria. The sequence goes on along the minus strand of NC_064925.1, from coordinate 276,146,784 downwards.
ATGTCTCCCAGTCTGTTTTCCTTGGATTTCTATAAGTCATGGTCTGTCTGATTCCCATTTCAACCTTGAATTTAATGTACATGTGGTCCGATGAGGATGGCTCCAATACCACATGCCATTGTTTGACATAGCTACACATCATCATGGAACCAAATGTTATGTCACTTACTTCTTCCCTTCTGCTATTCCTAAATGTAGGTTCATTGCCCCCATTCAGGACCTCTAAGTTGTTAGCTACTGTTGGTGTCGCACCCCACCAGCAGTTTGTCACTTTGCCGATGGCAAGTCTACCAGTCTCCTCACCTCCAAGGGAGGGGGAGAACTGTCTTCATAAGGAAGGTATGCTGAGGCGAAGACAATTTCCCTCGTGATACCTTCCTCACATTGCTGCATTTTGATGGTCACTAAGTCCCTAGAGCAGAAATCCATCATTGGCATGAAAGAAAAGCCGTTTCTAACATAGATGCATGTTCTGGAGTTTCTTAGATTTCTAGCATAGATCAGCTTACCTCCAGTGCCTTCGAGGCCCAATACACCCCATTTAACTACAGACCTATATCATTGACGTCGGTTTGCAGTAGGGTTTTGGAGCATATACTGTATTCAAACATTATGAACCACCTCGAAGGGAACGATCTATTGACACGTAATCAGCATGGCTTCAGAAAACATCGCTCTTGTGCAACGCAGCTAGCTCTTTATTCGCACGAAGTAATGGCCGCTATCGACAGGGGATCTCAAGTTGATTCCGTATTTCTAGATTTCTGGAAAGCTTTTGACACCGTTCCTCACAAGCGACTTCTAATCAAGCTGCTGAGCTATGGGGTATCGTCTCAGTTGTGCGACTGGATTCGTGATTTCCTGTCAGGAAGGTCACAGTTCGTAGTAATAGACGGCAAATCATCGAGTAAAACTGAAGTGATATCAGGTGTTCCCCAGGGAAGCGTCCTGGGACCTCTACTGTTCCTGATCTATATAAATGACCTGGGTGACAATCTGAGCAGTTCTCTTAGACTGTTCGCAGATGATGCTGTAATTTACCGTCTAGTAAGGTCATCCGAAGACCAGTATCAGCTGCAAAGCGATTTAGAAAAGATTGCTGTATGGTGTGTCAGGTGGCAGTTGACGCTAAATAACGAAAAGTGTGAGATGATCCACATGAGTTCCAAAAGAAATCCGTTGGAATTCGATTACTCGATAAATAGTACAATTCTCAAGGCTGTCAATTCAACTAAGTACCTGGGTGTTAAAATTACGAACAACTTTAGTTGGAAGGACCACATAGATAATATTGTCGGGAAGGCGAGCCAAAGGTTGCGTTTCATTGGCAGGACACTTAGGAGATGCAACAAGTCCACTAAAGAGACAGCTTACACTACACTCTTTCGTCCTCTGTTAGAATATTGCTGCGCGGTGTGGGATCCTTACCAGGTGGGATTGACGGAGGACATCGAAAGGGTGCAAAAAAGGGCAGCTCGTTTTGTATTATCGCGTTATAGGGGAGAGAGTGTGGCAGATATGATACACGAGTTGGGATGGAAGTCATTACAGCATAGACGTTTTTCGTCGCGGCGAGACCTTCTTACGAAATTTCAGTCACCAACTTTCTCTTCCGAATGCGAAAATATTTTGTTGAGCCCAACCTACATAGGTAGGAATGATCATCAAAATAAAATAAGAGAAATCAGAGCTCAAACAGAAAGGTTTAGGTGTTCGTTTTTCCCGCTCGCTGTTCGGGAGTGGAATAGTAGAGAGAAAGTATGATTGTGGTTCGATGAACCCTCTGCCAAGCACTTAAATGTGAATTGCAGAGTAGTCATGTAGATGTAGATGTAGATGTATAAATAGGTTTCTTGTATCAGGGTCACGTCCACTTACTCTCTCCCCAGGCAGCGGCTCAGGGCAGCAGAGGCCCCCTTTACTATGCTGCAGATTAATCTGCAGCATCTCCAGGCTCCGTCTTACTGCCATCTTTGAGGTCTTCGAGAACCCTGATGGTGACCTGCGAGAACTCTAAAAACAGTTTCGGGTCCTGCTCCCACATCGCCTTCAGGGACTTCTCACCAACCTCCACCACCAGGGTTTGTCCTTCCGGAGCAACCTTCTGGGTGCTGGGCCCATATTTTCCCAAACAGAGTCTTTGGAGAGACTTTCTTAAGGATCTTGGGTACCCATAATGATATCTTTGCGGTCTTAAGAACCTCTGCTGCCGTCTTGACCAGCAGCTTCGCATCTTCCCATGGGGATATCAAGGGCACCTTGTCCTTAAGCCATTCTACTGTGTGCACCCCCTCACAGATAAAAATGAGTGCTCCATGGTCTAGACAGACCCTCCTGAAGTTGGTACCTGGGCCAGCGTCCTCTGCCCACCCACCCCAATCTTTTCAAAGAGGGCCATCTGTACTAGTTCCTCCTGCTGCAAGGTAATGGCCACCAGTGGATAACCTTCCTGGATAACTGCCATCCTCCATATCTGTTTACTACCTGTCTTTGATGTTGTGGGGGGGTCTGCGTGTCCCCTTCAACCTGAGACAGTTTTTTGCTGGGGGTCTTGGGTTGTACTCCCTTTACATCCCTCCATTTGTGTTTAGGAAACCATTCTTTTCCTTCCTATTCCCTCTGTTCCCTGAGTAGCTTCCTCCTTTGGGCCCCAGACAAGCCTTTGATCTTGATCTGGTCTAGCTTCTTGGTTACAGTTCCCACTTCTGGCTCAGGTCTAGACCCTGATTCAGTAGTGGAAGTGCCTTCCATCGGTTCAGTCCCCATTGTTTGGGTATCTGAGGTCTCAGTTTGCCCCTCAGTTTCTTTTTCTGTAATCATGTCCATGTCGGTCCCATGAGATTTGGGGATCTAGAAGGCCCACACCACGAATACCCCGTGTGGTGTAAGGCTAATTACTCAGGGAGGTTGCCCAGTATCCCTGAGGCTCCATTTGTCACACATCTTCCCATGTGCTACGCACCCCTCGGCACGGATCGCATCGCATCTTGGGTTGGGTCAGGGAATAGGGTAGGACCAGGAGTGGATAGGGAAGAAGGGACTTGTGGGACACTCTCAGTCTGATCTCCATCGGCTGAGGCCTTCCCGGCAGTAGGTCCTCTACCTACGGCATAGCCCTCAGCGTCCCGTGGATACACAAGCCTCTCCACCCGCACGGACAGTGCTTCGTCAGGAACTTAAAGCTAATGGTATGCTTATGGGTGACAGTTCTTCTGTAAAGGCCTCTTCCTAGTAGCTAGTTTTCCCCCCTGTGGGTTCGGGGGTAAGAATAGGCCCACGGTATTCCTGCCTGTCGTAAGAGGCGACTAAAAGGAGTCTCAAACGTTTTGGCCTTGTGAGATGGTCCCCTAACGGGTTTGACCTCCATCCTTCTAAATTTTCCGAAGAGCGAGCCGATTGGGAAAGGGCGCCTTACAAGGAGCGATGTGTCCATCAAGCATTACCATCTCTAGCCAGGTTTGTCGTCATCGCTTAGCAGTCCCGCTCACCTACCATCTCTTGGGCGTGGATTTGTTCTTGGGTGCGGTTTCTTGCAGTCTGCTATGCTGTGTCGCTTTATGCGCCAATGATGATATTGGACTACATCACCTGAAATCCAGCACGGTAGCCAGTCCGTTGTGGTGGGGCCGCCATGTACCCTGTTGGTTGTAGCCCCCTGACTACACAGGGATCGCTCTGCTGATGCCAGCGCCGTTAACTCCCCACGTATGCCAAGGAGTAGATGCCTATCTCCTTGGGGCATTGGGACTCCCGTCAATGGCCATCCTGCCAGGTGGTCGTTGCTGAGGCTGGGTGGCGCCCGTGGGGAGGGCCCTTGGTCGGAGTAGGTGGCATCAGGGCGGATGACCCGCAATGAAGCGTGGTACATCATCTCTTGCTGGTGGCCAGCCGCCAGCAGTCTCCAAGCGTTCCAGGGCTCAATACAACGCAACTACATATGACCCCAAATCGTTCCCCTCCCTGGCTACACCATGGGAGGAACGAAAGACTAAGGATGCCAGTGAACCGTACTCGCCCCGCTACCTGGTGTGTACGAGAGCTGATGGTGAATCCTTTACATCCATGAAGCCTCAGTTCTTCGTCGAGCACTTAGAGGACAAGTTCGGGGAGGTGGAGGGCTTGTCCAAAATGCGCTCGGGCTCGGTTTTGATCAAATCGGCGTCCTCCGCCCAGTCCCGCCGGTTACTCGATTGTAACAAGCTGGGGGATGTTCCGGTTACAATCACGCCCCATAAGAGTCTTAATATGGTCCAGGGCATAATATGCCATCGGGACCTTCTATTGCAGTCCGATGACGAGCTTCGCGCCAATTTAGAGCGGCGAGGTGTTCACTTCGTCCGGCGCGTACATCGTGGTCCAAGGGATAAGCAGGTTGCCACCGGTGCCTTCATCTTGGCCTTCGAGGGTGATACTTTACCTGAGAAGGTCAAGGTGATGGTCTATCGTTGTGACGTCAAGCCCTATATCCCTCCCCCGATGCGGTGCTTTAAGTGCTGGAAGTTCGGGCATATGTCTTCCTGCTGTACTTCCAGCCTCACATGTCGAGATTGTGGACGCCCATCACATCCCAATACTCCATGTGCTCCGCCTCCCATCTGTGTAAACTGCGGAGAGCACCACTCACCTTGCTCGCCGGACTGCAGGATCTACCAGAAAGAGCGCAAAATCATGGAGTATAAGACCCTGGACCGCCTGACATACACTGAGGCCAGGCAGAAGTTCGAACGCCTCCACCCTGTTCGAATGACTGCCTCTTACGCCGCGGCTACTACTGTTATGGCCCCATTGGCTCTCCCTCAGACTGCCACCTCTCAGAGCCGGAATGCTACACCTGCCCCCTTGATGGTGGGGGGCACTTCACTCCCTGCTGCTCCTGCACTACCTGCCTCAGGAGCAGCAACCCCCCAACCATCGGGGACATCAGTCCCCACTTCTAAGCTGGGGAAGCCTCAAACTTCCCCTGCTCGAATAACACAGAAAGGGTCCCTTGGGTCCCTTCCTTCCCAGGTTTCCGCCTCTGGGAAGGGTGACGTCAGCCAATGGAAGAAAAGCAGACCAGCGGCTGATCGCAGGGCTTCCCGCTCCTCCTCCGTCCCGGAGACTGACTCGCTGGAGCCCTCCCAGCCAATGAAACCCAAGGACCAGAGAGACAAGACGAAGAAGAAGACCTCTAAGGCCAAGGACCACGCGGTGGCATCCACCCCCCTGCTCCCTACAGGCTCTGCGTCCGGGGATAAGGTGGAGATCCGGGCGTCCGCTGAGGACCTGGATCTCGCCGGACCCTCAGACGCCATGGAAGCAGATTGTACTGGTCCTCCATCGGTGGCAGCAGGTGACCCAGTGGCGTGATCTGCCTCCTCGGCCCCTTCACGCCTTTTTCGGACATGGACAAAGCAATACTCCAGTGGAACTGCAGCGCTTTTTTCCACCACCTTGCTGAGCTTCGCCAACTCATCAGCAGTCACCCTTTCCTCTGCATTGCCCTACAGGAAACTTGGTTTCCGGCAATGCGGACCCCTGCCCTACGTGGGTATCGGGGTTATTACAAGAACCGGGCAGCTTATGAGAGGGTATCTGGTGGAGTCTGCGTCTACATCCTTAACTCTGTCTACAGCGAATGTGTACCTCTTCACACACCTTTAGAGGCTGTCGCTGTAAGGATGTGGACGCCTCAGCCTATTGCTGTCTGCAGTTTGTATCTTCCGCCAGATGGTGATGTCTCGCGTCATGTGTTGGCTGCATTGATAGCACAACTGCCTCCTCCTTTTGTGTTACTGGGCGACTTTAACGCCCATAACCCCCTGTGGGGTAGCGCCGCGATTACTGGCCGGGGTAGAGATGTCGAGACTCTTCTCTCGCAGCTTGACATCTGCCTCTTAAACACGGGAGAGCCGACACATTTCAGCGTAGTCCATGGCACATTTTCGGCCATCGACCTTTCTATCTGCAGCCCCGGACTTTCACCATCCATCCACTGGAGTGTCCATGACGACTTATGTGGTAGTGACCATTTCCCCATCTTTCTGTCACTACCACAGCATCACTCTTCTGAACGCCCCTCCAGATGGGCTCTGAATAAGGCTGATTGGGGCTTGTTCTCCTCTCTCGCCACTATCGCACCTCCTTCCCCTGACACCATTGATGCGGTGGTTCAGTCGGTCACCACCGGCATCGTTTCTGCGGCGGCATCTGCGATTCCCTGTTCATCCGGGTCCCCTCGGCGGAGGACTGTGCCTTGGTGGGCGCCCGAGATCGCAGAGGCGATTAGAGATAGCCGGCGGGCTCTTCAACGCCATAAGCGGCACCCGTCCTTGGAGAACCTCATCATTTTTAAACAGCTCCGTGCCTGTGCCCGATGCCTTATTGGCCAACGGAAGCAGGAGTGCTGGGAACGGTATGTTTCCACCATTGGCGTCCGTACCTCTGCATCGCAGGTTTGGGCTAAGATTAGGCGACTCCATGGCTATCGGCTGCCTGTCTCTGTCCCTGGGCTTTCGCTGAATGGAGTGGTGTGTACTGACTCCGACACGATTGCGGACCGGTTAGCAGCGCATTTTGCTCAGTGTTCTGCATCTACGTATTACCCACTGGCCTTCCGCTCCCGGAAAGAGCGGTTGGAGAGTTGGAGGCTTTCCTTTCACACGCGCCACGCGGAGTCGTACAATGCTCCTTTCAGCGACTGGGAATTCCAGAGTGCACTATCTGCTTGCCCTGATACGGCTCCTGGGTCAGACCGCATCCACAGCCAGATGCTGAAACACCTCTATGTGAATTGCCAGCGACGCCTCCTAGATGTTTTCAACCGCATCTGGGTTGAGGGTGTGTTCCCGTCTCAATGGCGAGAAAGCATCGTCCTCCCCGTGTTGAAACCTGGCAAGAACCCGCTGGAGGTGGACAGCTACCGCCCCATAAGCCTCACCAACGTTCTTTGCAAGTTGCTAGAACGTATGGTGAGCTGGAGGTTGAGTTGGCTCCTCGAGTCTCGAGGCCTTCTGGCTCCGTCTCAGGGTGGGTTCCGTAAAGGCCGCTCTGCCGTCGATAATCTGGTCTCCCTAGAGTCTGCCGTCCGTACAGCCTTTGTACGCCGCCAACATCTGGTTGCCGTCTCCTTCGACATGCGGAAGGCGTGCGATACGACTTGGCGATATCACACCCTGGCCACACTTCATGGATGGGGTCTTAGGGGCCCGCTCCCGATTTTTATTCAGAATTTTCTGTCGTCTCGTTCCTTCCGCGTGCAAGTTGCTGCGTCCCATAGTTCCTCCCGGGTCCAGGAGAACGGGGTCCCACAGGGGTCTGTCCTCAGTGTCTCCCTGTTTTTTAATTGCGATCAATGGGCTCGCTGAGGCGGTGGGATCGTCCGTCGCAGCTTCGTTGTATGCAGACGACTTCTGCCTCTACTACAGCTCCGCTGGCATTGCAGTTGCTGAGCGCCAGCTGCAGGGCGCTATCCGCAAGGCGCAGTCGTGGGCTGTAGCGCACGGCTTCCAGTTTTCGGCCGCTAAGACCTGTGTTATGCATTTCTGCCGGCGTCGCACGGTTCACCCTGAGCCACGCCTTTACCTTGACGGTGAACCTCTTGCTGTGGTAGAGACGCATCGGTTCTTGGGACTGGTATTTGATGCCCGGTTGACTTGGCTGCCTCATATTAGGCAGCTTAAACAAACATGCTGGCGGCATTTAAACGCTCTCCGTTGCCTTAGCCACACCGGATGGGGTGCCGATCGGTCCACCCTTCTCCGGCTGTATCAAGCGCTGATCCAGTCCCGCCTTGATTATGGGTGTGTGGCTTATGGTTCGGCGTCGCCATCAGCGTTGCAATTGCTGGATCCCATCCATCACTGCGGGATCCGACTCGCCACAGGAGCATTTCGGACAAGCCCTGTTGACAGCTTACTTGTGGAGGCTGGTGTTCCTCCATTGCAGATCCGGCGCGACCGACTTCTGGCCGCTTATGCTGCCCACGTTTGTAGCTTGCCAGGGCATCCCAACTACCGTCTCCTGTTCCCACACTCGATCGTCCATCTTCCAGACAGGCGGCCCCTAGGCCAATCTCCGTCTGCCCCCTTGGTGTGTGCGCCGACCATGCATTCGGCTGGATTTGGCACAGGGTCCGAAAGACTCGGTCCCTCCTCCGGCCCTCCGCCGCCGCTTTGTTGCTCTCCTTGCCGAGTTTCCCGGATCTGCCGTGACCTATACCGACGGTTCGATGGTCTCTGGTCGCACTGGTTACGCTCTTACTCTAGAGGATCATTGTGAGCAACAGTCGCTGGCACCCGGGAACAGTGTATACACTGCCGAGTTGGTTGCCATCTATCGCGCCCTAGAGTATATCCGCTCCCGCTCAGGTGAGTCCTTTGTCATCTGTAGTGACTCCCTGAGTGGTTTACGAGCTCTTGACCAGTGCTTTCCTCGTTCCCGTCTGGTGATGGCCATCCACGAGTCGCTCCATGCTCTTGCCCGTTGCGGCCGCTCCGTGGTCTTTGTTTGGACCCCAGGTCATGTCGGCATCGCGGGCAATGAGCGGGTTGACACGCTGGCTAAACAGGCAGTGAGTTCACTGGCTCTGGAACTCGGCCTTATGGAGTGTGATCTCCTGTCGCTTTTGCGCCAGAAAGTGCTTGGTGCCTGGGGTGACGAGTGGCGCACCCTGCCCACGCCCAACAAACTTCGGGCGGTGAAGGAGACGACCCGTGTGTGGCGCTCCTCCATGCGGGCCTCTCGGAAGGACTCTGTCGTCCTCTGCCGGCTGCGCGTTGGCCACACGGGCTGACGCACGGCCATTTGTTGCGCCAGGAGGACCCACCGCTATGTCGCTGCGGGGCAGCTCTGACGGTGGTCCACATTTTGGTGGACTGCCCGCTTTTAACAGGACTCAGGCAGACGTTTGCGCTGCCTGATACCATCCCTGCCCTTTTATGTGATGACGTTGCTATGGCGGACCTCGTGTTGAGTTTTATTCGGGCAGGGGGTTTTTATCGTATGATTTGAGTGTTTGTCCTTTTATTTCCTGTATTGACTTGGGCCTTTGGCCTGTGGTTTTAAACTGTGGGTTTTAATGTCATTTGGTGGTTGGCTTTTCCTTATTTTCATGGTCGGCCAACCACCTTCACACTCGGTGCGATTTTAGTTCCGTTTGTCTGGTCTTTGTCTGCCTTTCTTGTATTGTGTCGTCCCTTGTCTCAGTTCTCCGTTTTTAACGACTGACAGTTTTTATTTCGTGTGATTTTATCGTGGAACAAGGGACCGATGACCTTAGCAGTCTGGTCCCTTCAATCCCACACCCAACCAACCAACCAACCAACCAACCAACCAAGTAGCTAGTTTTGCAGTCAGTATAGAAATCTATTAATCATTCAAGAACTTCTCTTATACACCCCCAGTTGTAATTTGGACATTCATGTAATGTATTCTGATAGCTCTGTTTTAGAGACAGTCTTAAATAGGAAGTTATGAGATTTTGTGACAGGAAATAAGTGAGATAGAGATGGCTAAGTGGAAGAATCTGAGTTACTTGCATTCTCAAATGTCTTAATAAGAGATAGTATTGTGTTAATTGACATTTGAAAAGAAAAGAGGTCACATTTACAGCCCAGCTTTAGGAATGCATCAACAATTGTGACTATTCTGATTTATTTTTTGCAGTAGAGAGTATTAATAAAAGCTGCTATCATTTGGAATCTTTGATTTTCTTATTGTGTCCTACAATAATTACACCATTAAGGAACTAGTGAAAAATCTTGCAGCTGGTTTCAGTCGTATGTAATCAGAATGGAGCAGAAAGGTCTGCTTCATTATAGTGTAACAGGCAGTAAGCTTATATTGATTTCAGCCCTGTAAATTTCTATTCTTTATTCACATTTTTCATTTACACAGGGTTTGTCTTAAAGTAATGTATCACTCCCCCTCCCCTTCCCCCAGATATGTTAAACAACTTCAAATTCTTTGAAGTGTGGCGTGATTATTCTGTAGCAAAATATTTTTGCCAGCATGATTTCCATTGTGTTGTAAGCTTTCTGGAACTCCTCAACTGGGGTGTGCTCTTCAGGGGAGCTCTCAAAGTAGCTTTCTTTTGATATCCCTTTTCAGCCAACAAAAAAGTCTGTTGCGGCCAGGTTGGGTCTGTAGGGCTGCTGCAGCATCATTGTCACATTAATCCTGGTCAAGTAGGCTTTGCTTGAGTCTTCTTTAAGCATTCCAAACTTTCCACCAGTGTCTTGTTGAGCTTCACGCTAAGCTGTATTGCACATGGTTATTAAGTCATCTTCTATCATCACGAGCTGCACTAAAAATGTTTTATTTGCCAAAACCAGTTTTTGGATTTATAACCCATCATCAGTTGCATATTATGCACTTGTCTAGCAGTCTACGCAAACTGTGTACAATTTTATAGGGCATATTTCAGATCCTGTTGTATTAACTGACAAGCATGTCACTGCTATAGAAGTGCATAATATAAAACTTTTCTAGTGCAGTTCATGTGGTGTATAGAAGATATATTGTAATAAATATTTGAAAGCTGTGGAGCACCAAGAATTCAAGATTTTTATCGCCTAGAAGAGCTCTGAAGTTTTCTACAATGTGAGTTGACATGACCACTCCATAGAGGCTCACAGAAGAAACATGGAGGCAATTAAGTGACCTACTGCTGGAAAGCTAAGGGTCGCCTCAACCTCCATCTCACACTCACCAACCAGTCTGACTGCTCTGCAGCATATAGTGGAATCACAAAAAAGAAAAAAAAGAAAAACATTGCTTTCTGGACACACTGTGAATATGGTTTCACATCTCTTTTTGTGAATACATGTGGGGCAAGTGTGGGGCCCTGAGTCATTACAGTATTTTACCTCTTCCTTTGTGACAGTATTATTCTCTGATTATTTTTTCCCCTTCAACTTAACCTCCACAGGATGCTCTATTCAATGTTGACTTGGCCCTACCTCCAGTGCTTGCTTTCAGTTAGCTTTGCCATTTTGTTGAATCCTGCACCCCTTTCAGTCCATTTACAAATGGCTCCTCCATTACAAGTTTTGACCTCTTAGTAGTGTGGGCCACATGTGGAAGGTCACCCATGTCCAGGACTGTAACTAGTGGTCTGCATTTTTGGTGAGATCCACACTGTGGTAGTATCATGATTACCAGGAAACACACCATCGGTGCCTGAGCTGATATGTCACTGTGAATTTGCAGGAGTGTGTGTTGTATGTTGTTTGGGACCTGGGACAATGACCTCCTTGTCAGGTGACCATTGCCTCGGTCGGGTGGCAATCTAGGGGGAAGGTACATGATCATATTGGGTGGCACCATGGCAAATTAATCCCAGTAGAAAGTATTGAGCTAAACCCCGTTAGTGATCATATGGGCCCAGCAAAATCATCAGCTCAGTCAACTTACTTTAACATGGAAGGATATTTAATTAGCTACAAATAGAGACAGAAACAACTGTCAGCTAAGGGGGGGGGGGGGGGAGAGAGAGAGAGAGAGAGAGAGAGAGAGAGAGAGAGAGAGAGAGAGAGAGATGAGCCTCAATTTCCAATCTGTACCACTACTGGCAGTGAAACCTTCTTGAACCCCAAGGCATTATTTTCTGTGGACAAAATGGAAGGCAAGGTCCTTTCAATAAATAAAATGCTGAATGATCCATACTGATTAAAACAGCCTCCACCACCTGGTCACAGGTTTTGTTATGCTGCAACAAACTTTGTAACAATAATCACAGTTACCCCGCACAAAAATTTCAAATGGACGAGCAGTTATATGCAAATGTGGAAAAACAGGTTGTCAATTTTGTGTTTCTGGTCTAAATAGGACCTGAAGATAGCAGTGTACAAACTGGTGCAATTATTTTGTGTTTTACAGGTGACTTATTACTGAAAAAAAATTTGAGATTATGTTTGACGCTGCAGTAATCACAGGAAGCAGCATCCCCTCCCCACTTATCACAAATAGCAGGAAGGAAACGTATGAGGGCATGACTGAAAAGTAATGCCTCCAAATTTTTTATTTGTTGCCAATAACATGGTACTTGGTAGACTTTCTCACTTGAGTGGTGCAAGTTGTAATCCTCTACCACTAGAGGCCTCCAAACTTTATCATGTAACATGGCAGTGTGTAATGTAACTATGTCAGTGCATGAGAAAAAGTATGCTGTAATAGAGTTTCTGACACAAATTTGAAGAACTCTTATCCTCCATAAAGTCTCAATTTGGCCCCATCCAATTTTCATTTGTTTCCTAAATGTATAGAAAATCTTCAAGGATCACTTTTATAGTGATGAAGCAGTTCATGCAGAGGTGAGTCTGTGGCTGCATCAACAAAGTCATACATTATACACTGATAGTATCGACACACTGGTTTCTTGTTGGGAGAAATGTTTTTGTCGCCAGGGTGACTATGTTGTGAAATAAATTCATAGGCAAAAGAATAAAGATGTAGAATGCTAGTAAAGTTTGTTGTATTTTAAAAGCTGTTTTCACATACATTTAGATGCTGTACTATTCAGCACACTCTTAAGACTGAAGAAATATTTGTTCAAGAATTCAAAAATCTTTAACATATCAGGAAGTCATGGGTATGTACAATATCCTCTTCCCTGCCCAGATGGCAGCAGCCCTCCTATTATGTACAAGGATGAATATTCCCTGTCCCGTCTTATCATCAAACACTAGCAGCCACCTTAATTCATCCACTCCTATGTGGGAGGCGGCTCCTAAGTGCTTACCCATTCTTCATTCCTGACCTGTGCTGGGGCCTCAGCCCCTCTGCCTGTATGATAAAGACCTCTAGCCAGCTAACTCCCCTTAGTGAAGTTATTGCTGCATCCTTAACCAACACAATACTGCTCTTACAAGCGGCAGAAAGTGGCATGGACATCAGCCTGCAAAACAGCCAATTCCCATCTGAACCAGGCTGGTATCTGAACATCCTTTGTATTGAACCCAGATCCCAAAAAATAAGAAGAAAAGGGAAGGTATGGGAGGAGGAGAAGAAGAAGAAACCAAAGGTGAAGGCAGCCTGACTGCCTGGAATCCCCTCTTTACCGTTGTTGAAATGTTCCAAGTAGATGACAACCAACAGATGGTACTAACCCAAACCAAATCATAATCAACATTTCCATTCCATTTGCATTGCCACTGGCCGCACATGTAAACGTAATGCACTAGAAGCATAATGGCTTTTATTGACACTTCCCTGATCTGAAACAGTTGACCTTACTTCTCATTGGCTTGTGCGTAGCTCTTTAGAAAGCCTGATCCCTCAAAAAATATTTATCTATTTTACATAATATTGATCCTATTATAAGAACTGAATCTTTCCTGAAAAAGACTCTGATGAGGTGTGTATGCTAGTCCTTAACACTTCCTGTTGCCAAATACCAAAGCAGAGCTGGTATGCATGTGAACAAATATAGAATTCGGCCTTTACAATCTCTGTCTCACGACCAGTTTTCAGTTTTTACTGTGGAGCTTTATGCTGTTCTCCAGGCTGTCCAATACATCCATCGCCATCAGCAGATACGGTATGTTATCTGCTCAGATTCACTCAGCTCTCCCCTCAGTCTCCAAGCCCTCTACCCTGTCCACCCTCTGGTCCACCGGATTCAAGACTGCCTCCACTTGCTCCACTTGGGGGGCATCTCTGTGGTGTTCCTCCGGATCCCAGGACATGTTGGTATCTGTGAAAATGAGGCAGCCGATATAGCGGCCAAGGCTGCAGTCTCTCTTCTTCAGCCTGCTATTCGCATGATTCCCTTTGCTGATCTACGGAGTGTTTTATGTTGTCGTATTGCTTTTCTATGGCATGCACGTGGGTTGACACTTCCCAATAATAAATTGCGCGACATGAAAGCTCTTCCCTGTGCTTAGACCTCTTCCTCCCAAACTCGTTGTCAGGAGGAGGTAATTTTAACTAGACTCCAGATAGGGCACTGTCTTTTTAGCCATCGACATCTATTAAGTGGCGATCCTCCCCCACTTTGTCCCATTGCTCTCAACTGTGGACGGTGAGACACCTTTTACTTGAGTGCCCCTATTTTACTCCGTTATGCGCCCATCAACAGCTGTCACCTGATATATCTACCATTTTAGTAGATGACACACGCTCAGCCGATCACGTTCTCGAGTTTTAGTGCCAGTGAGATGATGTCAGTCATTTGAAGCTCTTTTTGGGTTCAAACAACCCCCCTTCTACAGTGGTTTTTTAAGCTTTCCTTCTGTTTTTAGTTTCCCCACTTTTTTGAGTTTCACTCCCGTTGCTGCTGGTTTCCAGTTTTTTTTTTTTTTTTTTTTTTTAAACCTCTTCCTAAGTCACAGACTGGGCGCTAATGACCGTAGCAGTTTTGCGCCCTAAAACCGTAACAAAAAAAAAAGAACTCTGTCTCCCTCTTAAAGAAAAGGTTTCATACTGTGAGATCATAGAGTTGATCTCCCTGCTACATCTCCACTCCCTTTTACTGGGTGACTGTAATGCCACTAACAATTTATGGTGCAACTCTAAACTTGACATTTAAATACTGAGTAATTTCTTCCCCACTTATTTCAGTTCAGAACTTAGATAATTTTCAGCCATTGACCTCAAGGTATACAGCCCTAGTGTTTCAACTTTTTATGTACCATTTTCCTCAAGAGGCCCATGAGGCCAGTGCTGTGATGGACACAGGCAATCATGGTGGTTATTAAATGCCACAGGATGCCTCTTGAATAAAATAAGGCCACAGATGTCTTTCTGGAGGGCTCCAAAAATATGGAAATCACACAGGGGCCGATTGGGAGTGTATGGTAGACGTGTAAGGACCTCCCACTGAAACTTCAGCAGTGTAGTCAAAACAACCTTGACGACATGTGGTTTGCCCTAATATTGTTTAGAGTGCACTGCAAAAGCTGAAAAGCTCTTGCACATCCTCCGTACAGTCTCAATCTCTCCCCATGCGATTTCCACATTTTTGGAGCCCTGAAAAGGTGAACACCTGCGTACAGTCAGGATTCTGTGGGCAACTACAAACTTTTTTCCTTGCAGACACTGATCATCTTGTCTCACAATTGGATAAACGTATTAACAGTTTCGGCAATTACTCTTGAAACAATAAATAGTTTACTTACTTTTTTTTGTCTGTCTCATTTTCATTTGTCTGTGTCATAGATTATACAACATAGGTTTTTAGCAGCAATAGCATTGACATCAGTGTAGATATTTATCTGTCAAAGAAAGAATAGTTATAGTGATTGTATTATTCATTTACTGTAGTGTATAAAAGTTGTAACTGGCTTGCAGGTATAATATTATTGCCAGTGATGAAACCCTGAAATGGAAATATTGTTTCAGGTATCTGCTGATTA
The DNA here is from genome assembly GCF_023897955.1 of Schistocerca gregaria. Classification (NCBI taxonomy): domain Eukaryota; kingdom Metazoa; phylum Arthropoda; class Insecta; order Orthoptera; family Acrididae; genus Schistocerca; species Schistocerca gregaria. Next base: position 276,131,449 of record NC_064925.1, on the reverse strand, counting down.
CTGTAGGTCTTGTTTACATAAAGACTGGCACATGCCGCAAGCGTGATTTATTGCGTGATCTGGTGGAGATGTGCCGCGGGGTGCAGCATCCCCTACGTGGTCTCTTCCTTCGCAACTATCTTTTGCAGTGTACACGTAATGTGCTGCCTGATGTTGCAGACGTAGATGATGAAGCTGAGGGAACGGTAAGAACACACACACACACACACACACACACACACACACACACACACACACAGCCTTTCCCCTGACAGTTAAAGAGTTTTGTAAATAAATGTATGTTTTCTGTGACTCTGTTGCTAATTAGCTCATTCTGAAGACAAGTAAATTTCCACTTCCTATTTATATGAACTGTGTAATATTTAGTAACATGAAATTGTGATGCATTTATAGGTGCGCGATTCAATTGATTTTGTATTAATGAACTTTGCTGAGATGAATAAACTGTGGGTGCGTATGCAACATCAAGGACATTCAAGGGATAGAGAGAGGCGAGAAAAGGAACGTGAGGAGTTAAGAATTTTGGTTGGGACAAACCTTGTGCGCCTTTCACAACTGGAGACAGTCAACCTTGATAAGTACCGCAAGGTAAGGCATCACTGTGAGAACATCTTATTGACAAAATTTATAAGAACTAGTTTATAATGCATAAAGTCCCAGAAAATATTTATAAATTATGAGGGCTGCCATAAAGTTTTAATCATCTGAAATCAGTCAATATGAAATGTGGTAATGCTTTAATCCTTCCCTACACATTTACCCTTAATTTCAATACATTTTTCCGAATGGTGGATGGCTTGGTGGAGACCTTGTTTATAGAAGTTTTGATTTGGCTTGTTCAGGAAATGTTACACCTCAAAAACCACCTGTCATGATTTTGAAAATGCCTGCCACTCAGTGGTTTCTTTATCTGACAAGAGAAAGATGTAAAATATTAAAAACCTGAATCACTGAAACATGTCACTTCATAACCACTACATATGCACCATAGATTGGCAGTATGGTTGACAAACAGATGAGAAACGTGAGGCACTACGTCTTCTGAACCAATTACAGCCCAGCTACAAAATTTGGTTCAGGCATCAACACTACCACATTGCCAGCTTCTATGTAAACATAGTGTGTTAGTGTGCAACTGCCTGCTTCAGTATAGTCGTGTTATGTTACCACTTCAACTACTGTTTGTTTATTACTATTTGTGGCATTAAATAGTCATGCTTGGGAATTGCTATGAAGGATGCAGGAGTTTTACGAGCAAGAAAAAGAATATTTATTTTCAGGGCCATGTATCAGTTCGTGCTAATAAAGGTTTAGAGCATATCTAGAAAATTCTTGACTCCATCAAAGAACTAAAAAGTGTGAGTAGTTGCTTAAAAAATTTGCTGGACAAAAACATTTGCTCGAAAAAGCTTGTGTTATTGCGGCTTGTAGTATTTCCGTACATAAAATTGTTGGGAAGGGTAGACATTCAGTTAGGTGGTTAGCAGTTGATAAATGCTGGATAGGTGATTCTCTGAATAGTGATCATCAGCTAACAGGAAGAGGAGCCAGATAAGTTGTGGCACATCCAGGTTCTTCAAATGGTTTTATGCGTGAAGCCCTTTTAGACTTTCGATTGAGAAAAACCTGTGGCTACCAGGAAGATATGGACCATCCACTATTTCTCCAGTGGTTTTTAATGTTACAGTAATGGTTGTAAAGGATAATGCACTTTACCATTCTGTGATGTTAGACAAAACTCCAACAACGTGTGACGACAAGGAAACTATGCTGCGATGGTTGCAGTCGAGAGACATTGCTGCCGACATGAACATGACAAAGCTGCTGTTATTTTCACTTGTAAAACAAAATAAGCCTGCAATATGTATATATGCTGTAGATGAAATTGCAAGGAAAGGAGGTCATATTGTAATTAGTCTACCACCTTATCACTCCCATTTCAACCCAACTGAATTGGTTTGGAGTGATGTTAAGACTTAAATTAGAAATAATAATGGAAGTAGAAATGCTATTACATCAGATTTTGCTTCCGTAGGCACCACCTCGTGGGCAAAAATGTAGACTTTGTTAATAAACTTATTAGAAAAGCACAGACCATAGGTAGAATTATGAATTAGAATGAACAGTTAATGATTTCTCTTGATGAAGAACCACTATGGTAGTGTTGGTGCTGTTTCCAATGATAACTTTTGTTTATTTATTTACAACGTGCTCCATTCCAGTATTTGTAAAACTAGGGGTGTGTGTGGAGGGGGGGAGGGGGGTGTACTACTGTTTTGTATTGGATGATGATGTGTGAAAAGGGAGAGGGCGGAACCCGGTGCCTGTACATTGCCTCCTACCCCTCGCAAATAGCACAAGGAGGTCCACCATGCTGCACATCTCCATCCGACTGACAAATCACTATCAGCAGTGTCAGATGCTCTCACTTTGAGGCACACTGTGGAGAGGTTTGGCATTTAAACCAAGAAATTGGCAGAAAGTCTTTTGATCAGGAACTTCTGGCCACTGCCTCTCCTCTCCTTGCCAGCCAAATACTGGCAGTGAAAAATTCAGTTGGTAGTGGAGGAGAACAGGATGAGCCATTGACTTCGTAAACTGGTGAGTGTAAATGTATACAGAATTAAGCCTGTCTCTCTCTGCAACCAAGAATGATGTACTTTTTTTTCTTTATTTCATTCTGCAATTGTGAATAGAGTAGTCTTTTGTATGCTTAGGTTTACATTATTATATGACATTTCATGTGCAGCTATTATGGTTACAATTTGGGACAATGTCTCAGACATTATTATTAACTCTGGGTGTTCTTTATTTCCTAGTTTCGTGTACTGTCAAATGCTTTCTCTGTAGTCAATCTCTCCACTGTTGGAAAAATATTCTTTGTTGTCATTATGTATACATACATTATTATGTGATGGCTATATATATGTTGATTGTAACCTGCATTTATAAAACATGCTTGAGCTGTCAGCCGTGGGCATATGCAGTGGCTGCTATTGCAATTTCGCAATCGCAGTATAATCAACTACATGCGAGCTGTCAAATGATATATTTCAGCAGACCAGGTGTAGGTGCCATGTCAAGATAATAAAGGGTTGAGGCAAAATTTTAGAGCCAAAATATGCAGCATATGTGACTGCCCTGCGCAGAATGAGGTTTTTTTTATCTTGGAGCAAAAACACCCCTTGGACAGCTTCCTGTGACACATCGTCTTAACATCCTACGAAACCTATTTTGCCACTTACGAGAGCAACCTGTTAGCACCACGCCATGCCAGTCCCAGGAAACGTTCAGCAACACCTTATCCAATTACGGTTGGGTCTTTGCATCACATGCTTCTGCAGTTGGCTTTCTGCAGAGTCGTATTGCTTTGGTAATTAGGTAACTGCTGCCAAAGTTTGGCAGGCGTTTTGAGCAGGTCCGGACAGGTTTAGAACCAAGGGGGGTAACAATCTTTGTTGTGTTCAAAATATTGTGCAAAATACTGGTCTGTGACTGATTTTCACTTTTTCCACTATCGCTGTAATGCAATAAGCCAATCTTGAAGTACCAGGACCAGGACCTTCATTGTGATTACAGGTTCATCATCATTCAGATTTAATTGGCCATAATGGAAGCATCTGCACCACACAACCACTGTGTCATATGGTGAAGCATGATTTCTGTGCACATCAGCCAACTCAGCATGGACTTACTCTTTCATATGCAAAAAATGAATTATTGAATTATATATTGATGTGCTGTATCATTTTGTTTTTGCCTCTCTAATGACACCTGTGATTTTAATGTGTACCAAGGCTACAGAGATATACCTGTTAACTAACAAAAAATGAATATTGCCTTTGCCTGAGCTGCTTCAGAGTGCAGTTATTGGTTTATGTTCGTAGATTTCAGCACACGTTTTGTTACTTGGAGAACCTGTGAATTCTACCACGTGTGCCAGCATTTCTTTGCTGAAAATTACTGTTTTTTCCCCTGTGATTATCTGTACAGCTTGTTTATTCCTATAAAGGATTGCTGTGAGTAGTTGCAGTGAAACTGTTGGTATGAAATGTTTACACAGCTTAGTTTCTCTTACTTATTTTCTCTTACTTATTTTGTACAAAACTACTATAAAATATTACCTCAAGTGAGTAACGGGAAAATTAGGTTCTCGTGCATTGTAGGGTACAGCACAAACTTGTAGCTAGTGGTTTCATCAGAATGACTTAACAGGTTGGCTAAAGAGCGCCTTGTGGAAACATCTCCAATAGTTGAAACGTATTTAATAGTAATCACTGGTTTAGAAGCAAGAATAAAGACTGTGCCTTTCAGGCATAAAGGAAGGTGATACAGTTGGATGGGGAAAGTTTGGAAAGGAGTGGAAATGCAAATGTGAAAAGGTCCATTCGCAAGAGAATACATGGCGATACCTCTATGTGGAACATTAACAGTTTGTTTAGCAAGTTGCAAGAGTACATTGGAGAAGAGCCTCCAAGAATTGAAACAGTAAGAATGCAGCAGATTTTAACATTATTAGGGAACATTATTCAAATCCAGATTTATTCCAGGAAACAAGTGGTAATAGCATTAGCAGTAAACATAATTTTTCTCCTTCTTTGTGCAAAATACCCTGTACCTATCACTCTGCAGTAAAATACTACATTTGTATAAATTCTTGACTTCACTCTTCCTTTTTAAATGAAGGTATCATTGTTATGTTTATTACTCATACCTTTTTAAACTTAGATCACTGTATATAAATGACACTTCCATATAGAAATGCTTGATATTTGTGTTTTCCTGTTTCAGCTTGTGCTACCAGGAATTCTAGAGCAAGTTGTTAGTTGTAGGGATGCTATTGCTCAGGAATACCTGATGGAATGCATCATACAGGTAAGGACGAACACTTAAATCTACAGGACCACATGAGAAAGTTAATTTTGGTAATTGTAAAGATCTCTAATTTTCGTAATAGTATATTAATGCTTCTGATAAAAATTTAATAACCAATTGTAACTTTTGACATGTTAATATAATAGGGGGAAACATTCGGAAAAATATATCTAAAAACAAAGATGATGTGACTTACCAAACGAAAGCGCTGGCAGGTTGATAGACACACAAACATCCACACAAAATTCAAGCTTTCGCAACCAACAGCTGCTGCATCAGGAAAGAGGGAAAGACAAAAGAATGTGGGTTTTAAGGGAGAGGGTAAAGAGTCATTCCAATCCCAGGAGCGGCAGATTTACCTAAGGGGGGAGAAAAGGACAAGTACAGTGTGTGTGTGTGTGTGTGTGTGTGTGTGTGTGTGTGTGTGTGTGTGTGTGTGTCGCGCGCTGCGAGTGCGAGTGTATACCTGTCCTTTTTTTTCCCCCTAAGGTAAGTCTTTCCGCTCCTGGGATTGGAATGACTCCTTACCCTCTCCCTTAAAACCCACATCCTTTCGTCTTTCCCTCTACTTCCCTCATTCCTGATGAAGCAGCCGTTGGTTGCGAAAGCTTGAATTTTGTGTGTATGTTTGTGTTTGTGTGTCTATCAACCTGCCAGCACTTTTGTTTGGTAAGTCACATCATCTTTGTTTTTAGATACATTTTGACATGTTAAAGTGTATGTCATTACAGTCACCAATTTATTATGCTTTGGGTAACAATAATAGTTTTTTTAAAGCTTTACTATGGAACATAGCACTTCTGTGTAAGTTACCATTGCTGTGGCAAATCCAATAGCTGTAACTAAGCTTTAAAATCTCTGCCATATAGCGCTTCCACATCCTGTGACATTAAAATCTTTAGTTGTAAATAATGCCTTGTATAGAGAGAATTAACTGTGTACGGAAGAGATAATGCAGTTGTCCGCTCTGCTTTTGGAACATTAAATCTCCATATTACCTTGACCTTTGAGATTAGATAGCCAGAGGAGAACTGGAGTGTAGAGTAAGGTTTTTGTTGTTAGTGATTCATGATTTATTATGAACACTTGTATATATTATGAACACTTGTATATATTATGAACACTTGTATATATTATGAACACTTGTATATATTATGAACACTTGTATATATTATGAACACTTGTATATATTATGAACACTTGTATATATTATGAACACTTGTATATATTATGAACACTTGTATATATTATGAACACTTGTATATATTATGAACACTTGTATATATTATGAACACTTGTATATATTATGAACACTTGTATATATTATGAACACTTGTATATATTATGAACACTTGTATATATTATGAACACTTGTATATATTATGAACACTTGTATATATATAGAATATTGCTGCGCGGTGTGGGATCCTTACCAGGTGGGATTGACGGAGGACATCGAAAGGGTGCAAAAAAAGGGCAGCTCGTTTTGTATTATCGCGTTATAGGGGAGAGAGTGTGGCAGATATGATACACGAGTTGGGATGGAAGTCATTACAGCATAGACGTTTTTCGTCGCGGCGAGACCTTTTTACGAAATTTCAGTCACCAACTTTCTCTTCCAAATGCGAAAATATTTTGTTGAGCCCAACCTACATAGGTAGGAATGATCATCAAAATAAAATAAGAGAAATCAGAGCTCGAACAGAAAGGTTTAGGTGTTCGTTTTTCCCGCTCGCTGTTCGGGAGTGGAATAGTAGAGAGATAGTATGATTGTGGTTCGATGAACCCTCTGCCAAGCACTTAAATGTGAATTGCAGAGTAGTCATGTAGATGTAGATGTATGCAGACACCGAATATTGGAATGCTTTATCAATAATTGTTGGCCTCATTTATTAGTGGATGTCTTTCCCCACTGTGGTGCTCGCCCTTTGCCAGTATTATCTTTCTCATGGTGCTAACAAATAGTTTTGCATAAAATACTATATTTAAGACTGAGAATAGTTAGTTGTTTCAGCCACATATCATTTACATATGTTAATCTTAATACAAAGGGAGGGAGACTTAAAAAGTTAATTCGAACATGCTGTGGTCTTCAGTCCAAAGTCTAGTTTGATGCAACTCTCTACATGCTATCTATCCTGTGCAAACCTCTTCACCTTTGCACAACTGCTGTAGCGTACCTCTTTTTGAACCTTCTTGGTGTATTCAGGCCTTGGTCTCCCTCTACAATATTTAATCTGGACACTTTCCTCCATTACCAGATTGGCTATTTCTTGATCCCTCAAGATGTGTTCCTCTTCTTTAGAAACACTTTTCTTGCCATTGCCAACCTTCATTGCACTGTATATTGTTTCTACTTCAGCCACCATCAGTTTTTCACTGACCAAATATCAAAGCTCATCTACTAGTTTTAGTCTCTCATTTCCTAATGTCTCTCAGCTTCATCCGATTTAATTCAGCTATATTCCACTGCCCTTGTTTTGCATGTTTTGGTCTCTTATTACTCATTTAATTCATTGTCATAACTCAAAAACAGTCATTTTTAAGAAAGATCACTTGAAAGTTTATCAAGGGCTGCCATTTCAAGACATATATATGCAGGTACCAAGTTTGACTATTTGACAATATAAACTGTTGCAGTAATAATGAGTACTGAATTTATGAAGTAGCCCACATGCACACTTTTATCACTGTTGTTACAAAAATTTTGCTTTATGTACAACTCAAATCGAAATGTGGCATTCTTGTCACAAATTAATGTTGGTGATAGTTGTCACCAATGTCCATGTCTCCTTACGCAAACAAAATAAAATACGGGAAAGGCCACGATGAAATGTTACACAGTGAAATAGTACTATCAAGTGCAACAAAACATAAGCATCAGCTGTGGACCATTGTTGTTGTTGTTGTTGTTGTTGTTGTGGTCTTCAGTCCAGAGACTGGTTTGATGCAGCTCTCCATGCTACTATATCCCGTGCAAGCATCTTCATCTCCCAGTACCTACTGCAACCTACATCTTTCTGAACCTGTTTAGTGTATTCATCTCTTGGTCTCCCTCTACAATTTTTACCCTCCACGCTGCCTTCCAATACTAAATTGGTGATTCCTTGATGCCTCAGAATGTGCCCTACCAACTGATCCCTTCTTCTAGTCAAAGTTGTGCCACATATTTCTCTTCTCTTCTGTTCTATTCAATACCTCCTCATTAGTTATGTGATCTACCCATCTTATCTTCAGCATTCTTCTGTAGCACCACATTTCAAAAGCTTCTGTTGTCTTCTTGTCCAAACTATTTAACGTCCATGTTTCACTTCCGTACATGGCTATACTCCATACAAATATTTGCTTCTGTCTCGGGTTCTTCGGCCGACGTTCGTGTGATGATTTTGCTGACGTTTCGCCAGCACGAGTGGCTGGCATTGTCAAAGCTTCACCCTCCATTGCCGGAGGTGAACTGGAGCCGGGCTCGCGGCTGCAGACTATATGTACCTTGCGCGCCAACGTCCGAGGGCTTCTCCGCGGTCATTTCCGCGGTCATTTCCGCGGTCATTTCCGGTGCGTTTCTCCTCTTGCTACCTGCTACGGTCGTTCTCTGCAGTACGGGAAGCCAGGAGCCGTTTACCTTAAGGCTTTCTTCTTTCTTGTTGAAGCTGTTCCCGTGTTTGTGTATTTCTACAGCTTCTCTGTACAAGCGGGTGTGATAGTGCTTCTCTACAGCCAGAACTTCCGTGTCGGTGAATTTTATTACATGTACCTGGTCGGTCTCACTCAGTGCGTGTTCTGCCACGGCCGATTTTTCCACCTGTCCCAACCTGCAATGTCGCTTATGTTCTTTGATCCTGGTGTTGATTGATCTTCCAGTCATTCCGACATAAACTTTCCCGCATGTGCATGGTAAGCGGTATATTCCTGACGTTGCAAGTGGGTCCCTTTTATCCTTTGCCGATCTAAGACATTCTTTGATCTTCCTTGTCGGTTTGAAAATTGTCTTTACACCGTGCTTGTGTAATATACGGCCGATTCTGTCCGTCACTCTGGGAATGTATGGCAGAAAGGCCGTACCCGACATTTCTTTTTCTGGTTTCTTACTTCGCCGGTGGTTTGGCTCTGTTACACTTCTAATATCATTTGTGGAGTACCCATTGCTCCTCAGAACGCTTTCCAGGTGTTGCACTTCGCGTTTAAGGTGCTGCGGCTCACATATTCGTGCTGCTCGCGTTACGAGCGTCTGAATCATGCCTCTTTTCTGGCTCGGGTGGTGGTTTGACAGTTTGTGCAGATATCGGTCCGTGTGCGTCGGTTTTCGGTACACGCTATGTCCCAGGTTTTGGCCATCCCTTGTGACCAGCACATCTAGAAATGGTAGTTTCCATTTTCCCGCAAGACATCATGAAGCTCTTCCATGCCTGTCTCACCACGAGCTATTTCACGTGGAATGGCAATTTCTACGAACAGCTGGAAGGCGTTGCCATGGGTAGTCCTCTTAGTCCAGTGGTGGCCAACTTCTTCATGGAACATTTCGAAGCACAGGCACTGGACTCGGCGACTTGTAAACCTAAGGTGTGGTACAGGTACGTCGATGATACTTTCGTCGTGTGGAGCCATGGTGAAGAACAGCTCGGTGACTTCCTAAGACACTTGAACAACCTCCACGCCAACATAAAATTTACCATGGAAGTGGAAAAGGACAAAAAACTACCATTTCTAGATGTGCTGGTCACAAGGGATGGCCAAAACCTGGGACATAGCGTGTACCGAAAACCGACGCACACGGACCGATATCTGCACAAACTGTCAAACCACCACCCGAGCCAGAAAAGAGGCATGATTCAGACGCTCGTAACGCGAGCAGCACGAATATGTGAGCCGCAGCACCTTAAACGCGAAGTGCAACACCTGGAAAGCGTTCTGAGGAGCAATGGGTACTCCACAAATGATATTAGAAGTGTAACAGAGCCAAACCACCGGCGAAGTAAGAAACCAGAAAAAGAAATGTCGGGTACGGCCTTTCTGCCATACATTCCCAGAGTGACGGACAGAATCGGCCGTATATTACACAAGCACGGCGTAAAGACAATTTTCAAACCGACAAGGAAGATCAAAGAATGTCTTAGATCGGCAAAGGATAAAAGGGACCCACTTGCAACGTCAGGAATATACCGCTTACCATGCACATGCGGGAAAGTTTATGTCGGAATGACTGGAAGATCAATCAACACCAGGATCAAAGAACATAAGCGACATTGCAGGTTGGGACAGGTGGAAAAATCGGCCGTGGCAGAACACGCACTGAGTGAGACCGACCAGGTACATGTAATAAAATTCACCGACACGGAAGTTCTGGCTGTAGAGAAGCACTATCACACCCGCTTGTACAGAGAAGCTGTAGAAATACACAAACACGGGAACAGCTTCAACAAGAAAGAAGAAAGCCTTAAGGTAAACGGCTCCTGGCTTCCCGTACTGCAGAGAACGACCGTAGCAGGTAGCAAGAGGAGAAACGCACCGGAAATGACCGCGGAAATGACTGCGGAGAAGCCCTCGGACGTTGGCGCGCAAGGTACATATAGTCTGCGGCCGCGAGCCCGGCTCCAGTTCACCTCCGGCAATGGAGGGTGAAGCTTTGACAATGCCAGCCACTCGTGCTGGCGAAACGTCAGCAAAATCATCACATGAACGTCGGCCGAAGAACCCGAGACAGAAGCAAATAAGCAGTTTGTCAACAAGTGGCCACGAAAGTCTTAACAATTTTGTCCATACAAATACTTTCAGAAACGACCATCATCAGTAATTTGAAGATGATTTCATTGCTTGTTAACATATCACTTTTTTATGAAGACATCTAAAAGTGTGTGTAAGTCTTTGAGATAAATTTCTGTGCTAATAAATCCTGAAGGCATTCTTTCTTCATAGAAACTTTCTTTCTTTTCACAACACAGTTACTGCTTGTAAATATTTGCTGTGGGAATTCTTAAAAAAACACAGAAAGTGAACAATTGGTGGTAACTCTGATAACTTTCACATCTGTCACTTTCAAATATTTCAGCTTAAGAGAACTGACCACAGAAGCAACGTGTTTCACATCATAAAAAATTCTTGTTCCATAATTTGTACACATAAAAGGTTTGCTCTGTTTCTTAGCAGCTCAAATAGCAGCTATAAACCATTCAGTGGTGTGGTATAAATGGTCCACCTCTCAATTGGCGCTTCACTTGTCTCAGTTAAAGAGCAAGATGAGCCTCCTTCATTCTGCGTATCAACTTTTATAAGATCTTTGTGGGCTATGGATTTTATTCCAAGAAAAAGAACTGCATAAGAATACAGCTTTCTATCATTCACTCCACAATGACTATTGGGCTCATACCGAACACAACAGTCATATGCATTGTCTTGAGCTCACAAATAAAATGCAGAAACGTCTCCCTTTGGCAACTATGTAGCAGTCTGGACGTCATATACTGCCACTGTACCACCGAAGTTTTCTTTATCATTTTTCTATTTTGCTGTGGCCAAACTATTCTCATTCAAACATCCATCATAGTTCACTTTCAGCAGTTTCTTTCCTTGATAATCAGACTTCTCGTAGGGAATGTGCATGTTACACATAGAGCCTATGTACACAAAAAAGAGACAAATTATACTCTTACATAAAAATATGTGATGAAACACTGCATAACATCAATATGGCTCCATTTTTGCTTCTCAGATTGCAATATAATCTCAGTGAATATCAGCAAGTGACCTACTTCCATCTATAAAATGCCTTGAAGTATTAACTCAGGTGTATTGGCTTTCAATTTTAGGAATAGCTTCGAAATGCTACTGTTTACTTGTGTACATACCTGGATACAGTGTTTTCTGTTTGCCATGTTTTCCTCTGATCCAGCTTAACTGTTTGGGACTGGCTAACCATTGATATCTTAAGTGTATAAAAAAAAAACACACACACACACAGACACACACACACATTTTACAAACACAAACATGTTTACTATTCAGGGAAAAATAAAATGCCATACTAAGTTCTTGTGGAGTTCCGTTGCCTACAAAATTAGTATAGCAAAATCTAGGAACAATATGCTCCATTGAACTGGCAATGAATTGCCTCTGGAGTTCTTTATCACCTAATGACCAGTATGCCAAAGACAGTTTCAGTTTGCACTCATTACTGCGCTTTTATGAGTACTGAATCTTGCAATTTTCTTTACATCCTGCTTTAATGTCCCTCTGGGATCAGACCTTTACTTTGTGCGAGTGTTTTGTATGCCTGTCCAACATTTCTTCCTTTTTTTTAAAAAAAGGCTTCCCTTACAAAGATTTCCAGCCACATCAGTAGTAATGTCAGAACCATCATCACTATTATTTCCACACTCATCTTTGGAAGAATACATTTTGTCACAAAGCAAGTTGTTGCAAACATTTTGTCACAAAGCAAGTTGTTGCAATCTTCAGAATATCAAAAACTAGAAGATGAAGTTCTGTTGTTTCTCTTAATTTAATATCAGTAAGGGCTAGCTGAATCAGCACTCTATCATGAGATGATGATCTACAGAGATCGAAAAATAATCTTGACCTATCCCAGCACTGGATGCAACCAATTGTAGCAACAATGTCATAACTAAAAATAATCCAATGACATTTCCTAAAAACAAGACTTCTTTGTCACAAAAGCAGCCATAATAGTATTAAGTATTAAATTTATACCTAAAATTATTTCTGTAATTTGTAGGAATAATGTCAAAAGTTGAAATAGTACAAAGAAAATATGTTTCCTGGGGGCAAGAATGTCATATTTTGTATAATATGGGCAGACTTACAGTCCATATTGCACTGTGTCTAAGTAATGTGTTATGCATGCAAAATTCTATGACATAACATACTTACCTACCTCATAACAATGGTGTCATGGCTTGAAATAGGTCACTCTTTATTAACCACAGTAATACATATTCCACACAGTGCCGAGGCCAAAAACTCAAGTGGTATGCAAAGAAAGGAAGGGTAAAAACCACACAGCTGTCCTCTGTGGCTACATTCTTGAATTACGGATTATGACATTCTGCTAGTTAAAAGTGCATAGAAGGCCTATTACACTGGTATTTATAACTCAAAACAGGCTATTTTTAAATTATGATGTTGTATTTAATGAACATTATATCTTCCTTGTAATACAGTCTCCATTCCATTCAGCTGCTATTCAGTCCTTTGCTCTCTCTGACAGAATGACAATGTCATTGAGAGAAAGCTTTTATTTCTTCTCCCTTAACCTTAATCAAATTTTTTTATGGTTTCCTTTACTGCTTGCTCAACATATGGGTTGAATAACATTGGTCCCCTTCTCAGCCACTGCTTTCATTTCCTGTTCAGCTCTCATAACTGCCGTCTGGTTTCTGTATGAACTGTAAGTAACCTTTTGTTCCCTATATATTACCCCTGATGCCTTTAAAATTTCGAAGTGTGTACTCCAATCAAAATTCTCAAAACTTTCTCTACATTTATACTATAAACATAGGTTTGCCTTTTTGTAACTTGTCTTCTAGGTACAGCCATATTACTACAAATAAGTTTAGCTGACAAAGTATTTAAATGTTGTGCACATTTATTTATATATTTTTTTGTGTATACACATTTATAAGCACATTAACCAATTTATAAATGCGCACGTACACACACACACACACACACACACACACACACACACACACAAGTACGTACGTACGTACGTACTTTTGACTGACGTCAGTACCATAACACTTTTACCTTTTTAACATGTTTCTATGTTACCCCATCACTTGGTATCAAAATCTGAGTCAGCATCCGTGTGCAAGCAACTAATTCATCACTTTGTATTTATTAGGTGTTTCCAGATGAGTTTCACCTTCAAACTCTGCACCCATTCCTCAAATCTTGTGCAGAACTCCAGCCAGGTGTTAATGTAAAGAATATTATAATATCACTGATTGACAGATTATCAACGTTCTCACAACGTGCGAGTGAAGGAGAGGCTGCATTGCCCAATGATGTGCAGCTATTTGATGTGTTCTCTGATCAGGTTGCAACTATCATACAGGTCAGTATTGTGTATTGAAACATACTCAAAATTCACAAACAGATTATTTTAGTTTGCTGTTTTAAATCATATCTGCAATAAGAAGTAGCCTACAACTGAAAATTTTAGAGGTATTTTGTGTAAATGATAACTTGTCAAAAAGAAAATAGAATTAGTTGTTAATTACAGTATATTCCCTTTAGGTCAATGTGTTTCCCTTATCTTGCTATGTAGTAGGTGCTAGTGTTAAGCTGCATGGGTGAGCTAGAAATTTCTCGGTCTAGCACAGAGAAGGTGTTGACCTGAATGGAATTTTATTTCCATTGTGTTGGTACCTGTTTTGCAATAACGTAAGTCAAGTCTCAACTTGACCAGCAGAATTGTTCCATTCATACAACTTAGTAAGGGTGCATTCCAGTTCTAAGGCCTCCGATTTTTTTTCTCCGGACTGGAAAGAGACAGAAACATGGGCATTGTTTTAAAATGAGGCCGCGTTCATTGTCAATACGTCCCAGAGATGGCAGCACCGTATGGCAGATGGAATTTTAGCGCCAGAGAATGAGAACTGTTTTAAATACTTAAAATGGCGACATTTTGCTTACTTGAACAGCGTGCAATCATTCGTTTTCTGAATTTGTGTGGTGTGAAACCAATTGAAAATCATGGACAGTTGAAGGAGGCATGTGGTGATGGAGTTATGGATGTGTCAAAAGTGCATTCGTGGGTGCGACAGTTTAATGAAGGCAGAACATCGTGCATATGAAATCGTGTTTATTTAGTCAATTTAGTCATCTTTAGACCATTAAACAGTCATGATTAGTGTTCATGCCCATTACAGATTCACACCATGTTAAAATGTTTCTTACAATGTTAACAATGGTACATGACAGTTAAAAATAGCTTTTCATGATTTGTAGCCAGTACAATTGAACAGTGGTCAAAAAACCATGGCATTATGCCATTAAAACTTAGTAATCGGAGGCCTTAGAACTTGAATGCACCTCGTAAAATAGTTGTATTCTGTGTGTTTCGTTTAAAAGGATGAACTAAAATACTGTAATGCATCATCGTAGAATTCTTTGTTTTGGGCACTTGATTGCCAATGTAAATTCATCCACAAGCTGTGTAAACAGCCCACTCCTTGTATTTAATCACTTCCAAAATGTACATTTGAATTCAACATGGATTTTTTTTTTATTTGCTTAAAAATGATCTGTGTGAAGGATGTCCCTAAACTGTCACAATAAATAAAAACATTGAGAAATGCACAATATGGACAGCTGGTGATAAGAGGTGTTTGAAATAGGTGACGCTCTAGGATATCAGAAGGAGCACTGTGCATTTTACATGTTTAATTAGTTGTGTGGTAACCTCATACAAAATGAGTCCCAAAATTGTTAAATACACCAAAAAGTTTATGGCCATCATTTCCTGGGGTGCAAAAAGTTTGTTGCATTGATTACCTTTGTAAAGAATTAAACAGTTAGTGGCAGATACTACACAAATCGTCTAGACAAATGATATGAATAAACACATTTAAAGGGGACTAAGTTACAAAAGAAAGAGGAAAAATTCATATTTTATCAAGATGCACTTCAACAATGGATATACTGACTGTTTGAAATTGGAACATCAACATTATTCATCAGATTTTGCGCCTTCTACTTTCTACCTTTTTCTACATGTAAAGAAATTTATAGATGGACAAATATTGAATTCAGTGAAGAGACTATAGCAGTCAAAGATGCATATTTTGCAGACTTTTCAGAATCACTCCAGGAATAGAATGTACTAACACGAAAATGGACGAATACCTAAACCTTAAAGAGAGCTACATTATGCACATTCAGGTATGGCAGACTGTCATATGTTCCTCTCTTATGTCTTTGTTGTCCTCTGAAAGCCTGGTCTTCACAAAAGTTCAACCATTTTGACGTATATCTGTGGAGATACGTGATATATGGTGGTAGCTGAAATATATTCATAAAATGGAGGAGGGGAGCAGGTCTGACTTCATTCTGCATCAAAAATTATCCACAAACAACTGAGAGATCACAGTCATTTTTATTCTAATTTTTTGTTTTGACTTTCAGGTAGTAGTGTGTTTGTCGAACTGCAGTGTTTTTGTAGAACCCTTGTACATATCTTTCTTATTTAGTGTTAGTGGTACATACATTTCACAAAATATTTTTCATGTATTGTCTATTGACCTTTCAAATATAATGAAGCTAATGAGCTGAAATAAGTTTCTTGTCGTTAGGTATTTCACCACAGTTGCACTTTCAGGAGTGTATGTCCACATTATTACACACACAGCCAGTACAGTGCACATCTACATCCATTCTCTGGCAGAGAGCACTTCCTGTTGTACCAGTTATTAAAGCAGCTTCCCATTCCATACACGTATGAAGCGTAGAAAGAAAGATTGTTTGAATGTGTGTGTCGACATTGTAATGAGTCTAACCTTTAGAAGTGTTATAGTTCATAATCAACAGCAAAACATGGGTTTTTAAAATCATGGGTCAAAAAGCAAAACGGTAGATTTTTCCAAACTGGTTTTCATGACTGGGTTCAATGACAGCGCAATGTGTACACTGATTTGTACTAATTCTGCTTTTATAGGTTCATCATTTAACTTTTTATGACAGAGAAGGCATTTCTTCTTGATCCATCACTCTTATATGTAGTATGAAGCAATATATTGGTTGCCTCTTCCAGGAATGTACATTCTTCAGATTTAAGCAGTGATACACAGTGTGTTAGACAATGTCTCTCTTGTAATGTCTGCCATTTAAATTGGACGAACATTTACATGATGCTTTCCTCACTACTAGTAAGGAAGAGCTACTTAAAAACTTACACCACAACAGACACAGGCCTTCTCTGTGCAACTTGTCAATCTTTCCTCTGCTACCTTTTCCCGAAACATTTCGGCCTATGACTGCATTTATTACTGTTAGCAGTTGGTAAGTATTCCAGTAAGGCATTTTTTGGTAAAACGTTACTAGTCTGTAATCTTGTCATTGAAGTGTGCAACACTCAAACATTTTGAAACCTTATCGTTTTACATAGCCTTAACCTTTTTATGTAAGTGTTTTAATCTGAAATTGATATACTCATGTTTTACATTAGGGACTGAAAACCAATAAAGACAAGATTGTATATGAAATCATGTTTATTTAGTCATCTTCAGACCATTAAACAGTCATGATTAGTGTTCATGCCCATTACAGATTCACACCATGTTAAAATGTTTCTTACAATGTTAACAATGGTACATGACAGTTAAAAATAGCTTTTCATGATTTGTAGCCAGTACAATTGTATGGTGGTCATAAAACAATGGCATTGTACCATTAAAACTTCGTAACTGACACACAGAAATATTGGTTGTGTTAGTTACCAAGTTTTAATGCCATACTACCTTTGTTTTATGACAGTTGTTCAGCTACACTGGCTTGAAATGATGAAAACTATTTTTAACTATGTTGTGTATAAACATGTATCACTTCCTCCAGTATTTACTGAAAGACCTCTGACTCATCCCCAATGATTGCATTGTCCAGGAAAATGGGATCATCTTCACAGAGCAGCACGAGTTCTTCACACACCTCCACTTGGTACTGCTTTAATGCATCAGTCAAAACTCTGGGCTCAAGTTTTGCGCAAAACTTCCACATGGCCAACTCATCTGACACAATCTCATGAACAGCCATTTTCGGCAAGTCAAAATAATTTCAACATCAACGAACACTTATTCACCCTGCAGTCAGTAACCGTTGCATGCGAGTCAAATGATGTTGACGGGTGCCCTGGACGGAAATTGTCAACGACCTCATGCTGGCCGCCTCTAAACATCTGGGCAACCTGTAGCTATTTTTGATCCTCCTGCAAAACTTGTCTCATAGTGTTTCTGTAAAGCTTTCGTGATCTTAAGTTTGACATGTAGAAGTTCTCTGAAGAAGCCATCCTAACCCTCCAAGAGCACAGAGGCAATTTAGTGGCTTACTGCTGGAAAGCTAAGGGTCCTCCTTACCCTCCTGAACCAGCCCAAGCACTCTATGGCATATAATAGTGTCCCAAAAAAATCACACACATTGCATTCTGGGCAAACCCTGTGTCTGAATTTTTCACTAGTTAGGTTGAAAGGAGAAATGGTCAAAGTATGTTTGCTTAGTATCTAATAACAGTGAATTCTTACATGAAGCAGGAGGGGAAAAGTCTCATTCGGCTGTAGATCATGGAAGCATGCAGCAGGCTTCTAGTAAAAATACTGTGTGTAGATTGGTACCAAAGAGAGCAGGAAGAAGAGTGTGTTGTTCTTAGGTAGTAGCCATGACAAGGATGTAGGCCAGATGGAACAGGGTACCAGGTCACAAGTATTGTGAAGCTATGTGCTATCTTAGCCAGGTAACAGAGGACATAGGGAAACTGCTTAAATGTTTTGACAAAGAGGATCAGCTTATAATAGTAGGTGGAGCAGGGAAAATAATGAAGAATGCACGGAAAAGTAAGGTTAGCTTAGCTTATTTCATCACAATAAAAGAGGATTGAGTAATAAGGTATAAGAGTTTCTATCTGTTTGAGGAAATTTAGTGTGTTATGAAACAATGACCTCCTATGTCTATTGACTACCACATAAGCACAGAGTTGAGAAGTTAAATATATTGTTTACATTTTAGGATCTTACGTAGAATTAATATGGGAAGGAAGGAGTTTTTACATACACAAAGACAGAACACAATCTCAAAAACATTGAAACAAGTAGATCTTGTAGTTTCAGCACAGACAAGTGTATGCTTTTGTATTAATTACTGTAAAATATTTCACTTTTGTTACTAAGTATTTTTTCAGCTGTTGAAGATGCATAACAATTTCTTACTAACCTATCAGTCAAACTGCAGCATGCAATTAATGGTCTGTGGTGATTTCAATACAAGTTTTTTATGTTTTATGGTATTCAGACAGGAGAAACTATCTACAAACCTTATTTGTATAACATTTAATCTCATTAATTAGGTTTGCAATGCAGGTGGATGAAGGTAATAGGATCCTAATTGATAATGTTTCCAGGGATGAAGCCCAGAGTAGGAAAATAACTTTATACTGTTTAACAATACCCTCTCTGATCATGATGCAAAGTTAGTTAGGTTAAATAAGTTACTGCCTTAAGAGTATTGACACTCCTCAGTGGAAATCTACTATAATAAATGATTTTAAGAGTAGTTTACAAGACATGACCTGGGATGAAATTTATAATGAACCAAAGGCTGACATAAAATTTGATCTGTTCAATGATAAATTCGTATCATTGTTTAAAATTGGCTTTCTGCATAAGCTAATCACAAGGGGCATTAAAAAGCCATGTACAAAACCATAGATCACTTGAGGGTTTGAAGTATCTTGTGAAAGGAAAAGGGAAATCAGTCTGTCTGACAAGAATGAGTAGAGAGCGTGCAGTAGCTTCACACTACGTAAACTACTAAAAAGCAATAAAAAGTTATTTAATAAAGAAGGAACGTGCACATTATATCAGAAATCCCTGACTCCAAGAATAGACTTTGTCTAGATGGAATGCAGTAAAATGAGAGGCAGAATGGAAGATCACAGTACAGAATTTTGTCACTATTTATTTAGATGGATGGACTAAAAATAATTACACACAGGTAGCAGATATATTTAATAAGCATTTATTAAACATAGTAGAAAATGTGGGGGACAAACTGTTAAAGAGAAAAATCAAAGCAATATGTTGAACAGCATACCTCATAAAATTCAGTCATATGAATGTGTCACAAATTCTTCCTCCTGAAAATAATTTACACACACTCTCAAAAATAAAAGCTCATCTTGTTTTGATAATATTACAAACACAATACTAAAGATTTGTTCCCATATAACAAGTCCTGTCTTAAATGTAATATCTAATGCCATGCCAGAGAGATGAAAATATGCCACTGTTAAAGCCCTCTACAAGAAAGGTGATAGGGGAGATGTCAACAACTACCAACCTATTTCACTACTGACAATATTTTCCAAAATTTTTGAGATGGCTATGTATTCTAGAATAGAATCCTACCTGGGCAACAATGATTTCCTCAGTAAATCAAAATCTGGATTTCAGAAGCGTTGCTCAACTGAAAATGCCATTTGCGCATTGATTCCTCAAGTTTTATGAGCACTAAATAACAAAATAGGAATGGTTGGTATTTTCTGTGACCTACGTAAGACATCTCACTCCCTGAATCACAATATTCTTGTAGATAAACTAATGGGTTAGGCCATTTATGGTATAGGCAACCAAAGGACAATGCCAGACATAACTAAAAGAATGCAATAAATTGAACTTAATAATTCAACAATGTAATGTATAGCTGGGGAGATTCTTCTGACAGGAGAGAAATCACTTACTGAGCTCCAGAAGGCTAAGTCTTAGGTCCCGTATTGTTTCCCATGTATGTAAGTGACCTTTCGTCCAATACACAAATGCAGAATTAGTTAATCAATCCAAACATACATAAAGCAACAGAAGAAATGGTAAACAATGTTCTTAAAAGTATCTGACTGGTTTCTGCAAATGGTCTCTAAAAAAACGCACATGTTCTCTCTGCACTCATGACTCATGGTGGGGAAATAATAACTAGGGTGGAATCTTCCATATTTTTAGCTGTCCATATTAATTAGGATCAAAACTGGAAACAGCACCTTTTGGGACTTACAGAACAACATAGTTGTGGCAACTTTGCACTTTGCATAACTACAAGTGGAACACGAAACTAACTACTACCTACTTAGGATTTGTCATTAATTACTATGAAAATAAATAACTAGAAGTGATTTAGGAAAATCTTAATCTGGATTGCCAGGCAGAGCAAACTCCATCCTCCCAAACATGAGCTCATGACATGACAACTGTGCTGCCTCATTTGGTTGATCCCTGTTGCCCAATGTTGTTTGATTTACACACAGTTTGTTCCAAATAACTGTAATATTAAACTTATTTTTGCTATTTATCGCTGCACATAATAACACCACACGATGATGCCTCCTGAGCCATGAACATGCTGCTCTGCACCTAGAAATAACTCGAGTGTGCTTGTAAAATTAACTCCAAGTCCACAAACATGCAACTGTGACCCCTTGCATGTCTCCATGTCCTTCCCTCTGTCAGCCTGAGAACTTAAGTCAGCATCCCCATGCAAAAAATTAGATGTTTAACTTGGGAAGATTTACAAGACATTCTATCATGCACTATAGTTCTTCGCACATGATTTTCTTATTTGCATCGCCTCAAATAATTGTCATTGAAAAGTTATTTCCTAAAAAATGGAGGTTTTGACAAAAAAAGCTTCTTGTTCAGAGCAGTTTGTGATTGACATAAGACGTTTGTTTGATTCTTGTTGTTTGTAAGTTTTATATATGTGTCCTAAGTGTTCAGATAGTCCTGAAGCATATATTGTATTTACAGTGCCGCCAGGACATGCCAGCAGCTGACATAATATCCTTGCAAGTATCACTTGTGAACCTGGCTCACAAGTGCTACCCTGACAGGGTGGACTATGTAGACAAGGTGCTGCTCACTACTGTACAAATATTCCAGAGGCTTGGTATTGATAGGTGAGTAATGGTGCAAAATGCAGCACATGGTGTCATGTAGGTTTGATATTCCATTGTTTAATAAGATGCTTAATTGTGAAGTAAAGAGTGATAACAAATTATTTAATACTTTCATATCATATCTCCGTCAAGACTAATAGTAAAATATCAGCTTAATACACAACAAAGATTCAAAGTTTGAAATTATTAGACTGATTTGCACCAAAAGACAGTCTCAATTGTAATGCAACTGATGTGCAGCCAGTGATTCTGTTTGTACCAGGGATGTGGTAGCTATTCTGATTTGTTTCCTCAGCCCTGACAAAGTTAATGGCTGTTGAGGGATGCAAATTCTGTCTTCATAAAAATCCCACATAAAGTTACCACACACTGAGAGATCTCACAAATGGAAAGGCATTGTGGTGATGCTTTGCAATTAAAGTATGAGCATTCTATCATTGGGATTTAGTGAAGCATTATCTTTTCGGAGAATGAACTGAACTGCTGCTGTCCCTTCTCCCCTGGCCCCCTGCGGGTGGGGGCTTATGATAGGTTCGAGGTATTCTTGCTTGTCACAAGAGGTGACTAAAAGGAGTCTCCCATTTTTTGTCCTAATCAGTTATGGCCTCCCTTTTAAGGTTTGACCTACACACCTTTCAAAGTTATCCGAAGTGCGAGTCATTTGTGGAAGGATGCCTTACTTGGGGCACCATATATCCAGTTTGCAATTAGACCTTCTGCACCTGATATTGTCCTGGATTTGTAACTCTATGTGCAATCCAGTTATTCGAACAAGGGTGCCTTACAGCATACATAATCTACTTTCATTGTCTGCTGATCTTTCACCCCCATGACAATATTGTATGTCTCGGCACCTAATATCCAGCTGCAGCCAGTCCGCCGTTGTGGGGCCATCAGGTACCCATTAGGTGGGCCCCCTGACAACACAGTGATTACATTGCTGATGCCTGAGCTGCATACTCCCCACATATGCCTAGGAGTAGATACTAATCTTCTTGGGGCACCAGAACTCCCAGCAATGACTATCAAGCAAGATGGCCTTTGCTGTGGCTGAGTGCATCCTGAGGGGAGAGCCCCTGATTGGAATGGGTGGCATCAGGACAGATGACCCACAATGAAGGAGATTAAGTCATCTTTTACTGAGGGCCAAATGTGTCTAAAAAAGGGAAAGTCGAATTTAATACTGATAATTATGACCTCAAACAGTTCCCCTTCCTAGCCACACCATGGGAGGAACGTAGAACTATGGAAAAGAGCACGCCTTATTTGCCAAGGTATTCAGTCTGCAGCAGAAAGGATGAGGACTCCTTTCCAGCTACAAAGCCACTCTTTTTTGTCAAACAAACGGAAAGATTTTTTTGGGGAAGTGGCTGCACTGTTGAAAAAGAGAAATGAGGCAGTCCTCATTCAGATAGCATTTCCAGCCCAGTACTGGGCATTGCTCGCCTTTGACCAGCTGGATGGTATTCCTGTGTCCGTCGCCCCCATAAAAGCTTTTAACATGATCCAGGGGATTATTTTCCATTGCAACCTTCTCTTGCAGTCTTGACAACAAGCTCTGTGCCAATTTAGAATGGCAGGGTGCTTACTTCATCTGGCACATCTATAGAGACCTGAAGACAATAGGGTTGCTACATGTGCCTTCATCTTGGCCTTTCACACTGAAAAGGACAAGGTGATGCTATACCAATGTGAAGTAAAAGCATACGCTCCTCTTCCTGTGTGGTGCTTTAAGGGCTGGAAATTCAGGCACGTCTTCCTACTGCAATTCCAGCACCACATGTAGAGACTGCAGACGTCCACTACATCTAAATACTCCATGTGCACCTCCTACCACTGGTGTCAACTGTGGAGCACCACCCCCCTGCTCACCAGACTACACAGTACTCCATAAGGAGCGGAAAATTATGGAGAAAATTTCCCTGGACCGGCTGACTTACCAAGATACTAAACGTAAATTTGAATGGTTGAACACCATTCGCTTGACATCTACGTATGCTGCAACTACGCTGACTTCACCCTCACTTGCGGTGGTAGTTCTGACATATCTGTCTTGCACAGTGGGCCCTCTGGTCTGCCCAAATACAACCGTCCCCTTGGTTGTTGGAGGCACCTCTTCTTCCATTGTCCCCAAAGCACCTGCTTCGGGAGCAATAACCCCCTAAGTGCCAGAGAGGCCACAGCCTCCACCAGCTCCTCTCCCATGGAAGAGGTCCCTTGGGACTCTCCCTTCCAAGGTCTCCACCAATGCCAAAGAGCACACTCGCCAGTAGCTGAAGGAGCCATGAGCTGCTGGACGAAAGGCGTCTTCCTCTGTATATGAAGCTACTTTGGAGAAACCCTCCCAGCAAGCCTCTAACAAGAAGTGAGAAAATAGTAGTCTGCTAAGAAACAGGACCCTCCGGTGGCCCCAACACCACCAGTGCATACCAGTTCTGTGTCTGAGGATGAGGTGGAGATTTTACGATCACCTGAGAACCTGGATCTCGCTGATGCCTCATCCACAATGAAAATGGATACAAATACTCAGCCGATAGCAGCAGGTGATGCTAAGGCATAAACTGTTTCCTTTGTCACTTGATGCTCTCCCCAGCTACAGAAAGTGTCATCCTCCAGTGGAACTGCAGCAGTTTTTTCTCCCACCTGGCTGAATTAACTAAAACTCTTAAGCGTTTCACCTGCTTTCTGCATTGTTCTTCAGAAAACCTGGTTTCCCGCAATGTGGACCCCACCCTTCGTTGATATTGGGAGTAGTCCGCCTGTAGAAAACCTGTGCTGCCCCTTCAAACACCTTTAGAAGATGTGGTTGTCAGGGTGAGGATGACGCAGGAAACAACCATCTGTAACATCTACCACCCTCCAGATGGTGAAGTGCCATCCCATGTATTAGCTACAGTAATTTCCCAACTCCCCCCACCTTCGCTATGTCCTTGTGATTTTAACTTCCATAGCCCTTTGTGGGGGTCGGGAAACAAGGTTACTGGCCATGATAAAGATGTTGAGCACCTACTAACTCACCGAGCGAGGTGGCGCAGTGGTTAGCACACTGGACTCGCATTCGGAAGGACGACGGTTCAACCCCGCGTCTGGCCATCCTGATTTAGGTTTTCCGCGATTTCCCTAAATCGCTGCAGGCAAATGCCGGGATGGTTCCTTTAAAAGGGCACGGCTGACTTCCTTCCTCATCCTTCCCTAACTCTATGAGACTGATAACCTCACTGTTTGGCCTCTTCCCCCAACCAACCAACCTACTAACTCAGCTCGACCTTTGCCTCCTAAGTATAGGTGCACTCTCACATTTCAGTGTTGCACATGGCACATACTCGGCCATTGATCTATTGGTTTGCTGACCTGGTATTCTCCCATCTATCCACTGGAGAGCTCACGACGATTTGTGTGGTGGTGACCACTTTCCACTCTTCCTGTCCGTGCCCCAGTGTCACTCACCTGGATGCTTGCCCAGATGGGCTTTTTCCAAGGCTGAGTGCGGCACTTTCACGTCCCCTACCACCATCCACCATTGAATCTCCTTTGCATGGCAACATCGATGAAGTGATCCACACCATCACTACCACAATTGTTGCCACAGCTGAATTGGCAATACCTTGTTTCTCAGGTTGCCCCCCTCCACCTGCGGGAGTCGGTGCCTTGGTGGCTGCCGGAAATCACTGCGGCCATTAGAGACTGTAGGCAGGCCCTGCAATGTCATAAGGGCCACCCATCGGTGGAGAACCTCATTGCCTACAAACAAGTCTGCACCTAGGTTGGCCTACTCATCAAACAGCAGAAGCAGGAGTGTTGGGAACGATACATCTCCACCATTGGAACATGAACCTCTCCTTCCCAGGTTTGGACCAAGCTCCAATGCCTTTACGGCCATCAGACACCTGCAGTTGTACCTGGGATTTTCATACCTGGAGCTGTATCAGCCAATCCAGATGTAATCGCAAAGCGTCTTGTCCAGGTGTAATCGCAAAGCGTCTTGCTGAACATAAAGCTTCCATCTCTGTGTCTGAGAATTGCTGCTCCACCTTTTGTCTCCTCAAACAGGGTGGAACTAAAACACCTCTCTTATGCTACACACCACTCTGGGTCATATAATGCTCCCTACAGTGAGTGGTAATTTCTCAATGCCCTTGTCGATTGTCTAGACTCGTGCCCTGGCCCAGACCACAACCATTACCAAATGATTAAACATCTGTCAGCAGATTACCAACACCACCTCCTTGCACCTTCAGCACATCTGGAGTGATGGTCAATTCCCATTGCAATGGTGGGAAAGTATTGCAGTGCTAAAGCCTGGTAAGGACCCAATAAATGTGGTTAGCTATCGTCCTATCAGCCTCATCAACATTTTGTGCAAGCTGCATGAACGAATGGCGAGCCAGCAGTAGTGTTGGCTCCTTGAGCCTCAGAGCCTCCTGGCTCCATCCCAGTGCAGTTTCCGAAAAGGGTTCTCCACCACCGACAACTTGGTCCTCCTGGAGTCTGCCATTCGATCAGCCTTTCCCAGCAACAACACCTTATTTCAATCTTTTTTGACCTGATGAAGGTCTACGATACCACTTGGCAACACCACATCCTCATTACTCTGCATGAGAGGGGTCTCCAGGGCCTGCTCCTTCTTGTCACTCTGCACTTTCAGAGTTTGTGTCAATGTTTCCATGCTTCCCACAGTGCACCCCATATCCAAGAGAATGAGGTCCTGCAGCATTCTGTCCTTAGTGTCCCCACTCTTTTTAACTGCCGTTAATGGTTTTGCACTAGCAGTGGGTCCTCAGTATCTCACCACCTGTATTCTGACGATATTTGTATTTCCTTCTGGTCCTCTTCTATTGGGGTGGCTGAATGCCGGCTGCAAGGACCCATACGAAAGGCACAGTTGTTGGCCCTCACTCACAGCTTTAGGTTTTCGGCCGCCAAGACTTCTGTCGTCATCGTACTGTCCACCCCATCCAGAACTTTACCTCGATGACCAAATATTTTTATAGTGGAGACTTGCTGCTTTTTGGAACTGGTCTTTGACAGCAACGTCCCCATCTTTGTCGGCTTAAAGTAAACTGCTAGTAGCATCTTAATACTATTCAACGCCTGATCTACACCAGCTAGGACCGAGCGAGGTGGTGCAGTGGTTAGACACTGGACTCGCATTCGGGAGGACGACGGTTCAATCCCGCGTCCGGGCCATCCTGATTTAGGTTTTCCGTGATTTCCCTAAATCACTCCAGGCAAATACCGGGATGGTTCCTTTCAAAGGGCACGGCCGACTTCCTTCCCCGTCCTTCCCTAATCCAATGAGACCAATGACTTCACTGTCTGGTTAGGTTAGGTTAGGTTAGGTTAGGTTACTCCTTCCCCGAAACAATCAACCAACACCAACTAGGGTGCTGATCGCTCTACACTGCTGCAGCTGTACAAAGCCCTTGAGCAGTCCCATCTGGACTACGGGAGCCTGGTGTATGCTTCAGCATTGCCCTCCATGCTGTGGCCTGCCACACCCTATTCACTACTATGGAGTTTTCCTTGCGACAGGAGCTTTCCGAACAAGCCCAGTGAACAGCCCCCTCCTGTAAGCTGGCGTTACTCCATTGCGATTCTGGTGGCAACTACTGCTTACTGAACAGTGCTCCTTTCTGATTGGCTGTAGTGTCTTCAATTCAGAGTTGTGCGCTCTTGAGCATATCTGCTCGTGCATGGTCCTTCATCATGCGTCCCTCACAGTCATTTGGTAATGAGTATCCAGCAGACACTTTATGCCCTCAGCAATAGTGGATGTTTGCTGACCTTCATTTACACCCCAGGACATGTCAGGATTCCGAGTAATGAACTTGCTTGTAGCCTGGCCAAACAGGCTACTGGTAAACCAACTCTGGGAATTGGCCTGCTGGATACTGATTTCCGATCGATCTTCCACCATAAAGTTTTAGTGATGTGGGATCTGTGTTCCTCCAGTGTTGTCTTTAAGGCTTGAGATTATAGTGTGTTGTATGGTGGCTGGCTCATCCTTTTTCATTTTTCTGATCAGCCAATGCAGGCCATCTGCTATATTTTTTCGGTATCTTTCAGCACTTTTTCCTTTTAGTGTATGTTTTTCCCTTTCTGTTAGCTGCTGTCATTTTGTCTTTCAGTGAGATTTGAAGTTATTTTTATGCCTTTAACTTTCCATGACTTCTTTTGGGACTGTTTTTAACTTGAGACCTATTTTAATGAGGAAAAACCGACTGATGACTCCGTAGTTTGGTCCCTTTACTCCCCAAACCAATCAACCCTTCTCCTCTGTCATGTGTCATGCTATGAAGCCAACATTTCTTTTTATTGTCATAGTTCTCTCAGCAAAAATGAATCATGCTCCGCAATCAGAAACGGCAGAAACCTTTACCTGACAGTGCAGGATTTCTCAGCGACATATATTTGAGCATTGAGTATGTTACCTCCCCATATGTAGATGTAAAATGGCTCTGCATAACTAATAATAATTTGTTATGGCAAACTGCACTGTATTAAAAAATGGCCCATAAAATTCTCAAATAATGTTTCCTTCTTTATCAGATCATTAGTTGTGTGCTTGTGCACGAATTGCAATGTGTAGTCCCCAATAAATGGTTGCATATAATTTTCCTATGCACTTTCTCTTTGTATTTAATCAGCCCACATGAACTGTGATCAGTTAGTAATATCATAAAGTTCAACAATGACAATAATGTAAATGTTTGCTGTCAGGTGAGCAGTTACTTGTATGAAAATGTAATGAGATGGTATTTGACAAAGTATGTATGTTCAGTGTAGTGCACAACACAGTGCTATGAAATCATACATCAGTCTGCAGTCATCCTATCTTCTGTTCAGTATAAGAGTTTCATCCTTTTCCACAAGATTCTAGCACCAAGTTTCTTGAGATTCCTCTTTAAAATGTAGCTAACAGACTTGACAATAAGAGACAAGTCAACCAGAATTAATTTTATGTTTGACTTACCTTCTCCATACTCACTTGTCATTTCTCTGTAATCTCATTGCTGTTGTGGATGACTTAGTATGAACTAATGCTTCTGAACACCATTGCTGTTCACCTTCTGCCTCTGTCTCTTGTGGATAGAGTAAACTTTTCTTTGAGCAACCAAGTGTTAGTTTCTGTCATAAATGTAAGTGGGTCAGTCATTGTAACTAAATAAAGAACAAGATTAAATAATTTTGTTTTTTGTTTTTAGTTGATCTATAATTTTCAAGCTTTTAACAGTATCACTGCCACTGGCTTTGGAAGATGAAACTTCTTGCTGCCGCTATTTGCAGTGTGCCCTTATATTTGCAAAACATTTAGGGCCAGAATCATCCAAGGATGGATCAAATTTCCATGTCATAGGAATGCGATTAAGCAATGCACAGCAGATCCTGACAGATGTGACGTCATACAGTACAGACGGATTGGTACCATCCTCGGAAATGGCATTACGACCTCCCTGTGACTGCCATCTCAACCGATCCCTTTCCTGCCCACCTTAGTGCCTACAGAGTGCCCTGCTGACAAAGGGGCCATGCAGACTGGCCCTCTTTGATTTTCTTCATACTTATAAAGTCTGAATATCAACATTTGGTGATAAATATCCTAAAGCAGCAGCAGGATGAACTTCTCAGACTTCAAAAAACTGCCTTTGAATATCTGAAGAATTTTGAGTGCTTTGAAGTCTACAACATTTTTAACAGACCTACTAGTAGCTTATTGTGTGCCAAATTAGTCTCATAATCATGAAGTCACTCGTTCAGTTCTCAGTAGGATCATAATTTCCACCATTTTATTTGAATTTGATAATTACATTGGTTGAGAGGATATGTGAGGCATTTCAGAGATTACCAAATCGAGTCAAATTTATGAAGTACTTGGCTACTTGAATCCACTTGAATGATGTTGCACCCACTCTTGCCTGGATGCATGCAATGATTCAGTTCAGTAGGGTGTTGTAAAGCTGTTGTAACCTCTTCTGAGACAAGTTGGCCCACAAGTGTTGCAACTGATTGTTGGTATTCTGGATATTGTTGGTATTCTGGATATTGTTGGTATTCTGGATATTGTTGGTATTCTGGATACTGGCACTCAATACTGTATCCAAGCTGGACCAACACACATTGTATCATGGACAGAGGTCGGGATCTTGCTGACCACTGGAGTACCTCATTATCATGCAGACAGTTCATAGTCAGTGTGCCATTTTTGGATGAGCATCGTGAAACCGTAACATGCAATGTAAGAAGTTCAAACTGCGAGACATATTAAGCAGAGGACTAAAAGGTGTGCATGACTGAGTGACAACACAGACCTACCCTTACCTACCTATTATGCATTTGTTCATGCACTGTGCTGCTATATTAAACTCTGATTCCACTTTAATACAACACCACTCCAGGAGAGAACGGTACACCATCAAAGAAAGATCAAAATAATCTGGTAGAATTATAATACAATATTGAGGGCCTGCATCCTACAATCTGGTTGGTGTACATGCATTACAATAATTAAGCAAATTTACATGTGCACTTACCAGGATCCATTGAGCTTCCATACTGCGAAGATACTTCTGCCTCCAACGGAATAGTTACCTGTGAATAAAATACCCATGCAGCAGTATCTGCCATTTCATTTCTGCGCTCTGCCATGCAGGACTTCACACAAGGATGGTTTTACGGCTTTTGTAATGGCGTAGCATGTCAGATAATCAGTGCAAACAATAATCCAGCTATTGCCACTAGCAGACGTTGGAAATCGTCCGAGGTGGTCAATCCCAACATGCTGGAAAGGCGTTTTGGCTGGTGGAATTGGTATGATCGGCTCGGGTGGTTTCTGAGGAACTACCTTTCTCCTCTGGCACGCTCAACAGTGCGACACAAAGCGACGGACACTCC
Source organism: Schistocerca gregaria (assembly GCF_023897955.1). Taxonomy (NCBI): domain Eukaryota; kingdom Metazoa; phylum Arthropoda; class Insecta; order Orthoptera; family Acrididae; genus Schistocerca; species Schistocerca gregaria. The sequence goes on along the minus strand of NC_064925.1, from coordinate 276,101,016 downwards.
TAAATAAACCTGGCCAGAAAAATTATATGTCGTAATAAATCCTAAATGTCCGGCCTCAATTGTGTCATGGAATTTCTGTAAAACGTCTAAGCACAGGAGTCACTGGTAGCCACTTCTTTCCAAATGGATCAGTTTTTCTTGCAAAGTAATACATTGACTACCTTAAATTGTCCTTTCACATTCTCTGACCGATCTAAGAAGCATAATTTGAGATATCTTGGTGTCGTCCTCTTGCTCAGCAGACAGATCCTGGAGTGCAGCGAGACAGTCACAATCATCATCAAAGTCTTGCACAGGGTTTCTCGAGATACAGTCGGCATCTTGGTGTTTTCTTCCACTTTTGTACGCTATGGTAATGTCATACTCTTGAAGATGTAGTGACCCCCTTGCCAAGCTGTCCTGTTGGATTCTTAAGACTTGTCAACCAACAAAGTGAATGATGGTCTGTAACAACAGTGAAAGGCCTTCCATTGAGATACTGTCAAAATTTGCACATGGCCCGGATCAAAGCAAGACATTCTCTTTCTGTAGTTGAGTAATTTCTCTCGGCTTTTGTAAGTGCCCTAGAAGCACAGGCTATAAACTTCTCTTTTCCATCTGAAATTTGCACCAGAACAGTACTGATCCCATACCCACTGGCATCTGTGTGTAGTTCTGTAGGTGCTCTCTCATTATACAGACCAAGTACAGGGTCAATCGTCAGAGCTTTTCGCAGTACAATCGAAAGAATCTTGTTGAGCACCACCTCAGATAAATTTAGCATCAGCTTTTAACAACTCTTAGAGTGGTCTGGCTTTGATAAAACAATGGTTATAAGAACATAATCCGAGGAAGCTTCTCACATCTCTAATACTTGTAGGAATAGGAAATTCCATAAAAAATCTCACCTTTTCTGGGTCTGGCCGCACACCTTCATTTGACACAAGGTTTCCACGTATTTTGATTTCTTTTACTCCAAATAGACACTTCTTGGATTAAGTTTCAGTCCGCCTTGTTGGAGACACTTAAGAACGACCCTCAGTCTTTTTGTGTGTTTATCAAATGTCTCTGAGAGCACTATAATGTCATCTAAATAACGAAAACACATTGTCCATTTCAGGTGACTTAGAAGATTATCCATCATCCGTTCAAAAGTTGCTAGTGCATTACACAAACCAAACAGCATTACCTTAAACTCATACAGGCCCTGAGGAGTGATGAATGCAGTTACCTCAATCAGCCTCATCTACTTCAATCTGCGAGTATCCGAGTACATGTCCATGGTTGAGAAAAACTTAGCCCTCTTCAGACAATCTAGTGTATCATCAATTCGTGGAAGAGGGTAAATGTCCTTTTTAATTATCTTATTAAGCTTCCTGTAATCAACACAAAAGTGCCAACGGCCATCCTCCTTCCTCACGAGAACCACTGGTCATGACCATGGGTTCTGCGAAGGCTGAATGATGTCATTCTTCACCATTTTCTCTACCTCGTCGCGAATTATTCAACATTCCATTGTTGACACACTGTATGCCCTCTGACTTATCGTTTGATGGTCTCCAATATTAATCCGGTGCTTCAGTCGATTTGTCTAATTTGCTTTTCACCTGTGGATTGAAGCATTCAGAGAACTCTTGAAGAATGCAAGTAGCTGCTTCTGTTGTTCCTTAGGGAGATCTGGTGATAGTCGAGCTATAAGATATTGTCTCGTAGTGGTAGCGCTAATTTCACCCACAGACTCGGCATGGGAGGTTTCTATGATGCTCAGCTGTTCTGCAATTAATGACAATTAAAATTGTACAGTCCAGGTGAGTATTGAACTCACAACCCTCCATGCAACAGTTTAGTATCATAACCACTACACCACAGTGCTATTCAGCTGCTTATGCGACAATATATAGGAATAGTGTTCTCCTTAATTGTAGCTTATAGCGATAGATTTTTCTGAAAAAGAAAGTCATTACATCGCACATTGTACAACAGGGTTGCTCAAGGTGTCAGCTCGCAAGCCGTGCCCTGGAACGAGTGCCATAGCGCAGAGCTGTGCTGCATGTTTCCCCCATTGCAACACTGCGCTGTCTGAGCAGGAGATTGGTAAACTGTGAACTTACCACATTTAAATGGCATTGCAGTCGCACAGCTTATGAATTGGTTTTATATTTCACATATCTCAACAACACAGATTACAAACAAAACAAATTTTAAGTATTATTTAATTATTTTTGGCACACTGGAGACAATATAATTTTTATCTGGTACAAAATGTCGGCATACGGATTGATTTAGACAGTTTCAGATTTTTGCACTCAAGTTGCCCTGTAATCGTGACATACTTTCGTAATCGGAAAATGCTATTACACACAGATATGTCAATCTAAATATCGTAGTACTTTTTGGAATGTTAGTATGGAGACTTTAGAAACTCTACCTGAGGAAAGCAATGTGGACATCCTAGACAGTTTTAGCGTAAGAGGATTTGTCATTAAAACAGAAATTAACCCTACCTTGCATGTCAGTCAGTTACATGTGCTCATCCACAGGAGTGTTTCCACGTGAAATCAAAAGCTCTCTTGAAAACAAATCAAAAATAAATGTAAGACAGACAGTGTCCTCAAAATCTACATTTACATCTACATCCATACTCTGCAAGCCACCTTGACGGTGTGTGACGCAGGGTACTCTGAGTACCTCTATCGGTTCTCCCTTCTACTCCAGTCTCGTATTGATCGTGGAAAGAAGGATTGTCGGTATGCTTCTGTGTGGGCTCTAATCTCTCTGATTTTATCCTCATGGTCTCTTCGCGAGAGATACGTAGGAGGGAGCAATATACTGCTTGACTCTTCGGTGAAGGTATGTTCTCGAAACTTTAACAAAAGCCCGTACCGAGCTACTGAGCGTCTCTCCTGCAGAGTCTTCCACTGGAGTTTATCTATCATCTCCGTAACGCTTTCGCGATTACTAAATGATCTAGTAACGAAGCACACTGCTCTCCATTGGATCTTCTCTATCTCTTCTATCAACCCTATCTGGTACAGATCCCACACTGTTGACCAGTATTCAAGCAGTGGGCGAACAAGCGTACTGTAACCTACTTCCTTTGTTTTCGGATTGCATTTCCTTAGGATTCTTCCAATGAATCTCAGTCTGGCATCTGCTTTACCAACGATCAACTTTATATGATCATTCCATTCTAAATCACTCCTAATGCGTACTCCCAGACAATTTATGGAATTAACTGCTTCCAGTTGCTGACCTGCTATTTTGTAGCTAAATGATAAGGGATCTATCTTTCTATGTATTCGCAGCACATTACACTTGTCTACATTGAGATTCAATTGCCATTCCCTGCACCATGCGTCAATTCGCTGCAGATCCTCCTGCATTTCAGTACAATTTTTTATTGTTGCAACCTCTTGATACACCACAGCATCATCTGCAAAAAGCCTCAGTGAACTTCCAATGTCATCCACCAGGTCATTTATGTATATTGTGAATAGCAACAGTCATATGACACTCCCCTGCGGCACACCTGAAATAATTCTTACTTCGGAAGACTTCTCCCCATTGAGAATGACATGCTGCGTTCCGTTATCTAGGAACTTCTAAATCCAATCACACAATTGGTCTGATACTCCGTATGCTCTTGCTTTGTTCATTAAACGACTGTGGGGAACTGTGTCAAACGCCTTGCGGAAGTCAAGAAACACGGCATCTACCTGTGAACCCGTGTCTATGGCCCTCCGAGTCTCATGGACGAATAGCGCGCTGGGTTTCAGACGCCCGTCTTTTTCGAAACCCATGCTGATTCCTACAGAGTAGATTTCTAGTCTCCAGAAAAGTCATTATACTCGAACATAATACATGTTCCAAAATTCTGCACATCTGTTCGACGTCCCTTCTTGAAAACGGGGATGACCTGTGCCCTTTTCCAATCCTTTCGAACGCTTCGCTCTTCTAGAGATCTACGGTACCCCGCTGCAAGAAGGACAAGTTCCTTCACGTACTCTGTGTAAAATCAAACTGGTATCCCATCAGGTCCAGCGGCCTTTCCTCTTTTGATTGATTTTAATTGTTTCTCTATCCCTCTGTCGTCTATTTCGATATCTACCATTTTGTCATCTGTGCAACAATCTAAAGAAGGAACTACAGTGTAGTCTTCCTCTGTGAAACAGCTTTGGAAAAAGACATTTAGTATTTCGGCCTTTAGTCTGTCATCCTCTGTTTCAGTACCATTTTGGCCACGCTTTGACATAGGACCAAAATTTCTTAGGATTTTCTGCAAAGTCAGTACATACAACTTTACTTTCGAATTCATTGAAAGCCTCTTGCATAGCCCTCCTCACACTACATTTCACTTCGCGTAATTTTTGTTTGTCTGCAAGGCTTTGGCTATGTTTATATTTGCTGTGAAGTTCCCTTTGCTTCCGCAGCAGTTTTCTAACTCGGATGTTGTACCACGGTGGCTCTTTTCCATCTCTTACGATCTTGCTTGGCACATACTCATCTAACGCATATTGTACGATGGTTTTGAACTTTGTCCACTGATCCTCAACTCTATCTGTACTTGAGACAAAACTTTTGTGTTGAGCCATCAAGTACTCTGAAATCTGCTTTTTGTCACTTTTGCTAAACAGAAACATCTTCCTACCTTTTTTAATATTTCTATTTACGGCTGAAATCATCGATGCAGCAACCACTTTATGATTGCTGATTCCCTGTTCTGCATTAACTGATTCAAATAGTTCGGGTCTGTTTGTCACCAGAAGGTCTAATATGTTATCGCCACGAGTCGGTTCTCTGTTCAACTGCTCAAGGTAGTTTTCAGATAAAGCACTTAAAAATATTTCACTGGAATCTTTGTCCCTGCCACCCATTATGAACGTTTGAGTCTCCCAGTCTATATTCGGCAAATTAAAATCTCCACCCAGAACTATAACATGGTGGGGAAATCTACTTGAAATATTTTCCAAATTATTCTTCAGGTGCTCAGCCACAACAGCTGCTGAGCCCGGGGGCCTATAGAGACATCCCATTACCATGTCTGAGCCTGCTTTAACCGTGACCTTCACCCAAATCATTTCACAATTCGGATCTCTGTCAATTTCCTTCGATACTATTGCACTTCTTATCACTATAAACACGCCTCCCCGTACACTGTCCAGCCTGTCTCTGCGGTATACATTCCAATTTGAGTTTAGGATTTCATTACTGTTTACGTCTTGTTTCAGCCAACTTTCTGTCCCTAGTACTACATGGGTGTTGTGACCGTTTATTAATGAGAGCAGTTCTGGGACCTTTATATAGATGCTCCTGCAGTTTACTATTAGCACATTAATATTGTTATTCCCTGTTGCATTTTGCCTACTCCTACCTTGCCGGGTCTCAGGAGGCGTCTTGTGGGGCCTAGGGAGGGAATTCTCTAACCTAAAAAACCCCCATGTGCACTCCACACATATTCCGCTACCCTTGTAGCCACTTCCGGCGTGTAGTGCACGCCTGACATATTGAGGGAGACCCTACATTTCTCCACCCGATAGCGGAGGTCGAGAAATTTGCACCCCAGCTCTCCGCAGAATCGTCTGAGCCTCTGGTTTAAGCCTTCCACCCGGTTCCAAACCAGAGGACCACGATCGGTTCTGGGAACGATACTACAAATAGTTAGCTCTGATTCCACACCGCGAGCGAGGCTTTCCGCCTTCACCAATTCCGCCAACTGCCTGTACGAACTGAGGATGACCTCTGAACCCAGACGGCAGAAGTCACTGGTGCCGACATGAGCATCAATTTGCAGTCGGGTGCACCCAGTGCCTTCTATCACCGCTCGTAGGGCCGCCTCCACATCTCGGATGAGACCCCCCGGCAAGCAGACAGAGTGAACACTGACTTTCTTCCCCGAGCTTTCCGCTATTTCCCTAAGGGGCTCCATCACCCGCCTAACGTTGGAGTTCCCAATAACTAATAAACCCCTCCCCCCGTGTGCCTGCTCGGACCTTGCTGAAGGTTCAGCCACATGTCCACTCACAGGCAGAGGGGGCGATGCCACACGGCCAGCCTCCACATTTACCCTCCGCCTCTTGCGCCGCAAACGGCGCTGAACCCGCGACTCCCCTTGGGGAGAGGGTGGCCCAACCGCGCCTGGTACCCGCGAAGCTGTCTCGACAGCAGGGACAGTGGGTGAAGCACGTAACACCTGGGGTGTACCTTGCGACGCACCAGACTCCCCACTGCTGCTACACTCCGAGGCAGCAGCCTGGAGACGGCTGACCGCAGCCATCAGCACGCTCAGCTGTTTGCGAAGAGTGGCCAGCTCCTCTTGCGTCCGTACACAGCAGTCACACATCCTATCCATCCTAATGAATCAATTTACTGAAGAGACTTAATCAACTTTTAACTACACTGCTAATTCACTAAAGGCAGCTGATTAATGACTAAACTGTGATTGCTAACCACTTCTTGTAGAAAACTATGAAAATAGCACTACCTGTCACTGGACTGTATTCAAAAGAAACACTAGCACTACTGGCACTAGCAGTATGGTTGACTAAAGGGACTCTCTCCAACTGTATTCAAAACAAACAAGAAATCAATGGAACACTATTAATAGCACTCGACAATTAAAGATCCCTAAAAGCAAAAATACACGGAAGAAGAAGTGACAAGTAAGAAAAATACAGTTAATACTTAAATTAAGGTAGCTCGCTGCACAGCACAGCAGACGTGAAACAGATGGCGCGGTTAGGGCGATGATTAGGAAACTATCCGTATAATTCTTTCAGTGCCACAATAAATTCTTCCAACCTCGAATTTTATTTAACAGAAGTGAGCTTATGGAACTGGACTGTGTTTATTGAAACATGTTCCTTCTATAACTTTTGTCTACTGTGGGGAATGTGCAGTCAAATCCGTCGAAATGCACCATCTGCAAGCCACTCCAGATGTTCTAATTGTCATTCTTTCACTCCTTTTCTCCAGACATGCCCATTGACTTAACCAACATACTTTGTTGTAATATATAGTCTTCATACACTTTGTTCAGTTCCATCAAAAAATGTCGAAACTCGCAGTGGAATAATGAAAACGACTTCAGGAATTTGTTCATACAACCAATACCTTAACATGCGGCATATCTGCAAATTTAGTACAGAATGCTTCTTAATATACTAAACAGTGAATCCTGTCAGTTGCACTTCATAAATTTTTGCTTTTTAACTGTCAACCAAATCTTTTAAATTTTTTTCTGTATGGTATTGTCATATCATTCCATAGCGAATCTGCAGTACCTGACGCTTACCTGATTGTATAATGTATATTGAGAATTCTCATCAATACCATTCCATAGCAAATCTGCAGTACCTGCCTTACGTGATTGTTGAAATTGAGAATTCTCATCCCTCTTGTCTGTTGTTCCCATTCATTTTTAAAGGCTTCTGACAACTAATTGCTAGACTGCCAGGTAATAGATTGCTAGACTGCCTCTTTTTGTGCAAACATCCACTGGCCCTACAAGCATACTTCATACCACAAACAAATAGCAAAGGGAAAACTTTACTGACATCGTGAATCTGCCGGCCTGTCATGCTATACCTAGCAACGCCAAGACAGATAGCATTGGCCAGCCCTGTTATACAAGAGGCTGAAAATATATAATAAAATTATTTCCATATAGCAGAGATTCTGAGTCGCAGACAGGCGCAACAAAAAGACTGTCAAATGAAGCTTTTGACCAAACAGGCAAATGGAACTCGCACAATGCCCACTGTGTGTGTGTGTGTGTGTGTGTGTGTGTGTGTGTGTGTGGCGGGGGGAGGGAGGGAGAACACAGCAACAGCTCATATGTGGCTGATTTGTGTGTGTGGCATATAGGAACACATAACTCATAATATTTTTGTGTAGATGTACTTAACTGATAGCATTCTTTGAACCTTTATTTCCCCCTCTTATCAATTATGTTCTGAATACATGTAAGAAATTTCTCAAAGTTGCCAAATATGTGACTGTAGACAGTTGTGCTCTGTTGTTATTCTGGACAGAGGAAAGTTAACTATGAGTCAGTATTGATCTAAATTTATAAGGTAGGCATTTTGAAAGTAATATTTCACTATTTCTTTGGTGTGGGACCTCTGATGACCTTAAGGATTTCAGTTCCAGAGAAGTTATACTTTCAAAAGAGAGTAAGGAATGTTATCTATAAACTACAAAAGGACAGATTTTCTAAGACAAGTTGAAAGCATGAATAGATTTTCTGTTCTCTTCACTACTTTTTGTCTTCAGGCTGACATATATATGCATGGTGTGTGGTCAAAGAAAGTGCTGCTGCTGCTCTATAAGGAAATTTCAATACAGGTCTTCAACAATTTATATTCGAGGGTTCTTCAATAAAGAATGATCATAATTATTTTTGACAATGTAGCTTTGCTCATCCTCATAACTTTGATAGTCCTTCTCAAAGTAGTCTCCCATGAATGCAATGCACTTGTCCCACTGTTTCTGCCAGTCTTCGAATACATGCTCGAAGCCATCTTTTGAGAGGTCCTTCAAAATCAGCTCCGCAGTCTTGACCACTGCTTCTGATGATTGATAATCCCTCCCACGAAGGCATTTCTTCGTGTTATGGAATATGGGGCTAAATCTGGACTATAGGGAGGGAAGGGCTGCACTTCACATTTATTTTTGCAAGATATTCAGCAACAACATTGGCAATATGCGCTTCCACACATTATCACAATACAGCATCCAGCCTGTGTCACATAAATGTGGTCTTTTGCGCCTGATGTGGACTTGCAATGTTTTCAGAACATCACTGTAGTATTGTCCAGTTACTGGTGTGTGTGTGTGTGTGTGTGTGTGTGTGTGTGTGCAGGTATAAATGCTGATAAACCATTCCATGAATGTCAAAGAATGAGATGACCATAACTTTCTCAACAGAAACAACTACTTTTGTTTTTTGGGGGGTTGGTGATGGAGATTTCCACACTGGGCTTTGCTGTTTGCTCTCAGGATCAAAATTATGTAAGCAGTGAGTATCTTTGAAAGAAACTCCGGATCTTCCTCTAACATCAACTTTAACTGTATGCAGACCTGCACGCGAATGTCTTTTTGTTCGGAAATCAACTGTCTTAGAACCCATTGCACACAAACATGTGTTGTGTAATTTTTCTGTCAGCAACATGTGGGTGGCGCCCAATGAAATGTATCTTAAGGTAATTCATCGATCCTCTCTCGCAATGACAGCAGCAGTGTTGTTGTTGTTTTCTTCTGTAAGAGTAGTAACTGGAGCACCCACCTTACTTTGAAATTGATTGTCTCCAGTCTTGAAACATTTTAAACCACCTTCAGCTTTGCTGTGGGGAAGAACACGCTCCATAGGCCTCTTGTAACATTGTATAGGCATAATCTGAAGATATGTTGACATGAAAGCAGAATTTCAAAGCCACCTATTGTTCCTAGCATGTTACCTACATTATAGCGACAGGTAATACTGAACATGACTGACCCTGCCTGCCTCTCACAGGTGGGACCAGGACTCCCAACAACGAAACTACTATGGCATGTTTGTCGCACATAATATCATACAATTAAATTACATTTAAATTTTAGTGCGAGAAATTACGACCATAAAAAATTATGATCATTTTTTATTGAACAGCCCTCGTATTATTTCAGCCCTCATGTTATTTGGCATTTGAGTGACACTGAATTGCTTAATAAACATAAACCATTTAATTTTTGGCAAAGATGCCAGTTCAGGTACTTGTATTTAAAATAGGATTAGATTTGGAATTAAGAATTAATGCTGGAATACTGTGCATAGTAGTTGTATAATAGTTCAATATTTATTCATTTATCATTTTGCCAGGATTGAATACAACACACCTCTTGCTCGTGAACTGACAAGACTGATGAAGATTCCAGTGGACCATTACAGTAACTTGCTAACAGTATTGCAACTGGAGAACTACCCATCTGTACTGGAACACTTTGACTATCATGGCCGTAAATCGCTTGCAGCCTATATTGTCAGCAATGCTCTGGAAAATGAGACATATGTCTCCAATCAGGAACAGGTCTGCAAGTATTACAAGTCTTAACAACACATTAAGTAGTTCATAGAAGTAATACTGTAAATCGTTTTATTAATTTTTGTCAGCAGTGTACAAGTAATTATCCATACTAAAACTGATAGTCATATGTAAGAAAGGTACCTGGTAAGCAAAACAGTAATTAAGCTAAAAAAATTCCATTTGTTTTTGTTAGAGTATGAGGCCATAATTCATAATGAGCTTCAATGATTGTACACACATCAAAAAGAAGTTTTGCATCACCTCGGTTCCGAGAATTCTGGAACCTGTACAGAAAATTGGAATAGAGATCAACATAAACATCATTTCTGCCCTTTTTATTGCTCATGAAAACCACATATTGCATGTTGTACCACCATACAGCAAGACCTTCAGAGGTGGTGGTCCAGATCGCTGCACACACCCTTACCTCTAATACCCAGTAGCATGTCCTCTAGCATTGATGGATGTTTGTTGTGACATACTAACCACAAGCTCATCAAGGCACTGTTGGTCCAGATTGTCCCACTCCTCAATGGCGATTCGACACATTCGGCATAGATCCCTCAGAGTGGTTGGTGAGTCACGTCGCCCATAAACAACCCTCTTCAATCTAACCCAGGCATGTTCGATAGGGTTCATGTCTGGAAAACGTGCTGGCCACTCTAGTCAAGCGATGTCATTATCCTGAAGGAAGTCATGCACGAGATATGCACGATGGGGAGTGCAAATTGTTGTCCATGAAGACGAATATCTCGGCAATATGCTCCAGATATGGTTGCACTATCGGTCGGAGGATGGCATGCACGCATCGTACAGCCATTATGACACCTTCTATGACCACCAGCGACGTATGTCGGGCCTACATAATGGCACCCCAAAACAGCAGGGAACCTCGATCCTACTGCTTGACATTGAGCCTCAGGCGTTCAGTCCGATCAGGTTGCCTGCAAACACTTCTCCGACGATTGTCTGGTTGAAGGCATATGCGACACTCATCGCTGAAGAGAACGTGATGCCAATCCTGAACAGTCCATGCGCCATGTTGATGGGCCCATCTGTACCCTGCATGGTGTCGGGGTTGAAAAGATGGACCTCGCCATGGACACCGGGAGTGAAGTTTGCGCCTCATGCAGCCTATTGCACACACTTTGAATCAACACGTCATCCTGTGGCTGCACAGAAAGCATTATTCAACATGGTGGCATCGCTGTCAGGGTTCCTCCGAGCCATAATCTGTAGGTAGCGATCACTGACTGCAGTAGTAGCCCTTGGGCGGCCTGAGCGAGGCATGTCATCGACATTTGCATCTCTCTCTGTATCTCCTCCCTGTCCAAACAATGCTTTGGTTCACTCAGAGACACCTGGAAACTTCCCTTGTTGAGAGCCCTTCCTGGCACAAAGTAACAATGCGGACATGATTGAACCTCAGTATTGACCATCTAGGCATGGTTGAACTACAGATAACTTAAGCCGTGTACCTCCTTCCTTGTGGAATGACTGCAACTGATTAGCTGTCGGACCCCCTCCATCTAATAAGCGCTGCTCATGCACGGTTGTTTACATCTTTGGGTGGGTGACATCTCTGAACAGTCAAAGGCACTGTGTCTGTGATACAATATCCACAGTCAATGTCTAACTTCAGGAGTTCTGGGAACCAAGGTGATGCAAAATTTTTTTTGATGGGTGTATTAAGGGTTTGTATTTTTCAGTAAGTAGTAGTTATGTAGTGTTTTACTGTAGTTACCTCTTGCCGGTAATAAATAATTCAGTATAATAATACAGAAAGTATTTGAGAATGTGAGAAGAGAAATGAAAATTTGGGAAGAGAAACAATTGAGAACAATAGTAGTGTGGAGGAAAGAAAATAGGAAACTATGTAGGCTTTACATCACATTTCATCATTTAAGCTGATGGATAAGTCACCAACAACAGAGAGAAAACTGTACATGAATTCAAATATATCTTTAAATGTTTGTATAGTTTAAGAGATGAACAGGAAACATTGATAGTTAATACTGAAATTCCATATGTAATGACATATGATGCATCTAATATACAAGGTAGAAAAGATACCTACAGATGACTGCATTTCTGTAGAACAGAAGGACAATAACAAAAAAGGAACAAGCAAAATTGTTTACAGAATGTCTGAGAAGAAGATAACTCTCCAATCCTAGGGCAATGCTGTATTTGCTCTGCTGTACAAGACATATCAGCCTCTTCCCCATTATTTTCAAGATATTCACTAAAGTTACCATCTTGATAGAAAAAACAATGGATTGCAGTTAAGCGAAGTAAAATGTTGGGTATAGCGCAGTAGACAACTGGCTAGAAGAATAAATTGCTGCTTTTTGTGTGATTCACCAGTTTTTGGAAAACTTTGTAAAGCTTAGAGGGAAAAATGCTAACAGCCTATGGATTCGAGTCATTGAAGACCAAAAAAAGTCGAATAGGAGAAATAAATTATGTAGTTGTAAAATTCTGTATTGTGGCAGGAGGGGGGGCGGGGGGGGGGGGGGGGGGGAGTGCAATGAACAACATACTGAAAGTGCTTACTGATGCAGGGGCGGGTGTTTGAATAACTTTTTTATGTTTTTCATTAATAAATCAACAGCCACAGCATCTAGTGAAAACATATACCAGAACAAAGTTAAACTACACTAAATTTCCTAAAAAAAAAATCTTATTCTTTTTTTCTCTTGGACTAATGGTTTGTGCAAGGGATTAAAAAATGCAGAGTATTAAAAATGGCACTTAACAGTATGATACTAATGTGATTTTGGTAAATGAAGTGGGTTACATCCACATCTACATGGATACTCTGCAAATCGCTCTTAAGTGTCTGGCAGAGTGTTCATCAAAACACCTTCACAATAATTCTCTATTATTCCAATCCTGAACAAAACAGACACCTGTGTCCTTCTGTGCGAGCTCTGATTTCCCTCATTTTATTATGATGGTTGTTTCTCCCTATGTATGCTGGTGCCGACAAAATATTTTTCAATTCAGAGGAGAAAGTTGGTGATAGAAATTTCATGAGAAACTTCTGGCGCAACAAAATACCTTTGTTTTACAACTGTCTATAGCAAGTCCTGTATCATGACCCGTTTCACGATAATATAAAATGTACTGCTCTTCATTGAACTTTCTCTATATACTCCATTAATCCTCTCGGGCAAGTGACCCAGACTGCACAACAGTACTCAAAACAAGAGGCCCAAGTGTAGTGTGGGTGGTCTCTGTAGTAGATCTGCATCCTCTAAGTGTTCTGCCAATAAAACACAGTCTTTTGTTTGTTTTCTCCACAACATTTTCTATGTCTTCTTTCCAATTTAAGTTGCTTGTAATTCTAATTCCTAGGCATTGAGTTCAATTTACAGCCTTTAGATTTGAGTGATTTATTGTGTAACCAAACTTAAAAGGATTCCTTTTAGCACTCGTGGATGATCTCACAATTTTCATTATTTAGTGTCAATTGCCAATTTCCGCACCATGCAGATATCTTTTCTTAATTGTTTTGCGATTTGTTTTGATCTGATGACTTTATTGCGCAATAAACAAGAGGGCATATAACACTACCTTGGGGAATGCCAGGAATCACTTCTGTTCCACTTGATGACTTTATCAATTATTACAAACTGTGACCTCACTGACAGAAAATCACAAATCTAGTCACATAACTGAGATGATATTCCATAAGAAAGCAGTTTCACTACAAGCCACTTGTGTGGTACAGTATCAAAAGCCTTCTGGAAATAAAGAAATATGAATCAGTTTGAAATACCTAGCCAGTGGCTCTCAATGCTTCATGGGTGTAAAGAGCTACTTTCGTTTCACAAGAACAATGTCTCTAAATCCACGTTGCTACAAGCCACTTGTGTGGTACAGTACCAAAAGCCTTCTGGAAATAAATAAATATGGAATCAGTTTGAAATACCTAGCCAATGGCTCTCAACGCTTCATGTGTGTAAAGAGCTACTTTTGTTTCACAAGAACGATGTCTCTAAATCCACGTTGACTGTGTGTGTCTGTCAGTAGACCGTTCTCTTCAAGGTAATTCATAATGCTTGAACACAATATATGTTCCAAAATCCTGCTGCACATCAATGTTAATGGTGTGGGCCTGTAATTTAGTGGATTATTCGTACCTTTCTTGAATACTGGGGTGACCTGTGCAACTTTCCAGCCTTTGGGTATGAATCTTTCGTCGAGTCAGTGGTTGTATACGATTATTAAGTAATTGCATCAGCATATTCTGAAAGGAACATAACTGGTTATTAAGTGATTTAAATTACTTCACTACTGAGGGTATCTACTTCTAAGTTACTGATGTTGGCAGCTGTTCTTGATTTGAATTCTGGAATATTTAATTCATTTCAAAAGGCTGTGTTTAGTAACTCTGCTTTGGCTGCACAGTTGTCAGTAGTATTTCCATTGCTATTGCACAGAGAAGGCATTGATTGTGTGTTGCCACAAGCGTACTGTACATAGGACCAGAGTCTCTTTGGATTTTCTGCCAGTATTTGAGACCGTTTCATTGTGGAAACTGTTATAAGCATATCGTAATGACGCCCGCACTAAATTTAAAGCTTCTGTAAAAGATCACCAGTGTTGAAGATTTTGCATTCATTTAAATTTGGCATGCTTTTTTTTGTTTCTGCAACAGTGTTCCGACTCATTTTGGGTACCAAGGGCGATCAGCTCCGACGTTTAATTTATTTGGTGTAAACCTCTCAGTTTCTGTCGATACTATTTCTTTAAATGTGTGTGCCACATCTAGTTGTAGGAGATCCATTTTGAGGGATAATTGTATACTGAGGATGTACGAGGATGGAGGGGAGGGAGTGTGGTTGGAGGCTGGAAGTGTGAAGTGAGGCAGGTCATCTGATTGTGGTCATGCTCTTATCTCCTTTGTGGGTCTGTAAACTGAAGACAGAGCAGCCGAATCCACAATAAAGCTTGAACAGTAATCTGCTGTTGTGCATTAGATGTCAGATGTTTAAACATCTGACATTCTATAACACCTAGGTGACTTACTATTATGGAAATTTCAGGCTGGGATATATTGCTGTATATTGTTGACCTACTGCTGTTGCAGATTTAGCCAATTTAAGCTTGTGAAACTCTGTAGATGATGGGAGAACTGAGGCTAAGTTGCTGCAGAAGCTAGATTGCTGCATTTGATACCCTCATGTTGTGAAAAATTGCTAGCCAATGTCAGCGGACACAGTGAAACAATATTGTCTATTACAAATTGAAAGAACCTTGTATTTGGGGCATGCTCATCAATGTGGTAGACAGTTGACGACTGCTTCAACTGTTCAGCTTTGTGATAAATATCACTTAATCACAGACTAGCAAGTAAAATCACTAGTTTTTACATCCAAACTTCGTGTGAATGAAGACAATGTCAGCATGTAACTTAGAAGATATGGGTGATAGGGGACAATGAGAATAATGAGGGCATAGGATACAGACATCAGCTTCTTTTCACTTTTCTTTTTTCTCGGAAATGTGGTCCATGAACATAGTGTATCAATATTCTGAAAAGGATAGTTGCTACTCACCATAGTTGCAGATAGGCACAAAAAAGAGACTGTCAGAAGATGACTTGAAGTAGGCATCCACTACAATGAGCCAATACTGATTTAGGAAGGGCCCAGACATTTAGATGCTCCCACAGGCACTGCGGCATCAGACGTGGAAAAAAAGACACCAGCGGAGCCATCTGTTGCTGAACACAGTGACTGCAAGTGGCGATAAGCCACATTATGTCCCCATTTATGCCAGGCCAATACATATGCCAACAGGCCAAAAGTTTAGTGCAAGAGGTCCCCCAATGACCAAAATGCAGAAGCTGCAATATGTTATGGCATAAGGAAGTGGGAATCGCAACCTGGGGAGCAGCCCTCTCTATAGCAAACAAAAATTAAAAAAATTAAAATAAAAACACACACACACACACACACACACACACACCAAACTCAGAAAGGCAGTGCTGGAGGGAGAAATAATTATGCGTGTCATACAAGGCACGGCACGGGGGTTTTTTCTGGCCAACCATGCTGCACAAAAGAGAGACCCGACTAAGTACAGAATCCATGACGAGATCCTAGCATCACACCAGTGACAGGAAAACCATCAACCATGTTGTGGTTCTCAGTACCTAAATAGAAACAAAGCAACTCATCCTGATCAAAACTGGAAGGTGAGATAAGGCATCAGCCAGTAATGGATCTGATGATGATAACGCGAGAGGAAGAGAGCCCACTGCTGTAGACAATGTGCTCCCTTGTCCAGCAAGGAAGTAGAAGGGTTAGAGAGAGCAACCAACGGTTTGTGATGTGTGTTTAAATGGATCGTATAATCATACAAGATGATGTGAACTTTCTTGAGGGTCGATAAAGCGTCCTTTCCAATCTGAGAATTCCATTGTTGACCAGGATTTAAAGCTCTTAGAAGTGTAAGCAACGGGTCATTCAGACCCACCTGCAATTAGTGTGCAGCAACCCCACGCGCCGAGACCATGCTGAGAGACATCTGTAGCTAGCACAAGATGCTGAGCCGGGTGAAAAGTGACCAGACCCAGAACAGGTTGAAGATTAGATTTAATCAAAGTGAACGCTTGACCACAAGCTGAGGACCAGAAAAAAGCAATTTATACAAAAGCATGTGCAGCGGGGCCAAGCAACAGTGGATGTGTCCAGTAAACCTCTTGGTAGTACGTAACTGAAAGTAGAAATGCCTGCAGTTACTTAACCGAGGTCGGCCACAGCACAGCCTCAATTTCATCAACTAGGTGATGCAACAGCTTGATCATTGTGCAACAAACCTCGAAAACCTAGGTACTCCACTGACAGCTGAAAAAATTGAGATTTGGCAAGAATCCACTAGAGATCCGCAGACTGCAAACCATAAAAAAAACTATTGGAGATTTCTAAGGTGGTCTTTGGCGGAAGAATACGAAACAATATCATCGAAGTAATTGATGCAGCCAGGCACAGAGGCTGCAAGCTGTTCTAAAAAAATGCTGAAAAATTGTGAACGCACTGATGATGCCAAAAGGCAAGCATTGATATTGGTATAGGCTGAAAGGTTTATTGACAATGAGAAGGTACCTAGTGGCCTCATACAAGGGGAACTGGAGGTATTCTTCTGACAAATCAATCTTGAAAAGTAGTGGCCAGCTGATAATTTTGTGAGCAATTCGTCAGGAAGGGCCAAGGGGTATTGCACAGACTGTGCATTAATCGTGAAAGTGAAATCACCACAGAGGTGGAGGTTACCTGTCGCCTGCTTAACGATGAACAGTGGTGTAGCTAGTTTACTGGAAGAAACAGGCCAAATGACATTGAGTGACATCAAACAGCGTAATTCAGCTATGACAGAGTCGCATGACGTGACAGCTGCCTGCCCCCCCCCCCCCCCCCCCCACACACACACACATAAATAAATAAATAAATACATGGTAATGTGGGCTTGAAAAACGATAGCACAACTGCATCCAGGGGAAAATAAAGGAGAAAACTCATAGCGTAGGGACTTCAGTTGCTGATATGGAACTTGATCTGACACTAAATTTACCTCTTCAACAATGGAGAACTGAAAGTGTTAAATGCATCTAACATGAACAGGTCTTTAGTATGGGTAGAATCCACAACAAGGAAGGTGAGAGGGCGAAAAACAGATTTTTAAGAGACAGGAGTGGAGAACTGACCTAGGTTCAGAATTGCTGTTTATTATAGCTAATCAATTTCCATGGAACATGTGTGAGGTGAGGGGAGCCAAAGTCCACATATGTTTGTGCGTTTGCTAAAGTCACTGTGGTGTGTGTTTACTAAAGCTCTTGTGTCCTGTTGCATTTTTAGAGGTTTGTTAAACACACAGAAGTGAATAAACAATTTGTTTTGCGAAACAGTTGTTTACATACAGTTTATGTCCATTGGCACTACTGTGTCTGGCAGCTTTGAAAAGGAGTTACACACTGACACAATGTGGCCTCTGTCGACACAATGTGGCCTCTGTCGACACAATGTGGCCTCTGTCGACACAATGTGGCCTCTGTCGACACAATGTGGCCTCTGTCGACAGAATGGGGCCTCTGTCGACAGAATGGGGCCTCTGTCGACAGAATGGGGCCTCTGTCGACAGAATGGGGCCTCTCTTTCAACACTTACGGTATGCAGCATGCTTGTGTTGGACGAAGCAGTATGGGCAAGATGGAAGGGGGGCCATGCGGCTGCTGTTGCGACGGCTCTTGCTGCTGTTGCCATAACCGACTCTGCCCCATGCGATACTGAGTCAAAGTTTTATTGCAGCAGTGGTTTTCCTGTCATCCTGAACCCTTACAGCGTGCCTAATAGGGGTTGACTGAGCAACTTCCAATATCTCCCCCCACACAGCGATCTGATCACTTGCAGACCGTGACACTTAAAAAGGACTGTGCTACATTGAGCATATATGAAATCATTATATTCTCACATTGAAGTGCTTTTTCGTGGACTTCCCTATCTGAGGCCAGACAAATATGATCATCCTGCACCTTGTGATCAGAGTAGGATTTGTCATGGATATTAGTGACAAAATGGCTCAACCTGTGAAATTCTGCAGTGCAGGGTTTGAAAGATTGGTTTGGGTGTTTCTGAGAATGGTAAAATTCTACTTGCATTGAGTGATATGCATTCTGTCACAGTAATAGGTTGAGGGAAGCTTGCACATTTCATCAAATAATAAGCTGGCCAGTTCTTGCTAGGGTACAAGGTGCCCCAACAACTGATAATGCACAGTGAAAGCCACTAAGAAAGAATGTCCTACATAGATTTGCATTGTGCACGCTAAAAACCAGGAAATGTTGATGTAACAGTGTCTTGTAGGCGTCCCAGTCTTCTGATTCATCATATGTAATTGCTCTAACAGGAAAGTAATCTGCCATTAATACACAGATGCTACTTGAGTGAGAGCAGTGGCTAGAGCCTGTAGTTGTTCCCCGAAAGCTTGCTGTTGGGCAACGATATATTGGAGTATTTCTTCCATCGAGATGTTTGTCAGGTGACTTAGCGCTGACACTAACTGGCGGAGAAAACGTATACCTCACTTGTGGCCAAGTTTGCTATAGCAAGAACAAGGCATAGTGCTTTATAGAGAAACATGTAAGATACAATAAAGGACAGGGTGTGCGTAGCAACGAATACATTGACTGGACAGCAGTAATGTAGGTTACAGAGTAGGCAGATTACTCGTTTCCGATATGCTTAAATAATTCTGTTTTTTTGGCAGCTCACTAGAGTATACCAGGAGGCCAGGTGGCCTCTATAAGTGAGCCTGTGAACTATACAGAAGCGCAACCTCTTTATTGCGCACATTGTGAGTGAAGGTACGTCAATGTGAAAATTCCGATTAAATGTAAATGTGCCAATCTTCATGATTAATAAGATGAGCTAAAAATGGTACAGCTGTGTTCAGATAGCAGAGTGAATATCTGATTGGTTTGAAACATAGGAGCTCAACAAGAAAGTGCCTTATCACTGTTTATGCTAGTTATGGACCAAATCATTAAATTCAATAACGAAAGTTATGGCAAACGTAATATCCTGGTACATGCAAATGATCTCGTAAGGAGAATATCTGAAGTATGATTACAAGAGTGACTGATTTCTTGAAAATAACCTGTTCTGAGAGTTTGGGCTTAAAGTAATAAAAACTAAGAGATTGGAAATGGTAGTCAGAAGAGAAGGAACAACTTCAAATACATTTTAGATGGAACTAGTTGGAATTGGTTCCCATCTCCAGATATCTGGAGAGTGTTTTATCCATGAACAATATAGCAGGACAGGAAATACACAACAGGACACTGAAGGTGTTGCAGTTCCACAGCCAAGTGAGAAAGCTACTGTGGGATAGCAAAATGCTAGCTAAATTAACCATATTCACAATTACTTTGTACCAATTTCACCTGCAGATTTGGAAACTTGTACCCTCCTGTTGGTAAATTTGCAAGAAGACTAAGATATACAGGTTGCAAAATGAAATAAACAGAAATGAATCTGACATCAAAATGCCAATTACTGATATTATAGAAAGCCAACAGCCTTGCCGCAGTGGTAACTCCGATCCCTCAGATCACCGAAGTTAAGCGCTGTCGGGCTGGGCTAGCACTTGAATGGGTGACCACCTGGTCTGCCCTGCCGAGCGCTGTTGGCAAGCAGGGTGCACACAGCCCTTGTGATACAAACTGAGGAGCTACTTGATTGAGGGTGACACGGCAGCCAGTCGGTACCTTTCGGCTTTCATGGCCAGTGCAGGAGGGGTTTAGTTTAGATATTATAGAAAAGTGCTATGGTATGGTCACTGGTAAAAATGAAGAATGCAGTGATGCAACTTTAATGCAGAAGCACGGGGTAAAAGACCAACAGGAAGGGCAAGGAAATGTTGGGTAGACACATCGGAATGAAAAAGCGGGAATGTGTTGTGGACCAAAAGTTATGTAGTCAGAACATGAAATAGCTGCTGCTTGCGCACCACCACACTGAGGCAACTGGAGTTGGGGAAAAGATGAGGATAATGAAGGTGATTTTTCCACTTTTAATAAACTTCATGAGGAACATTTTTAATACTTGGTTGATTTCCAGGTGGATGCTGTATTAGCAATGATTTCGCCACTGGTCCAAGATCAGCCAGACCAGCCTGCAGCTGAAGATGACCCAGAGGACTTTGCAGAAGAACAAGGACTTCTTGGACGGTTTGTAGAATATCCCTGTCACATATAATTTAAAACCAAAATTTGTGTTCATCAAGATTCCTTAATTACAGAGAACACAAATTTTGGATTAATGTTATTCAATGATGATGAATTTTGAGACTTAATTTTTTCCACATATTACAGAGCAAGGATGTGCCAAGCAGCCAAGCTCAGAAATAGTTTTCAACCAAGCAGTTCTTATCTGTAAAATGATGGTTATACTATGTCACATCAAAAGGCATTTCAGTGGAAAGCATTGATTTGTTTACCATTACAAACAAAATGATTTTTTAAGCAGAATTTTATGTACCCATTCGATAGGGTGGTCCACATCATTGAGTCACTGCTGGATTGCTGTTTATTCCTCATATTTTACTGTCACAGTTAATACATATTGATAAAACAAATGTCGAACTAGACTAATTTGGGAGCACTCTATCGAATGGTCACATAAAATTTCAATTTAAAAATAATTTTGTTTGTAATAGGTAATCGAACCGAAGCTTTGTTGTCACCAGCTGTCATATAAATGATGTGATGAGCACTAATTGTTTGGGCTGACTCCCGCTACACAATGCAAAAACTAAATTGCAAATATCTGCCAAAACACCATAGAAAATACACCTGGTGACTTACAGGAGAGAGACTGTGTGTGTGTGTGTGTGTGTGTGTGTGTGTGTGTGTGTGTGTGTGTGTGTGTGTGTGTGTGTGTGTGCGCGCGCGCGCGCCTCGCCACTAAGTATGGCTATGTCAGTGTGAAGGAGGGCATTTATCACCATTTAGTGCTGTTTCCCATAAGCCATCTGGCTTGGCTGCTGGGGATTTGTAGAGGGGGAAGAGCAGAATGTATCAAAACTGGGCTAACTTCTGACGTGACACACACTTTAGTGTTGTGACATTATACTCTTCGGCTAATCGCAGATGATTGGGTGATATTGAAGTAAACCCATGATTTCACTCCAGCTATAATACCATGTTCCATGTCCATCACTTTCATTCTGATCTCTGATGTTATAGCTCCTGATTCATATGAGGATTCACATGAGCTGTTACAATCGGTGTAATCATATATAAATACTAATGCCCTGCAGTTACCTTCCAATTCTGTGTTGAAAATCCCACTACTGAAATTTCCACAAAGAGTAACGTGTAAGGAAACCTCTGCAAAGATTGCAGTCATTTTATTTGAAGGTTAATTACGGCATTTGTTTATTACTAACAAAGCATGAAGTTGTGATCTAATAGGTATATTTAGAGAGAGAGTTTATATATTAATTGTGAGCTGATTTAAAAATGTTTCAATGTATGTGTTGTGTTTGGCAGATTTATACACCACCTGCGTTCTGACATTCCTGATCAGCAGTACCTCATCCTAAGCACTGCACGGAAACACTTTGGAGCAGGTGGAAACAGAAGGATCAAGTACACTCTGCCACCAATAGTATTTCAGGCTTACCAGCTTGCTTTTAAGTACAGGGCCATCAAGGACCAGGTGGGTTCTGACAGCAAAACTCTCATTTTAAAGAGAAATGTGAATGTGGTTCTCAACAGGCTAAACTGATAGTCTCCAAATATAATTAAACTATTACTTATCTTCCAAGTCCATAAATAACAAACTAAATAGCACCACCCCAGTGCTTCTTAACTTAGCTTTGCACCGTCGTTTTCCAGGGCTAAATCTCCAATTCGGCACCCGTCATTCACTTGAAGCAGGCAAGGAGATGAACCTTCAAGTGTTCTTTGCAACATTTGCAACCATTATCAGGTTCATGACACTCCTGTTCTTAGCCAATTCAAGGCTTTTCACATACAATAGGACACCTTTTGGTCTGAAACCAAATGTTTGAGTTCCTTTGCTTTGATCTTAACCCATTAAGTCCCAAATTAATTATTTTTTAAAATTGAATTTTTTATTCCTTAATTATAATGTACATAGTGCATGAACCACAATAAGTACAAAAATAGCCAAAGAATATTTATACATGCTGATATAATGGCCGTCCTCAAAATAGGACATGGGGGCCTAACAGTATTGTATAGCATTCTAAACTGTATTCTAGTCTCAACTATTTATTTCTTGTGAAATGGTACAACCCACTTCACACACAGTATCATACGGCATTTAACACAATGTATTTTTGGTTTCCCATTGCATTTAGCTCTTGCCCATATTGTTTGTGTTGCTTCTTTTGCCAATCGTATGACCAGTTCCATCAAACCTGATGACTTGATGGGTCTTCCATTGGACATCCAATATTCGGTCTTCCAGTGTCCAATTTCAGGTAATTGTAACAGCACATCTGAAATCCAGTAAATCCTGTGCATTTTTCCCATGTACTAGTCTGTAGAAGAGTCAGGCATTGATGAGGGCTATTTCCGGCAAACGTGTAATAGGAATGCAGTACCATTTTTTCCGTCTAATTACCGTCACATATTGTCCAACTAACCATTCGTGGTGGTCAACACCTCCCATGAACGCGTTATACGACTTCAAAATGGCAGGTTGTTGCACTTACCTTCTTACTTGCTTGTCTACTGTACCGCGTAGCTGCTCCCAAAGGTTCAACTTGGTCAAAATTTGTATCAATTGTAACGCATCTGTTGTTGTGCCATCGAACAAATAAGTCTTCACCATTCCTGTTGAACTGGTAGTCATAGTTTCCTCGAACTGTCTTTTTCAGTTTGTTGCTGCTCAGTAGTGGACAGTCATCGACTCGATTCTCTGTGACAGTCCCAGTTGCTCGAAAACCCAAATTTCTCAGATGAATTAGACAATCTCTACTAGTGAAGAAATTGTCAAAGTACACACAATGATTCTCGGGCTTTTCAATACACAGTCCAACATGTTTAGGACTACTCTTGATCCCAATAGTAGGTCATCCCTTGCAGTATCTTCTAGATCCTTCCACAGTATAAATCAAATTTGAAACAGTAGCCACTTGCTGCACAAAGAGACCACAACTTATAGCCAAATCTAATAGGCTTGCCTCGGATAAACTGTCCATCTGGAACTGTATTATTTACTAATGGGTAACATATTCATAAATATACTTACATAATACACTGTAAATTTCAAAGTAACTTCAGATCCTGTAATTTATATATAAAACAGGGGTTGTTAGTTACCTCAGCAACAAAATCTGTTAAAATTAAAAAAAATCAGCAGTAGCAGTGTTTCATATTGGAACGTGCAGCAATACAAATAACTGAAATGATAACACCAAGTCCCAGTGTCCTATTTCGAGTACACCAAATTTTATAACAATGAATATGATTCCAATTGAGCTAACAATGAAAGTACTTTAAAAGACACATTGTTGACTATAAATAATCGCAAAAAGATCTTTGCCACATATTTCAAATATTACTAATTGTCGGTAAAGTAAATACCTGTAATAACGAAAATTGTACCTTAGTATTCAATAATCAATTAATGGTAGGATTTATTACTTTTAATTTCCTTTAAGCACACATTTGTTATAAAAAGCATCAACAAATGACGTAGAACAGTAACAGATGCAAATTAATAATTTATTGTGTATTTATAAATAAATATGTGCTCTGTCTTCAGAATAGGACACTGGTACTTAATGGGTTAAGATCGTAAGATGAATGAACATCTCTGTTTTGCTGCAGTGTTGAGAGTTAATAGTATGCTTAATGAGTCGTGTGGTAAGATCTCTGTCAATCCTAGTGAGTTGCTGAACTCCAAAGCTTGTGCTATTGTCATAAACACTATGTATTTCTGATGTAGGAAGTTTGACATGTACTTGGAGATCAGGGAATAAAGGAGCTACACCACATATGGTTAGTCAGTTATATTCGACATGGTAGTGAATATTTTTAATCTCTTCTGGCCATTGCATTTTCATAGTAGTTGTGCTTATATTGTCAATGTTTGCAGCGTTTCATGTTTAACAACTACAATGGATGTTGCACAATAGGAGCAGCTGAGGAAAATGATTTTTAAGTAGCGGTTTGTCCTGTGAATTGAGCCTCTGCTGTTAAATTGTGGTATCTTCAGCAGTACACTTTACATTTCGGTACAGATAACTTGTTTGAAGAAGCTCCTACAAGTTCGTTTAATGGATCCCCATGAAACTAGCAGAAAGAAATCATCTTTACAGTTTCACCTTTTCTTGTGGGACAGAATACTAGAAACAAAGTGTATGTTACAAGAGTTGTCTTTGTAGAAACAATAAGCAACACTATTTGTTATATACTTCATATGGTAAGAAAAAGTGGTCTGCTTTAAAAGTGTCATTAAGGGAAAATGCACCTAATAACTATATAAAATTTGAAGTATGTATCAATTCTAAACTAGTATTATTAAATATTGGTTATTGCTGATAGACACACACCAAAGTACACACACTATTCTAGCTTTTGTCTTCCTCTCTCCTCTCTGAGGAAGAATGTCATAGCTTAAAAATCTAGAATAGTGCTATAACTTTTATTTTTAAAGATATCTGTCAGTAGTACTAAACATTTTCATGCTGAAGGTAAGTAATAGCCAGCAGCTATGTCTGTTTTTAACTGTCTTGAGGAATCTTGTTTTTGACACTTCATATTTTTAAATTCAGGCATTTGCTGAGAAATTGTCCTGTGCACTGTTCTGGCTACAAGAACACACGGATAATAACAAACACTTTATTACTTCAAGTATATTGGTACAGAAAAAGAAAAAAATTGCCATGGAGTGGCTGCCCTATTAGTCCTAGCCACATCGACTGAAGTACACATAAGACTGTGCACAGAATTCTTAGGCCCAACTCTATAAGTCACCAGCTCGATGCTAGTGTCTTGCCACATCTGTGACATGCCATACAGCTGCGCGCCTGGAGATCACGGTTGTGGAATCACACGTAGGTCACAACACCTATGCCCCTTTGGGGGCGGAACGTCGCTGATAACCCAGGTCAGGATTGGACAGCCGCAATGTGTGGATGGAGGCGAAAGGGGAGAGCAATTCCCAGCCATCACGCAGCCTGGATAAGCTGCCCGCATTGGCAATGGTGCCCATTTGGGGCGAAAATGGATGTCATAGTGGTATTTGGAGAAGAACAGTGCCCACTGCTCCAACCTGTGGGCCACCTTATCAGGAACTCAAGCAGACTGATTGATTAACAAAACTAACATCTTGTGGCCTATAATGGCTTGGAATTTGGTGCCACAGAATAATATGTGAAAATCTGTGACTGCATACAAAATGGCCAGAGCTTCCATTTCGCCCTGAGAGTAATGTACCTGTTGTTGACTGAGAGTTTTGGATGTGAACACCAGTGGCTGCTCAGAGCCATCTGCATTCCAATGGGCAAGGACAACCCCCAGTTGGTACTGCAAGGCATCCTTCACCAAAACAATGGTTTGATAGGATCAAAAGTAGCTAGATTTAGTGCCAACCTGAGGTCCGTCAGCATAGAAAAGGCCTGGTTGCACGCCGGAGGTCATACAGAGGAAGCATGCTTGTGGAGAAAAAAAGGTCTGGTTGCACGCAAGAGACCATACAGAGGAAGCATGCTTGTGGAGAAGAAGGTAGAGAGGGCACACAATGATAGATGCCCCAGAAATAAACCAGTGCTAATAGGCAATTCCAAGAAACGACACTGGATTTGTCAGGTCCATAAAGACTTCTGTAGATAGTAACCCAGAGTCATGGCCCAGTGACCTTACAATCACTGTGAAGTTGCAGTTTACCCAAGGGTTTCATCATGATAACAAGGGGGTGTGGCCCATTCACTAGAGGAAATAGGAACCACAACCCTGAGAGATGTCAGCCAGTCCCAGTCCAACTCTGCCTTGACTTGGACGTGAACAGCTATCGGAATCTGCCAAGCATGGAAAAATCTAGGACAAGCGAACTGCTTTTTTTAAAGTCTGTGGTGCACCCTAGGCCTTCCACAAAATATCCTGAAATTCAAAGCACAGAAATTCCAATGATTGATAGGGAACGTCAGCAGATACCAACTGTACGGAGTCCATGACTGAAAAGTCAAAGGCCTGAAAGGTATTATAAACAACAATAAAGGTAAAGGCCAAGTTACCAATCTATAGGTAACATGAGCTGTGAACTGGCCAAGTACAGGATCTGCTGCTTACCATATCCAAGTAGGCAGCCATTTACCGGCGACAGTGCAGGAGAGCCAAGGTCTGAATATGCTTGGGCATTAAGCAGGGGAACTGCTGTGCTGGTGTTCACCTGCAGATATAGTTGTGAGAGAATCAAAACCTCAATATAAAAAGCTTGTTGATGCCTGATTGAGAACCGGTCCTGACAATGACATTTTCTGGATATCCATGTTGTCTGATACTGCATTCTGTGCTGCTGATTGGCAGACTACTGCAATGTGGCCTTTTTTCCTGCATGACAGACAGCCCAACACTGGTGACTTTG
Source organism: Schistocerca gregaria (assembly GCF_023897955.1). Lineage (NCBI taxonomy): Eukaryota > Metazoa > Arthropoda > Insecta > Orthoptera > Acrididae > Schistocerca > Schistocerca gregaria. The sequence goes on along the minus strand of NC_064925.1, from coordinate 276,073,844 downwards.
ATCTATCATGTTGGGAGTAAAATGATGCACATGGCGACAACAGGGAGTAGTGGCTGGAATGCTGTTTACATGCTGTGCGGAAGCCTGGATCGGCTGGCTTGCACCACCACTACATAATCTCCCCGGACACATTGGATGCAACCAGGCCATCATGCGCTGCCGCACCGTGTTTCAACTTCCGACCAGCAGCTTTAGAGGACCTCGTACAACTTGATAATGGGCAACACCCTGTCAAGGGAAAGGTTTTCTAATTGGAGGGCCTATTGCCGGACTTACTTATCCAGAGCGAAGTGTTTCATATCATCTCAAATTCCGTTGGCTGCATACAGGTATTTGACTTGGACATGAAAAAATGGCACTTGCAACTAAGGCCATGGAGAGTCGCAGCCCAGGCACGGTAAGACTGACGGGGCCATTTTTTGCATTGGTAAAATTTAACCTAGTAGCCACAATGTGTGTGCAGTGGCAATAATATGAAGAAAACAACAAGCATAAATTTTCAAACGACGACGATGAAACTTCCTGTAACAGCCGCAAAACCTGATGCAAGACAGCAAAAGTCCAGGACAAGAACAGTGCACGAAATACATCCACATTTGTCAATGTGAAAGGTTTGTAAATATTGCCGTAGGCGGTGTTCATATGCTTCCCAATCTTCTGCCACCTCACTTAATGGCGTGAACACAGGAGGAAAGGTAGCTGCTGATGAAGGGGAAGAGAGCAATGCCACCACAACCTGTCACAGGACCATAAGAAGTTCTATCTGTTTTTGCAGCAGTGTTCGATGCAGAGCTTTCATTGTCACCACAAGAAAAATCTCACAACCAAATGAAAAAAGCAAAGGCACAATGTTACTCGTGCAAAATGATCGTACCCATCGTCAATGTGTTCTGGCTACAAGAATACACAGATAATAAAGAACACAGGACTTTATTACTTCAGATGTGTTAGTACAGTAAAAACATTTGCCACGGAGTTGCAGCCCTACTAGTCCAGGTCACATTGGCTAAAGTACACATCAGATGGTGAGTCTGGCTGGGTCTGGCTCTGTAAGCAGTTCCGTCAGCCAGTGGAGTGCACTACAGAGCAGCTGCATGCGCATCCAAGAGTGAGGGCCTCTGCCAGTACTTGCGTCTTGCGATTACTATGGCATGCCGTACAGCTGTGCTTCTTGATCATGGGTGTGGAATCTTACCCAGGTCACCACATCAGATTGATTTAAGTTTTTTATTATTAAGATGTAAGGTATCTCAAACAGGTTTTCATCACTTTACTTCCAGACTAGCCAAATGAAGTATGTTCGTATTCATTGTGTATCACATATTCTGCTCCCCTCACTGTTTTGTAACCTGAACGGGGGTATTTTTCTAACACTAAAATGCATTTCTGATATCATAGTCCTATAGTATTTCTATCATTTAATACAAAAATTATGCTCACTGACTTAAAAGAGAAATTAAACAGAATACATAACACATGTATAATATGTACTGTTTTCCTCTTATTGTATTACTGATGATGTGATTAGATAAGTATTTCTACTTAGTCCATTAAGTACAACACATTTCATTTGCAGGATGACATGTGGGAGAAGAAATGTCAAAAAATCTTCCAGTTCTGCCATCAGACTATCAGTGCTCTTATGAAAGCTGATTTGGCTGAGTTGCCACTAAGACTTTTCCTGCAGGGAGCTTTGGCCGTTGGTCGTGTGGGTTTTGATAATCATGAAACAGTTGCATATGAATTTATGTCTCAGGTAACAAGCTGCATAGTAATACAGTGATATATACATTTTATTGTGTGTGTAACCTCAATTACTCAGTGTGAATCCAGTTGTTAACTTCAGCATGAGCATAAAGAATTTATAATCTTTTTTCACAACATTGTTCTTCATTTCTTCAGAAATTACTTAAAAGACAACGTGAAATCGAATCTCAGTTCATAATATGCCACCACATTGTGAATTAAAGCTCTTTGTCTTTTAATTGTAGTGATGTTATGTGAAATGAGAATATTAAGCCAACAACAGACACAAATGTACTGTACATGTATTCAAAATGATAAGATACTTCATTCATAACTTGTCAAGAAATATATCAAAGAAATATTTGTAATTTCGATCTGAGCTCCTGTTTGGGGTTGTCCATTGGTTAATCCCATACAGCCTTCAGCTGTAGATATATTAACATGTTTTCATATGGTGCACCTCCACTGTTTAAATGCTTTGCACTCGCACGTGCACACACACACACCGACTCACTTACTCTCTCTGACTTTCACTTGATAGGCATTCTCACTGTATGAAGATGAAATCTCTGACAGCAAAGCCCAGTTGGCAGCTATAACACTGATTGTAGCAACTGTGGAGCAGACTTCCTGTTTTAGTGAAGAGAGCCATGAACCGTTACGGACACAGTGTGCGCTTGCAGCTTCTAAACTGCTGAAGAAGCCAGACCAGTGTCGTGGTGTTGCCACGTGTGCGCACCTCTTTTGGTCTGGAAAGAGCCTCGCAACTGGTGGCAAGGAGGTAAGTACATGCCTTGCTTTGATGACTTTGTTCCTTAAACACTAAGTGTAAACCACTATGAAACAGAATTGTTGTCACTGAAAATGGTACAGGCATTATAATTCTCCTATTAAGATTCACAAGGAATTTCTGTATTAGAAAAATTGTTTCTACTGGGGGACATAAAATTCAGAACTGTGTATAACTAGTTTTGCTGTCACAATACACTACACAACAAAAAGAATCACATGATTCCAGAATAGTTAAGATTCTGTGCTCAAGTTGTGTGAGAAGCTGCATACTATTATGGACAAGAAGTCATTAAAAATCTAAGTGATTGGCATACTGCCTACATTTAATGTCAGATGCCAAATTACAGTTCTTTTGTGTTCTTGATAAAGCAGATCGTGGTAAATCACTGGTAATGGTATTATTGATTCATCTATTGTTTATATTTTTTTCTCTCCACATAGACATCGTGTCAAGTCACAGGCAGGCAAAATGAAAAAGACTGCTAAAATATCAAGCCGCCATTTCCGGGCAACTATCTCCAGTGCCTGGAGGCAATGGCCATATGTCTGTGAGTTGTGAATGTGTGTGAGGGTGTTTTTTTTCCTATTTGGGGTGATGGGCAGAAAATAACCCAGAAGCCATAAAAAGTGCAGTAGCTTGAAAGACAGAATATCACTGCACGTTAAGGTGAACATTTGCCAATAGTGTGAAAGTATTGCTTGGATAAGGATCAAAAGACCACAATGAACCAAGACCAAAGTACCAAAAGATATGACTCTCCCACAAAATTTCACTTTGACCTAGTACACAAGGATTTATGAAGTCTGTATATATTCATCAGACTGTCACACAGTGTAACATGGTTCATCAAAGTGAAGCAGTCTGTATGTGCCACTGTAATACATGTTTACTTTACAGCCATGACCTAAGTTTTCTGTGATTCTTCAGTTTCACTCTGTGTTAGTTGATCAAACAGTCCACTGTTGTCAGGTGCATTGTTGAACTGACCTCATGGGGATGCACAGCTAACTTAGAAAACTCTTCCCACTCCATATGAGGGTATAAGTTGATGGGGTGTGATGACTGTGGCCACTTGGATGTAGGCGCTCTGGCTGCCATTTTGTGTTTGCTGAGTGTCTTCATAATAAGGCCCAGTGTTGGTTCCCAAGCCTTGCTGAGACTATAGCATTTATTGTATTTATGTACCTTCACTCCAGCACAGCATTTACTGTATATTGGACAATTACACTGCACTAATTAATAAATAACATGGCACTAATTAACAAATAACACAGCAAATTGCATAACATTGTTTATGCATGCAATGACTTCTTCAGGTGCTCCTCTTCTTCTTCCTTTGTTTCATAATCCTCCTCTGTGTTGCAAATTTCTATTAAATCTGTTACTGAAGCTAATGTGAAGTGAGTTGACAAAGTCATCACTTCACATGTAATCATCTGCACTACATGAAATGTTTCGCATTTTCATTAATTCGGCAATTGCTGCTGCATTTTCTTGAATTTTGATGGCCACAGAAGTGTCTTGTTCATGACATGACCCCCAAACCCCGCTTTGTTGAAGCACTTGGCGACAGTTTCGGGTTTTATTTCGTTTACTGCCAAGTCAATCCAATTTACTGCATCCAGGACAGAAACTGACTGTGCAAGAGCAAATGCACTTTCACCTTCTTCAACACTAAGAATAAGAGAACACAACAGTAATCACCTACAATGACACATGTAAATAACCCCCTGGTCATGGGTTGTGTGAGGAACTGGTTGAACCTGAAAGGAACCAAACGAATTCGCAACTTCCCCCCACTGAAAGAGCCCAGCCATTCTTCCACAAGACCACTCATCATCCACCCCTTTTTATTGCTTCGCATGTGACTGGAAGCTTACCGACATAGTCGTTTTTGAAACAATGCTGTTTTGCCATCTTTACAGTCACCAGTGGCTTCTCCATTTCATGTAACATGTTTCCACACTGGAGTACAGTGAGTCTTTTCTTGGATATTTTTCCGCAGGTGCAATTTTACCTCAAACTGCTAGCGATTTTGAAGGTGGCCCATTATAATACAGTCCCCTTTATTGGCACTGAACACACCTTGCAGATCATAACTAACAATTAAGCTACACTTGCCAATTTGAGCACAGTTTAACTGTACAAGAGCCACTCAATAAGTTGTGCAACCCCCCCCCCCCCCCCCCAGCAAGTTCCAGTTTAAAAACATAGAATTTGCTGTGGGACATTGTGGAACAGTCCACAGCCCCTAGAGTTTCACGAAGTTCACAATAAGGGGCAATGCTATACGTAGCCTTCAAAATGGCACCTGTAATCGGAGAGCTGTCATTGAGTTCATTTTGATAGAAAACTGGACCATTGCATATATTCGTAGGTGCTTGCAAAATGTCTTCGGAGACCTGGCAGAGGACAAAAGCACTGTGAGCCATTGGGTGAGGCTCCTCTCATCATCGCAACAAGGCTGTGCAAACCTGTAAAAATCTCCTGTGAATGGTGGGGAGCTTATTGATGCAGCAAGACATTAGCTCTGACATCAAGTAGAATGGTATCATGTGAACATACAGGCCCTCCCAGTAAGGTGGCACGAGGCCGTCACATTGAGCAAAGATTATGCTGTAAAATAGGTTTCGTATCCAAAAGAATGGGGAATAACAAGGTATATTGGAATACCGAGTAAAACCAAACTGCTTTCAGAAAAGGAATTTGTTGCTCATAGAAACCTATAATGGGACAGTCAAGTGAAATGCGCAACAGTTTGAAAAAAATTAAGTTAATAAACAGTTTGTTATTTCAAAAGTGATTGCCATAACTGTTAACACATTTATTCCTCTGTGAGATGAAATGGCCAGTTGAAAAAGTTTGCGGCTGCCTACAGAACTGTGATTGTACCCAGCCATGCACCTCTTTGTCCAAAGAAAATTGATGAATGTCATAACTCAGCGCTCCAAAAAATATGGAAATTGGATGGGGAGAGATCAGGACTGCGTGTATTGGGTTTTGTGCAGTGTAATTCAAACAACAGGCACACCAGGTCCATGAAAGTTATGATGACCTTTTCCTGTAAATGCAAGTGTGTGCTTTGTACGTTGTCAGTGTAGAACAAAATGCCACAATTAACGCGCAGAGGTATATGGACACTTTACAAAAAAAAAAAAAAAAAATTATGCATGCCATAAAGTACAAAAGGCCCACGAATGTTGAGGGATGGCACCATTCTGTTGCAGGATAATACCCACCTAAAAGTTGCCAAGCTTGCAGTGCAGAAGTTTTGCTCAGAAACCTTAACACATCCTCCTCCACAACACATCCTCCATACAGTCAAGATATTTCCACATGTGATTTCCACATTTTTAGAGCCCTGAAGAAAGGCATTCGTAGGCACTGATTTCTGGGTACAACCAGGATTCTCTACAAAACCACAAACATTGTAGTGACAGTTGTCTCTGATAATGGGATACATGTACTAATATTTAATGTGATAACTATAAGCAATTTACTTACTTTTTACCCATCTATCTATTTTCATCTGACTTACCCCCATATACTTGCTTTTTCATTTCTCATCATGGGTCTAATGGCAACAAATACAACTGATGTCTTTGAGTATGTCCATATTGAAACTGGTACCAGTGACCATGACACGGTTATGGCAACAATGATTACCGGAGTACAAAGGACAACCCAAACAAACAGTAAACTACATAAAAAATCGGTAGTGTCGTATCTCAATAAGAAACTTTCAGCACAGGTCAGGAGGCTATAGAGGAACTCTGGCTCAAGTTTAAAAGAATAGTTGACCGTGCATTCGATAGATGCAGACCCAGTAGAACAGTTCATAATGGAAGGGAACCTTCATGCTATACAGTTACTGTAAAGAAGCTTTAAAAGAAACAGAGATTACTGCATAATAAATTTAAAACAAAACGTTAGGGCTATAGATAGATATATGCTGAATGAAACATGTTTGGCTGTCAAGAGAGCAATACAAAATGCCTTCAACGACTGCCGTAGCAGAATATTGTCAAGTGATCCTTCCCAAAACCCAAAGAAATTCTGGTTGTATGTAAAGGCTGTCAGTGGCACCAAAGTTAAGTGTTCAGTCCCTAACGAATGAGACAGGAACTACAATTTTGGATATAGAGTCATTGTCTGATATAGAAGTAAGTTAGTGTGTGCCCCAGGGAAGTGTGTTGGGACCCTTGCTTTTCATGTTGTATATGAATGACCTTGCAGGCAATAATTAATAGTAACTCACACTTTTTGGAGATGAGTTATCTGTAATGAAGTACTGTCTGACAGAAGCTGCATAAATTTTCAGTCAGATCTTAATAAGATAAGTGGTGCAATGATTGGCAACTTGCTTTAAATGTTGAGAAATGGAAAATTGTTCACAAATCAAAACAAACTGTAGTATCCTATGACTACAATATTAGTGAGTTACAGTTGGAATTGGCCAACCGTTCAAATACCTGGGTGTAATACTTCATAGGGATATGTAATGGAATAAACATGTAAGCTCAGTTGTGAGCAAGGCAGGTGGTAGACTTCGATTTACTGTTAGAATAGAGTGTAAGTGCAGTCAGTCTGCAGTGGATATTGCTTACAAATCACTTGTGTGACCCATTCTACAATATTGCTCATATGTGTAGACCTGTAGCAAAAAGGACAAATGGGGATATTGAACGTATACTGAGAAAGGCGGCACAAATGATCACAGGTTGATGTGACCTATGGGAGAGAGTCACAGTAATCAGACTCTTGAAGGTAATATCCCGAGAAAGTCTACTAACAAAGTTTCAAGAACTGACTGTAAATGATTACTCTACATTCACTCACATAGAGATCATGAGGACAAGATTAGAATAATTACAGCATGTGCAGAGACATTAAAACAATAATTCTTCCCATGCTCCGGGTGTGAATGGAATGGGCCGTGCAAGTTGTTGTGGTTTGTAGAGTATGGATGTGGATGTAGAAGATCAATGCCAGAAACACCAGCAGCACACTCAGCTGATGTATCCCAACAAGTTGGCAGTCACAGAGCACTGTTTGTCAAAGATTCGTGCAGTATTAAACACACACACACACACACACACACACACACACACACACACACCAGGATTTGAACACAAACTTTGAAATACTAGGCAGCATGATTATAGAGACCACTGCATTATGCACCACAGACAATCTTAGTCAACTGAGAATGCAGGTAAAGTCTCAGCAAGGCTTGGCAACCAGCACTTGGTCTGATTAAGAAAACACTCAGCAGACATAAGGAACTGGCACCCACAGTGGATGGGGTGCCGACATGAGCTGGCAGCCACGGCAGGTGGGAAGCCCACTTGCATGCTGCCGCATCCACAGTGCCCTGTCAGTGTGTGCTCCTGGGCAAACAGTGCAATCCACAAGGGGATGGTACAATAGTCAGTCTTCTGCCCCCACGAGGTCATTTTGTCAGAACACCTGACATGGCCACATGTCTGATCACTGAAATAAGTGTATCTGCTGGATACTGTTAACTGGCAGTACACACATGAACTGTTAAATCTAGTTTAATGATGTAGAATTTAAGTGCATACATTACTTGATTGGCATGCATGTATCAAAATCACTTACTAACACCAACAAATGTGACCAACAAAACATACCTAATTGACTTCATTGCATGTTTAAAGTTCTAGCAATTCCCACCTATGAATTAGTGCATGGACTAGGTTCAACTACCCTCCTCCTTAATATTTCTATTTATCCATTGATGTATATCAAACCATGAGTCTGTCTCAAATCTCAAAACAGAGTAATTGAATTTGTAGAAATCACTATTCGTGCCTATATAAGCTGCACTCAACAATTTCTGTATTTTATGGCCCCTGCAATTTAAATATTTCTAATGATCGGTTTTCTATAGTTATTCTTCTGCATTCCATGTCTTTGCAAGGACTCTCTCATTAAACTGATCGATTTAATGCACATGTTTGTAATTGTTGCCAGTATTTTCTTTTTTTCCCCTTCTTGTCATTTCTCACGTTTCTATCTCCATTTTCTTAATCAGTGCCATCCTTGTATATTGTTTTACGACTGTGTGGTATAAAGACAACAAAATTCACAGGTTGGACTGTTTCCAATTTTTTTTTTTTTTTGAGAAATTCTCATTACAAACCACCACCTGCTTCTATACACACATTTTTTTCCCTGCGTGTTCACAAAAGACTCCCTTACTTCAAGCTGTTATTTTGCCAACATTTCACTAATTAAGAGTTCCTGGTTTGAGAATTTCACTTGTCTTCTGTAACTAACTGATGGTTCGGTTACTTATCACAATGTCCCTGCTTTCGTCAAACGAGCTAGCAGCCTCAAAAACTTCAGAGTCCTATAATTTAGATTATTTTGACATGTCACCCCCACCATACCTGCCCTGTCAGTAGGAATGAAATGTCATTGGAAATATCAAAATGCAACCAATGACCTTGAAGGTTACAGACGTGACATTAATATCACTCACTTTCAGTTATTTTTCCATGTCACCACATGTGTATAAAATTCAGTTGAAAGTGCCCCATGCACGTTGCAATTTATGCTTTAAATGTCAGCTGCCCCCTCCCACTCTCATCCTATACCCCTACCTAACTGTATAGGCAATTTGTCATCAGGATCATTATGCAAATTTTATGGATGCAACACTAATACAGTTTCTCGAATGATATTTTCACTCTGCAGCAGTGTGTGCGCTGATATGATACTTCCTGGCAGATTACAACTGTGTGCCGGACTGAGACTCGAACTCGGGACCTTTGCCTTTCGCGGCAAGTTTCACTTACAGTTTGTTTGTTTTTATGTCATACTCTATTCACACCATCACAAATGTCATGAGAGTAATTGCTAAACAGCCCAGTTACTTGAAGTTGTGGATTTATTATTAATATCAGTTATTTTCAAATTTCATCCAATATCCTTCCCTACCCACATCTCATATCAGTCCTACCCTCCCTGTGGACAGTGTCATCAGGACTTTGATCAGTCAAACCTGAAAACTAAGGGTGTGATAACTAATACATAATTCGTTTCTGAACGTTTTTGCGTTTCACGTGCACCACTGCATCTCACCCCTAAGAGCACTGAGACATCTTACCATAACAATTTATTTTCCATTTCATAAGTCAAAGTTTAATTTTAGTTTTTAGTAATTTTACACTCCCCCAGAATTTTGCCTACATATTACTACATTCCCACTCCCCCCCCCCCCCCCCTCCCCCCTCCATCTTCACAAATAGGTGTGTATTACCTACATGGTAACTGTCTCCTGGTATTAATTCGCATGTTTACCAACTTCAGTTGAAACTGTTCCGAATGTTACAGAGGTATGCTAGAATGCTAGCTGCACACACACACACACACACACACACACACACACACACACACACACACACAGGGATAATGTCTGAACTTTAAGGGGGCCATGTAATTGATGGACTGCCTCTCCCCATCGAGAGCAAACCTCCAGTTTCCTGAAGCTGATAGTCCTATTTCTTGATTGCCATGTAAATGTGAACATTGCCAGTCGGTTGCAACCAATACTTGTGCCAAGGATTGTGTCCGTGTAATAGATGTTACCTCTGTAAGATAAAGTACACAGAACATCTGCTGCTGTGGAGTTTACATGACTACTGACATGCGCTTATGTGAAGCAAAGTAGTTACACACATGTGCAGCCGGTATCAACTGCCGGAAGTAAACACAGAAAACAAATAAACTGCCAATGAATCTCAATTACATTTGAAGTTATTACATTTTATATTATTGTATGTTTAATGCAGGCACCCTATATAATCTATTTGGAATGATTAGTGCCTTCCTTATGGAGGGAAAAAAATAAAGGCAGGTCACTCAGACCCTAGAACGAGGTGAGGACGAAGGAAGGCAAAGATCTTTGTATTAAGATACACAAACTTGCCAAACAATTCTATCCCATAATTTTGTAATTTTCTCAAGTGAATCTCTCTCTCTCTCTCTCTCTCTCTCTCTCTCTCTCTCTCTCACTGTGTGTGTGTGTGTGTGTGTGTGTGTGTGTGTGTGTGTGTGTGTGTGTGTGTGTGTGTAACACTTTGTTCATGATGGCAATGTAATTTCATACATTTCATAAAAAATGTTACCCTAAAAACAAAGCTGGAGCACTAGCTCACTTTTGAAAAGAACTGGGAAAGGAATTTGGATTGTGCTTGGCACAGAAAAAATCTAGATATTTTCTCATAATTTTGCTGTAATTCAGCTCAAATAACTCTTTACTTTCAGATTCATGATGAAAGGCGTGTTTTGGAATGCCTGAAGAAAGGTGTTCGGATCAGCAGTCAGTGCATGGATCCATTGGTCCAGATGCAGCTCTTTGTTGAACTGCTCAATCATTACATATACTTCTATGAGAAGGGATGTGAACAGGTACCAAAATAAAAATTCTCAAATAATATTTTGAAGTATAATCTTGTACTGCCAGATTAGAATTTTTATTTTTGTAAATATTTTTACTTGTAAGTATTATAGCTTTGTGGCCCTCCTTGTGCATACATTCAGCAAAGAAAAACAGTGAAACCATGGGGGGAGGAGGGGGTTAGGGCATACAGAGAAGTAATACCGGTACCAAGCAAGTTTTCTATCATACACTGACTTGTCACGAATGAATATCACACACATATGTCAAAGACAGCAAACTGTACCAAGTACAGGGTTGCAGCAGTTATGTCACAAATCTCAACCAGTTTTCTTTCAATAAGACACTTATGAAAATGTCTTGAAAGCTATCGGTACAATCTACAAAGAGTGTTGGGGAAAGTAACAGGTTCAGTGAGACTACCATTGAACTTGGTGCATTGTTTCTCAAGTTGCTGTAACCAAGTTAAAAAACAGATTTGAGCTGAGCATTGGAACATTTGTGTTACTCTCTCTTCCACCAACAGGAGTATCAGTTCAAATGCTGTTATGTTCAGCCATAGGAAGCATTGTGTATGAACTAGAAAAGATTACAGGCAAACTTAAGGACCCCATTAGCCATAGCAATTTGCTCATTTATTTTGTCAGTTGAGTTTTATTTTACAGTTGTCTCGGAAAGAATGTGTGTTGCAAATGTAATTTTATAGTACAGTGGAATCTTAATGCACATTTTTGAAGGGATGCCAGATGTTGAATGTCGTAAGTGGCAGAACATACTTCTGAAAAATATCTAATTTGTAATGATTTGATTTTTTTCGACTGTGAGAATGCAGAATTGAAGGTGCCATAATTGAGGATATGAGCTAGCTCAATAAATTATAATTTAGAATATACCTTTCTGAGATATGTTCAGAATATCACACCCAGAAATTCTCATAATTGCACATTAGTATGCAAGGGACAAAAATCTGAAAGCACTGGCTAAATCCATGTTGGACACACAAATGTCTGCCATCAACCAACTGAAATGCAGGGAAGTCGTGTGACATGCGAGCGTAGCCTCTAGAGTCCAGAATACAAACCTGGAATGTGATGTTTATATTTATTCATGAAGCAGGGACGAGTTGACGCCAATGTTACTAGATACGTAAAACTAATTTATGGTGAGTAACATATCCACACACAGTTTTTTCCTTCGACAAGTGAAGTGACTGAATATAATTTAAACATTAGTATAACAAATCTAATAAAGGACCCTACCTAGGCTCTACCATGAACAATACAAATGAACAGCTTCAAAAGAGCGCATTCTTCAAGCAGCTAACACTCATTCCTAATTCTGGGAAGAGGTTAATGCAATATTTTCCCAGAACAAGGGACTAGTGCCAGTTGGCTAAGAAATGTTACCGTTTTAAAATACAGTATTCATTTGCATCAGCACTTGGGTAAGGATCTTTTTGAGAATGGTTTTATTAAAATTTTAAAGGTACTATCAGTCACTGCACCAGTCGCAGAAAAAACTTTTAAGCATAGACACATAACTGCCATACCCTTATTATACATATTTTGAAACAACAATTTAAACATGTTCCAACTTCATTAATGAAGTTAAATATCATGTTACCAGGCAGGTTTGTACTCTGTAGGCTAGAGGCGACTTTCTTATGGCATATGACTCTAGTGCATTCCAGTTGGCTAATGGCAGAAATATACAAATCTGACATATTGGATTCAGCAAAAGTCACCATATTTTCTAAATTTATGCTTCTTTATTCTAATGTGTTCATTTAGCAACATCTCTACATTAGTAAATCTCTACTGGTATTTGAATAGGGGTTACCATTTAACAAACTATCAGTATATTGTACATCTTACAGTACATAGTCCTGTCATCACAGAGGTTTGAAGAACATACCAATAGTTGACTGTATCTTTTGTCCTAATTTTAATATTGTATTGTCACTCTTAGTTAATATAGTTATCACTTCTGTTGACTTCAGAACTCGGCATGTAATGCATTATTGATTCCATTGGTTCAGTAGCTTTCAATAGTGTAGAAACTGGCAATGTTTCTGGTTCTTCCACATATTCACTTTCTTGTTGTTTCTCTGCCATCTGTTTCTGCAAGACTTCATCAGTTATCATGGACTGACAGGTGGCCACACCTTTGTCACAATCAACATATGCATCAAAACTAAGGTAATCAGTGTTTGTTTTGTTGTTCCCCCAGTATTTGCTGTCCCTGTTCAGCTGCAATTCCTTCATTTTTTGGTGTGATGTCTTCTGTAAGTACCAAATGAAAGCCAGCCTTTTTGAAACGACTTGAGATTGTGCTCTCTTGTACAGAATCCCATGTCTTACAAAATGCATAGTGTCCAAGATCATTACCTTTCTCACTGTAGTATGAAGACAGGTCCAATTCCTGTGTACATAAATCATCTTGTATTTTTGTTTGTCATTTTATACTGCCTTGGTGGAGTGTCTGAAGGTGACTCGTACAGTTAGGAGGAAAAAACTCTACATTTACATTACGCAGGTACAACATATCTTGGGGATGCACTGCACACTAATCAGTAAAAAGAATGATTTTCTTATTTCCAACGCCCAGCCTTGCATGCGTGAATAGTTAGAATGCAGTTGTCTTTAATATGAAAGCATGGGTAAATGTATAGTTACATGGAAATGTCTACACAGTTTTACGCATTGTGCACTCTTCACCTTTCTAATTAGTGGCACCAGCTTTTATGTTCCACTTTCAGTACAACATAACAAGACTGTTTCTCTTTACTAAATTTTCCCTTGTGACATTTCTCGCCTCTGAACTCTCTTTATTTATTTTTGTCAGGCAGAAAGTGACAAAAAAGCCCATTTTACCTGAATTAAAAACATCACTGGGACTGTAACTTTCAACGATTGATGGAAGGTTAGTTTTCCATGACCTAACAGTGTATTTACACTTCAAGCCTCGCACAAAACACATTTAAAAGGTAAATGTTGTCAGTTCTTCAAACTCTCGATCCAACCATTGGATGCTTTGAAATCTGTGAGTCCCAGATTTGGTGCCAGATACGAGAGCTATCCATAAAGTACATTACGTTTTGGAATTAAAAATAAAGTATTGGAATTTTTTTATTATATACAGATGAAAGCCACACTTAAATACTACTTTTCTACATAGTTGCCATTTAAATTAAGGCACTTATCATAGTGATGGACGAGCTTGGAAATTCCTTCGCGGTAAAATTCGGCCACCTGTGCCTTCAACCACGTGGTTACCCTCTTCTTTTGGGACAGAAAAGGTGTGATTTTTGTGGATTTCCTGGAAAGAGGCACTACAATACTCTCTCAAAGGTATTGCCAAACTCTGCACAACCTCAAAGGAGCAATACAAAACAAGTGTAGGGGAAAGTTGGGCTCAAGGATCTTATTCATACACGACAACGCCCGGGTCCACGCGACAAATGCCACTCGTGAAGTTCTCGCATGTTTTAAGTGAGAGTTGTTTCCTCATCCGCCGTACAGTCATAACCTGCCACCGAGCAATTTCCACTTATTCCCAGCAATGAAGAAGTGGTTGGCTATGCAGTGTTTTGATGGCGACACACAACTTCAAGAAGAGGTAACCACGTGGTTGAAGACGAAGGCGGCCGAATTTTACGACGAAGGAATTTCCAAGCTCGTCCATCGCTATGATAAGTGCCTTAATTTAAATGGCAACTATGTAGAAAAGTGGTATTTAAGTCTGGCTTTCATCTGTATATAATAAAAAAATTCCAATACTTCATTTATTTCCAAAACGTAATGTACTTTGTGGATAGCCCTTGTATATTGCCTTTTTTAGCATGAACCTCAGTACCATCAGTTGAAATACTCAGAAGGCATGAGCTTGTTTTATCCACTTCAGTAGCACATTTTCCAGTTCTGGAAACTGCCATCGTACACTCGTGTTTGTTAGCCATTTCCTCCTTCCAAACATATTCCGTCAATCATTTTTTGTTTGCTCAGTATTGTATTTAATGTTGATGGAGGAATGTTGAGTCTCGTGCAATATCAACATGCTTCATATGAATAGAATTTTTTGTCACTTCCTAAATAACGTTTCACTTTCCTTCAGTTACCTATCTCACTGTCTTTCTGTCCATGATGTCGGTACAGAAAGGAATCACAGGCTAATAGTCAAATGCTAAATATGAACAAAGAACACCAGTGACTGAGTTACATGTTAATAAATACTCCATTTCTTGTTTGGCCTCTACAACTTGCCCCTGTCTCCAGCCGGTACTTGATGGTAGTAGTGGAAGTCATTCTATTGTCATCCTATACAAACTACTTCCTTACGTCACCACTACTACTACTACCACTACCACCACCACCACCACCACCACCACCACCACCACCACCACAGTAAATGATTTGTATGGGACACAAAGTTGCCGGCACTGAATACACTGTCTCTCCCCACACATTTCTTCACCCCTCAGCCGCAAATGTCCACTCCCACCACTTCCAAAACTCTCTGTGGAAAAAGTTGCAACAGCCAAACAGGACCAATACCACCAAATTTTAATGTGCTAAAAGGGGAGAGAGAATGTATAACAAAGATATTTTGATGTGTGTTTAATTCAATTGGGTCTGGGACTTCCAAAAATGAAAATACTATGAGGAAGGGATGTGCTAACAAGATTCCACTGTATCATCATAAGTAAACCCCCACCCAAAAAAAGGAAAAAAGTCTGAAATTTTTTTGTAGGTCTAAAATACTTTTAATACTTCCATTGGCCAGCTGGTGAAGGAATGAGAGTTTATCGGGACCTCTCTATTACAATACAGCTGAACCAAATCATTAATAAATTATTTTACTAACATTTGAAATAAGAAGCATGCACAATGCTTATGAGGTCTACGCACAAAATAACGGAACATTTTGAACTGCACTCCAATAAAGATACTTAGTGATATGCAGTTGGCAACACTACCTTGCACATTACCTCTTATATAACAATGTGTTATTGCGGTGTTAATATCTCATTTAGTTTTCGTAATATCATTATTTGAGTGCATTATTTTATGTGTTCGTGGAGTTGTTTCAAATGTGTGATTTTCTGAAGCAATGGTGCAACGTAAAATTTTGCATCGAACGGGGGAAAACTACTACAGAAATATTTCATCTTCTGAAATAAGCTTGTGGAGATGATCTATGTTGCATGCATTTGTGCAAATGAGTTTCAAAATCTAAAAGTAGTTATCAGCCAATTAAAGATGATCCTCAAGCAGAAAGGCCACATCCACTACAACTGATGACTTTGACATTCAGAAAAGGTGAAATAGTGAACCGTGTGTAATGTCAAGCCATTTTGCTGTGATTACATGGAAAAACCTGCAAAAAGAGAATTCCTGGTTCTTGCACCATGGCAATGCAGCTTTACCCTCAGCTTATTCAGTTTCTCAGTATTGCGTCAAAATCAGATGGCTGTCCTCCTGGCCTCACTTCGCGTACCTAGGTCCTTGGCCTCACTTCGCGTACCTAGGTCCTTGGCCTCACTTCGCGTACCTAGGTCCTTGGCCTCACTTCGCGTACCTAGGTCCTTGGCCTCACTTCGCGTACCTAGGTCCTTGGCCTCACTTCGCGTACCTAGGTCCTTGGCCTCACTTCGCGTACCTAGGTCCTTGGCCTCACTTCGCGTACCTAGGTCCTTGGCCTCACT
Organism: Schistocerca gregaria; assembly: GCF_023897955.1. Lineage (NCBI taxonomy): Eukaryota > Metazoa > Arthropoda > Insecta > Orthoptera > Acrididae > Schistocerca > Schistocerca gregaria. The sequence continues at coordinate 276,057,173 of NC_064925.1, read as the reverse complement.
TCGCGTACCTAGGTCCTTGGCCTCACTTCGCGTACCTAGGTCCTTGGCCTCACTTCGCGTACCTAGGTCCTTGGCATTTCTTCCGATTTCTGGAATTAAAATCAGTGTTGAAAGGCCACTGCTTTCAGCGTATTGAGAATGTCAAAGCAAATTCATCGGAGATCTCTCAGGCCATCTCCAATAAAGCTGTCAAGGACTGCTTCATCAAATGGCAACATCACTAGGTTAAGTGTGAACAGGTGATGGGAGGACTTTGAAGAGGAGAAAGACCAATAATCTGTAAAATTAATAACATCATCAGGAAAATAGTTCCATTATTTTCTGGATAGATCTTGTATGAGAGATTTGGTTTGCTTTTTGTTAACTGTGAGGGTGAGGATTGGTGAAAGCATAATTTATCAAAGTGGCTCTTTGTTTCAGGTTACTGTAACTATGCTGAATCAACTAATTGCAAAGATCAGTGAGGAACTGCCAAATCTAGAAGCTAGTGAAGAAACTGACCAGATAACAAAACACCTCAGCAATACATTAGATCACCTTCGCATGCGACTAGAATCTCCTGAATCTGATGGTCCCTCTTACGAGGGACTAGCTATCTAGTTCATCTTGGATGGAATATTGATTGTCTGAACATGCTGTTATAGGTCTCCATTGGTAATTGATTTGACTTGGTGGATAACGTGTACACAAATATTAGCTGTGGAGATGTTATCATTGATGGTGAAATGTTGGTGTGATACAGTCTCCAACAGAGATTTGTTTCTGCTGTCTCATAATAAACTTCCTAGCAACTGTCAAGTACAAAATTCCATGGCCTGATCAGTGACACTCAACTGTGTATTGTTTTGGTAATATTAGAATATGTCTGTGAAACTTTGAATCTGATGGTGTTGCGTTTATGGAATGATGCTTAACTATTGTTGTTGTGGGAAGGTATTTTTACAGTTGTCGATAATTAATGTTAAAGTTGAACTTCCTCATTGTGAAGGATTAAACAACAGCAAAACCTGCATAGAAAGCTCATAAGTCTCTTTATGATTGCACAATTGGTGATAAGAGTAACTGAGCTTAATCACAGTGATTAGCAATGCTCTGAGTGATAATGTGATGTGATTCCAAATTTCTGCTAAAATTCACGCAAAATATCTTTAACATTGTGATCCTTTATCTCGTTAATGTATGTCAGAAATCTAGTCAGGGGTCTAGAGAACACTCTATTTCCTGTTTAACAAGCAAAAGCTGTAATTACAATTGGTGCAGAAGTTTTCCACACTGCAGTCCTCAAAAAATATACATGGACAAAGTCTGTGTGGATAAGAAAGAAATCTGTTGTGAAGCCAAGGAATCTCAAAACATTTATAAATAAAAACCAACAACATGCACGGGTGTGTGTAGTAGGGGAGGGGGGGCTGCACATGTGTGGGTCTGGCAGCTTTATGCATGGGTTTTAACACTGTTATCATACTCATTTATTTCTTAGCAGTGGCATTAGTATTATTATTGTGATTCAATTAATACAGTTTGGACAGTCATTTTATTTTGTGTAATGTCATACTAATTATATCAACATTTTCACATTATATGTTCTCCAAAGTGTATTGACAACAATCCTTATCACTTGACCTTAGCTGATAATTCATGTGACTGAGTGGGATATTAACAATTTAATTTTTGCCCTGTTAAAATACATTAAAACTTCTTACCAAATTTTACTGGGTTTGTCAAAGCCTCTTCTTCACATGAGCAGAAATTACCTGTAGAATCAGGTGATAGTGAAGTCACTGCCTACATTTGTGGCACAATATATGAAAAATTATCAATTAAAAAAGTCTATATATGGTGCAGAACTAATGATTTCTTCATTTAGGTGACTTATTATGAAAGAATTTAAATGGGATTTGAGTTTTAGAGCAGATTGTAGCTTTTTTAAATTTTGTCACACACACACACACACACACACACACACACACACACACACACACACACACACACACACGTGACACACAATTAATTCTTATCTATTAAGTCACTGTAAATGTAAAGTTTCGTGATGTGTCCTGCAAAATGCTCTATTGATCATATTGTTTCCCTTTTGATTATGTTCATATGTCAAAAAGCACATCATCTTGCCATTGGAAACTTAATTGTGTGCATGTGAATGATTCTTGCCAAACATTAAATCTAATGTAAAGTGGATGTCAGCAGTAAATGCATATTTGTTAATCAAAACAGTATCAGCTGCTTCCAATGGCAGTTTATGCCTTAGACAATTGTATACACTCTCTCTCTCTCTCTCTCTCTCTCTCTCTCTCTCTCTCTCTCTCTCTCTCTCTCTCCCCCCCCCCCCCCCCCCTCCCCCGCTATGAAGTTACATCGTTTGCATTTGCTAATCCCAAGGATCTAATTGGGACATAAATTTCCTACGAAATGTGCAGCTTTTTTCCCCCTAATTCCACCCATATTTTAAATAAGTTTCACTTAGTCTTATTTCTGTGTGAAATAATCAGCTCAAAATTATGGTGCAATTCTCATTAGTGCCTTTTCAGTCTTGCCTTTTCTTTTTTTATCTCAATTGCATTGTATTCTGAATACACACAAACATTTCTTGAAACTATCCGCACATTCCACATGCTTGCGCTCATGCCTATAAATTATTGCAGTATGCAACCTTCAAAAAAATGTTAAAAGAAACCAAAAGGCTATATATCAGTAGTCTTGGAGCTTATGAAAATCGTCAACTTACAATGAATAGGATTTGACTCACAGTATCAGGTGCTAATATTCTAAGAACATTTTCATTTAGGGCACTGCAGATATTAAAACAGACACACAATTATATGAAAGAGCTCAATTGTATTTTCTACCTATATATGAAAGTGGGTCAGTGGTAAACTATTTACCATGAAAATATTTGTTACTGTTTTAATTTTCAGAAAAATGGAAATGATTCATACAGATCATGGTTGAAAAAAATTGTATTGTTATATTCATTATTTAATATATATTATAGTGCCTGTTTTGGAAATTCCTATTGTGCAAACCATCATTTTGTTTTTACTAGTCTTTGTTTCCCATTGTGTGTGATATATTGTACAAATATAAATCATGTTGTGTACATATTTATTACATCTGTTGTTGCAGATTTCATGTGAATATATTACATAGTTCCATTCAATTGAATTTTGTCTGAACTGTAAATAGACTTCAGGGTGAGTCGTAGATTTACCTTATTTCCAGTTAACTAGTTTAGGCATTAAATATGTAATTTTTTTACAAAATGAGTAAAATAAAATTTGTAATGGAGAGATTCTAATTGTACTATTTTTTAATAAAGTTGTTTCTGTAGTATGCTGTGCTCTGAATCCATTCCTCAACACACACACACAATAATTTGTATGCCTACCTGTTATTTTTTTGAATGCTTCACTTGTTTAGTTTAATGAAAGTTAAAATTAGACCTGAATAACTGAAAGGCTAACATTTGCTAAAGACTTGAGATTACAATTAGCTTGAAAATTCCATGTGGTGGATTCTTCTGTTTTATATATATCGTTACTGAAGATTTCCAAAGTTGATAATCTTTTTTACAAGTTGCTGCAGGGAAACAGGAAATGTTGAAGCAGCATTATTTTCATGAATAGGGACAGGGAAAACATTCTTTACGGCCCGATGTTAATGTATACAGTATTTCTGTAGGCTTACACCCTGTTTATAGAGTCCTGATCTCTGAGCAGATGTTGCAGTGCCATCCTCACATTCAAAAAATTAAGGACCAATGACACCATGACACAATTCAGCACAGCATACTGTCCCCTTGGCGCTATGTAATGGATGCTTGTGAAACTCTAAAGGATTTTGCAGTGCCCAGTAATGGAAATTCTCTTTGTTACAGTATTCATTAAGGTGGAAGTGAACTTTTCTGACATCCATACGATGATGAGGAAATTGGCATCCTCGTTGGTTTTAGCCTCACCTATTCGCTAAACTCCCTACACAGCATGTCGTGGATTTAATTGCTGCACAACCTGCAACTCATATGAGTGGAACTTTTAATTCTTACAGTATTTTTGCACAATTTGTCACTAAAACTCTAGCCCAGATATGTATAGTCAAATAGATCTGTAAGGCGTCTTCACGATGGAAACGCGAACAGCTGCAATGATCTCCCGAGTACGTACAAGCACCATCAGGAGGCGTACCACTTGAACACCATCAGGAGGCATATTTTTCAAGGCTGGATCAGTTTCTTCAAAATTGCTCATCCCCATTCTAAATCCATGAGCAGGTGGGGCATCTCCATTATCTCTAGCTTGTAATGCTGTCCCTTTGTGCAGCACTCACACTATCACCCTGCTTGTAAAATGCTCTCACAGCAGTAGCACATTCCACACCACTGCAGTACTGTACGATTAGTAAAAGACACTGTGTTCAGAACTATTGTGTATTGGTTCTGAATTTTGCTAATATTGACTGGAATACACTCTTTGAAATTCTGAACATAGCATGGATAAAATGCAGGGAGCAAAAGTTTATTTACAGCCTGTACAGAAACTAGACTGCAGTCGTACAAGTCAAAGGACATGAGAAGAAAGCAATGATTGAGAGGCCAGTGAGACATGGTTTCAGCCTATCCCTGATGTTATTGAAACTACACACTGAACAAGCAGTAAAGAAAACAAAGAAGAAATTTGGAGAGTGGATTAAAGTTGAAAGAACAAAACATAGTTTGTGTGCCAATTTTGTCAGAGACAACAAAGCACTTGGAAAAGTGATTGAACGGAATGGATCGTGGCTTGATAAGAGATTGTAAGATGAACATCAACAAAAATTAAAACAAGGGCAGTGGAATGTAATCGAATAAATCCAGGTTACACTGATTAGATTTGAAAATGAGACACTGTTAGTTATGAGGCTTGCTATTTGGGTAGAAAAATAGAGTGCATATAAAATGCAGACTGACTGTAGCAAGTAAAGCGTTTCTGAAAGAGAAACAGAACACCTAACATAAACTAAAGGCTTAATAAGTCTCTTCTGAAGGTATCTGTCTGTAGTGTAGCCTTGGACAGAAGTGAAACATGTATGATAGGCAGTTCAGTCTAGAAGAAAAGCTTTTTCAAATTTAGTGCTACAGAAAATGATTGAGGATAAGAGGGGTAGATTGGTTAACCAATGAGAAGGTAGTGAATGGAGTCGTGTTATACCATAGATGTCTTTTTTGCCCTGACTAAGAGACACATCCTGAGGCAGTACAGAGTAGCCAGTTTGGTAATGGGGGCAAGTGTGGAAGGCAGGTGGTGGAGGTATTATGGAGGGAGACCAAGGAAAGAATACAGTAAGCAGATTCAAATGGTTGTAGGGTGTAGTAGCTATGAAGAGGCTTGCACAGGATAGATTAGTCAGAAGAGCTGCATCAAAGCAGTCTTTGGACTGAAGACCAACACCATTACAACACAGCTGTAGCAGTTGTTGTTTAGTCCATCTCTGGATTTTCCACACTAAAATTCCTGATAGTTGTGAATTGTAGTGCAACAATAGACGACAACAACTAGTTCCAACCACTTCCTTATATCTTGAGAGTGACGCAAATATTAAATGATTTATATGACCATGGTGACAAAATGTGAACTGTGATGAAACATGGGGACAAATTAGGTTTGTCATAAAAAAAATGGTATAACAGAATCACAACCACTGGCATTCATTGTTCAGAACTAACTTGGAAGAGAGATACTGTAGACAGAAATTCTCTCTTTCTTCAAAAATATTCAGCTGAGGGTAAGATTATCAGAAGCAGTGTCAAAGTATAGTTACCATCTAAAATACTGTATGCCAAGACAAGTGTGTTTTGTTCTAGCTAATCCAGTTGACAGGTTGCTATCAAGAAATGAAACAGTATTATTATCAATACCATAAAATCCTTCAGCTTTGTTAATACCATTCCATTAGTAATAAATTATACAACAATGCAGAATAATGCAACCAAAGTACTGTCTATGGCTTATTGTTTAGTAGGAATATGTTGCATCCTCTGCTTTCAGTTCTATTAATAAATTAACTGCACCAAGAGTCCTAGAAGTGCACAAATAAAGTATAGTGTAGTTGCAGGCTACTATAAATTATTGAAGTCAAGGCAAATGGTTTGAAATAAAACTGAAAGTCTAGTACTAACAGTAAAGTCTTCCACAAGTGTGCTTAAACAAAGTGCTAAAATCTGCAGGCAAACCTGTCCAGTCTCTCGCATGCCGTCCAGCCATGCATAGTTGTGACTCCTGCATGTTCACTGCTACAAAAGTGCATTTGAACTAGTACTCTTCTTCCATGATAAGGCAAGGCCTCATGTAAGTCTGTGCATGCAAGGAGGGCTCACAAAACTTCTTTTGATTGTTCTTCCTCTTCCACCCTGTGCTCCTGATCTCGTGCATTCCATTGTTTGGCCGAATGAAGAATGTGCTCTGGGAGAAGCAGTACATGGATGATGGAACGTTATTGATGCAACAACACGTTGGCTTTGATGTTGACCAGTACAGTGGTCCCACACAGGCATACAGGTCATCGCAGTATGGTAGCATAAGGCCATCGCCTTAAACGGAGATTATTTTGAAAAAAATGGGGTTTTGTAGCCAGAAGAGTAGGGAATAATGTGGTGTATTGGAATGCTGGCTAAAATCAACCTGCTTTCAGGAAATGGAATGTGTTGCATTGCTTACTGATCATCCCTCATAAATCTGTGTTCAACAAATGAAGAATAAATACGAGTCCCAACTGTTCGTTGCATCTCAAAAAAATGTACATGTCTCATTTGTGACAAATATTATTAACTCAGATCCTGAGTGAACTAGCAGCTGCAAATAAACCCAAATCCCAACTGTGACTAACTCGTGACAAACAGTTAACATTCAGCTGGAAATATTAAAATTTATCAGAAATTCACTTGAGGAATTGGTACAGCTCACAAAACTAATAAATAAATTTAGAGTCCAAACTGTAATGCCACTGTGAAATTTTCACAAAACAGTGAGCACACATGCAAATGATTGCAGCTTTCAACTGAAACGTGAGGCCAATTCACTGCCCAGTGTAACTCTCTGCCTAGCTCATAGACACCTTACTCCAGAAATCAGCTGAATGGAAAGCCATGTGATACTTGCTGACAATGATCCCATTGATCTTGCCTAGAATTGGTTGAGACTTGCAGTGAACTTTCACAGGAGTCGTCATCACACATTGGATGAGTTCAAGAGAGGGTCACCATCACTGTGCTGAGACAGGCTTAAGCGGCAAAGTATCGATCACTTGTACATGACACATCAAGAAAGATTCAAAAATCTAATTTATCTATTTAATAATCCATCTTCAGGCTTTTTATGTTGTCATGGGTAATTAAAAATAATTTTTACAGTGATGAGTGACATGTTAGAAAAAATGTGGTTACACATTGTATAGTAATAATACATACTATTTACTAAAAGTACATTTTCCTAATCTTACTTGTGCTAAAAGTTCCTGTTGATCTTTTTCAGTGTTTACAAATTAAATTTGTTGTTTCTATTTGGGAAAATAGAAAAAAGAAATATACTGTATTTTACAGCAGCCAGAATGTTGAAATTCAAATTCATACACCATTGGATAACAAATACTTAAATGAAGAACCCTATAAAAGAATGGAATGGGGAAGACTAGAGATCTTTATAAGAAAATTAGAGAAATTAAAGGAAAATTCCAGGCAAAAATTGGAATGATAAAAGATAGAAACGGGAAAGATCTGAGTGAAGCAGAGGATGTTAAGGAAAGGTGGGCAGATTATGTAGAAAACCTATACAAGAAAGAACTGCATAATGACAGGGCTCCTACTGCTGATGTTAATGTTAATTTAGAACTAGAGCCAGATATTTTGGAGAGTGGAATCCAGTGGGCCCTTGAAAATATGGCTGCTAGCAAAACTAGTGGAAATGATGAAATACCAGCAGAAGTGTATAAAGTCACTGGAAAGGATGCAGTGATGCACTCAATATGTCAAAAAATATTGATCACGCAGCAGTGGCCAGAAGACTGGAAAAGATCAGTATTCATCCCCGTTTCAGTTCTAAAGAATGTTCAGGTTACCGAACAATCGCACGTATCTCACTTGCTAGCAAAGACATGTTGAAGATCTTACAAAATAGACTTCGCCAATATCTAGATTGAGAGCTTACCAGAAGAACAAGCTGGATTTAGGAAAGGAAGAGGAACTAGAGGTCAAATTGCTAACATTCGGTGGATTATGGAAAAAGCAAGAGAATTCCAGAGAGATGTGTACCTCTGCTTTATTGACTATGCCATAGCCTTTGACTCCGTCGACCACAACAAATTATGGAACGTACTGAAAAACGTGGGTGTACCAGATCACCTCATTCATCTGATACGGAGTTTATACCTTGACCACGAGCCACTGTGAGAATTATGTATGGAACAACGAAATGGATAAAGGATCAGAAAGGGTTCCAGCAAGGCTGCATACTGTCACCATACTTATTCAATCTGTATGCAGAACACGTTATGAGGAATGCAAGTCTAGATGAAAGAGAAACAGGAATTAAAATAGCTGGAATAAATGTAAACAACCTCAGGTACGCGGATGATACGATCCTGTTGGCAGAAAGTGAAGAAGAATTGAGAACACACTTGCTGAAGGTGAAAGACAAAAGTGAAAAGACCGGTCTTAGGCTGAATGTGAAGAAACCGAAAATTATGGCAACTACACCTACCAATTCGTGGGATATAGCAGGAGAAACCATGGAGGTAGTGACCACATTCAGTTATCTCGGTTCCCGGATATCTGCTGATGGCGACTGCAGCCATGAAATCCGGAGACGCCTGTTACTCGATAGACAGGCGATGTCAAACCTTGACAAGGTTATAAGGCCCAGAGATATAACACTAGCAACAAAGATCTGTATTGTGAGGGCTATGGTCTTTCCAGTTGTGATGTGTGGATGTGAGACCTGGACCATTAGAAAGGCTGAATAGCGAAGAATTGACTCCTTTGAATTGTGGTGTTGGAGGAAACTTCTTCGAGTTCCATGGACTGCAAAGAGAACCTACAGATCAATATTGGAGCAAATAAAATCAGAGTTCTCCCTGGAAGGTCTAATGTTAAAACAAAAGCTGACCTCCTTTGGACACACAATGCCTCGCTGGAAGAAACATTAAAGCTGGGGAAGATTGAAGGAACTAGAAGAAGATGAGATGGATCGATGGCATCACAAAAGCAATGTGTTCCAACATGGAAGGTCTACGGGAGAAAGTGCGAGACAGGAAGAAGTGGCGTGATTTGGTTCATGGGGCCACGAAGAGTCAGAACCGATTAAATGAATAGAGAGAGAGAGAGAGAGAGAGAGAGAGAGAGAGAGAGAGAGAGAGAGAGATACAAGAACACACAAATAATGTACTGACTGAAGGTATAATTAAATTTATCGGTTATTTGCTAATTTAGATTATCTTTTGAACAGATTTAAAATATTTCAGAATTCGTAACTACACTGTGTTTTAAGTTGAGCTGAAGGTATCTTTAATGCTTGACACTTCGACTATTATATTTTTCTTTGGCATGCAGAAGGCAATAGTATGTAAAGTAAGATGCACTCCAAAAACACGCTCCATCTTCAGGCCACATCCTCAGCCAAGGATGCAGATAGGAGGGGCGTGTAGTCAGCACACTGCTCTCCCAGTCATTATGATGGTTTTCTTTGACCAGAGCTGTTACTGTTCAGCTGAGTAGCTCCTCAATTGGCATCACAAGGCTGAGTGCACCCCGAAAAATGGCAACAGTACATGGTGGCCCGGATGTTCACCCATCCAAGTGCCGGCCATGCCCGACAGCGTTTAACTTCGGTGATCTGGTGGGAATCAGTGTATCCACTGTGGCAAAGCAGTTGCCAAAGTGAGATGGGACTGTTGTATACATCTGAATGTTTAAAATAAGACTGACAAGATAGTTTAATTTTGGAAATTCCAGACACATCTCATGGCCGCCTCCCGCCAAAGAAAACCCCACAAAAGAGTGACATAAGTTAGATAGCAGTCAAAGAAAGCTTAGACCCAAACAACTGTTTTTTCAGAAACAAGGGCATATTTTATCCAACAGAAGAAAAGTAACGGCTTTTTAAAAATGTATTATGTAAAACTGTTCCAAGTTAATTTTGAATCCACGTACTACAAAGAAGTTAAACATATATGCACTCAATGTCAACATTGGACACACTGAAAATAAGGTTCACTTAACACGAAATACAACAGGAAGAAAACCGATAATATCGCACTACACTTATCAGCCATAACACTATGACCACCTACCTAACAGCCACCTTTCGTATGGATACAGCAGCAAAGTGTCGTGGCATGGAAGCAATGAGGCCTTGGTAGATTGCTGGAGGGAGTTGGCACCATATCTGCACATACTAATTCCCATAAATTCCATGGAGGGGGCGTCAAGCTCTGAAGCCACATTTGATCATACCCCACACGTGTTCGATCGGGTTCAGATCTGGCAAGCTGGAGGGCCTGCAGATCAATTGGAACTCAGCACTGTGTTCATTGATCCACTCCATCACACTCCTGGCCTTGTGACACGGTGAATTACCTTACTGAAAAACGCCACTGTTGTTGGGAAACATGATCGACATGATGTGGTGTACTTGGTCTGCAACCAGCATACGATACTCCTTGGCCATCATGATGCCTTGCACGGGCTCCACTGAACCCACGGATACCCACCTGAAGTGTAGAGCATTGTTACAGGAACAATAGCACACAATAGATATTGACAAAAAATTTGATATGGTAGTATCCTTCCCCCAAATATTACATGAAATGGTTCCCAAGAATGTGGGACTTAAGTCAGAAATCTGAAACATATTTTAATTAAAAAATAGATATCTAATTTGTTACAGGTATGTGTATGCATATTAACTGAAGTGCAAGAGATGATTCTTACGTTATTGTAGCCAAATATCATCAAGAAATAAACAGTTTACAATTCAAACAATGGAATGTTCAAGTTGGAATATCAACAGTTATGGAAAGGACAGATTGCTACTGGTGATAAAGATGACGTATTGAGTTTCATACACTACTATACATTAAGCTTTCAACTGAAGCCTTCATCGGAAAAAAAAACACAGAAGCAACCATATCTCATAAACACGACTGCTTTCTCTTGCTGCTCAGGCCAAACTGAAACTGAAATGTGTCACCCCTTCTCAACTCACATCCCCTCACCCTCAATATCCACTGCTCTCTGCCAATGCACCTGCTGATGTTTACCCCTCCTCTGCTTCTCACATTTCTGTTCCCTTTTTAACCCTTCCTTCCCTTCTCTGCAGCCTCCCAACACTGCACCCGATAGCCTTGTCTGCACACACTGCCAGGCAACAGTGTTTCCTCTTCCTTACCCCATTCTTGCTGTGCCTCCCTCCTTCCCTGCTCCCCAACAGATTGTTGCTCCCATTCGAAATGTTTCAATTGCAGAGTGGTCTGAGCAGCCAAAGATAGTAGTGTGTGCATGATATGTACTACTTTGTGTGAATTCGTGTGGGTTTTCCTTTTCTGATGAAGACTTAGGCCAAAAGTTAAACTTTTAACAGGCTTTTCATTGTGTCTGAAACACAACATCTCATCTTTACGGTGAATAGTATCTATTCAGCTTACAATTTAATACTTAATTTCATAGATTGCATTACTGCACTGGAAGTCAGATTTTATGTAATATACATGTTATATGATATTTTATTAATATACATTAATAGTTTCAACTGAGATATTTGTCAGTGGAGTTTGGAGTAGGAGTAACTGTCCACCAACAAATACTTTATGCCCCTCTTAAATGATACTGTACTTTGTTCCATGGTCCAGTCACATTAATGTGACCACTGTCTTTGTGCAGTAACCACTCAAGATGGCAGTACTGGTAGTGGAGGGTGTGGATACTTGGAAAACAGTACAGCCATTGTTGTAATGCAGAAATGGAGTGATTTACCTGACATCCAAAAGGGCATGATCACTGGCTTTCAGGCCAAGGGTGGAAGCACATCCAAAATAGCTGACTTTGTGAACTGTTTGTGTGCCACCAGGGTTAAACTGCAGCAAGTATGGCAAAATGGTGGTATCTGAAACCAGCACCAAGGCAGCTGCAGAACCATAAGCCGTAGATGACAGGGGTGAATGATGATTGTGGAGATATGTGAATAGATATGTTGAGCAAATGACCACCCACATGAACCAGGGGATACCATCAGTGTGTCCTCAACAAGCATTCAGTTAATGCTGCGTATATGGTCCTTCACAGCAGGCACCTTTTTCAAGCTAACATACTGACTGCTGTTGCCTAGTGACAAAGGCTGGAATTAGCATGCTAATACTGCAACAGGACGTCTGCTGTATGGAGACAGATGACGATGAATCAATTTTTATGCTCCTTCGGCCAGATGGTCATTAGAGTGTATGGCCCTGCAATAATCATCATAAGGGTCCAGAATAGGCAAGGGAACATTATGGTCTGGGAAATGTTTTTATGGCATTTCCTGGGTAAATTTGTGATTCTGGAAGGCACAATGGTAAGTATGTGTCTATCCTTGGGGACCATGACCACTCTATATGCAGTTTGTTTTTCTCTCAGTACAATGGCGTCCATCAGAAAAACAATACAACACGTCACCCAACTAGCAGTGTATGTGCATGGTCCAACGAGCACCAGGATGAGTGTACCATGCTCCCCTGGGCACTCAACTTCCCAGATGTAAACTCAATCAAAAATCTATAGTACCACCTCAATGGGCAGTCTGCACCATGAATCTGCAACAGAGAAACCTACCACAGTTGGCCACAGCACTGGAGTTGGCCATGGCTCTACATGCCTGTCAGTGCTCCCAGGGGGCTCACCACTCTTTGGTGGGTTCAAGCTTGGCTACCACAGGGGTCCTGCCTTGCAGTATCTTTCCCCTTCCATGCTGCATGTCTATCCCCTTGGTATTCTTTTTCTCCTCCCTTGGGGAACATGTCTGGGATGCTGTAGGAAATGTGTTCTGCATATTCAGTCACCAATATCAGAACAGTCTCTCCATTGTCTTTCATTCCTTCTTTCTTTTTTTCCTCTGCTTCTACATTTGAAGTTCCTCTTTTTCTTCTTACTCCCTGTGTGCTCCTGAAAGCCAGCCCACATGTCTGGCAAGTAACAGGTGACCGGGTAATGCGTAATTCCAAGACCAGGTTGACACATTGGGTTTGCACGTACCCCCTGGCAAAAGCCAGGCCCAGGGAGGGGTGATTGCCTGAGCTACTACCTTCCCACATTGCCGATTGGTCCCTCTGTTGGGTATTCGGAAGGTGTGAACAATCACCTATGGGGGAGTGTCCCTTCTGAGGGGGTCTCCACTTGGAAGGAGAGTGACATTGGAGACGTTGGCAATCATGAGGGATTTTTTCACAATGAGCCAATCATCTTTTTCACCGTCAACGTCTGCCAAATGTAAATGGAATGAGGCTAATGATTCAAAGAGCCTCCCAGCTACGCCATGATTTCACATACTGAAGATGGTCAGTCCTTTCCTGCAGTAAATCCGTTTATTATTCATAAAGAAGTTGATGCAATTGCTGTCCCTGTGAAACCCTGCTCTCGTTTATGAAATGGCACTTTGCTTTCGGAGACTACTACTGATTCTCAAGCACAACAATTGCTTGAACATTCGCTCCTCCATGGCTAACCTGTTGATGCAAAGTCCTATTGCATGCTGAATTCTTCCCATGGTGTTAGTTACACTAGGCTGCTCGATGGTCTGACTGAGGCATAAATCCAAAAGTACCTCTCTGATCAGGGTGTCACTGCAGTCCATCAGGTGAACAAAAAAGTAGATGCATCCTTAGTGCCCACACCCACTCTTTTTCTCACTTTTGATAGAGTGGTTATTCTGTCAAAGATCAAAGCAGGCTATGAAGTTACGACTGTACATTCTGGACCCAATATGCTGCTACCAGTGTTCTCATTACAGCAACACTCGGAGTCATGTCGACATCCGGCCAAATATGTAACAAGTGATAGGGATGCTTATGAGAGCAATTGTCCTCCTCCTCCTCCTCCTCCTCCTCCTCCCTGTATCAACTGCAATAGTGACCATGCCACCTCCTCCCGAGATTGTTCCACGTACCTTGATCTGGGTGCAGAAAAAAGCTCCTTACCCGGTCGCTCACAAGTTACTGGCTAGTTGGAAACCTGCGTTCTTCCACCTGGCACCTACAGTACTGTTCTTGCTACATCTTGCTCCACAAAAGACGTGGCCACACAGACATGTGACCTCAAATTTAGCACCTCAGTTGTACAATCGACCAGTGTAATGGCAGCATCCCCGCCTCCGCATGCAGCTGTGCAACAAGCCACCAAACTTTCGCCTTGCAGGGCAAAGTCACCTACTACAGAACCGGCAGACCATAGAGGACAGAAGCAATACTCCCACAAAGACTTCCTACATCCCTCCAGCCAACAAACATCTGAGTCTTCTGACAACCGGAAAGGCTCCAAGAAGTCAAGTCAAGGGTAGTGGCCTTCTCCTTCGCCAACTCAGAGCTCCTCTCCAATGGTATTGCCACATTATACCCTTGCCTGGCTGACCCCCGTGTCGCCAGTGAGCACCACCAATTGTTTTTCTGCCCTTGACTCTGCAGACTCACAGAAGGAGAATGCCAATGCTTCTGCAGACTTCATGGAGCAGCATCCTCCTGACTCTGTAGCAGCAAGTCTTCAAAGGCTGCCACTCGGCAGCCGCCTAGGTGACACCCCTTCATTTTTCCTCCTCCAATGGAAAGTTTGTGCCTTGATTCAACAAAGTGCTGCTCTTAGAATCACAGTGTCCATTTGTACTCTGCCTCCAAGAAACAAAATTGCATCCTCACAACAACTTTGAGCTCTCACATTTCTTCCCAGTCTGCTTTGACCTTGCCCCCAAGGATGGAACTCCATCCCATGAGGGAGTCCTGCTGCTCATCCAGGATAATGTTAACAGTCAACCCATCTCCCTGACTACCTGGCTCCAAGCTCTTGCAGTCCAGATTTTTGTTACTCACTTGACTTTTTCCCTTTGTACCATTTACATCCCTCTATCATTCGGGATCACAAGGGCAGAATTCTTCCAGCTTATTGGGCAACTCCCTCACCCCTTTCTGCTGCTTGGTGACTTCAATGCACACCATCCCCTTTGGTGTTCACCCAGAACCTGTCAGAGGGGTGCCCTCTTGGATGACCTTCTCAGTCAACTTAAGCTCATCTGCCGTACATGGAAGCACCCACATTCCTTTCAGACTCCACTTCCATCTATTCCCATTTTGACCTCTCCTTCTGCACTACCCAGGATGCCCATTACATCGAGTGGTCCATTCTCTCTGATACTTACTCATACAACCATTTCCCACGTGCCATCCGATTGCTGACTCCTACACCACCTACATGCACACCCAAATACCAGCTTTCTAAAGCCGACTGGAGGCTTTACTCCTCCCTGGCGACCTTTAATGAACAACTTTTCCCTAGTTATGATGACCACATGGAATATCCTTACAGCCACAGAACTTTCCATTCCTCGCATTTCTTCTTTACCGTGCCATGTCCCAGTCCCTTGGTGGACTGAGGCATGCTGCGATGACATTCCCGAGTGGAGACATGCTCTCCACATTTTTAACCATCATCATATGATGGCAAACTGCATTCATTATAAACAACTGCATGTACAGTGTTGTCACATTCTTCAGGATAGCAAAAAAGTTAGCTGGAGTCCATTTATTAGTTTTTTTAACAGTTCTGCTCCCTCTTCCGTCGTGTGAGCTGCCCTCTGATGGCTCTCTAGGACCGAGGGCCATTCCTCAATTTCCGGCCTGACAGCAGCAGATGATGTCATAGTGAACCCTATTGCTATCTGCAACACATTGGGCCGCCACTTTTCGGGGATTTCAAGCTCCTCCCATTATCACCCTGCCTTCCTCCATCAGAAACGAGTGGAGGAAGATTCGGCAATTCCCTTCTCTTCCCAAAATAGTGAGTGCTACAATGCTGACTTTACTATGAGAGAGCTACATCATCCTCTCACTTCATCCCAATCCTCTGCCCCAGGGCCAGACGATGTTCACATTTAGATGTTTGCAGCACCTTTCTCTGTGGGTGAGCACTTTCTCCTTCATACGTAGAACGAGACACTGACCCGTCATAACCATACCTAAGCCTGGTAAGGACAAACACCTTCCCTCTACCTACCGACCAGTTTCTCTCACTAGCTGTGTTTGCAAGGTGGTGGAACGTATGATTCATGCCCAGCTGGTGTGGTGGCTCAAGTCTCACAATTTACTAACAACTACACAGTGTGGATTTTGAGCATTCCATTCTGCATTTAACCGTCTTGTCACTTTGTATAACCATGTCATGAATGGATTTCTGTGTAAATCTCAGATTGTGGCCATGTTTTTCAATTTCGAGAAACCGTACGACACTTGCCGGAGGCGTGGTATCATCTGTACTGTATACACATGGGATTTCCATGGCCGCATGCCCTGTTTCTTTCAGGAATTTTTAAAAGACAGAATTTTCAAGGTAAGTTTGGGTTCTGCCGTGTCAAACACGTTTATTCAGGAAACTGTTGTGCCTCAGGGTTCCATCCTGAGCGTCATCCTCTTTGCTACTACCATTAACCCTATAATGGTCTGTCTCCCACCTGGCATCTCCAGCTCCCTTTTCGTTGATGATTTTGTCATCTATTGTAGTCCCCCACGAACCTCTCTCATTGAGCGGCATCTTCAGTGATGTCTCTATCATCTTTACTCATGAAGCACCGACAATGGCTTTCATTTTTCCACTGCCAAAATTGTTTATATACATTTGTGGCAGTGCAATTTCTTTCTTCCAAAGTCTTTACATTTTGGGCCTGTTGCTTTTCTGTTAGTTAAAACCACGAAATTCCTGAGGCTCATGCTCAATAGGAAACTTTCTTCGTTGGTTGATTGTTTGGGAGAAGAGACCAAACAGCGAGGTTATCGGTCTCATAGGATTAGGGAAGGATGGGGAAGGAAGTCGGTCATGCTCTTTCAAAGGAACTACCCCGGCATTTGCCTGGAGCGATTTAGGGAAATCATGGAAAACCTAAATCAGGATGGCCGGACGTGGGATTGAACCATCGTCAAACTTTCTTGGTCCTCCCACGTGTCATAGCTGGTGACCCACTGTCTGTGGTCAATCAATGTCCTATGTGTCATCAGTTCATGGAGAGCAGATCAAACCACCCTCCTCCATATGTACCAGTCCCTTGTCTGTTCAAAACACGACTATGGGTATTTCGTTTGTGCATCTACTCGACCATGCCTTTTACACCTTCTCAATACTACACACCATCTTGGCATCTGTTTGGCCACTGGCACCTTTTACATTAGCCCAGTTGAGAGTCTGTACGCAGAAGCTGGCGAACTAGTGCTGTCAATGACTTTCTCCTCAGCAGATATGCATGCCATTTGTGTGCCTTGTGTGGCCATCCATCCTATGCCTACTTCTTTGATGTCTCCTTTGATAGCCACTACGTTGCGTGTCCCTCTTCTCTGCTACCTTCTGGAGTTCGCTTTCAGATCTTGTTCCAGAAGCTTAAATTTATACTACCTGCCACTTTCCCAATGGGTGTGAACCCTTCACCAACTTGGCTTCATGCGACGGCCCATGTTCACCTTGTCCTTCATTCGCTTGCCTCACTCTAATGTCTTCAGTTTCACGACCTTCACACAGAACTTAGTGATAGTACCTTTGTGTAAACTGATGGCTCTCAGACTGACCGTGGTGTCAGGTGTGCCTTCATCATTGGCAGCGACATTTTTTGGTATCGGCTTCAAGAACACTGCTCAGTGTTTACAGCATGGCTCTTCGCCCTGCATCAGGCCACACAGTACATCTGATCACACAGGCTTTAGAGTTGCCTCATGTCCCCGACTCTCTCTGTGTCCTTGAAAGCCTATGTGTGCTGTACACTGTCCATCCCCTTGTCCAACGGGACCAGGAAATCTGTCACTTGCTCACTCTTGATGGAGTCACCGTTATGTTTATGTGGGTTTTTGGTCAGTCTTACAGGAAACGAGGCCGCTGATGCTGCTGCCAAGGCTGCAGTCCTTGTGCCTGAGGCTGCTAGTTCTTACATTCCTTCCAATGATCTCCGCATTGCCACCCATCAGCAGGTGGTGTCACCATGGTATCACTACTGGTGCTCCCTTCATATGAATAAGCTCTGGGTTATTAACCCTCTCCCAGCAGCTTTGACGACCTACTCTCAGCCCACTCGCCGTGAGAAGATCACTTTAGTTAGGTTGCATATCAGGCTCTGTCTTTTTAGCTATCACCCTTTGTTAAGTGGTGCTCCCCCACCTCTTTGTGCTCATTGCCTTCAACCTTTGATGGTCCGCCATTTCCTGATGGAATGCTATTTTATGAACCACTTACGTTCTCATTTGTGTTTGCCGTCTGACTTATCGACCTTTTTAGCAAACGACACGCGGGCTGTCGACCGTGTTCTACTTTTCGTCCATCTTAGCAATATAGCGAAGGACATTTAATCTTTAGTTCCAGATTTCCATTTCTCTATGGCATATTTTATACATCTTTCTTCGTGTCCCCATTTTTATATCTCTTCTCTTCCGTCCATTGGTATTAACATGTAGTCATTTTCAACTCTTCTCTTTGTCTTCATATTGCACAGTTCTGATGTGGGCGCGTATGACCCTAGTTATTTTTGCGCCCTAAAACAAAACAAATGCCTGTCAGTACCTTCCAAAACCTCACTGATTCTCTTCCTGCACATACACGCTGCAAAACATGGTTATACAGGCTTGTGATAGGTGGTCACATTAATGTGACTGGATCATGTAAAAGCTAAACTTATAATAGCTGCAGGCAAGTTATAGAAAATTTGTGTTCCTGGGTAATGGGTACCTTTGTAGATCAAAGTTAATCAGTTTAAAAACAAGACTATTCTTATTTGTATTAAACTTTAAAGGAGTTCTATTATCTGTTGCAAATTTAATTAAGGAATAAATACACTGAAAAGCAGCAGCTAGGAGTCCCATTTCTTTGTACAGGCCTTTGCAGTATGCATTACCCAACCACAATATTACTGCACTTGGCATCCCCTGGCCATGCAGTGACTTTAAAATAAACAAGTATAGTGATGACTAAAAATAATGCATCTTATTGTGAATGATTTCAAGACAGTTTTGCATATACTGTCACATGGTTCATTGTGTCCTCATGAAATATCACAGTAACATGTCACAATAGCCAACCTAAGTGTCCTCACTCGCAGATGCAGTATTGTGGTCACCTATAGTTAAATTAACACCACAAATAATTCGTGTTCATTGTTACTGTTGTTCTTGTTTTTATCTTCTTTAGTCCAAAGACTGGTTTAATGCAGTTCTCCACCTAGTATATCCTGTGCAAGCCTCTTCATTTCTGTTGCTATCTACAACATTTGAATCTTCTTACTGTATCCTTCCCTTGATCTCCCTCTGCAATTTTTACCTCCCACACTTACTTCCATTACCAAACTGATGGTTCCTTGATGCCTCAGGATTTGTCCTCTCAACTGTTCCCTTCTTTTAGTCAAGTTGCGTCATAAATTTATTTTTTCATCACTTATATTCAGTATCTCCTCATTAGTTACTCAATGTACTCACGTAATCTTCAGCTATTTTCTGAACACATTTCAAAAGCTCCCATTCTCTACGAAATGCACATCATACACTTTTCACTTCTATACAAGGTGACACTCCAGACAAATACCTTCACAAAAGACCATATAATACTTACCCTTACATTAGATGTCAACAAATTTCTCATTTTCAGAAATGCTTTTATTGCTATAGCCAGTCTGAATTTTATATCCTCTACTTCAGTTATAATCAGTTATTTTGCTGCACAACTGATCCATTAGTTTTAGTGTCTCATCTTATAATGTAATTCCCTCAGTGTCACCTCATTTAATTCAAATATATTCCACTACCCTTGTTTTACTTTTGTTGTTGATCATCTCATATTCAAAATCCTTTGCTGTTCCTGACAGCATAACAAAGCCATGAGCAAACTGCGAAGTTTTTATTTCTTATTCCTGTACTTTAATTCCCTTCCTTTGTTTCTTTAACTGCTTGCACAATGTACAGATTAAATAACATTGAGAACATGTTACAACCCTGTCTCATTCACTTCTCAACCACTGCACCTGTTTCACATCTTTCAAATCTTATAAGTGCAGTCTGGTTGCCACACAAGTTGTGAAAAACTTTTCACTCTCTATTTTATCTCTGGAATCTTCAGAGTGTGTATTCCAGTCAGCACTGCCAAAAGCTTTCACTACATATACAAGTGCAATAAGTAGATTTCTTTTAACTTACATTCTAAGATAAATCATAGGTTCAGTAAGGTTTCGCGTGTTCCTGCATTTCTTTCCCGATGGCGAATTCTACCAATTTTTTTCATTCTTCTGTACGTAATTTGTGCCAGTATTTTTCAATTATGACTTATTACACTAATGAATCAGTAGTACTCATACGACTTATTTGATGTTGGAGTTATTGCATTCTTCTTGAAATTTGAGGGTATTTAACCTGTCTCACACATCTTGTGCATCTGGTAGAATAATTTTGCTAGCTATCACAAAGATTTCAATAACTCAAAGAGGATGTGATCTACTCCAGGGGCATTATTTCGACTTAGTTCTTTCAATGCTCTCCCATCTCTTCTTTGTTTACTTCCTCTTCCCTTTCTATAATACTGCCTTCAAGTTCCTCTTCCCTTTCTATAACACTGCCTTCAAGTTCTTTCCTTGTATACACTTTCAATGTATTCCCTCAACATTTCAGCTTTCCCTTCTGTGCTCAGTACTTACTGACTTGCTGTCTGAAGTTTTGGGACACATATAATTGTTAGTCTTTCCTACAAAGATTCGTTTGATTTTCATTTGATAGTGTAAGAACATGGCTCTGGCTAAGTGAATTGAAACACGTATCACTGGTGTAGTACCTGCGGATGAGCAGAACTGATTGTCTTTTAAAAACTGAGGGTGAGACTATTTGCCGAACTCTGTTTACCATTTCTTCTGTTTCTGTATGTATGCTTGAATTGATTACAATACTAGTGACATCTTCAAAAACAAGTAACTCTGTTTATTGTGTATTAGACAGAAAATCATTCACATACACAAATCAAAAAAAAGTTTTCCATCACCTTGGTTCCGAGAGTTCCAAAACCTGTACAGAAAATTGGAATAATCAACATGAAGATCATTTCTGCCGTTTTTTTTGCTCATGAAAACCACACACTGCATGTCATACTACCATACAGTGAGACGTTCACAGTGGTGGTCCAGATTGATGAACACAACGGTACCTTCAATACCCAGTAGCAAATCCTCTTGCATTGATGCATTGTATTCGTCATGGCATACTATCCAAAAGTTCATCAAGGCACTACTCCTCAACAGCGATTCAGCATAGATCCCTCAGAGTGGTTGGGGGTTATGTTGTCCATAAACAGCCATCTTCAATCCATCCCAGCCATGTTCTATAGGTTCCATGTCTGGAGAACACATTGGCCACTATAGCCGACCGATGTCATTATCCTGAACGAAGTCATTCACAAGATGTACACGACGGGGGAGGGGGGGGGGCATGAATTGTCAACCATGAAGACAAATGCCTCGCCAATATGCTGGTGATATAACGGTTGGAGGATGGCATTCACGTATCATACAGCTATTACAGCGCCTTCCATGACAACCAGCGGCTTATGTTGGCTCCATATAAGGTCACCCCAAAACAGCAAGGAACCTCCACCTTGCTGCACTCGCTGGACAGTGTGTCTAAGGCATTCAGCCTGACTGGGCTGCCTCCGAACATGTCTCCGATGATTATCTGGTTGAAGGCATATGCGACACTCATCGGTGAAAAGAATGTGATGCCAATCCTGAGCGGTCCATTCGGCATGTTGTTGGATCCATCTGTACCACGCTGCATGGTGTTGTCATTGCAAAGATGGACCTCGCCATGGACATTGGGAATGAAGTTGCACACCATGTACCCTATTGTGCACAGTTTTGAGTTGTAACATGACAGACATCCTGTGGCTGCACAAAAAGTGTTATTCAACATGGAGGCGCTGCTGTCAGGTTTCCTCCGAGCCATAATTCGAAGGTAGCGGTCATCCAGTGCAGTAGTAGCCCTAGGGTGGCCTGAGCGAGGCATGTTTCAACAGTTCCTGTCTCTCTGTATCTCCTCCATGTCCAAACAACATCACCTTGGTTCACTGCAAGGCACCTGGACACTTCCCTTGTTGAGAGCCCTTCCTGGCACAAAGTAACAATGCAGACACAATCGAACCATGGTATTGACCATCTAGGTACGGTTGAACTACAGACAAAATGAGCCATGTACCTTCCTGGTGGAATGACAGGAACTGTTGGACTCCCTCCATCAAAAAGGTGCTGCTCATGCAAGGTTGTTTACATCTTTAGGCAAGTTTAGTGACATATCTGAACAGTTAAACGGACGGTGTCTGTGATACAATATCAATAATCAATGTCTATCTTCAGGAGTTCTGGGAATCGGGGTGATGCAAAACTTTTTTTGGTGTGTGTATATGCCCAACATAGTAGACCTATGAATGAGCCTTGGGGAACCCCATTCGTAATTTCTTTCCAGACTATACTGATTGAATTACTAAGTACAACTTTCTGAATTCTTTTTGTTAGATGAGATTATCCACTGGTTGCCTATGCCATAAATTCCATTAAACGTCAATTTATCTGGGAGAATACTGTGATTCACAGTCAAATGCCTGAGGTGGCTTGCAGAAAATACCAACCGGTGCCATTTTGTTATTTAATGCTTTTACAATATTGATAGTGAACATGCAAATAGCATTCTCAGTAGAGCTAAACTTCTCAAACCCAAACTGTGATTTGCTGAGATGACTCCCGTGGGTGTGGAACAAGTCAGACAGTTGTTGATGTTGTTGTGGTCTTCAGTTCTGAGACTGGTTTGATGCAGCTCTCCATGATACTCTATCCTGTGCAAGCTTCTTCATCTCCCAATACCTAGTGCAACCCACCTTCTTCTGAATCTGCCCACTGTATTCATCTATTTGTCTCCCTCTACGATTTTTACCCTCCACACTGCCCTCCAATACTAAATTGGTGATCCCTTGATGCCTCAACACTTGTCCTACCAACCGATCCCTTCTTCTAGTCAAGTCGTGTCACAAACTTCTCTTCTCCCCAATCCTATTCAATACTTCCTCATTAGTTATGTGATCTACCCATCTAATCTTCAGCATTCTTCTGTAGCACCACATTTCAAAAGCTTCTGTTCTCTTCTTATCGAAACTATTTATCGTCCATGTTTCACTTCCATACATAGCCACTCCATACAAATACTTTCAGAAATGACTTCCTGGCACTTAGATCTATACTCGATGTTAACAAATTTCTCTTCTTCAGAAACACTTTCCTTGCCATTGCCATTCTACATTTTATATCCTCTCTACTTCGACTATCATCAGTTATTTTGCTCCCCAAATACTGAAACTCATGGGAATATTTCTTTTTTGGGCTAAGATCAGTTGTCCAATCATCCAACATTGATTGAAATTAAGCTTAATGAGACGCTCAGAGAGGCAGGTACAAGAGATGTTATCACAAGATTCTCATAACAGTACAGTAAAAAATAATGTTAGTATATTTCATCAGAATATCAGGGGATTAAAATACAAAGTAGATGAGCTTCTTGTTTGTTTATAAGATTTAGAAACTGAGGGTGGAATAGATGTACTATGCCTGTCTGAACATCATATAGTCACAGGCTTTCAGCAGAGGAAAGTAGAGACTCTATGGAGAGAGGAGGAGTTGCCATATATTTTAAAATCTGTCATAGTGTGAAAATTTTGGAAACTAAAAATTTTTGTATAGAGCAACATTTAGAAGCATGTGCATGTGAGCTTAAACTAAATAATGGCACTTTTATAATTGTAGCCATGTACAGGACCCCACTGGGAAATTTTCAACAATTTTCGAAAAACTTAGATTCTTTCTCGTTTATTGTTTGTTGGGGTTTCAATGTAGAAAGAATATAATAGGAAGCTTGACCTCGAAGTATTACTTGGTTCTTCCAATTTGACATCGGTTATTGTTTTTCCCACTTAGGCAGCACACTGATAGATAATTTTTTATAGACTGAGATAAATTTAATCAAATGAAAACTTTTCCTGTTAAGAATAGTCTGTCTAATAATGATGCACAGCTACAGTAATGCAAACAGTCCTCCAAAATAGTGTGTTCCATTAATGCTGTAACAATCGAAAATTTTAGGTGAAGCTTGCAACAGTTAGATGGGGATGAGGTGTACAGGAATCTGATGCTAGTTTAAAACTTAATCTATTTCATGATACCTTTGTGAGTATATTTGAAAACAGTTTCCCTAAGGAAACAGTGAAATACAATTGTAAGAAACCATGTAGAAAGCCATTGCTTACTAAAGGGATAAAATTATTTTGTTTACAGAAAAGGGAAATTTATCTTATAGCTAGGAGGAGTAATGATCCCAAAACAGTGAAACATTATAGAAACTACTGCACTGTATTAAGAAAAATTATTAAAAAGTCCAGAAGTATGTGCAGTACGTCTGAGATTAGCACATCTGATAATAAAATTAAAACAATTTAGAATATTGTTAAAAGGGAAACAGGCCAACTGAGAGAACAGGAAGACTGTATTTCTATCAAATTCAATGAGAATCAAACTGGAAAATCCAGGATGGAATGTAACAATACGAGAGAAGGAAAGTTGCTACTCACCATATAGCTCACCATATAGCTCACCGTATAGTAGCAACTAGTTGAGCTATATGGTGAGTAGCAACCTTCCTTCTCTTGTATTGTTAATTTTCAATGAGAAGTTTGTTAACAAGAAGTCAGAAGTAGAAAACATTTTTAGTAATCATTTTATAAGCGCTGTAGAGAAAATAGTATCCAGCTATTCATTGGGAAATACAAGGCAGTCTATAGAAGAGACAATACCTATGCAATTGGATAAAACTTAATTCAACCCACCTCTCCTACTGAAATTAGGAAAATAATAAATTCACTCAAAAGTAAAAGCTCACATGGAATTGATGGAATTTCCAACATATTTTCCAGATTTACTGAAATACACTACTGTTAAACCATTGCATAAAAAAGGGAATAGGTCTAATGCCAACAACTACTACCCAATCTCACTTCTGACAGCTTTATCCAAAATTCTTGAAAAAGTGATGTATTCAAGAATAGCATCACATGTTTGTAAAAACAGTACAGATAGTCTGCAAAAATCAGCAGATTCCTCTAACGGGGGAGCTATCAAGAATGGTGTCCCACTGGGTTCAGTCTTGGGTTCCTTACTGTTCTTAATATACAGGATGATTACAATTGAAGTTAAACTTTCAAAACACTGTAGAAATAACACCACTTGTCAGAATGACATCAAATTGCAACAGAATATTACCAGAGGAGGAAAACGCATGGCAGAAGAAAAAAATAGTGTGAAAATTGATCAATAGATGGCACTGTATATGTCAGAGTAAGTAAGTGAGAACACCTGTCATGCGCGTGACCCATTGAAGTTGGTATAAACACACTGGTTACACAGCTCTTCCTCCTTTCGTGTCTGTGATATTTGCCATGACTGTCTCAATGCAGGATTGCACTCTGCTTGTAAAGCTATATTATAAGAATGATGACTGTGCACATGTCACTCTGTAGAAGTTCCAGACACTGAAGGGTTTGATAAAAGGCTTTCGTCCGATGACTGCTGTGAGTCTGGAGAAAATTATTTGGAAATTCGAAAAGACAGGTTCTTTTGGTATGCAACGTGGTAGAGGGAGGAAACAAATTGATTCGACGTCAGTGGAAGCAGTGGCCCCAGCATTGCAGGAGGAGGCAAGTGGTGGTGTGCAAACGTGTAGTGCACGGAGAATTGCCCAAACACTGGACACACCCATGAGCATGGTGCGTAAAATACTATGAAACATTCTTCTTTGCTATCCATTCAAAATTACTTACGTACACGCATTGCTTCCTGTCGACATGCCAGTAAGAGAGACCTTTACTTCAGAATTTCTTGCTCACATGGAAGTGGACAATGATTGACCGTGGATGATTTCGTGGACAAACGTAGCCCACTTCCATCTGAAAGGATTTGTCAGTACACAGAATAGTCAAATATGGGCAATGGAAAATCCACACACAAATCAACCAGTACTACTTCATTTTGAAAAGGTCACTGTGTGGTGCTGGCTTATGGCATCATTTATCATAGGGCCATATTTTTTTGAAGAGACAGGTGCTTTTGGTCCTGCTACCTGTACTGTCACTGGTAAGTGCTATGAGTGTCTTTTGTGCAACCATGTCATTCCAGCTTTCCAACAGTGTGGATAGGATCATTTTTATGCAAGATGGCACACGTCTGCACATTGCAAATCCAGTTAAGCAGCTGCTGAAGTGCCATTTCGAAAATGCTGGATTTATCAGGTGCCGTTTCCCTACAACCTGGCTGTCCCAGTCACCTGATCTTAATCCGTGTGACTTCTGGCTGTGGGGCTATCAGAAAGATGTTGTGTTCAGTGTTCTGACTGCAAACTTAGCTGCATTGGAGGCATGCATTGCACAACACATTCTGAATGTGACCCCGGAAACACTTCGATCAGTTGTGGAATATACTGTTTCTCTATTTCAACTGGTTGCAGAAAATGGTGGGCAGCATATCGAACATGTTTTGCGCCTGTCACGCGAAAATTAATAATCCTATTTTATTTTGATTGATGCTTTTAATGTGGTTTTTATCTCAGGACAATAAAAAACTGATGTGATTGATCCTTTTCATGTGGCTTTTGGCCTCAGGACAATTAAAAACCAATGTGTGTGATGCTTTTTATGTGGTTTTTGGCTTCGGAACAAGTAAAAGCCGATATTTCCCATCTGATGTGATACAAACTTGCCGTGGTGGATGGGCTTACGTAACTAAACAGTATCACACCTGTACACCCAAGCACACAGAGTAGTGCAGTTTATTCAATGTCAAACATACACCTTAGGCATTGTTGTATGATTCATTTGCAGTTGACCACTATTACATTACGATTCTTACAGTGCCATCCATTGCTAAATTTTGTAACTATCTATTTTTCTTCTGACATATGTTTTCTCCCTTCTCCGATAATATTCTGTTGCAATTTGATGTCATTCGGACCAGTGATGTTATTTCTACAGCAGTTTGAAATATTAACTTTAATTATAATCATCCTGTTTATTAATAACTTGCCACTCTATATTCATGAAGATGCAAAGGTAGTTCTTTTTGCTGATGATACAAGCATAGTAATCACACCCAACAAACAAGAATCAACTGAGGAAATTGTAAAAAATATCTTTCAGAAAATTATTAAGTGGTTCTCTGCAAATGGACTCTCACTAAATTTTGAGAAAGTTTATAAAATTCTGTACAATAAATGGCATGGCACCATTGATAAATATAGACTATGAACAGAAGTCTGTTGCTAAGGCAGAATATTCAAAATTTCTGGTGTGTGCATTGATGATAAATTGAATTGGAAGAAACACATCGATGATCTGCTGAAACGATTAGGGTTATTGCAAATATTGGTAATAAACATATCAGTAAATTAGCCTACTGTACATATTTTCATTCACTGCTTTGATATGGCATCATATTTTCGGGCAATTTGTCATTAAGAGAGAAAGTATTCATTGTACAAAAACGTGTAATCAGAATAATAACTGAAGCCAACCCAAGATCACCTCGCAGACATTTATTTAAGGAATTCAGGATATTCACAGTACCTTCACAATACATATATTCACTTACAAAATTTGTTATTAATAACCCATCCCAATTCAAAAATAACAGCAAAGTGCATAGCTACAACACTAGAAGAAAATATTATCTTGTCTATCCTGAATTAAATCTCACTTTGGCACATAAAGGGGTGAATTATGCTGCCACAAAAATGTTGGCCATTTGCCAAAGCCAAATAGCATTAAAAGTCTGAAAATAGCCAACCAACATTTAAAGGCAAATTAAAAGAATTTCTTAATGACAACTCCTTCTACTCAATGATATGAAGTAGCAACTATGATGTAAATAAAATAGAAAGAAACTTCCACATGGGAAAAATATATTAAAAACAAAGATTCCAAGACTTACCAAGCGGGAAAGCGCCGGCAGACAGGCACATGAACAAAACACACAAACACACACACAGAATTACTAGCTTTCGCAACCGATGGTTGCTTCTTCAGGAAGGAGATGGAAAGACAAAAGGATGTGGGTTTTAAGGGAGAGGGTAAGGAGTTATTCCAATCCCGGGAGCGGAAAGACTTCCCTTAGGGGAAAAATAGGACATATATATATATAATTCTGTGTGTGTGTTTGTGTGTTTTGTTCTTGTGCCTGTCTGCCGGCGTTTTCCCGTTTGGTAAGTCTTGGAATCTTTGTTTTTAAAAACAAAGATTCCAAGACTTACAAAGCGGGAAAGCGCCGGCAGACAGGCACAATGAACAAAACACACAAACACACACACAGAATTACTAGCTTTCGCAACCGATGGTTGCTTCTTCAGGAAGGAGAGGGAAAGACGAAAGGATGTGGGTTTTAAGGGAGAGGGTAAGGAGTCATTCCAATCCCGGAAGCGGAAAGACTTCCCTTAGGGGGAAAAAAATGACAGGTGTACACTCGCGCGCACACACACACACACACACACACACACACACATACATACACATATATCCATCCGCACATACACATATATAAATGAAATTGAAAGAAACTTCCACATGGGAAAAATATATTAAAAACAAAGATTCCAAGACTTACCAAGCGGGAAAGCGCCGGCAGACAGGCACAATGAACACTTTCCCGCTTGGTAAGTCTTGGAATCTTTGTTTTTAATATATTCATACACATATATATATATATACTTGTTACCAATGTCTCATTTATTTTTAGAGCTACCTGTTCCTCTTCGTTTTTGGCCCAACCTGTCTTTGTCTTCCCTATATCCCACATAGTTTTTATTTTTTGCCTGATGTAATTATCTTTTTCTCATAATAAAGCTGCTTAAATTTCTGGATTACTTACTTCATTGTTCCACACTGTATCTTTATTCCTTGTGTAATCCATGGCTTATTTTTAGACTTCTGTTTCATTTGAGTTACCTTTAGGGGAAAACAGTTTTCAAAAGATGAAAAATTTTTATTAATGAATGCTTTGTATTTTCCATTTGAGTCAGAACTGTAAACTGTGCAGTTCATGTTTTTGAGCAATAGCCTAAAATTCTGTTGACTGATTTATTACTTTCCTGTACTCAGATTTTTTATCCTGACAAGTTTCAACATTTAACACAAGATGCTGTGTGTCATGAACAGTTAGCCCATTTATTATTGATTTTGGAATATGACTTTTTTTTCTTGACATGTCTACAAAGATATTACAATGGCAGTCTCAAAGCATTTACATACACTAGTTGCAAAGTTGGCAGTAGGAATTAAATTGAATGATGGTGTTACTAACACCAATAATTGTTCACTGACAGAACTTTTCAATAAATCTAAATTAAAATCAGCAGCTACCATGATTTTTTATTTTATCCTGTGAGATGGGATAACAGAGCTTCCAGATTTTTTTGTGATGAGGTTAACGTTTTCTGGTCATGCATTCCTTCATCTATCTTGGGTCAACCATCTGCAGCACAGGAAGTTGTGAAGATGAGATAAGAAGATGAATCACACTAGGGCGAGTGGCTATGAAGCAGCTCACCATGATCTGGCAGAGCAGAGCAATAACACATAGCACAAATATCCAGCTAGTTGAAACACTTGTGTTTTCTGTCTTCTTCTATGGTTGTGAAACACGCACACTTAAGGCCACAGACAAACAGCGTATTGATGTGATTAAGCTTTGGTGCTGGCATACGATGCTATGCATAAAATGGACCAAAACAAGAAAAAATGTGTTCACTATTGAACAAATCAATGTCTCCAGGCACTCACCAAAAAAATTCTCCAGTTCTTTGGCCATATTGTGAGAACAGATGGAGAACATCTAGAGAAAATAATCTTGCAAGGGAAGATCGAGGGCATGAGGCCAAGAGGAAGAGCAGCGAGCAGATGGATGGATCAAATCAAGAAGATCTCCAGTCTACCTCTTCAGCAGGCACTAAGAGAAGCTGGCAACCATCAGGGATGGAGACGCTTGGTTCATGGGGTCACAACGCTCAGCAATGAGCACAATTACTTATGATGATGATGATGATGATGATGATGATGAAAGTTTCCTGAAGGCGCTCCGTAACATACCTGCTATTATAAAGGACTTATTATGAAATACTACTTCTGTTGTGCAACCTTCAACTGCTGCTCTGAGCAAAATTTATCAATATCAATATTCTTGAAGTCAAAACAGTTTCTGACAAATGTGGGAAATCCTCCTTTCTCCACATTTTTACTGTTGCTCCATATATTACAGTCGAACCACTATTCTAGAATACATCATTTTTTCAAAAGTTTTGGAAATGATATCAGTAGTGAAACAGGTTGATAGTTACTGACATGTCTCTCATCGCCTTTCTTAAAGAGGGATTTAACAATGGCATATTTCAGTTACTCAGGGAAAAAGTTTTGAGCTATTGATGCATTACATATTTTGGGTAAGACTGGGCTTATTATATGGGAATAAATCTTTAGTACCCTACTGGAAACATCGTCAAAATCAGATGAGCTTTCATTTTTGAGAGACGGTATAATTTTATTAATTTCAGAAAGACAAATTGGTGATACATTCATATGACTGAATGTTATGAGAGTTACATTTTCAACATACTGCTGTCATTTTTCTCTTGAACTCTTTGTCCCTATGCTTTCTACTGTATTTAAGAAAAATTATTAAATATATTTGCTACTGGTGACTCATCATTTATAGTCTTTTCATTCAGTTCAGTAATAATGTTATTTTATTCTGTGGCTGTTTGTCCTGTCTCTCATTTTACTACATCCGATATGGCCTTTAGTCTGTTGTCAGAATTACTAAAGAGAACAGACATTCAATATTTAGCTTACTGGAATATTAAACATTTGTTTTGTCACATGAAATGAAATGTCGGGTAGCTAAGGCCTCCGGTCGGGTAGACCGTTCTCCTGGAGCAGGTCTTTCGATTTGACGCCACTTCGGCGACCTGCGCGTCGATGAGGATGAAATGATGAAGATTAGGACAACCCAGCCGGGAATCGAACCCGGGACCTTAGGATTGACATTCCGTCACGCTGACCACTCAGCTACCGGGGCCGGACGCTTTGTCACATTAAATGGTAAAACACGGTAAGTAAATAGGTAGGGTGAGTCTGTACCGGCCTGGAGGGAGGGAAAAGTCACAAAAAAAACTTAAATTAGGAAAGGCTACGGGCGCGGGAAAGAAATCAGCAAGCCACATACCATTGTTTACTCACGTCAACTGACAATTAATACATCTAGTGTCACATTCTTGCCACAAGTGAGTAGCATCATATTTTGCGCAAGTGAAAAACCATCTCAGCCGCGAGTCTCTTTTTTTTCTGCATAGATACGGATTTCTATTATTACTGATGTGCGGTATATGAATATCTATAAGCGTTTGTTCTAAATAATTCCTTGGTGTTATTCTAAACAGTCTGCCATTTCTTCCGAAAAGATGCTCGCATATTCTGTAATGCAAAGCGTATAATCATTTCTCATAGACAATTTGTGTACAAACACCAAATTTTCTGTGTCTGGTAATAAGACGTCATACATAGTATTTCATGCGAGTCCATTATGATGGACGGTATATAAACATTGCCCTTCTCTGCTGATCAACTTAGGATAAATAACACAAAAGGCCTGGAGACGAAATATTTTCATTATCCGTTGCTGAGACGTACAACAAACCCTATATTGTTCTGATGTGTGCATGTTTTAAATCCAACGCCAGAGCAGAATCACATTTTTCCGTACAGATGTCTCTGTAGACTACGGCCATAGTCAAAGTTAGGTTAGATACACAGTTTCCGATAACTAGAGATAGTCGCTATGTTACCAAAAGTTTGAAAGATGCTAGCTAAATCTATCAGACTTTATTCTGACACGTAGGTTATTGTACATGTGAGCAGCTGACGATGGTATCGGACAGTGACAACTTCATCAGTTCCAACAACCGCGTCTCTGACTGTGTGTGTCTGAGACTACAGCAGGTGCCTCTTGTGACGTCATGTGTACACTCATTGCGTTAGTTGCCGACGGTGATTGAATCAGTAATGTGAAGTAAATTTCGTGTGTTTGTAATTTTATTTTACTTTAAATACAAGATAGTGAGAATGCGCTTTTCGTACTGTGTGTTTGTGAAGTGAAGCTTAAATGTTATCGAAATGTCAAGGAGTTCCAAGACACAACATAAAGTTGACAGCGGTACTGTCGAGGTGAAAAGTAAGGTGAGTAGCCTTTAGGGATGTAATTCATAAACTTTCTCACTTTGTGTCACCATCAGCTTTGAGTTATATCTATTGGTTCATAATTATTTTATGGTACTTTTCTCGAAGGCAGCTCTCTAATGTTCAAGACAGGAATCGAATTTGTCACGCATTTAGTATAACATAACCTGTCATTTTATAATGTTATCATTACGTTGGATAGTCGATGACAGCTATTTGCGTTAGAGACGTCAGGTAAAGCTTGTTTGAATTTAAAAGTGATACAGACGTCTATTTAAGTGCTCATTAAACGCACTGTTAGCAAAATCGGTCGTTTCGTTAAGATTTTTTGTTTAAAATATGGTGAGCTTCGAGTAGTATTTAAATTCTAGAGTAAAACTGTACTCAGCACAAGACCACTGAAGTTTACAAAATAAAACTGTAGTACCACAAATAATTTCCAAGTGGGAGGCAAGGTTTTTCTTTCATGTTATTGCAAATGACTGATGATTATCACAGCCAATTGTATTTTATAAACACGTTATGTCTCGTTTAATTAAACATTTCTTAGTGAAGTAGTGCTGTCTTTTACGTGTCCCTGGATGATATCTTTTGCCTTTTACAGACCTAGTTATGAATTACATCTGTAGGCTCCAGCCTAACAGCCTTCTCTCTATCCATCAAATCAGATTTAGTACATTTCCCTTCAGTCTACACAAAGAAATTTTTCATTAGTTTGTGTTGAATATATTCCTCATTTCAGAAGATAAAAATACCTGGCCAAAGTAACATGATATGAAACACTACCAGCAATGATTTTTATCAAACTATTGTTAGCTTCATGATTGCAACTGTTTATAAATATTCCACCAAAGCCACATACAGGTACTTGTAGTTATTTTACTGTTTATAATGTCGCCAGTCTTCTTTGATTATTTCTGTGGTGACAGAGGTCTCCCAAATGGAATTTATCCTACCAGTTGGATCAAATTCAAAAGTGCTGTCTTATAGAATATTTGATGTCAATAGCTATTGCATTTCCATTTTTGTCTTGGAGATAAGAGTCTGTATTCATCCAAATTACAAATTCTGTTTTTAGATTTATTGTAATGTCGATTTAGAGTAACAAACATAAAAAAATTGGCACAGAAGAGCACTGAATTCACAGAAATGTTTTGTGGCCCATATTGTATTCATTCTCAATACTGTACTCTGCATTCTGTCACACAAGGTGGGTGTACAGATTGTTGAATGCTGTAGTTATTGCAGTATCAGTTGTTCCTTACTGTCTTTGTTTCTTTGATGCATACCTCATAAATGGTTTTTAAACTTTAGCAGCTTGTGACAGTTAAATCTCACTGCTGTGTATGCATTGACTTCTTCCACATCCTTGAATGTTCTCCTATAGTTATGGGATTTACTGAAAACATTAAATGAATTGAGTAGTTGACGTATCTGCATATCAGAGGCAGTTTGTGGTGTTAATGAAGTTTAGACTGATACATTTATATTGAGACTGTTCATAATGATAAGTTGTCAAGCATATCCTTAAAGCAATACCTTAAAGCAATATCACGGGGGGAAAAGCAGAATATCTGCTTTCATTTACTATCCATACTGACATTTCAAGGAAGATAATTAACAGGAAAAAAACACACTGTCTCTTTATTGTGTTATTTTGGTAGCTTACCTTCAGTGAAGCAGTTCACAATATGATGGTTAAATGATTAATATAATATAGGTTCAGCTGTGAGGAGAATTCTATAATTTTCCAGTATTTCTGACAGACTAAGCAATTTTTCAAAATCCTATCATTTGCTTATTAAAACGTCCTAAATGAGTCAGCTTGATCACACTGAAGACCTGCACCTGTGAAACTCCATATACATACAATAAGCAGAACTAGGAGAATCAAGTTTTATTTGAGTTTTCCAGAAATACTCTATCCATAAGAAAAAAGAAAAGAAAAATATGGTGCACAAAAGCAGCTAACCCATTTTTCTAAAGCTTCTTGCACTTATCCTCCATCCCCTCTCCTTCATCCTTCCAGAAATACTATCTACCGGTTTTTAATTCATGGTTGTGTACCTGCAACCCACTTGCTCCCACACACACACACACACACACACACACACACACACACATTAGTGATCTGTCCATTGTGCAGCCTACCATGTTGCCTTACAAAGTAATGGTGTACATTCTTCAAGGATAGTCTTGATCCTAGCTATAAATCACTGGTATTATAAGACAAAAGAGATGACCATCGAGTTTCCTGTTTACTTCTTGTTTCCATGAAATTGGTTACAGGTCACAATTAATCTGACACTTCCTTTGTAACTTATTATGGAAAATTGAGTTGCTATTTGTCTGACTTACTTCCTGGTTCGGGTAGCCCTAAACTGTCTAAATCTAATGCCCAATAGCAACCAAGAAATTGTGTTCTTGCAATCCGATTAATCCATTCGGCAGTATTTATTGACAATCTCTACCAGCTTCACACTAAACCGTGTTGTAGAACATAGTATGTTTACAGGTTGCAACAACTGTTTAGCCTTCGCAGGCAGCTTTGGAAAACCAGAATTGGCACACCTCTAAATAGCAAATCAGCTATTCTGTGATAACTTCCAACATTATTTCCTCATGATGTTTTGTGTATAGCTTGCCAATGATGACTGACTGTATATTCAATAGGTACACTTTCTGCTTGGTCATAATGTATGCTGCATAGGAGAATGGGGGAGGGGGGGGGTAACGTAGTAACAGGTCGGGACATATTGTTCTAAATATTGGAACTTCCCACTATTGTGTTCTAGAGGAGTAGTAAATGAAGTATAAGATACCATTAATTGTGAGAGGAAACTCAGTCCAAGTGCTGTAGTGCAGTGTCTTGAAAGCAATTAAGAGAGCCTGAAAACCACCCACACCCTGTTACAATCAAGTTGCCTGTCTCAGCAACTAAAACTGAGTCTGTATAAATCATTAATAATGTCACTGGTATTATGTTGATCTCACACCTGGAGTACTCAAAAACAAAACATTGCATAGAAAGAAGACTTAAGTCGACATCTAGTGTGAACAGAGAAACAAAATGGCCCAAAACTGCAGTGTACTGGGTCCCAACTAGTAAAAAGTAAACAGTGGAAGATCTTGGTTGAAATGTCAACAAACGATAGATTACTACATACAGTAAAGATGACACATTGAGTTGCAGCCAGGCACAGTGAAAAAGATGTTACTGTCTGCAACTAAAAGTTCCATCTTTACGGTGAGCAGCAGTCTATCATTTTCATAATAAAGTAAATGGTAGGCAAGAAATATTGTAAAGTTTTCTAAGAGAGATGTTGTTTTTATTGGAATAGATGGAGAATTTAGCTGTTTAAGGCTGAATGCTGAGAATACCAAAACTGTTAGCATATATAGATCTCCAGCTGGAGATGTAAATAAATTTTCTGAAATATTTGAGCTATGTATGAAGAATACACTACAAACTAAAACAACAGAAATGGCAAACACTAATGAATGGACATCAGATAAATCAGTCTTGTTTCTGCATTACAACAAAGACTGCACTGTTTTCTGTAACTACGTGGCATGCTTTATATACCCTCCACTGTTAGTACTGCCATCTGCTGTCTTGTGAGTAGTTACTGCATGCTGATGTCGAACATTGGTGGTGGTCTACATTCATGTGACAGCAATGTGTATAAAAAAGCTGTGTCAGGGTTAAGTTCAGAAATATGGACACTGTTGGTTCACAAATTATGTTATTAAATTTTTAAAAAAACTACCTATCAACCTCTCTTTCATTTTTAATACATGTTTGTACTCTGCAGAGTTTTCCCAAATGCACTCAAAGCTGCTAAAATTATAACAACTA
The DNA here is from genome assembly GCF_023897955.1 of Schistocerca gregaria. NCBI lineage: Eukaryota > Metazoa > Arthropoda > Insecta > Orthoptera > Acrididae > Schistocerca > Schistocerca gregaria. The sequence goes on along the minus strand of NC_064925.1, from coordinate 276,020,733 downwards.
GATAAGAATCTGTCCTAGAACTACCGACCTGTTTCTGCTGTCCCTGTTTTCTCTAAAGTATTAAGAGTTTCTAATGTACAACCAGCTAAATTACTATTTCAAAAAGCATGCTCTCTGCTTCAACAAACTGTTTGGAATCCAACGTGGTAAAAATACTACTAATGCTGTCACTGAAGTTGTTGACTATGTGTTAACTGCATTTGGAAATAAGGATCTAATACACGCTGCACTTTGTGATCTCGGCAAAGCCTTTGAGTGTATACCCTTTAACACCCGTGTTGCCAAACTGGAATCCAATGGCATACTCAACCCATCTTTAGCTGTAATGGAGTTCTGTTTAAGCAACAGGAGACAGTTTGCCTCAGTTAAAAACGAGTGCTCTTTGTTGAAAGAAATTTGAACTAGAGTGCTGCAGGATTCAGGCCTTGCTACCATTTCTCTTCATCTTTGTACTTTAGGCTTTCACTCTGACTGAAAATGAACTGGGAGAAACATAGCATGTCTGCAAGAGAATAGCAAATATGTGCCATCTCATGTGGAAACAGATGGAGTTGGAGTTACTAATGAGTGCCTGTCACACACTTTTTATGATATATTGATATGGAAGTATACTTATTGCATCAGTTAAATTCTGAAAATTCAAAACAAAACAAAAAAATCAGAATGTGGGGAAACTGCTGCAATTAGAATTGGCAAGAGAACCATCCCTAAACAGGTAAGGGGAAAATGCCTTGCCCAAAGCCCGACTACCTGGGTTACAGGGGAGGTGACACAACAAACTACTCAACATTTGACTAGTCACCCTTCTGGAGGCAATATGATTCAGAGAAGTAATCACAACCTCGGACTGGACAGATCTGTTGTGATGATGACAGGCTTGGAAACAGTAGCTGAAATTTGGAAAGTGAAAAATTAAGATGATTGTCAGTAGAGAAAGATCTGACACAGGAAATGAAGGACGATTGTAAACTAGATGTTCTTGGACTAAGTGAGGTGAGGGGGAAAGTCTGTGTAATGTGAAGACTGCAAGAGTGGTACACTTTAAGGCATTCTGCAGCTGGAATGGGTAGTGAAGCAGATGAGGGAGGGAATGGGCATAATTACTACTGAGCATGTTGAAATGAAAGTGAGTGAATGGGAACATATCAGTTCAAGGATAATGGTTGTTAATTTGTATATGGAAGTGGAAGTATCCAGCAGTAGAAAATCCAGGATGGAATAATTACAATATTATGAAAAAGATGGATTGCTATTCACTATATAGCGGTGGTGGTGAGCTGCAGACAAGCACAAATACAAGCACAAATATAAGACTAAATCAAACAACTGTAAGACTGCAATGCACCTGAGCTTTCAGTCAAATAGTCTTCTAAAATAGGAATCACATGCACACATTTACTCAGGCACAAAGAGGTGGTGTTGAGTTGCAGACAAGCAAAACTATAAGACTAAATCAAACAACTGTAAGACTGCAGTGCACCTGAGCTTTCAGTCAAATAGTCTTCTAAAATAGGAATCACATGCACACATTTACTCAGGCACAAAGAGGTGGTGTTGAGTTGCAGACAAGCAAAACTATAAGACTAAATCAAACAACTGTAAGACTGCAGTGCACCTGAGCTTTCAGTCAAAAAGCCTTCTAAAATAGGAAACCCATGCACGCATTTACTCACACAACTCACACTCATGAGCACTGTCTCTGGCTACTGAGGCCAGACTGCCAGCAACTGTGCCTGATGGGAGAGAGAATCCACAGCTGGTGGGGCTAAGGAGGAGGCTGGGGCAGGGAGGGCGAGTGGTAGCAGGATATGGCTGGGGGAGATTGTGATGTGCTTGTGGGAGCACGCAAGGGATGTGATGAGGACAAAGTAGGGTTGCTAAGTGCAGTTGGGAGGTTTGAGTGGGTGGTGAGCAGGGGGGGGGGGGGGGGGGAGAAAATGAAGAGGAGGGTAAAAGACTAGTGGGGTGTATCAGTGAATTAGAAGGCTGTGTAGGCTGGAATGAGAGCACAGAGGGGGATAGGCGAGTGCAGGACAGGAACTAGTGAAGGTTGAGGCCAGGGGCTGTTATGGGAAAGTAGGATATATTGCAGAGAGAGTTCCCATCGGCACAATTCAGAAAGGGTTGTATTGGTAGGCAGAATCCTGGTGGCACAGGCTTTAAAGCAGTCACTGAAGTGAACCACACTGTGTCGGGCTGCAGGGTCGGCAACTGGGTGGTCCAGCCATCTTTTGGCCACAGTTTGTTGATGGACATTCACAAGGACAGACAGCTAGTTGGTTGGCATGGCCATGTAGAAAGCAGCACAGTGGTTGCAGCTTCATTTGTGGATCATGTGACTACTTTTACAGGTAGTCCTGAGTTTGATGTGATAGGTGGTGCCTGTGACTGAGTTTGAGCAGGTGTGGTGGTGGTGGTGGTTGGATATATTGGACATGTCTTGCATCCTGGAGGGATATGAGCCATGAGGCAAGGGGTTGGGAGCAGGGGTTGAGTAGGGATGGATGAGGATATTGTGTAGGTTCGGTTGACAGTGGAATACCACTGTGGGAGGAATGGAAATGATATTGGATTCAGGGTACAACAAGTGATAGTCAAAATCCTGGCAGAGAAAGTGATTCAGCTGCTCCAGCCCTGGGTGGTACTGAGCCACAAGAGGAGTACTCCTTTGTGACCAGATGGTGGGACTTTGGGAAGTGGTAGATGACTGAAGAACAAGGTGTGGGAGACTATTTTCTGTACGAGGTTGGGAAAGTAACTTCAGTCCATGTAGGGCTCAGTGAGATCCATGGTGTATTTGGAGAGGGGCTGCTAATCACGGGGAGGCCCCAGTGAAATAAATGAGGTAGAATTTGTTGAGATTCAGGAGGAATATGGATAGGGTGTCTTCACCCTCTGTTCGGATCATGAAAATGTCATCAAAGACTCAGAAACAGGTGAAGGTTTTGGGATTCTGGGTATTTAGGAAGGATTCTCTGTAGGTGGCCTATGAATAGCTTGGAATGAGATGGTGCTATGTGAGTGCCTGTTGCTGTACCACACATTTGTTTGTATGTGATGCCTTTAAAGGTGGAGGAATTATAAGTGAGAGTATAGTGGTCGTGGTGATGAGGGAGGTAGGTGTAGATTTGTAGTCAGTAAGGCCTTGGGAAAAGTCGCATTCAACAGCAACAAGGCCATAGGTGCTAGGGACGATGTATAGAATTAAGTGGCGTTAATTGTCATAAGGAGAGTACTGTGTGGTAAAAGGACAGGAACTATGGAGAGACAGTGGGGGGGAAATGATTGGATTCATATAGGAGGGTAGGTTATGGGTAACACGTTGAGGGTGTTTAGCTTCTCCCAGTGGGAGCACATTATCCAACCACTAAGAGGCATTCTGAGTGGTTGGATTTATGGACTGTAGGAAGCATATAGAAGCTGGAATGCAGAGAGTGGTGGGATGAGGAGAAAGATGGACTCATGGTGGGTGTTATGGGATTCACCTAAGATATGAGGAGAGACTGACGATCCTGCTGGATACCTGGAATGAGGTAGTGGCAGGGTATGTAGGTGGACGAACCTGATAGCTGGCAGAGTGCTTCTGTCAGGTAATCCCTGCAGTTGAAAAACACTGTCGTGAAGCCTTTGTCGGCAGGCTGGATTATAGGCTCAGGATCAGCTTTTTGGGAATATTAAGTCTTTCTGCAGATGTAAGGTTATCTTCCATGTTGAATTTCTGTCAGCATAGACTTTGAAGTTTGTACTTGTATGTTGGTGAGGCTGCTGAGAAGGGTAGAGGAAGAGGATATGGTGAAGGAGCAGGCCACTTTCAGGTCAGGGTGGCAGACAGGATCACACCTACACAATAAGAAACAAATGTGGAGAAGAGCGTAGCCAGGAACTCTGATCTTTACTTCGCATTTCTCCATCTTAAAGCTGCATCTGACTCTGTGCCAAGGAAGTATGCGTAGGCAACACTGGTAGCAAAAGGGTACCAGTGAAGTTGATGAGTGCCATGAAGAGTGCATATGAACAATAAGTGGGATTGGTTCACATTCTTGGTGAAGAATCAGGACAAATCTTCATGGAGAAAGAAATCAAGCGAGGTGATAAACCTCAGCCCATTATGGTTTTACCTCTTTCTAGATGATGTAACAAAAACATGCAAGTTGCAAACCCATAGACCAAAGATTGGAATGAGGAGACGACGACAGTCCATCTGCAAAAATCATTCTGTGCAGTACACACAGTAGTGGCGACTGACACACCAGAAGGACTTCAGCAGGCCGTAATGGAATGGCATGAAGAACTGAAGAGGGAGGAAATGGCAGATAAAAGCAAACTAATGTGGGTTTAGAAACAGAAGAGACAGGAAGAACACCTCAGTATACTCTGTAATGGAAAGCCCATTGGAAAAAAAAGTAGATAATTTTGAAAGTCTTGGCACCAAATTAGGTAGTGAATGAGAGAATAAAACAAGAGGTGCTAATAGAATTAAGGAAGCAGACTCTGCATACTGTGAGCTGAATAACACAATAGTAGGGAATACGACTGGATGGGTAAAAATCTATTCACCAAGTGGTAGCAAGAGGGGAAGAAACACGCACACACTAAAGTAGCTCCCTCTTCCAGCAAAAGGGTAGAAGGAAACGGTAAAGGGAAGAAGGAAAAGGACCTGTGAAAATTAGGAATTGGGGAAAGTTGCCCAGAACCCTTCATCAGGGGAGACTTTCTGGAGGGGGTAAGAAGGAAAGACTGATTGTTGGGCACTGCAGCAGACAAAATTTAAAACATGAGAGCCTGAAGTTAAAAGGTAGGATAATAAACAAGACGGAGATGACTGACAAAACATTGTGCAAAAGTTAATAGGAGTGAAAAGCTAAGTGCATTATACATGGTAGACAGGTGGTGGGTTGGGGTTGGCGGAGATAGATGGGTCAGAAAATAAAATGTATAAAAAACTAAAAGAGAGCAAAGAAAAATATAGTTACTGAAAAGAAATGCTGAGACCAAAGAAATTAACATAAATTTAGGCAAGGTGGGTGGCGACAACCAAGCACACACAATGCCAGTTGTCACCCGCATAGTTTTGATAAACTGGTGTTAGGGAGGAGAATCCAGATGGCACGTGTGTTGAAACAAACAGTGAGACCATGAAAGTCATGTTGCAGATCAGTGGTTCCCTATCTGGGAGTAATTACACCCCCCCCCCCCCCCTCTTCCTGGTGTCAAATGTAATTTTTGAGGGACAGAAAGGAAAGGATTCAATTATGTTTCGGTCACAAAAATAAATTATTTTATAAAGATGATTACTGTGTGGTCAGTGGTGAACAAATTATTGCAAAAATAGATATAATTGAAAATAACTGACTTGAATGCAGTGCTGAAGGAAAATATTGATTCATTAGGTATGCCTTTAACACAACACTTAGCAAGAGAGAGAGAGAGAGAGAGAGAGAGAGAGAGAGAGAGAGAGAGAGAGAGAGAGAGAGAATGTCCTGTTACTGCACACAGAGTTGCATCTGCATATTGTTGGATGTCTCTTGTGTGTGTGCAAAAGATGTAATGCTCACAAATAATAATATAAAATTATTCATATGAAGACAGTTGTCATGATATATGTTATTAAATATATCAAATATTTAATCTCATTAACATTGATTAACAACACTGCATGATAAAATTTTTGTTACCCAGTATTAATTTTATAGCTTAGTAATGTAGATTTAGGTTACGTGTAGTGTTGTTGTCATTGTCTTCAGCCCAAAGACTAGTCTGACACTTAACCTATCTTGTGCGAACTTATTGTAGTAACGTTTAGATCTCCCTCAACAATTCTCCTCTCATAGCAGGCTTTCATGGCCATTTGTTGAAAACTTCCTATTGATTATTGGCGACTCCATGGAGTGCTGTGTGCACAACGACCACATATGTTAAATTAAAAGGAAGGTCACCATTGGCTGTAATATTGACATTTTATTGAAGCAGAATCGATTTTCGATCACATAGTGTTCATCTATAGTGCTGGAAGCTGTGGTGTACAAATTAAACTCAGACACTGGTATCAAGTTATCAATAACCAAAAGTTTTGGTTATTGATAACTTGGTACCAGTGTATGAGTTTAATTTGTACACCACAGCTTCCAGCACTGAAGATGATCACTATGTGATCAAAAATCGATTCTGCTATCAATAAAACATCAATATGACGGCCAAAGCTGACCTTCCTTTGAATTCCTATTGATCTCTGTCTCGGGTTCTTCAGCCGACCCTGGTTTGATGATTTTTCTGATGTTTTGCCAGTACAACTGGCTGAAATACTCAAAGATATACCCTCTATTGCTGGTGGTGGAATGGAGTCGAGCTCATGGCCGCAGGATGTATTTGCATGCTAACGTCTAAGGGCTTCTCCATGGTCATTTCTGGTGCGGTTCTCCTCTTGCTATGTGCAACAGTCCTTCGCTGCAGCATGTGAATCAATGATATGTTCACGTTGTAGCTTTTTTCTTTCTTGGTGAAGCTGTTCACATGTTTGTATATTTCTACAGCTTCTCTGAACAAGCAGCTGACAGCTCTTCTCTACAGCCAGAATTTCCATACTAGTGAATTTTACTATGTGCCCAGCTTCACACAACGCATTCTCTGACACGGCCAATTTCTACACCTGCCCCAAACTGCAATGCCGCTTATGTTCTTTAGTCCTGGTGTTGAGTGATCATTCAGTAATTCCAGTATAAATTTTTCTGCATGTGCATGGTTTGTAGTATATTCCCAACATTGTAAATGGACCCCCTTTACTCCTTTGCTGATCTGAGACACTCATTGATCTCCTTTGTTAGTTTATAAATAGTCTGTATACTGTGTTTGCACGATATACGGACGATTCTTTCCATCACTCTGGGAGTGTATGGCAGAAAGGCCTTTTTTGATGTGTTGCTTTGCCAAGTGTTTGACTCTGTTACACTTCTTTGTATAACTGATGGAGTACCCATTGTTCCTTAGAACACTTTCCAGGTGTTGCGTCTCATATCTGAGGTGCCGCAGCTCACATACTCGTCTTGCTTGTAATGCGAGTGAGACGAATATGTGAGCCGCGGCACTTCAGATGAGAGATGCGACACTTGGAGTGATCAGCCGTATATTGTGGAAACATGGTGTATGGACTATTTATAAACTAACAAAGAAGATCATAAAGTCCCTCAGATCGGAAACAGAGGAAAGGGGTCCACTTGCAATGTCAGGAATAAACTGCATACTATGCGTGTGCAGAGAAGTTTATGTTGGAATGACAGGATGATCAATTAACACCAGGATCACAGAACATAAGTGGCATTGTAGCTTGTGGCAGGTGGAGAAATCCATCATGGCAGTGCACAAGCACTGAGTGAGGCTGATCACATAATAAAATTTGCGAACACGGAAGTTCTCACTGTAGACAAGCTGACACAACCGTTCGTTCAGAGAAACTATAAAAATACAAAGACATGACAATGGCTTCAACTGGAAAGAAGAAAGCGCCAAGGTGAACCAATCCTGGATTCCCGTATTGCATCCCCATTGCAGGTAGCAAGAGGAGAACCGCACTGGAGATGACCATGGAAAAGCTCTTGGATGTTGGTGCGCCAGGTACACGTAATCTGCGGCCACAAGCTCAACTCCAGTCCACTACCAGTAATGGAGTGTGAATCTTTGACAATGCCACCCACTCATGCTGGTGAAATGCCATAAAAATCATCAGACAGACATCGGCAAAAGAACCCGAGACAGAAACCAACATGCAGCTTGTCAGTTCTCCTCTCCTCCCCCTCTCCCACCTCTTATACTTCACTCTTAATACCAAATTCATGATTCCTTGATGCTGCAGAACATATCCTGTCAATTAGTCCTTTCTTTTAGTTAAAGTTGTACCATACTTTCCCCCAATTTTATTCAATGGGTCCTCACTATTATGTAACCTCCAGCATCATCATCCTGTAGAACTATATTTCAAAAGATTCTTATTAGCTTCTTGTCTTAACTGTTTAGTGGTGCACTTTAGACAAATACCAATAGAAAAGATATACTGAAGTATTTCATGTTAACAAATATCTATTTTTCATAAATTCCTATCTTCTTATTAGCAGTCTGGATTTAATAATCTAATTCTCTCAACCTCATGTTATTTACATTTGTTGATGTTCATTGTATAGCATATTTTCAAGATTATATACAATCCATTCAACTGATCTCCCAAGTCCTTCACTATCTCTGACAGAATTACAATGTCATAGGCAAACTGCAATGTTTTAATTTCTTCTCCCTGTGCTTTGATTCCCTTTCCAAATTCCTCCTTGGTTTTCCTCACAGCTTGCTCAATGTAAAGATTGAATAACATCAGGAATAGGCTATATACCCTGTCAAACTCTCTTCTCAGCTACTGGAACTGCTTCTCTTTCATGCCCTTCAACTCTTCTTAATGCAGGCTGGTTTTTGTATAAGTTGTAAATAACCTTTTGATTCTGTATTTATCCCTACTACCTTCAAACTTTCAAAGAGTGAAGTCCCGTCCACACTGTCAAAACCATATCTCTAAATAAGCAAATCCTATAAATGTAGATTAGCCTTTCTTCAACCTCTCTCTTAAGATAAGACGTGTCAGTATTGCCTTGTGTGTTTCTACTTTCCTTCGGAACCCAAACTGGCCTTCCCGTGGGTCGGTTATTACCAGTTTTTTCAAAATAATTTGTCAATATTGTGCAACCATGCCTTATAAAACTAATGGGTCAGTAATATTCTATGGGATTGTAATTATGTTCTTCTAGATGTCTGAGAGTATTTCATTTGTCTTTTATGGGTCTTGCATATGAGATAGAATAGTTTTGTCATGATGGCTTTTCCAAGAACCTCAATAATTCTGAAGGAATGCCATTTGTTCCAGAAGTCTTGTTTCAGCTTGGCCTAACAATCTGTCAGTTTCTTCTCACAGTATCATATCTTAAGCTGCAATTGTAATATAGCCAAAAATCGTAATACAATTTAGGATGTTTTCCATCACTTGCTATGGCACTCTTGCAAAGCTCTCTGTGTGAAAAAAATACAAAGTTGCTGCTTGGTTCAAATTCTCATTTAAACTTTTTGTACCCTTACATCCCGAGTAGGTGAGGCTGTTCTCAGAACAAGGGAATACCTCATCCAAATAGAACCATACACAGCAGTGTAAAGTGAGGGAGAGGGGACATCAATTTGTTCTGACCTTGTTGAGGATAACAGTTGTGTGTGTGTGTGTGTGGGGGGGGGGGGGGGGGGGGGGGAATGTGTAATAGTCTTTTCACTGTGTCAACTGCAGCTCGAAGCGTCTTTACAGGGAGTAGCAATCTATCCTTTCCATAATTGTTGGCATTCCAACCTGGACTTTCTGTTGTTCAATGCTAATTTGTAGCTTTTTGTGGTACAAAAAGCTTGTTTGGTAGTTAGTCCTACTAAGTTTCAAGAAAAGACTGAATTCTTTCACAACTCACTAACTTGCACAGCTTCCCATCCTATTTTATATTCCTGGCCTATTGACTTCGTATGGAAGTTGCTCTTCTGTGCAAGACAGTATAAACTTCCACCCAGTTACCTATTGGCAAGTATCATAATAAACATTTGTATTTACTATGTGAAAAGATTTGAAACAGGATAGATTCTGATGCACACCTTCTTTGCTATGATCATAATAAAATGAAATTAGTGTTCAACACTATGTCTGTGTTGATCAGTCACCCAACTTTTGCTCCTTTGGAGTTAGTTTCAGAGACCCCAAGATTAATCAGATATTATTTTTTCACCACCAGCCTACTCAGGTTCTACATCAGCAAGTTACAGGATGTACGAAAACTTTTGTGAAATATGGTTATTTCACACTTACTGATTATTAAGGAAATATAAGTCCCTCCTAGTTTTGCTTCCTATTTAATTTGCCAATGTTGTCAAATTAGAGGTGGTGATCGTTTCCATCATAGAAAATATTTTTGATTGACAGTTTGATGCTGAGTTCCGCCGTTTCTCAGTTAACCGGGATGAGATGCGTCGGTATGACGACTTTCGGCAGCTAGTGGAACGACTACATCATTTGTCAGACGTCCCATTTCTGCTTTCATACACTGATCCACGTGATGGAGACCTACTTCCCATCAACAATGATGATAATCTGGGACGTGCTTTACTGAATGCACGGCCTCTTCTGCGGCTAATAGTGCAACGAAAAGGTAAGTAAAATAACCTGCTTGATAACTATAAATTAATCACAGATTTCTCCTAAATGCAAAGGATAACATCATTGGGTTTTTTAGGCAAATTAGATTTCACCAGGTTACTCTGACAGATACATGCTAGTTTACACAAGTTATTGCCTCTTTATTCAATAATAATAATAATGAAACTAAAGTACTACATGGTTCTTTGCCACCACTTCACCTATCACCTGTATCCTTACCCAGAATTCTTGTCCTCGTTGTGAAAGCAGTGGTTTGCTCACCCACCACTCTGTCCAAGCCCATCCCTGTACTACCACTGGTCCCAAGCCCCTGTGGATGGGCTAGCTGCAAAATGAGGATCTTACAGCCACAACCATCTCTTATTGCCATCCAAAGCTGTCATTTGGTATAGGTGGGTTCGACCAATCTATGCTAGACTATAAAAAATAAGCATTTAGGTTTCAGGGTTGATGTTTTTTTATAGCATATAGTGTGATTTTCAGATTTGCCAATGCTTTTAAAAGGTGAAAAAAATTGCAAAGTGTTTGCCAGAGAAGACTTCTCTGCTTTACTTATTAAGCAGAAGGTTAATATAGAAATGGATGGAGGTTTCCTGCACATTGATTATTTATATATTTTTTTAAACAGGCATTATAGCTGAGTCAATGTTACTGTAAGATGATTGATCATCTAAAACCTTCAGCAATTCTATTGCAAGTAGTTCATGAGACCTAACAGCCAGTTATACTTTCAGTGATGTGTTAGTGTGATGGAACGAGGTGTCACGTTTGCTAATCTACTGACAGTAAATTTAATCTGCTTATCATATGAATCCTCGTATTTTTCAAATGGATATTTTTCAAATTTTTTTTTTCCCCCACCAATGCTGTGAAATGTGTGAATATAACAGGCATTGGCATAAAAACAAAAATTTTGTTTAATATTTGGGCAACTGAAAATCCGTGGCACTAAAATTTTGTGTAGAAAGGTGCCCAAGTTTCTGTACTGTGCTGGGGAAATGAAAAGTACAGTAGTAAAATTGTCTTCTTTTTTAATATAAAAAAATAAAAATAAATAAAATAAAAGTTGCTAGTACATATATGTAATTCAAAGTAATGTAAATAAGTAAGTAAGTAAGTAGTCTTTTCATACACAAATACCTATAATTTAATTCACAATGACTCTGAGCTTGTTCTACAGTTGTGATTAGTAGACACATCACAGTGTTAATTTTCTAAATTTCTGCAACTATGGCCTGTTCTGGCTATAATATTCATTTGCACTTCACATACGCGAGAGAAGGAAAGTTGGGCATCTTGTGTGAAATCTGCTGTGAATAGTGAGAACTTGTCTGGGGGGGGGGCTTGGATTTCCCACTGGCCTTGCCATGTCATTGAACTTCCTTTACCTTCCATTGTTCTCAGGATTATATGTAATCTTTTCTCAGTGTCGTCGGCAGAAGCGCGTTATTCATCGTTTTGCTATTTGTGAGTGAGTGAGTGGAGTGAGTGTCTTCATAACTTTGTTTTCATGAGAAGTGTTTCTGTTCAGTATACTTAGCATTCATTGGCCGCCTCTTTTCTTTAATCATCTTTGTTCCAACTCACTGGTCTGGGTCATCATTCTTCTGAATGATTTGATGTGGCTCGCCACAAATTCCTCTCCTGTGCCAACCTCTTCATCTCAGAGTAGCACTTGCAACTTGCATCCTCTATTACTTGCTATGTGTATAATGGAGAGATCATCATGACACTTTTTCAATTAAAGACCAAATGACCTGTGGATACACATTACATTTATTGAATGCAGTGGTTTACATTGCCTTCTGCTTCCTCATGCCATTGATCATTGTTGATTCTTTCCATTAAGAGCTGTTTCCCACTCCAAGGGCCCGAGTGTGAACCTCTGTCGACTCCTATGCTCTCTTTGACAAGGCTGTTGGCTGAATGAAGTGACTGGTCTGGGACTGTACTGCTTGACAAAGTCATGTCGATTAAATATCTAGGCATAAAGTGAGAAAGAGAGATGAAGTAGAATGAACACGTAAGGGTGGTAGTAGGAAAAGCAAATGGTTGACTTTAGTTTCTTGGGAGAAGTTTACGAAAGTGTAGGTGACCTAAAAACCAAGACCGCTTACAGAACACTAGCTCGTGCGTCCCATTTTTGAGTACTGCTAAAAGTGTTTGGGATTCCCACCAGTTCGCTTTTAAACGATAACATAAAGCAATTCAGATGGGAGCAGTTAAATTTGTTACTGGTAGGATCGATCACAAACTAGTATTAAGATACATGCTGCCTGAATTCAAATGGCAATCATAGGACGGAAGGCAATGTTCTTTTTGTGGAGCACTATTGAAAAAATTTAGAGAACTGGTGTTTGAAGCTAACTGCAGAACGATTCTTCGTGCCAATAAACCTTTCACACTAGGACCATTAAAATAAGAGAAATTAAGACTCATATAGAGGCACACAGAGACTCGATTTCTCTCTACTCTGTTTGCAAGTGGAATAGGAAAGGAAATGACTAGTAGTGGTACCAGGTACCCTCCACTATGCCCCGTATAGTGGTTTGCGGAGTATGTTTGTACATTTAGATGACATTTGGCAAACAGAATGATGTGTACCAGTGAAATGTTTTCAGCAATATAACTGTGTTCTATTTGGTCACCTGCCACCAAGGTTTTACTGTATTGCATAGTGCCATTGTTAAATGCAAATGGATACAGATATCAAAGCAATATAATGTTATAACAAGCAAAATCAGTCATAGTGATGTTAGCAGTTGATAAGTTAGGTGCCAAAAGTTAATGGTTACATTTAAAAAATCCATTTCTTTAAGGGATGAAAAAAACTGTTGCTCACATTGTAGAGAGACCAGAGGACTATGGGAAACTTTATATGTACACAACTGTGCTTGATGTTGGTTATTGCGAAATCAATCGACAGTGAAATCATGACTGCGGTCAAGCTTCACCATAACATACTAGGCTACCTTTAAGAGAAGGTCTGGACTTTTCATCTAAGAAAGTGTTAGTTGTAGATGAAACAATGCTCAGTCAGTGAAAGTAAAACAGTAGTCAGTCAGTGGAAGTGATGACTCAGGAAGACATGTCTTTTGTAAAAGATAAAAAGGTGAAGCCAAATGAAGTTTTGAAAAGTTTATACTTCTAGTGCAGCAGTAATTTGATAACCAGATAAATTTCACACAAAAAAATGTCACTGTAGGATTCAAGGCGAGTTGCTATGTATAATATTGTTCCATCAGGTTTTAGAACTCTGTAAACTGAATGGGAAGAAAGAACTGGAATTCATTGGACAGTGGACGGAAACACTGATTTTTTTTGTTATGACCTGCTTTTGAATTGGGAGTTATTAGAGTAGCATAAACAAAGCAGAGTTGTGCTTCATTTGTGCACCAATTCTGTGAGCTTATCAGGTGCACAGGTTAAAGTAAAAGAGGGGTCGTTAGTGGAGTGGAGACTTCATATAAAATGTTTTTGTGGTCACTTGTTGGTATATTGCCTCCTGGCTTTCTCGTACAACGTTTGTTTAATGAGTTTTCTGGCATTTCACCAGCACAAGTGGCTGGGAGTGTCAAAGATGCCCCCGCCATTGGAATGGATTCACCTTTAACAAACGTCAGAAAAATCATTGAGCAGCAGCACACAATAGCGTTCATCAAACAAGCCAATAAAGCGCTCAGAAATCATTCAGGTAAAGTTTCTCAGAATAGTACAGGACGATTATATTGAAAAGTCGAACTTACCTTCCGGAAAGTACTAAAACTCGTTCTTATGTCCGCAAATTATTGTTTTCACCTTACAAGCCGTGTTAATTATAGCCAGTCTCTGCCTCCACCTCACTTCGCTTGGACTGTTAAAGTGAATACTGAAAATGGAACTGTACAGGCATCTATTACAAAACTCTGTCCCTTTTCCTCGACTACTAACGGGCCCACCAAAGAGCGACGGATCTGAATTATCTGTCGCCATGTCGTGCAATCTGTCCGGATATTGCACATGTGTGCGATGCGTGGCAATGTGTTTGCAAGTTTGCCTAATTACCAAGCGTGATTGTTTTCTTTGTAGTGTCGTTTCGCCTAGCCCACATTAAGTAGTTTACGTCAGAATTCATAAATATTCAGGGGCCACACGAATCACACTGAGAAGTGAATTCACTGGAATTGCCATTATATTAGGAAATAATACAATAAATTGACTCGCACCATTTGTGCACTGATAGAATATTGTTTATATGTGTATTGTAGAAGTACAAATTCATCGAAAGTTCATGGCAATAGTTACTATACACTGGGCACCTATGGTGATTTTGAGGTATTCACGAAACAACTGCAGTGATTACAGTTTTTAACGTCTAAACAGAGTGACGAACCGTATTCTTATGAGGACTTTTGGTCTAAATGTTTAGTACAAATCAATTATACCGCTATACTCAAATCCCCTTTAATTTCATATAATCTCCCCCTAAATACATTTTATAACAAGGGTTATGGTATCAGTAGTGCTGTTATTGACAACAGTTTTATAGACACATCGAGACCACAAACATATTGTGTAAATGCTTGCTGTTACGCTACAAGATTAGTGAATGAAGAAGGAATTGAGGACTAATAAATGAAAAACTAATTTTATTAGGACACTGGAAAGATGTACACAACCCACTTAGCGCCAGTGAAAAGTGATATATTCCGTAAAGTAACCTATAGTTCCCAAGAAAAGCATTTTTAAAACAAGTTTAACAAATTAAAATTCCCGTTTCCTTTTTTTAACTTACTTGTTGGAAGTATTCGTGTGGATGCAAACCCAACTGCCATTGCTGCTAAACAAATCAGTTCACTTTCCATAGCAGGCTTCCCCACACGGTGGCGTTCGTAATATTGTATTTGTCTAAATTGCTTGGAAAATCACTCGTCTGTGTCGGCGTCGAGGCGAGTGACCAATTGCAACGACATCACTTGTGACGCATCATTGTTTAGCGCCCTATGCAACAGCAACAATTAAGAATAAAGCAACAAACTAATTGTTAAGCAAGATACACACAGCAGGCCATTTATAAAGATATGTATTACCCACAGTCGAAATTTGTATTAAAAGTTCCAGTGAAAGCTGTACAGTACCGGTAGTTAACTGCTGGAGATCCACACTGATTCGACGTACGAATTCGCCATCGTGTAGATAGTGAACAGTTAACAAATTCTTCGGCATTAAAATTTATCTTAAGAATCATAATTATGAGGCTGTTTGTAATTATAACATGTCTGTGAATAATATTCTAGTGAAATTTTTAGAAACTGGAAGACAACTACTATTTTGTGTTCCCTCCAAACTTTTTCTTCAAAAGTTGCTAATATTTATATTATTAATATTCGCGATACTGATTTTGACCCGAACTATGAACTTAATGCCCACATACATTTGTATTTTTTAACAAGTGGCTATACTGTTTTGATAGTGTGAAACGTCTCGGCTAAGACCTTAAATTTTCCCCTTACGCAATTGGTTCATAGTGCAAAGTGATCCACGTTAGTACGTTACTTGATAGTTCGTCAAGAATCCCTGCCTTATTTTTGATACAATACCTTAGAGTGAATCACTCGGAAGACACTCTTGGATGTCACTGTACACTGAGGTGACAAGTCATGGGATGCCTCCTAATATGGTGTCGGACAGCCTTTTGCCCGTCTTAGCGCAGCAACTCGACGTGTAATGGGCTCGACAAGTCGTTGGAAATCCCCTGCAGAAATATCGAGCCATGGCGCCTCTTTAGCTGTCTATAATTGTGAAAGTGTAGCAGATGCAGGATTTTGTGCACGTACTCACCTCTCGATTATGTACCATCAATATGTTCGATGGGATTCATGTCGGGCGATATGGATGGACAAAGCATTTGCTGGAATTGTGAATAATGTTTTTTTTTTTAACCAGTTACGAACAGTTGTGGACCGATGACATGGTGTATTATCATCCATGAAATTCTATCATTCGCTCAAACATCCAGAGGACCCAGTCCATTCCCCGTAAACACGGCCTACACCATTATGGAGCCACCACCAGTTTGTGCAGTGCCTTATTGACGACTTGAGTCCGTGGCTTCATGCGGCCTGCGCCACATTCGAATCCTACCATCAGCTCTTACCAGCTGAAATCGAGACTCATCTGACCTGGCCACGGTTTCCAGACGTCTAGGGCCCAACCGATGTGGTCACGAACCCAGCAGAGGCGCCGCAGGCGACGTCTGCTGTTAGCATAGGTACTCGCGTCGGTCGTCGCCCGCCATAACCCATTTATGCCAAATTTCGCCCCACTGTCCTAACGGATACGTTCTTCACACGTCCCACATTGATTTCTGTAGTTATTTCACTAAGTTTTCTTTGTCTGTTAACACTGACAACTATACGTAAACGCCACTGCTCTCGGTCATGAAGTGAAGGTCGTCGACAGTGTGTTGATGGTGAGAAGTACTGCCTAAAATTTGGTGTTCTCGGCACAGTGTTGACACTGTGCATCTCGGAAAATTGAATTCCCTAATGATTTCTAAAACTGAATGCCCCATGCGCGTAGCTCCTACTACCATTCCACGTTCAGAGTCTGTCAATTCATGTCGTGCGCCCATAATCACGCCGAAAACTTTTTCATATCAATCGCCTGAGTATGAATGACAGCTCCGCCAATGTACTGCCATTTTACACTTTGTGTACGCCCATCTCCACCTGTATATGTGCATATCGGTGTCACTTGACTTCTGCCACCTCAGTGTACCTTCGGAGATGTACACACCATCGGCGAGTATGTAAATGATTAGAGCTCATTTCCCCGTAACAGATATAGCTGCAGCCAGATTACAGTAGTGTTGCTAGTGGTTAATTTGGTACCAGGGCTGGCAGCGTATATGAGGGTCGCGAACAGCATAAGATGTTTAGTATCACTGTGAGTAACACGGAGATGCCATGTACTCCTGTGAGACAGTGGTATCAGTACTTGACAGGGTTTGAAAGTGGCCTCATTTTGGGTTACCATATGACAGGCTGATCGAATCGTTGCAGTATCCAGATTTTGTGGGGCATTCAGACGTGATAGTGGCCCAGTATTGATCTGCATGGGAACGTAAGAGCAGGCATACTTGTCATCTAGAATCTCCCTAGAGTGCACCAGGCACATCGTAACCCCTTCAGATACACTCCTGCCATCCGAGAACAAGCAATGGACCGCCTGCACCATTATTCGGAGACTAAAGTGCGCGTCATTTACGACGACGGCTGAGTTTAGGTTCATTGTGCGCATCTGACGTCACAAAACACAGTTAACCAATGAAAAGAGAACGACGTTGCCAGAGCTCTACTGCAGTGCAGAGCACCGACGAGTTTCTTCAGTTTTAGAAGCGTTCGGTCATAAATAAAGTAATTGAAAAAAGTAATGTCTTGATAGCAAACTTTCTTTTATAGAAAGTTTGGAAAGAGCATTCTTTATACCAATTCCTTCATATTCTATTAATTAATTAAACCAAACAAGCAATAAGCTGTATTTTGCGTGCTAGTTTATAGTCCTTCGGAAGGTCCATTGAATGACAAGTTGCGTTAGTGTAATGGTTGAACTGTTTGGTTGCTAAATGAAAGGTTCTGAGTTCAAAACTTCTTCGGTGCTTCATATTTTCTTTATTTTAAAACAATATTGAAGTGTTTTACTTCATGAATTTTATTCGTTTGAATGTAATTTTTTGACATTTCTAGTGGCAACTAAAATCGACCATACGGAAAGTATACGCTATCGACTTTTACCTGTGCAAACTCTTCAAAATTTCGTGCAATGGTTTACTACATCTAATGCCGCACAATAACTGTGTTGAATATGAAACAAAATTAAGTCATTTATGGAGGGAAGGTATCAGTCAAGATTACGTGTAAAAATCAATTTATTGGGCCAAATAGTTTTTGTGAAATCGAATGATAAAGTGTGTCAAAGCACTCGAAACACCATGTGTCTGCACAGGCGAGCAGTGCAATGATGACTAAATCGCGCACAGCGCGGGATGTGAGGAGCACGTCACTGTAGCAGCGAAATGGTTAATGCGGCCGTGCTGGCTTTACTTCATAAACTGCGCGCTCCCCCCCTAAACGTAAGCTTGCGAACTATACTATGGCGCTGCTTCTTTGGTGCCTACAATTGGCAATGAAGCAATCTCCCACGTCTGGGAGGGCATGCGCGAACCGCCAAGATAAAAGAATTGAACTATAGTAGAGTGCTGATGAATGTCGTCGCGTTGTGTTCAGTGATGAATCGCATTTCTGCACTACTCCGAATGACCATCGCTGGCTGGTATGGCAGTGACCTTGGTACTGGTCTTAGTCTTCCAATGTTTCAGAGAGCCACAGGGGCGTTACTCGTGTCATGGTGTGACCAGCGGGCGTGACTATAGTTCACGGCTGCCGACTGGCAGTGATTGAGAGATCTCTTGACAACAGTCTGTCAAGGACATACTGCCTAATGTGTTACTTCCCATATGACAATATCGTGGTGCCATTTTTCAGCTCGTTCACACATGGTAAGTGTCTCAATAAATTGTGTGGTGTCACCGCCAGACACCACACTTGCTAGGTGGTAGCCTTTAAATCGGCCGCGCTCCGTAGTATACGTCGGACCCGCGTGTCGCCACTATCAGTGATTGCAGACCGAGCGTCGCCACACGGCAGGTCTAGAGAGACTTCCAAGCACTCGCCCGAGTTTTATAGACGACTTTGCTAGCGAGGGTTCACTGACTTCTGCGCTCTCATTTGCCGAGACGATAGTTAGCATAGCCTTCAGCTACGTTATTTGCTACGACCTAGCAAGGCGCCATTATCAGTTACGATTGATACTGTGAATCATGTAATGTCAAGAGCGACGTTCGTCATTAATGGATTAAAGTTAAGTATTCCACTAGCTACGTCCGTTTTTCTCAATTTTCATTTCCTTGTCATGTTCCAGACCTCACGCCAGCGTGCGTGAGCTGAGACGCGTGCATTTCGGCCTCCTTTTGTAATACGGTGTTGGCTCTCCTGCCAACCACAACAAGTTGTCTGCTTGATTTTGGGACACTCTGGTGGTAAGCAAGCTACCCAGGCCGGTCCGCAATAGAACATGGGCGGGAGCAGCTCGGTCATTAAATCCCCCCCATTGCCAGTATCCAGCATATCAGGGCCCAGTTGCACCAGTTGTGAGAGCTTCCAAGGGAGAGGATAAACGGCTTTGGCACCCTTCCCAACCGAAGCAGTGCGTGCATCCAGGCCACAGTGGATGCAACGTCATACTGATAAGTGGGCTCATACTGCCAAGTTCTTTATAAATTTGGCTCGATATTATAATCTGTCATATAACATCACACACCCTCAACCCGTAAGGTTCCATTACGTTTCCTCCTCCCCTTCTGGGCGCGTCACTTTTTGTGTCAGGCAGTGGATATTCTTGAATAATTACGCGAACGGTACACAGGTTGTCACCGAAAGCTGATAACTCCCTTTTAACTGCTAAACCAACCACACGCCTATTTGAACGCCCTTGTGTGTGCTATCAACGTTCGCGTATTAGTCGACAAAATACGGGACAATATGTAGACAGCAAATACAGAGATGACAATCTATTTCACGTCCATGACTTAGACTGTCGTTTACTAATAGGTATTCACCGGTAACCTGCAGTTTGCTATGTGGTAATTCATGTTCATTTAGGCCTAGTTGCTGTGAGGGACATTCCATGCACATTTTCTTGATTGGTTTTAGATAGGGCTGCTGGGAGTGGAGGAAGCATGTCCAGCTTTACACATTGACTGCTTCTTTCTCTTTAGCGTGCCTGGTAGCAGATTCTGGCCAGTGGATTCACTGTCCCATTTTGTTCGCTCGTGGGCCTTGTGTGGATGAAGGTCATTTAGCAGCGTGTCAGCCCGTCACTGTCCTGTTCGTCACATGTCTCTCCCATGACAGCCACTGTGTATGATAACCTTGAAGTAGTATCGCCCTCTGCGAGCAGCACATATCCTAACCATCACCGGCGGCTATCTGGCATTTTCTTCGTTTACTGATAGTGTCACTCAAACGTGTATCAGTCGAATGATGTCACCTGTCCATCTAAGCATCTTAGCATCCGTGGCCCCTAGTTGACTCGTTTGTGGCTGGCCAACAATCAGTGTGGTAGTTTCTGGGTTCAGATAATTCATAAAACCAACTATCGTAGGTGACTCCTGTTGTCATTCGCCACTTCATCCAAGGTGCCTGTGCCCTTGCTTTGACTTCGTCTGTAAGCTGGCCATCGCTAGAGATTGTAGAAGCGATATACTTGAATTTTGATGCTCTCGGTAGATTTTCTCCGTCAATGTTGATGACCCCAGCGTCTCGTGGATCTGATGTCATGTACTCAGTTTCTTTTCGTCGAGTCGCTGGCCATATCGCGCATTTCAGTCTTTCCACTCTTGTGTTTGACGCTGGAGATCAAACTTATTCTCCGCAGTCAACATCACCAGCATCGAGAAGTGTCCGTGGTAGCGGCATGTGCAGCTCTGGTGTGACAGCGTCCATCCAAAGACGGAACAGCAGTGGTGACGAGGCCGAGCTTTGGTGGATTCCTACTTTGACGTGAAAGCCTTTGGATGCTCCTGCAGCCCCTTGGACATGGCTTGTCTTGTTCAACATACAGAAGCCGTATCCAGTTAACATGGTACTCTGGACTGCCAAATTCTCGAAGCGCTGACCAGGTTAGGTCGTACGGTACCCGGTCGAAAGCCTTTTCGCGGTTTGGGAATGTAAGGTGCAGTGTCTTGCCCCTTTCGCAGTATTTTTCAACTAGCAGCCATGGAGCATAAATTGCGTCAGTTGTGCCACAATTTTTCACAAATATGGTTTGGTTCCTGGTGATTTCACCTATCTCGCGTTCAAAGGTGTCCATCGCTTTTCTCAGTAAACTGATCGAGCGGCAGTTACAACACTCAGCAGGCCTTCCTTCCTGTTTGAAGATTGGTACAGTGGTGTTCCGCTGCCAATCTGTTAGTACTCTGTCTTCACTGGCACATTGACTGCTGCCTGTGTTATATTTGTAAACTGGAAATTACGTCTTTTATGAAGTATTAGAATTTCTCGAATCATACGTAAGGATCAACACCCACTACGTGTTACAGACTTCTTCACGCAGCAGGACACGGTGTCTTACTAAGTGGGTATTTTCAACCTTGTGTATCTGTGCGAAGATTTCCTCAATGCCCATGGTGATTTTACGTCATTGGCACACCGATTCAGGATTGTACAGCCTTCGCACGGAAATTTCATGATCGCTCACTTATAACTGGTTTCTGTGCGTGTTGTATTTAAGCTTTCATTTCGTTTATTTTACCCCTGCTACATTGGAATTTCAAAGCGTTTGTCTCCAGCCAACATTATTAAAAGCCTTTTCTAAATCTACAAAGGCTGTAGACATAGGTGTGCCTTTCTTCAGCCTACTTCTAAGATAAGTCGTAGGGCCAGCCTTGCCTCACATCTTCCTATCTTTCACCGGAACCCAAACCGAGCGAGGTGGCAAAGTGGCTAGCACAATGGGCTCGCATTCGCGAGGATGTCGGTTCACATCCACGTCCGGTTATCCAGATGTTGGTTTTCCGTGATATCCCACAATCGCTCTAGGCAAATATCGGGACGTTTCCTATGAGAAAGGGCACGACAGATTTTCTTCCCTCTCCTTTTGTAACCCGAGTTTCTGCTCCGTCTATAACGATCTCGCCGTCAAAGGGACGTTAAATTTTAATCTTCTTTCCTTCTTCCTACAGGACCCAAACTGTCTTCCCCGATGCCGACTTCTATCGGTTTCTTCATTTGTGTAAGTAATTCGTTTAAGTGTTTTGCAACTAGGACTTACACGATAATCCTAGAACGCATTCGTGATTTAGAAATCGATAAAAGCTTCACTAACAGTTATACACGGTCCAGTCACATTTATGTGACCATCGTGTATGTTCGACGTCAACTTGCAATGACCACTTACAAAAGGCAGGTGACAGCATTAGCAGTGGAGGGTGAATAAAGCGGACAACACTGCAGTTGTAAACGGAATCGATGCGATTTATCTGACGTCCAAAAGGGCGTGATCTTTGGCTTTCGGCTCAAGGATGGAAGCATTCCTGAAATAGCTAAGTTGTAAATTGTTCGCGTCTCCCCGTGATTAAAGTATCCAGTGCACGGCAAAATGGCGTTATTCAAAACCGGCGCCAAGACAGGTGTGGTGACGGCTGTGGAGATGTATATGGGCGAACAGACGTGCAATTCTTGAGTAACTGCTCGCCGAGATGAAGCAAGGGGCTACCAACAATGTCTCCTCAACGACCTTTCAACAAACGTTGCTGCGTATGGGCCTCCACAGCATGTGCGTGGTTCATGCACCCATGCTAACGACTGTTCGGTGGTGCGGAAGACAGGAATTTGCACGCCAGTACCGCAAATGGACGTCTACTGATTAGCGACAGGTGGCATTTTCAGACTGTCCACGTTTTATGCTTCATCGGGCAGATGATGCTCGTTCGCGTACACTGCGTGAAACGTCTGTAAACAAACACCCTGCAACCAGTAGGCAGCGTTATGGTCTGGGAAATGTTTTCGTCGCAATCCCTGGGTGATCTCGTCATTCTGGAAGCCACAGTGGTTCAACACAAGTATGCATCTATCCACCCCTACATACAGTTTGCTTTAGCTCAGCACGACAGCATCTACCAGCAAAACAAAAGTTTACCGTACTTCACTGGCCACAAAACTCCCTGGATTTAAACACAACCTCGATCGGGCACTTCCCGTCAGGGATCCTCAAACTAAAAAACTAGCCAACCCACTAGAGCCGGCTTGGCTCCACATCCCTGACGGTCCTTCCAGGACCTCATTGACGCTCATCGTATCTGCCCTTATTGTAAAAAGTGGTTATTCAGGCTTTCGACGGGTGGTCACATAAATGCGTCTTGAGAGTTTGTATTCACAAAAAAGCCACTTCGAAGAAGAGAACATGAGCTTTTGAAATGCCGTACTATAGAAGAACATTGGAGATAAGACGGATAGGTAGAGTTATAGATTAACAGATACTGAATCGACTCGGGGAAAAATAAATTAATGGCATAAATGGACTAAAAGAAGGGCTCGATTAGTAGGACACATCCTAAGGCATGGAGGAATAGTCAGTTTGATAATGGTGGAAAGTATGGTTGGGGGCCGTAAAAGTTGTACACAGTAAGCAGGTTCAAGAGGATTTAGTTTGCAGTAATTATTATATTCAGAAATGTTTGCATAGGATCGACAAGCGTGGAGGGCTGCATCAAATCAGTCTCCGACGAAAGACCACGGCGAGAAGAAGCCAGATCGAGGTCGGGACAGATCATCTTCAGCGGCGAAAAGAAAAATAAAATAAAAACTCACCCGTCAGATCCTGAAACACGCGCGATGCTGTCCGGCTGCCGCGTCAGCTTTGCCTAATCGGTGCTGTATGGAGGGCTAGTAGTCAACTTAAAACCATCCCAGCCGTTACGAGTTTACTTCTCATTCAAGTAGCTCCTCAGTTACCTTCACGTTGTTGAGTGCACGCCGATCCACTCCTTTCAGCGATGAAAAATGAAAATGAAATGATCGTATGGCATTGTTGGCCGGGAGGCCCCATTCGGGAGAGTTCGGCTGCCGTATTGCAAGTCCTTTTTTGGTGACGCCACGTCAGCGACCTGCGAGTCAGTGACGATGAAAATGATGATGGATACACAAAACCCAGTCCCCTGCTGGGAATCGAATCCGGCCCCCTTTGTGATAGGCGGTAACGGTACCGCTACGCTACGGAGGCGGACAAGAATAAATCTCCGTAACTATGGGGAGTCGAACCTAGGTCCTCTGCATGGCAGTCAGACACGCAGAATGCTCAGCTACGAGGGCGGCCAACAACACTACTGTTGTTGTTGGGGTCTTCAGTCCTGAGACTGGTTTGATGCAGCTCTCCATGCTACTCTATCCTGTGCAAGCTTCATCATCTCCCAGTACCTAGTGCAACCTACATCCTTCTGAATCTGCTTAGTGTATTCATTTCTTGGTCTCCCTCTACGATTTTTACCCTCCACACTGCCCTCCAATACTCAATTGGAGATCCCTTGATGCCTCAGAACATGTCCTACCAACCGCTCCCTTCTTCTGGTCAAGTTGTGCCACAAACTTCTCTTCTCCCCAATCCTATTCAATACTTCCTCATTAGTTATGTGATCTACCCATCTAATCTTCAGCATTCTTCTGTAGCACCACATTTCGAAAGGTTCTATTCTCTTCGTGTCCAAACTATTTATCGTCCATGTTTCACTTCCGTACATGGCTCCACTCCATACAAATACTTTCAGAAATGACTTCCTGACACTTAAATCTATACTCGATGTTAACAAATTTCTCTTCTTCAGAAACTCTTTCCTTGCCATTGCCAGTCTACATTTTATATCCTCTCTACTTCGACCATCATCAGTTATTTTGCTCCCCAAATAGCAAAACTCCTTTACTACTTTAAGTGTCTCATTTCCTAATCTAATTCCCTCAGCAGCACTCGACTTAATTCGACTACATTCCATTATCCTCGTTTTGCTTTCGTTGATGTTCATCTTATATCCTCCTTTCAAGACACTATCCATTCCATTCAACTGCCCTTCCAAGTCCTTTGCTGTCTCTGACAGAATTACAATGTCATCGGCGAACCTCAAAGTTTTTATTTCTTCTCCATGAATTTTAATACCTACTCCAAATGGCTAGTATACGAGCAAGGGAGGAAATGTGCGTTTTATTAGGTGTAGAAAAAAGGAACAGTGTTGGTATATTGTTAAAAGTAGCATAAAGCAGCTTTCGTGTACCAGCAATTTGCTCTCCAATCCATCGACTTGTCCAGAACGTTCATCGACGTTCCTTCCGGATATCTTAGACTATCACAAACAGAGCCGAACTGTAGCTGTTTTATGAGCTACCTCTTCCATAAATGAAGTGTGTGCTAGTGTTAGTTGACAGCTGCCGCTGCAGAGTGCCGCGGTCACGAGCGACAATGAGGAGTACGTTCTGTGTGATGTACCAGCTCGTTTAAGAGCGTCCAGAAGCGCGTTGGAAACTACTTCGTGGTGTGTTTCGCGCTCACGGCTTAAAGCCATCCTCACACGGGACGTGTTCAAAAAATCGGTTCAAATGACTCTGAGCACTATGACTTAACTCCTGAGATCATCAGTCCCCTAGAACTACTTAAACCTAACTAACTTAAGAACATCACACACATCCATGCCCGAGGCAGGATTCGAACCTGCGACCGTAGTGGTCACGCGGTTCCAGACTGTAGCGCCTAGAACCGTTCGCCCACTTCGGCCGGCACGGGACGTGTTCCTCAGCGAGAAGCACGCCAGACGATCGCGAAGAAGACTCTGGACTCGTCGCTGGCTTGAACGACGATTTACTGGCAGAGGAACACTACATACGCTGCATAATGATCTGACAATAAGTACTAGTAAAGTTTATTCGTTAACTCGGATGATGTCATCACATTTTCGATTTACATTGAATTTAGTTAAAATATAGTGTCAAATGTCAATTTTTGCGTGCGTTATACCCATATTCTCGACGTCGTACTGACTGCCATCTCTGTGAAGTAACGTACTTAATCACAGTGATTTCAAGATAAGGATCCGTTTTGTAATTTCGTTCGAATGGAGTACGACATTTACCGACAAGACACAAACGTGAGGCAGTCTATAAAACCAAGAGATATGAACATATTTAGTGCGCAAAGTTTCATAATAGTAAAAGCTTACACTGTGAAACTTGTGGTTACTTTCAGGCGTAGACTGGCCACTGGGGAAACACACCAATCGTTTGCCTGTGCAACTAGAATAGCAACAAATGCATCATTTATTTTAATAACATCAATATTGCGGAACATATTTCTATTAAATTAATAAGGAAGTCCAGAATATTTTAGAAAACATAAGGTGAATAAAAAAAGAATCTTGCTGGTAGGCTGAGGCAAACCTGCCACTCTTCTTTTCTCAGTTCACGACGCTGTCTATTACACGACAGTTTGAACAATGCAGTAGTATTTCATGACAATTGTTAGAAATTTCTAAAGGTGGTAACCACAGACGTTTTTGAAATTTGACAATGAAAGGAGTAAAAACAAAAGAATTCAATTGTGTTATGGTTACGAAACTAAATTATTTTTAAAGATCATTATTATTATCACTATTTCGTAAGACTGGTTACAAGTCCTTATCTTTTTTTCAAGCTCGAGCATTAACCCGCGACACAATTTAGTTAATGTGAAAGCAAATGAAATGAATCTACTCACATAATCCACTTCTCACACACAAAATTTGTGCCACACATCTACGGCAGTAATGTTGAGACGTGCACATAACACAAGCTTTAATATCTCATCACAGTGCCTTCTCTGAGTTGTAGGGTGTTCCCGCAATGAGCCACAAATGATTCATTATTCATTTGGTTACAAAAAAAAACGTCTAATTGACCGCACGACACGAAAGTAACTACGTTGCTGCAAGACCTTCCCAGTGTAAAAATTATTCCAGTTCCTACCTGTTTGGAAGTAATGAGTCCAGCGATGAAGTGATTTACGAACAGTAAGTATAGCGCACGTATTTGAGTTTGGTTGCTTTCAAATGGGGGTGTAGAGTGTGGGCGAAGAAAGAATCGCCAGGGAGAGGAGTGGTGCAGAGGAAGCATATTTCATAACACGTTCCCATCCTGAATGTCGATAGTTAGCTTTCTTTCCTGAAAAAGTGTTTCAGCATTCTATAAAAAATATTTTTAGAAACAAGCAGCATCATTAGTTCATGATATACTAAAACACCTATAGTCGTTGATGACAGTGGTGGGTGGGGGTGGGGAGTTAGGTAATATCTGATTGGACTCCGGGGTAATGGCCTCAAAAAGATTGGGAAACACTGCCTTAGGGCGTGGTTCATTCCAGCGGATAATCTGATATTCGCTAACTAACAGGGCATATGGGACAATTGCACCATTTCAGTCGTGCGCATTTCACTTCGGGCGTTTACGTGAGTCATAACTTGGCTTGCAGTCGCGATGGCACACAGCGCGAAGTGGAGGCGAGCGCTTTTGCTCAAGGCCGGGAGTTTGGCGTTCCGGCCGCGGGTCGCGGTGCGGTGCGGTGCGGTGCGGTGCGGTGCGGCGCGGCGCGGCACGGCTGTCCACTATCGGGGCTGGCTGATGCGACGCGGCGCCCACTCCCAAGGCCGCCTTCCTAGTTGACGGACGCCAACGCCATTCCGGCCCCACCGCCCATTTTAAACAGCGCGCCGCAGCTGCGTCCAGGCGTTACGCCCATCTGTTCGTGGGCGTCCGCTAGACCAAACACACAGTATCTAAAAGGAGACGACCGAGATAGCCGGCCGCCTTCTCAAAGGACGAGCAGATACTGAACATCCTGACTTACAGCGTTTAGAAGCCGTCGCCAGATCTACACCTGTACCCCGAACGCGTGGCAGGATTTACGCAGAGGCCAGATAGGCCCGGACCTAGCGGCCGAGAGGAAAGGTGTCGTCGAAAGACCTCGATCGGCGCTTTTTGTTTCCGTATAATGGCTCACGCGATGAATGTCATGAGGAAGCTAAGTGGTTCATTGGGCTGTCTGCTAAGCGGAAAGGAATTAAAAATTAACTTCGGACTCCTATACAGGACACTCTGAGCACATCATCTATATTTGAAACTGAAATTGTGAACAAATTTGTTCTGATAGTTGATGACTTTGTCGAAAAGGTCTTGACGAAAAGCTGCCTGTGTAACAGAGTCGGCGAAATGTTAACTTTCTAGGTTAATGTACATGTTCTTGGTTTCACATTAAAATATATTTTTTTCTTTATGTAATAAACAGTATCGGTCTGATTTTATACGTTGTTACTAAGGCGACAGTGGCTGTTGCGTTTCCCACTCCAAAAGTGACGCCACGTTAGGTCTAGCTCATTCCCCCTCTCCCTCCGATATAGTTTTAGTTTTCGCAGCATAAAGATAACATTAAGCAAAAAAGTTTAAGTACACAGTCCATCGTATGTTCCTTTCAAGCAGTTCCATTATTAATTTTCTTTGTAGTGTAGTTTGTTGCTTTAATAGGACAACAAAGCAATGTACGAAAACTGAAAACGTCGGAAGTCGAAAACAAACGAGGTTTTGGGGGGGGGGGGGGCGGGGTTGGAAGGTATCTGACCTACGGAGCATCATCTGAAAAATCGGCCCTGTCAGTGGGCCACACTACGGTGATTGACGGAAGGTACTTCGGGTTCTAGAGGCAGCCGTACCCTATGGTGCAACGGTTGCACCGCATACTGGTGTCAAAATCTGAACGCAATATGTACTACTAAGTACTATCATGTACTCAGAACTACTATATTACTAGAGCCCCTCGCCGCGTTTATCTGACTGTATGTTGTGGCGACTCTCAGGAACTACTGCAGAAATTTAGATGCGGTTTTCACTGATAGTAAAACTGATTCACGAGGACGGTTTGTGTTCATCACTACATGTTATAATCAAGCCAGCCGATCGTAAATACTTAGTGCTGCCCTTCCAAAGCTGCGGTGGCTCCCTAGTTTTGCATACAAATATGCGCAACTCATCAGTGTTATATGAGTGACAGCATTCTTACCACTTGACACAAATTTAATGTATATAAACTGAGGTGGCGAGTGAAAATTTACACCAATCTCGGTAATCGAACACAGGCCTCCTACTCACTAGGCAGGAGCGTTAGCCACTAAGCAACCGTGTCACAGCGATTCACACAATTGCACGGTTTACCCTGGCACATCCCTCTCCTCGATCCAAATTCTCGCTGCCACCCCAGTCTACTTTAAATTTAACGTTCCATTCCCGTTCCCGGGCTTGACACAAATTTTCGCCCTCCACTGCAGCCTGTATGCATAAAATCATATCTGTATGAGACAGTAAAGTCTCTGAAATTGTGTTATTTCGTTTGTATAAGTAACAGCACCTGGGTTTCAGGTTGGATTCCCCATTTACGTTCGATATTGACGTGCTGTTTCGGAGCATGGAGAACCACCCAATTCTGTGTTTGTAATGGGGAATTTGAACCGATAAGCGAGGCGTTCCAGGGTAACCCGTGCAGTTTGTGAACTGCTGTGCCAACACGCACCTGGAGACCTGGGTTAGATTCCCGACCTTGATACAAATTTTCACCCACCACTTCAGTTTATATACATAAAATCATAAGTGTGTGACACAAGTAAAGTCTCTGAAATTGTGTCATTTCACTTGACACATGTTCCATTGGACCTCCTTCAAGTTAGATTCATATAAGTGCCATTTTCAAGGATATTGCGGGTACCAAAGCGTGGAAAGTTGATTTGTTGTAAATATTTTTAACGTTGAATGTGTAATAATGAATGAAGATTCTGCAAAATAAATTAAATTTTAAATTTAAAAAATTAAAATTTAAAAATGATTGGCCTTTCTTGGTTTTCCCTTTTGTCTTAAATCAGGTACATCTGTGAATAATCTGCATGAGGCTGAACTGGGAGACCAAATCAGTAAATGCAAGCACAAGAACTGCCCAACAACAAAAGTAGCTTGCAAGTTGTTTCGCAGTTTATCGCGAATTAACCGGCTCATCGCCTTCTAGCTCACAGACGTGAGCTGAATTAAATTAATGCCTGGTATCTGAGCGTCAAATATTCAAGGTTAGAAACCGAGCGATGTGCAGGAGTGTTAAGAAATTGCCTGTCATTCAGGACGACAGCGGGTCAAACCAACACCGACTCAAAGGAAGGCCTCAGCGCTTGTTGGTGACGTCACGTCAGCTAGGCACGGCGAACGCCAGGTCTGTTGCAGGCAGAAACGCCTGGGCGTGCTTATCACTATAAATCTCTTATTTTTGGACAAAATGTTTGGTATTGTTTTGGATTATGCAGTTTTATTTAGATGAAAGATTTTCTTACTATCGTAAAGCTACAAATGAAGATCATAGTTCTGTATTACTGAATCCTGTCGAAACAAAGGTAGATCAATATGAGAAGATGCTTTGCCCTATTGCAAGCTTCGGAAATTTTACATTCAAGAAACTACATTTACTTCATCCATTTTATCATCGAAACTTACCCCAACCCCCTTACAATGAACTCGTTTCTTTTATTTATTTATATATTTATTTACATTTGACATCGTCACTGGAATTGTGAACTAATTTACATGTGTAAATGTCCAACTGTTGCCAGTCATTACATTACAGTCGTTTTCAACGAAACGAGTTCTAGACGGGAAACAAAATAGCTTCATACATCGAAAATACTGCTGAGCTTTAACTTTTTCAAACATGCACCGTAGAAAACATAAATGTTTCCCTCTTGCAACTGAAAGAAGTAACTTTATAAGATAAAAAAGTTTATTTGATAAAATAAGTATTTCTCTTTTGCCTTTTCTTCTATCCCCCACCCCCACCCCCAACGTGTACAATCGCAAGATATTTCATTAAAATTCAGCGTTCCTCACCCCATAGTCAACCAAGATACCTAAAGAAGAGCACCAACATGTTCACAGTTTCTTGTAAAAGCAACCCAGTACAAACGTAACTTCCTCAGATTTACAAATAAGGTAAAGAAGCACGAATTCTGTTGCTGCTGGACCATGAAGTTGTTTTTGTATGTCAATCCTTAAAACAGGTGGAAATTAAAGTTCAGCATTACACTATTTGTTAAGAAGGATAATGAATTGCACAATTAATTGATTGCCGAAATCTCTCAGAACAATGTGTGTTGGTCAACTACCGCCAATATTTTAACCTTTTCCTGTGTCAGGGCGGAAGACACCATCATTATGAGTATGCCTGCAACAGACCTGGCGTTCGCCGTGCCTAGCTGACGTGACGTCACGAACAAGCGCCGAGACCTTCCTTTGAGTCGGTGTTGGTCAAAACCCTTGTCTGCTTATCAACGTTTAGGATTTTATAGTTTACTTGACTAACTAATGCACATAACGAGGCAGTTTTTTCATAAAGGACTAGAAGTTTATGCTCCATATCCATGCTCTTGTCAACTTGAATTTAAACCCTAACCTTCGTCTCTCCCTTTGTTTTACAAGGTTTAGATGTTACGAAAGTGCACGCGCACGCCGTGATGTGTGTTCATGAACAAGTACTGGCATCAGCAGAAAAACAAGGACGTTGATGTAACTTGAAATTATGACCTTTGTAGATAACGTTAATACTCGCCTAGTTACGATGAATCATACACATTTTGTAAGTTCTTGTACTTGCGGTACATTGTGTAACTGAGACTTGCGACTGTTGAACGGCGTTATGCAATAAGATGATTTGTCGCTCTTAGATACAATAGGCCAGAAATACTTTTAAAAATTTAAATTGGCTTTTATATATCAACGTTAAATTTAATTTTTTGAATATATGTTCAGTGGTGTGGATGTCGCAACCATATCCCTTTTAAAGAACTGAAGCCTGACTTGACTGAAGTAAATATTTCTCAAGAGATAAAGAGACTGACAGCCGACGTTTAATAAACCGTACCGGCCGATGCTGAGTAACGGCAAGCGAATATTTGTTTCCGTATGTGCTGATCTGGGATACGGACCACATTCCTACTTTAAAGGCTCATATGCCTGCAAACAAAGCAAAGCTATCAGGGATAACTGATGGAGCATGAAACTATCCAACTTGTTATTTTACTCGCTAGCAGCACACTTAAAACACTGTTGTTCAGTCTCTCGGTCGCTGTGTTAGATACTGTCGCTGTAAATAAACATTTCGGCGGAGCATCTGCTCATCTTTTAAGGCGATGGTATTGACTGTTCGTGCTGAAAAAGGCAAATGCGTTCCCAGTACCTGAGCTGTCGGGAAGGGGGCAGAGTCGCTACTGATGTTAATTTCGCTTTGAATGACGAAATGATTTTCAGGTTTCATATTTAACTCCAGTTAAACTTGTTACTATTCAATATACATTACGGAATCTGCCTTTCTTCAGATCGACGCTGAATAAATACATCTATCTGTTTGGCAGTGAAAAATTTCGAAGATTTTTGTCCTCTATGGAGGGGGGAGGGGGGGGGGGGGTAAGATGCAGCTGCCCTCTCGTACCTGTCCCTGGTAAGTCCTTTCAAACAGCATGTTAGCTGTAAGGTCATGTGATTGCGGAACCGGAGTAAATTTACGTAAAATTCTTCTGCATTCCAGAGCGCGTTACGTTGTAAAGTGTATTCTACGAAACGTGGTGAAACAAGAAACGGTCCCCAACCCCGCCCCGGAAATCTGACAACTTAAGATCCGTAGGAAAAGTACGGCATCCTTTTCCGCTCCACTTGCGGCTGTCTACAGTTCATAACTGTCTGAGTACATGTAACGTAATATTTCCAACGCGCTGGGTCATCTCGCAACTTGTGCGACGTATAAAGTGTCACGTATTTTCGGAAGTTACATGTGGAATAACGCACAGTGCTGTGCTTTTGACATTACGTTTCTAGGCCAGAAGGTAGGGAAACTTCATAGGATTTCTGCTGGAGAGAAAGACACAGCAAGAATAATTTGGCGGCACGAAATGTCGAGTTTTGACCGCAGCCATTAAGTGCACCTATTCTTTACAAAACAATTATTTGCCCTCAGACGAGCCATTGGTAGGCGGACCATGACGAGAGTGCACTGGTGCGTGTGAGTACAAAGCAGTGCAGTGCGTACGACCTGCAGGTGATGAGGACTCATAATGAAGTGCGCAAGGGTCGAGAGCACGTTGGAGTTGCGACATGCGGGAACGCTTCACAGGCAGTGGAGGCGACGACGCCCAGCTGACTACTTGTTATGTGGTTCGGGCTGCAGAGGACCGACATCCGGAGATAGCGGCAGTGACTCCCACTAGCTGTCACTGCGCTAACAAGAAAACTCTTAGGCTGACCTCTGAGTTGCAGTCAAGAGTGTCTTATCAAGGCTAGCATGGAAGTCCATAATCTTAAAATCTAGCAGTCAAGTCTCGCACTACGACGATCTCCACCAAAACGTTCCGCAAGATTTCCTATGAGCGTGTCCATGCATCTGATTGGCCAACTCATCTTCTTCTCTCGCCTCGCCAGTCTGGTTATTTAACGGCCTGTAGAATGAACTTTCACTGTGCAGCGGAGTGTGCACTGATTTGAAACGTTGGCTAGAGTGTGATATTGGACACCTCCCCACCATCAGCCCGCCACCCAATCCCCCCACCCCTCTCCTCTCCACCGCTGAAATCTGCCACTGTTATGGCGGCAGACTGATAGGTTGGATAGGTTGAAATGTGTCAATTTGGTTATGAACTGACGCAGCCCACGAATGTGAATGCCAAGTAAGCGTTGCAGGGCTAAACTCTGGATCGGGGCCATCACCAGTCACGGCAGTGTTTCTTTACTGCTCATATGTTGGCAATAAGTCTCTGCGCGTGGCCACTGGGATGGTAGTTTCACGTAACCAATGAGAAGCGAGAAAAGAGGCTATGTCTGTCTACGAACACAAATTTAAAATCGTGATTGTCCAAGTACTCGGCTCTTTATTCCGAATATTTTCAATTCCGAAGTGGTGATAAGGGTGGGAACTGAGCACAGGTTATGTTGAAAGTGGCCACCCCAAATACGTGGTGGATTTCATATTGTTATTGACGCGAGAATGTGACAATATTCCTTTGTCTCTTGCCTCGAAAGATGTCGTCCCCCACTGCTCTTTCGCTGGCTGCGCAGAACCAGCAGCTGACAGCCACCTTTAGTTGCAGTCATACTAAACGGCGAATGTTGCCAACATTGCTGCGCGAAACAAGTACGCCACTGGCCCTAACCTAGACTTTTTCACACTCTGCATCGTAAAAAACTAAAACTGCAAGGTAAATTCAGAATGCCTGTATGAGATAATACTCAAGATACCGACAAGTATTTTGATGTATATTATGTAGGCCTACGTAATTGTAAAATGCAAGATGGGTTCCACTACATAATTCCTACTGAATTCTTCTGAAAAAAAGGGGGCAGTTCCCGAGGCAATATCCTTTCTTCCAGGAATGCTAATCCCGCAAGACATGCAGGAGAACTGTCTAGTTTGGAAAGTACTAGAGAAGTACGGGCGGAAGGAAAGCTGTTACGGAGGGTAGCGAGCCGTGCTTGGGTAGCTCGGTCGGTAGAGCATTTGATCGTGAAATCAAAAGGGCATAGGTTCGAGTCCCTGTCGGACACACAGTTTTTTCTACTAGGAGGTTCAGGAACTTCCTTCTCCTCTGCGTGACAGTTTTGTAAGATGTCTCTCCTTGTTGCATAGCTAGCAGAATTTTCGTTAATTCTTATGCGTCTTCTCCAACTTCGATGTGTAGCAAATTCTTATGATCCACGCTAATCTCCTGTGGTGCGTACTCGTTTACTCTGTCGTACGTAGATGGTTGTCCCACGTCTTTCTTACATGTATTCAAAAACTACTTCATACTTGAGTCTTACGCGTACTTGCAACAGCTGTTGTGTAAGATGGCCATCCAAAAAAACATGTTATGGACGCCTTGTCACGCATTGCCAAATGGTCTATACTAGAATTTCGGAAGATTACATTCCAACTTACTTAAAACGTCCACAAACTGCGGTACGATTAAGGCAGACAAAAAATAATAATCAAAATATAACAGGTTATGTTGAAAGTGGCCATTGAACCGAATATATTACTTTCATATTGTTGTAATGACACACAGAAGCCCACATGTGCCTTGGTAGCTGTGAGTCTTTGTCCATGTGGCTGCCATTGTCCGTTTGCAGATCGCAGGCTCCAGCCCCCACCCTGTGGCTCATGGCGACAGACACCTCGCTTGCCTCATTTAGTGGCACCTGAATCTAGCCAGGAGGAGTTACGTATGTCTCATTTATTGTCTGCGATCGGTTGCGTGTCCCATCCGGCCGATATATTCCAATGATGAATCAATTTCAGCAAAGCCTCAATGCCCCAGTATCTCTTCCTGAGTATCTCTTCTTCTCGCGCAGAAAGTTGTATTTTGTTAAGTCATTTTTCAGAGTCTGTAATACTGACGCTGTAGAAAACTTCTGTCGTCTTGGCAGTTTTTTAGATGTCACGCGTCGAGCATTTTCAAGAACGAGTTTCATATTTCATTCGGCAGCCGCTGCCCAATGAGAAACCGCACAGCAGACTCATCGCAAATGCCATTTACAGCTATGTGATTTCCATCTAAATCTTGTCATTAGAAGTTGCAATTTTATTGTAGAACTTTTGATCATAGACGTACACAATTCCCAATTCCGTGATGTGTCCATTTTAAGCTCGCGTTGTTTAGAAGCAATCTTTTCTTGGTAATCGCTCCTCCTTCAAGCCTTCATTTGTGGTTGATGTAATTTTCAGTGCTGCGTCATTCAGTACCCAAATCCGAGGGCAGTGTCACTTTCTTGTGCCGAGTTAGCTTTTCTTGGATACCACGGCACAAATCTCGCTAACTATCCTTTTGGCTATAAGGGCATCGTATAGCATTCTTTCGGTATTTTTTCTTTGGCGATTCCATTTCATATTTTATTTGGTCAATTAATTTCTGAAGTGCGCAGGTTTAATGCATCCGTATAATTCAGTGCACTAAACGTGTAGTTTGAGAAACTCCTTTCCGCACTCCAGGTTGATATTCTTGTGTCATAGCTAGCAGAATTTTTAGTCTGAGTCTTCACTAATTTTGACGTATAGCAAATCTATGATCTATGCTCGCCTTGTGTGGTGAGTAAGCAGCTGTTCTGTGGCACGAACGCTGTTCTCCCACGTCTTCCTTACATCCGGCTAGAAGGGCTGTGTCATCTACAATTCTGAGCTTTCGTTTCTGTTTCCTTTGTCCTTTTATTTCAATCCTGACATTTCCTCTGACAGCCTTCATTGCTGTTTGGGCGGTCTAAACAGCGACGATAAACAGAAACAGTTAATCACTTCTTTCTCAACACTAATGCCACCCTTTATTTTCCAATTTCGTTGCTTCCACTTTGATTGTGTTGATGTTGTGAACCGATCGCTTGTCTTCATCACCATTCTGTCCAAGTTTCGAATAACCCACTGTTTCCATGGTGAAAAAAAAAATGGCTCAAATGGCTCTGAGCACTATGGGACTTAACATCTACGGTCATCAGTCCCCTAGAACTTAGAACTACTTAAACCTAACTAACCTAAGGACAGCACACAACACCCAGCCATCACGAGGCAGAGAAAATCCCTGATCCCGCCGGTAATCGAACCCGGGAACCCGGGCGTGGGAAGCGAGAACGCTACCTCACGACCACGAGATTCCATGATGAATCTTTCGCTGTCATTGTTGAGGGCTCTATAGGTTCCCGCAAATGCTATGGAGATACCCTGAGATATATCTCAGGGTATCTCCATTTACAAGATCAGAATTGGCTGTTTAGTAGTTAAACGTTTTATTAATCCAAACTAACTGTCGCCTAGTGGTTTTTCTTTATATTCATGTAGTTTTCACGTCTCTTTAGCTCGATCGCAACTCCTTCGTAATAAACGGGAAATAATCATCTGGATACATCACGCAGTGCTTCGCAAGACTTTATCATGACATCGATAGAACAGAACCAACTCTACGGCACGCACCTTGACACAGCATTACTCCTCAACTGGATTCGTCGGTAACGAGTCTATTCCTTATGCGGTGAACTGTGGCTCTGGGACGTTCCTAAACAGAGAACAGATCTCTCGTAGCGTACGTGTCCCTGTGGCTCACTGTGACGAAACAATAGCAGATATGAATAAACCGCTGATGAAACTGCCTAATATGTTCTATAAATTTCAGTTAACTTTATGTACCCAAGAGCTACTTCCAAACTTACAGAACAGGAAACAAGATACAGCTTAAGAGGAATCAGAGCAGCGGACGATATGTGATTGGAGGGTGGATTATATAAAACCGTTTCTCAGTTTGTGATTAATGCGAACATGTTTAAAATTCTTTCATACCCGATATGCATTTAATAGTAAGAGCAAAAAATAATTTCTTCGAGCACTACAGGTGTGTTGATGTGTTACAGGATTAGCTCAGGGACAAAATTGCCCAGAATGGTATTTGAAAGGTCTTCATTAGGTTGTCGGAAATTTATCGAGACACAGTGTGTACAAAATGGAAACTTTTGTACGTCAAGTACATTTATTACTTAATCAGACTTTCATTAATCTAATGTTCCTTTACAAATTGCAGCCGCCTCGACAAATCCCGGTAATTACTGAGCAGTCTTAAGCAGGTATGTATATCATTCTGCGGGAAGATTTTTTTCCCAGTATTTCAAGACTACCCAGAAAATCACAAGTAAACGTATTAAAGTGCCTCCATCTTATCTTGGACCTCGACCTGCCGGTAGAAGCTAAAACAAAATAATGAAATCCAGTCAGGGAAG
Source organism: Schistocerca gregaria (assembly GCF_023897955.1). Lineage (NCBI taxonomy): Eukaryota > Metazoa > Arthropoda > Insecta > Orthoptera > Acrididae > Schistocerca > Schistocerca gregaria. Next base: position 275,983,107 of record NC_064925.1, on the reverse strand, counting down.
CCCCAATATCGAGTCTTCACCAGTGAAGTAAACTTCGAAGGATAAAATGTGTTGTCGTTCTGTACCAGTTTCATCATTGCAATCTCGTGCCGATTCGAAATTGTCTTCTAGCCACGCGCTGAACAGTCACATTGTGACCATCTGTCAGAGGCCTGCCGCGCGGGATTAGCCGAGCGATCTGAGGCGATGCAGTCATGGACTGTGCGGCTGATCCCGGCGGTGGTTCGAGTCCTCCCTCGGGCATATGTGTGTGTGTGTGTGTGTGTGTGTGTGTGTGTGTGTGTGTGTGTGTGTGTGTGTGTGTGTGTGTGTGTCCTTAGGACAATTTAGTTTAAGTAGTGTGTAAGCATAGGGACTGATGACCTTAGCAGTTAAGTCCCATAAGATTTCATACACTTTCGAACATTTGTCAGAGACCTGAACAACCACCTTTCACAGCGCAGACCACGGCAAGACTTGCAGGAAGAGAGTCGTCGTTGACGCACTAGAAGGTGCCGACAGGGATGTGGAGCAATGTAGGCGGCTCTAGTGCCGCAGCCAGTTGCGCTAGGTGTCTCCGGTTGGGGATCGACAGCGCGAACAGTTCGATCGAGATGGTCCAACAGATTCTCGATTCGGTTTAAATCTGGGGAATTTGGTGTCCAAGGGAGTACGGTAAACTCACTCTGGTGCTCTTCTAACCTCGCACGTACACTGCGATCTGTGGTAAAAGTTGCATCGTCCTGCTGGTAGATGCCATCCTCCCAAAGAAAAGCAAACTGCATTTAGGGGTGTAAATGGTCCCCCAACGATGTATGCATACTTGTGTTTATCGATTATGCCTTCCAGATCGACTAGATCATCTGGGCAATGCTACACAGACATTCCTCAGACCATAACGCTCCTACTTCCGGCCTGAACCCTTCCGACATTGTAGCAGCGTGTTTGCTTTCATACGTTTCATACCAACGGCCATATTTGCTATGGAGCATCAAACTTGGACAGTGGTCAAGTTAATGTAATTGGGCCGCTTTACATGCACTTGATCAAAATGTTGACAGAAGCATTCGAAATCTCTGCTGCAAACACTCAACAACGATACGCCATTACTGAGAAATTCATTATGGCACGCAAGACGTTTCGTCATATGTGGTGTTATTAATGTGCTTGATCATTATAAGAATCTTTCTCTTACCCATCCCTGCCCGCCGGAGTGGCCGAGAGGTTCTAGGCGCTTCACTCTGGAACCGCACGACCGCTACGGTAGCAGGTTCGAATCCTACCTCCGGCATGGATGTGTGTGATGTCCTTAGGTTAGTTAGGTTTAAGTAGTTCTAAGTTCTAGGGGACTGATGACCTCAGATGTTAAGTCCCATGGTGCTCAGGGCCATTTGAACCATTTGAAGGGGGTGCACTGTTGCCCTGGAAGAGGAAGTGCATCGTCAAGTTGAAGAGAACCCGTCGACGAGTACTCGAGCCATTGCATGTGACTTTCATCTGTTTCACTCGTCTATATGGCATGTTCTGCACGAACAGCAACTCCACCCATATCATTCTCAGAAGGTACATGCCACCCTCCCGACGGATTTTGTGCCACTTGTTAATTTCTCAACTTGGTTTTTGCACCGTTGTGTGGATTGTCCTCAGTTTCGAAGGCGATCATTTGTTCATCGACGAAGCGCATTTCAACAGGTGAGGTGTTTGAACGTTCGAAATAACCACATTTAGGTGAAGATAATCCCGAAGCCATGTGTACTCGAAGATTCCAGGTCACCTTCGGCATCAATCTGCGCAGGTATCTGCGATGGTCGTGTGACTGGGCCGTACTCGACATTCCTGTCGCGCGGTCTAAGGCGTACCGGCCATTTTTGAACCATCCCCTTTAACCTGTATTTATTCAAATTTAAAGCATTCTACCATTCATCAAAACAAATAGAAATTGTGTACATGTTATCCTGGTTCCCCCTGAAGTCACTCAACAAAGACATCTTGCTTGTACAAAAGCATAATTAGGAAATAGCTTCAAATTCCTCGCCTACACAATCCGACAGATTGTTCACGCAGAGGGAGTGCAGGAGCTGTCCTATCGCACTTGCCTGTAATACTCCTGACGTAACCTTTGTTATTAAGGGTCTATTACTCAAAATATCTTCGAGCTAGCCATATAATTGAAAATATTTTCTGTATGATTGGTCTTTTAGTTAACACTGTACAATGTCGAATGCTTATTGGAAATGTATGTATATGGAAGCTTACTGATAGCCTACGTCCTTGATTCGCTGGATATCGTGTGTGAAAAGGGCGAGCTATTCTTCGCACTAGTGATCCTTTCTAAATCCAGCCTGATTTTTTTTTTCTCCTCGAGGAAAGAGTCTAGAACATTCTCAAAGATCCTATAGCAGATATATGTTTTGCGCGTAAGGTATGTGGTACAGACCACGCATGAAACCACTATCTTGATCAGCTAACCAGCGGTGGGCGTCATCCATTTGCAAGCGGCTCCTGGAGTACTCTTCATCATATCGTAATCGTAGGATTTTAATAAAGTTTTCTTTATTTCAATAGTGAAATGTTGCTCATTGTTTGGTTGCACCTACACACATTTGAAAGAGAGTTCTATTTCGTTCCACGGGTAAATTTCTTTTAAAAACACACATTTGCGTGCACATTTTTAGATTAAGTCAGCAATTTTTTGCTAAGAAAATGCAAATGACCTTTAACTGGAAACTTTATTTCTGTCCAAACAATATGAATTAAGTGATATGGGGTAGAACTCGATAAACGACGAAGATTTTGATATAACAGAATGTTAATATCTCACTATAAATGTTTTTTGTATAATCAATATTTATAACACAGATGTATCATAATTAAATCGTAAACGCGAACAGTTAAAAGTACACGATACTGGAAGCAAAAGAAGTCTCAGTAAACACGGGCTTTCAAACGCATACCTTAAGAGCTATTTGCATTTCATCATCTCAGATACTGTGAAACAAATCTGTTCTACTGCAAGCTCTTTGCTTTCCATACTTTTTTTTAGAGGATAATATGGACCAAAACAAGAACAAACTGCCTATTAAACATGGACTCAAACATTTATAGCTTATCAGCTACTTTGGAGGACATCACTTCTTCTGAAGAAGTGCTCATAGCTCTTAAGATATGCACATTAGAGCCATGTTTATTGGACATTTTCTTGTGTTGGCCCATATTAGCACCTATAAAATATTGCAAACAGAGAACTTGCAGTAGAATAATAGCGAAGCTAAAGAAGTGCTCACAGCTCGAAACATATGGTTACCGATACGTTTTTACTTCTACGGGGGCGGATCAAGTATAAGCGGGATTTTATTTTTTTATTTAAATTCATTTATTGAAAAACTCAAGGCAATTATAATTTTTTTCCGCATAGTCTCCTGCTTTGAAATGCATTTGTCCCAGCGCATGGGCAGCTTTTTGATGCCCTCATCATAAAAAGAGCTGGGTGGTGTCACTAGCCAACTGCACACGAAGTCTTCCACACTCTCGTCATCTTCAAACCGTCGCCCTCCTAAAGCTTCTTCAAGCGGTCCGAATAAATGGGAATCGCAAGACGATAAATCCCGGCTGTAAGGAGGATGATCAAGTGTAGTCCAGTGCATTTCCTGTAGCTTAGACAGAGCTGCAGTATTTGGTGGCGCATTGCCGTGGGGGAGGATGACCTGTCGAATTGATTGGTCTCGTCTTTTGCGGCGATATGCAACTCTCGCCTTGTTAAAGCGAACTACAAAATGTACTGCCGCGTCATCGTGCCGGAACCACAATTTATACCGAATGTACAGTGGCACATCTTCCAGAAACTTTGCCAGCACTTGTTGCAGTAATGTCATTTGGAAATTTGTGCTAAAGTCTTTCGGGACCAAACTTCGGAGGTCATTGGTCCCTAAATTTACGCACTACTTAATCTAACTTGAACTAACTTACGCTAATAATAATACACACACACATCCATGATCGAGTGAGGACTCGAACCTTCGACGGAGGGAGCCGCGCGGACCGTAGGAAGACGCCTTAGACAAAAATGGTTCAGATGGCTCTGAGCACTATGGGACTTACCATCTGAGGTCATAAGTCCCCTAGACTAAGAACTACTTAAACCTAACCAACCTAAGGACACCACACACATCAATGCCCTTGGCGGGATTCGAACCTGCGACCGTAGTAGCAACAGCGCGGTTCCGGACAGAAGCGCCCAGAACCGCTCGGCCACAACGGCCGGTACGCCTTAGACTGCTCGACAGGAATGTCGAGTACGGCCCAGTCACACGTCCATCGCAGATACCTGCGCAGATATTGATGCCAAAGTTGACCTGGAATCTTCGAGTACACATGGCTTCGGGATTATATTCACCTACATGTGGTTATTTCGAATGTTCAAACACTTTACCTGTTGAAATGCGCTTCGTCGGTGAACAAAGTTCGCCTTCGACACTGAGGACAATCCACACAACGGTGCAAGAACCAAGTCCAGAAATTAACAAGTGGCACAAAATCCGTCGGGAGCGTGGCATGTACCTTCTGAGAATGATATGGGTGGAGTTGCTGTTCGTGCAGAACACGCCATATAGACGAGTGAAACAGATGAAAGTCACATGCAATGGCTCGAGTACTCGTCGATTGGTTCTCTTCAACTTGATGATGCACTTCCTCTTCCAGGGCAACAGTGCACCCCCTTCAAATGGTTCAAATGGCCCTGAGCACTATGGGACTTAACGTCTGAGGTCATCAGTCCCCTAGACTTAGTACTACTTAAACCTAACTAACCTAAGGACATCACACACATCCATGCCCGAGGCAGGATTCGAACCTGCGACCGTAGCAGCCGCGTGGTTCCGGACTGAAGCGCCTAGAACCACTCAGTTACCGCGGTCGGCGCACCGCGTTTTTGGAGACCACAGTTTGATCTGTCGCTTTTGAATTTCTCGGTTTCCCGCAACCGTTATTCTACTCTCGCAGACATGGGATGGGGTGATATGAGATGGAATCACACGATTGGAAAGTACTGGTGGTACAGACGTTGAGCCCCTCTTTAATTACAGCGAGCTTCACCGTAAACTAAGAACATATCGGTGTATTTTGAGAACGTGTACTCATGCATCCTGTTGCTGCAGTACTAGTCAACGTTATGTCTGACACATCACCAGGAAGCATGGAAACACGTGCAATCGGCTCATCGTAACATTGATGAATTTGGGCAGCCTACCATAATTGGCGAATTGGCGTAAGAAACATCTAGCGCGCGATTAAGTAGCTCTTGTTTTCCTTATAACACGGAAACGAACCGTTTCCGGACATTGGTTCCTGTGTAAAACTTGATCTACTGAAACCCCTCTACAACTTCTAGAAGTGTGTAACATGAATTATGAAACACCCTGTACGTCGGGCATTTCTACGTTATCATCATCCTCTGCAAGCCGCCAAACGGTGTGTGGCGAGGATACTTCTGGTACCACTGATTCTCCCTTCCCTGTTGCACTCGCGAATGGCGCGTGGGAAGAATTGTGAGAAATTGGGTAACTGTACTGCTACTTGTATAATAGTAATACAACAAATCTTTCAGGTGTTAAAATCAGTGTTTGATTTCAGCTATAACTAAGGAAAAGTGTCGGGTCCACTTCGTATATCACGTGATGACAGAAACTCAGCTTTTTACTCTCTGTCACGTGACTTTGATTTCAAACCGTGACGCTCCAGATTATAGGGGCGTGCGCGGTCGACATGTATCTACGTTGTTTCTTGCGCATCCTGTCTTTCGCTGTTCTTACAGACAGGTGTAACTTATAAAACATTTTAAATATGCACCGGGCAATTGCGGTGGCCACAGCAAGGTGCACACCAGTGGCGACAGAGTAACGGCCCGGTGCCCGTGGTCGCCTGTGGCGTTGCGCGAGCTCCATGCTGTGGGCTGACTCGTTATCGTCACGACGATACAGCATTCCCTGCTGTCAGCTGCGCCGGCACGGGTTGTCGCACTGTTAGCACACAGCGCCAGTCACAGCACGTAAATCACACTGCTTGGCAGCTCGTAAACAGGCTCGAGAGCACCGCCCACCCGCTCTTCACGCGGCGCCAGTCGTGCTAGGGTATAAAACCGTACTTACTTCTCCGTCTCCAGCGCTGATCCTTTTGTTTTCATTCTTTGCTCCGAGACACACTGGAGATACCGTCTTTATGAGAGCTGGCCAGCTCTGCAATTACCTTAGGTGTGCGTGGGTCTGTTGACCTCGCAGGCAGAGTACTGTCCCCGTACAGTGGACCGACACGTCGTACTATTGCAAGGAAAGCGTTTCTGAAGAAGAGAAATTTGTTAACATCGAGTATAGATTTAACTGTCAGGAAATCTTTTCTGAAATATTTGTATGAATGTGAAATATGAACGATTAACAATTTAGACAAGAAGAGAATAAAAGCTTTTGAAATATGGTGCTACATAGGAATGCTGGAGATTGCTACTAATGAGGTGGTACCGAACAGAAGTGGGGAGTAGAGGCATTTGTAGCACAACTTGACTAGAAGAAGAGATAGGTTGGTAGAACACGTTCTGAGGCATATTGGAGTCACCAGTTTAGTACTGTAGGGAAGCGTGGAGGTAAAAATTGTAGAGGGAGACCAAGAGATGAATACACTAAGAAGATTCAGAAGGGTGTAAGTTGCAGTAGTAACTCGGAGATGATGTGGCTTGTACAGAACAGAGTAGCATTGAGAACTGCATCAAAACAGTCATTGGACTGAAGACCCCAACAACGACGTCTTACTAGAAATACCGAGCGAGCTGGACTCGCATTCGGGAAGACGACGGTTCAAACCCGCGTCCGGCCATTCTGGTTTAGGTTTTCCGTGGCTTCCCAAAATCGCTTTAGGCAAATGGAGGGATGGTTGCTTGGAAAGGGCACGGCCGATTTCCTTCCCAATTCTTTCCTAATCCGAGTTTGTGCTCCGTCTCTAATGACTCGTTAATCAAATGGCTCTGAGCACTATGGGACTTAACAATTGAGGTCAACAGTCCCCTTGAACTTAGAACTACTGAAACCTAGCTAACCTAAGGACAACACACACATCCATGTCCGAGTCAGGATTCGAATCTGCGACCGTAGCGGTCGCGCGGTTCCAGACTGAAGCGCCTAGAACCTCTCGGCCACACCGTCAGCTGACTCGTTAGCGACGGGACGTTAAACAATAATCCCTTCAGACCTAAAACTTTAACTCGTTCAGCGAAAAAAGTGATTTTCTTAGATGTGACGGAGAAATTAACACGGCAGACAGAGTTCTGTATCAAACGATACTTGCCGTAGTTTATCATACAGCCGTGAAAACTGCAGAGAGCTGCAAAAATATTACCTGAGCTGATCAAGGGCACGCCTTTCGATCGCCATGATAACGTTTATCCGCACATTGCGATTTTAGCTTCTCCGGAGGATCATTCTACCGCCGCTATCCCACCCATTTGTCAATGAAAAGTGAAATTAGTGTCTTGGATGGGGTAGTAGAGTTGGAACCCGATAACTGAGAATGATAAACGCGCTGCTGAAAGACTGTGGAGAGGTAATGTATAATGGAAATGTAGGTAAAGAAAAATATTGTATTGCTTTGTTTATGGGATGACCCTCGTAGTATGTTTAAGTAAATTGTTGGAATAGTACTCGTTCGCAGGAAACTGAACGTTCGTGACGAGGACTAAGCAAAATTAATGAGCAAATTTACATGTTGTTAGTCTTAGAATTAAAACAAGAAAGAAAACAAACCACTAGTTATTAAGGTTCCTATACCTCATGCTGTACCCAGAACTCAGTCTCTTTAAATTTCATTGCCTGTTGAGCTTCATTATTATTATTATTAGCATCATCATTAGTACTTAACTGCCTTTCGTGTCAGCAACATACGGGACTGATAATACAGTGAATTACAGCGAATTACCATTCGCGCTGCTTCCTGGGGTCGGGTAGACGCGCCGGCCCTGTATCGAATCCGGCCGACGGAATAATGACAGCCAGCCTGGATGTGATTTTTATCCGGTTTTCCACATCCCAGTAGGTGAATAACGGGCTGGTTCCTATGTCCCGCCTCAGTTAAAAGACTCGCAGACATATGAAAACGTTCGCCCCATTTCATGGCTTACACTAGACACAGACAGCTGGGGAACATTAATTCCGTCCCGGAGTGTACGGCGTGGCGACAGGAAGGGCCTGGCCACCCTCTGACACTAACACTGCCAAATCCATAGTAACAAGGCCGACCCAACGTTGAAGTGGGACAAAGGCCCAAAGAAAATGATGATGATCAACTGATACCGTTGTCGTCCTCGGCTCGTATTCTGTTGTAGCTATTCTGATTCAGATATTTTTTAGAATCTCTTAAACACAAACAGCGAAAGATATAATACTTCATTAAACTGCGATTGCTATTCTTTCTCCCTTCCTCTGCAGCATGTCCAGCGGGAATAAAGAAAGAGAGAGAAAAAATGTTTAAAGGGATTGTTTTCTTCCTGAAGACCTTCGTCGTGATATTTTCAGATTATGTTTCAATGGAAACAATCACACATGTTAAGTTCCTTCCTTTTATAACTGATATTCAGTTGTATGTGTGTGTAAAACATTCCATAACGACGCTTACGCAATACCATAGTATAGTGTGTGTGTGTGTGTGTGTGTGTGTGTGTGTGTGTGTGTGTTGTGTGTGTGTGTGTGTGTGAGCATTTCCTTTACCATGCTTTAGCCTGCGTTCCTTCTTCTAAGCGTGCAAAATGCAGTCAGCCAGGCAATAGTGGTGTCGTGTCCCCAGCAACGTACGCTTTTGTGCAAGTGTGGACTGAGATTCCGAATGCAACTGTGTTTCTGTACTGAGAATTTCCTCGCCCAGTGAGCGAGAATTTGTGCAACGCAATGCGGAATGGAAATCACGGATGTTTCTGTCGTGCGTAACGCTCATCAATCGTGCATTTCCAAGATCTAGCAACCACGACACCTGGCTTTCGTTATTTCAGAAGCTTTTAATACGTCGCAGTGTGACTCGAGGTCCACGTTCAAATGTTGTTCCCTTTATAACAGCCAGGTTAATCCAGTTATAAGGTCACAGGAAGGCAAGGCAAGAGCGTACGATCTCCAATAGGACTATGGCTAGTAAACCACTGTGGTGTCGAAATCATACTCCTGTTTGTTGACAGCTTTAACTTTCATGTTCTTTATTAGGCATCTTAATTTAATCTGTAGCTATTTGGGTGATAGTTACTATTTCTTTTTATACAAAGCCACTTTTGCAGTCATTGCTACTGTCCTTTTCTAGCATCTTCCTACTTTACCTGTTATACTGCGAATATTGCAAAATCATCCACATTTCCAACAGTCTTCTTGTTCAAGTGAAGTCATCTGCTGCGTAAACCTTTACTTTGAATTTTTTATGTGTATGTTATAGCTATAAATTTGCGCAAATACCATGGTCTTGTCCCGCTGTTGACAACTAAGTCGACAACTAAAAGTTGACTTTAAAAATTGAATTATATAAGGGGCAGATTAATTCAGATTATTTCAAAAGTAACCTTCACAATGTTAGTACAATTATCCATCTGTGAGATAAGACGGTCAGCGTCTTTATGGAAAAATGTATGCCGTTGCCTACAGAACCACAATTGTATCCAGAAGAGCACGGCGGCCACGAATGCCTTTCTATATTGCTCCAAAAAGATAACTATGGCATTGGAAGATGTCGGGACTGTAAGGAGGATGTGAAAGAGCTTCTTAGCAAAAACTTCTGCAGATTGTTCGAAAAATTATCATGACGGGACCACAAGTTGCCAAGATTGTTTTGACTACGTTGTAGGAACCCCTTACATATCCTCGATACGGTCCCGATCTCTCCCCCCACAGGATTTCGATATTTCGGAACCCTAAAGAAAGACATTCAAGGCTGTCCACTTGCTTTGGACGAACAGGTGCACTACTGGGTATGATCATTATTCCGTGGGCAATCGCAAACATTGATAGTGAGCTTCCAGGTGATCTATCTTGTTATTGTTTCCATTTTGTGCACAATGTTTCGACGACCGACCAATGGGTCTTCTTCAGGTGCTGCGAGTTCATTGCTGTTATGTATACTCACTGCTTGCACTCCAACCAGACTGGGAGCTGTTGTTGCTCTAACGCCGCTATTTATAGCAGAGTTCGGTTCCCGGCGTTCAGTGCGACCTTTGATGCTCTTTTGCTTTACAGAGCACACACTGAAACACCGTGAAACTCAATTCAACTCGGGTGGATGTGATCCTCGGCGCGATTTTAATAAATTGATTGCCGGCCCCCAAGCGTTATTTAAATTGAAACCCCCGTTCCAGTTTTCTGACATCTTTATTTAGGCTGTCACAGAAACACTGCGTTTGCAGGACGGTACTTGTCTCATCGTGCTTCATTTGATGATTGTTTTAGAGGCAATGCTCAGCGACAGTTGATTTCCTTGGTTGTTTTAGTCGGGTGAGTTGTGATGTGCTTTGCATCTCTCCTTGGGTTCTGATCGTCTGCCACAGTCGCTTGGAATGCGATACGCAGAGTACCAGTGCCTGCTCTGCGAAACAAAAGAGCATTAACCCGCACTGGACATTGGGAATTCCCCCCTGCAGGTCCGGAGGTTAGAACAGGCTCGAGGTATTCCTGCCTGTAGTAAGAGGGCACTAAAAGGAGTCTCACACGTTTCGACCTTTATGTGATGGTCCTCTGTAGGTTTTGACCTCCATTTTTCAAAATTTTCCCTCAGGGCGAGCCAATTGGGGAAGGGCGCCTTACACAGTGCATAGTGTCCATCATGCGCTAAGACCTCTCGCATCCGACGTCGACGTGGGTCTGCACTTCAGCTCATTCTCCAGCTGTTGGGCGAGGTCACCCTCCTGGGTGCGTTTTCCTCCATCCTCCGCGTAGTATCGCTTTCTGCGCTGTCGACGATAATGGACATCTTAGCTCGTTTGCACCTGATATCCGCCATGGTAGCCAATCCATTGTGGTGGGGCCGCCATGTACCCTGTTGGTTGTAGCCCCCTGACCACACAGGGGTCGCTCTGCTGATGCCTGCGTCGTTAACTCACCACATATGCCAAGTAGTAGATGCCCATCACCCTGGGGCATTGGGACTCGCAACACTGGCCATCCTGCCAGGTGGCGTTTGCTGCTGCTAGGTGGCGCCCTTACGGTGGGCCCCTGGTCAGAGTGAATGGCATCAGGGTGGATGACACACCATGAAACACAGTACGTCATCTCTTGCTGGTGATCAAACACCAGCAGTCTCTAAGCTGTCAAGGTCTAACTTCATTGTTAAGAAATGCGACCCCAAATCGTTCCCTGCCCCCCCCCCCCACCCCCCGCCCCTCATGGTCACACCATCGGAGGGATAGTCATGCTAAGGATGGCAGCGAAACTTATTCACCCCAGTACCTCGTATGTACGAGAGTTGATGGACAGTCTTTCTTGTCAATGAAACCTCAGTTTTTGTGGAGCATTTAGAGGACAAGTTTGGGGAGGTGGAGGGCTTGTCCAAAATGCGATCAGGGTCGGTCTTGATCAAAACAGCATCCTCTGCCCAGTTACGGGCACTACGCGCCTGTGACAAGCTGGGGGATGTTTCTGTTTCCATCACGACCCATAAGAGCTTAAATATGGCCCAGGGTATCGTATTTCAGAGAGACATTCTTTTGCAGTGTGACTATGAGCTGCGCGCCAGTTTAGAGCGGCGAGGTGTCCATTTCGTCCAAGGGATTATCACGTTGCGGATAATCACGTTGCCACTGGTGCCTTCATTTTTGCCTTCAAGGGTGACACATTACCCAAGAAGGTCAAGGTGATGGTCTACCACTGTGACGTAAGCCATATATCCGTCCTCTGACGCGATGCTTTAAATGCTGAAAGTTCGGCCATTTGTCTTCCCGCTGTATTTCCAGCGTCACCACCTGTCGGGATTGTGGACGTCCTTCACATCACAATACTCCCTGTGCCCCGCCTCCCGTCTGTCTCTACTGTAGAGAACACCATTCGCCTTGCTCGGCAGTGTGCAGGATTCTCTAGAAAGAAAGAAAAATAATGGAATACAAGACCCTGGACCGACTAACCTACACTGAGGCTAAGAGACAATATGAGAGGCTACATCCGGTGCATATGACGTCAATTTACGCCGCCGTTCCGCAGCGTACAGTTGTCTCTCATAGCCGTCAGACTTCACCTGCCCACTTGATGGAGAGAGGGGGGGGGGGGGGGGCACTTCCCTCCTTGTTGCTCCTGCACAACCTACTTCAGAAGCAACACCCCCCTCGCCACCCAACTTGTCAGCCGGAGACATCCGCCAGTGGCTGACACCCAACAGTGGCTGAAGCAACCACAGGTTGCTGGTTGTAGGGCTTCACGGTCCTCCTCAGTCCCCGAGACTCAATCAGTGAAGCCCTACCAGCGGATAACAAACTTAAGGAGTAGTGGTAAAAACCTAAAAAGAAAAAGACCCTTAAGAACCAAGCTGATGTGGTGGCACTCACACCACCAGTACCTACAAGCTCTGTCTGAGGATGAGGTGGAGATTCTATAGACTGTCTCATGGGGTGTTTCTTGCCTTCCCAGTCCCGCCATCACGTAATCCTCCAGTGGAATTGCGGCGGTTTTTTCCACCACCTGGCTGAGCTATGGCAACTGTTAAGCTTTACAGCTGCTTTCTGCATTGCCCTCCGCAGCTATCCTGAACTTAGTATGTAATGAACCCGGCCCCTTCAAACCCCTGTTAAAGCTGTGTATGTCAGGATAATGATGATGGAGGAAATAACTGCAATGTATATCTTCCTCCAGATGGTGCGGTACCCATGAACGTATTAGCTGCACTGATTGATGAACTTCCTAAACCTTCCCTACTTTTGGGAGGTTTTAATGCGTATAACCCCTTAAGGGGTGGCGCCATGCTTACTGGCCGAGGTAGGGAGGTCGAAAATTTGCTGTCACAACTCGACCTCTGCCTGTTAAATACAGGTGCCCCCACACATTTCAGTGTGGCACATGGTACATATTCGGCCATTGATCTCTCAATTTGCAGTCCTGGCCTTGTCCCACGGTAGAGCACATGACGGCCTGTATGGTAGTGACCACTTCCCCATCTACCTGTCACTCCCCCATCTACCTGTCACTCCCCCGGAAACATGGCCATAGACGCCTACCCAGATGGACTTTAAACAGGGCACGAGAATGGCGTTCCGCAGGGCTCCGTATTGAGTGTCTATTTTTAGTGGCTATTAACGGTCTAGCAGCAGCTGTAGGGCCGTCGGTCTCACCTTCTCTGTAAGCGGATGACTTCTGCATTTCGTACTGCTGCTCCAGTACTGGTGTTGCTGCGCGGCGCCTACTGGAAGCCACTCACAAGAAGCATTCATGCACTCTAACCCACGGCTTCCAGTTTTCAGCCGCGAAGTCGTGTGTCATGCATTTCTGTCGGCGTCACACCGTTCATCCAGAACTTTACTTTAATGACGATCCACTCACTGTAGTGGAGTCATATCTATTCTTAGTACTGGATTTCGACGCCGGATTGACTTGGCTACCTCACATTCGTCAACTTAAGCGGAAGTGCTGGCAGCACCTAAATGCTGTCCACTGCCTGAGCAACACCAACTGGAGTGCAGATTGCTCTGCGTACAGAGCCCTTGTTCAATCCCGCCTTGACTATGGGAGTCTGGTTTACGGTTCGGCGGCGCCCTCAGCGTTGCGTTTACTCAACCAAGGGCACCAACGTGGCGTTCGCCTAGCGACGGGAGCTTTTAGAACGAACCCGGTGAACAGTGTCCTGGTGGAGGACGGAGTCCCTCCATTGAAGGTTCGGCGTGCACAACTGCTCGCCAGTTACGTTGCACACGTTCGTATTTCTCCTGCGCATCCAAATTACCGTCTCCTTTTCCTACTCAACGGCGGTTGATCTCCCGCATCGAGGGCCCATGTCAGGGTTTACGACTGCGGTTCGCGTCCAGTCGCTTCTGTCTGGTGTCCCTCCCGTTACCTCTCCTCGAGTTCCGTTCACGTACACCTCCATGGTGTACGTGAATGCCCGCGTTAGCACAGCGGCTCTGCGTTATCACTTCCTCTCGATTACTTGACACGTACCGGGGCATTGAAGTGGTTTACACCGACGGCTCGATGGCTGATGCCACGTAGGCTTTGCCTTTGTTCATGAGGAACATATTGAATATCATTCCTTGCCAGATGGATGCAGTGTTTTCACTGCAGAGCTGGCGGCCATATCTCGTGCTCTTGAGCACATCCACTCATGGCCTGGCGAGTCATTTCTCCTGTGTACTGACTCCTTGAGCAGCCTACAAGCTGTCGACCAGTGCTACCTTCGTCATCCTTTGGTAGCGTCGATTCAGGAGTCCATCTATGTCCTGGAACGGCCCCCTCGTTCAGTGATGTTTCTGAGGACCCCAGGACACGTCAAAATCCCAGGCAACGAACTAGCCGACAGGCTGTCCAAACAGGCTACCCGGAAACTGCTTCTGGAGATGGGTATCTCCGAAACTGACCTGAGTTCCGTCTTACGCCGCAAGGTTTTTCGGCTTTGGGAGATGGAATGGCATTGCAGTGCGCACAACAAACTGCGTGTCATTAAGGAGACTGCGAGTGTGTGGAAGTCTTCCAAGCGGTCCTCTCGCAGGGAATCAGTTGTCCTCTGCCATCTCCGCATTGGCAATACGTGGCTAACGCATGGTTAGCTCCTCCGTCGCGAGGACTCACCTCGGTTTTGCTGTCGCTCACCAATGACGGTCGTCCACCTGTTGCTGGACTCTCCACTTTTGGCCGCTCTGCGGTGCACGTTTTAACTTCCCCAACATCCTGCCTTTAGTGTTAGGCGACAATGCCTCAACAGCAGCTTTAGTTTCTCGTTTTATTCGTGAGGGTGGGTTTTATCATTTGATAGAACATGTCCTTTTTACCTCTGTGTCCTCCACCCTATCGATTTTACGGTGGAGATTTTAATGTGTTGGAGAGTGGCTGACGTCTCCTTTTTATTCTCATGGTCAGCCAGCCATGGTAATCTGCTCTCTTGTTTTGATCTCTTCTACATGTTTCTTGCATTTCTCTGTGGTTTTCTTGTCCGATTCCGTCCATTTTAGTGTTTGCCGCCCTTCTGTCATTCTTGTGGTTTTCTCCTTTCTTCCAGCTGTGTTTTGTATGTCTCGACTATTTTACTCCCATGCTTGTGGAATTATTTTAATCGGGACGAGGGACCGATGACCTATCAGTTTGGTCCCTCCCTCCCTCTTCTAAACCAACCAACCAACGAGCCATTGAGAATCGAACTCTGCTATAAATACACTGATGTCCAAAATTAAAGCAGCAAACCGCTATTTCCCATTTCTGTGTCTTAATTCGCGATATAATCATACAAACTGTCAATAGATGTCCATACGATCGTGTTCTGCACGGAAGATGGCTTTCCGGTCAACGGACAACCACGCCAACGATGACGTCAGGGCATCCATCAAAGAGGGTAGTATTTGTCCCTTAGTCCCACATCCACAATCGCTGTGTACAGTCACAGACGGTGCAGTATGGCACAGAGAAGACGCCTGTACGACTCTGTGCAGTGGAGATGCGTAGGAAGAATGGAAGCAGCACAGTCGCAAACTGATGTGGCGCGATGGCTCAAAAGTGAATCATTCTGATGTTTCTCGGATGTGACGACAGTTTATACAAACAGAAACTGTATCCCAAAGAGCAGGACAAGGCTGATCACGTGTGACAACAGAAAGAGAAAAACGTTATTTGGCTGTAAGGGCACGACGGTACCGCCTTAATACTGCACGGCAGCTAGTATCTGACCTCGCAGCATGCACTGGACGTGTTGTATCGAGAAAAACTGTGTACAGAAGGCTTCGACAGAGTGGCTTTTACTGCCAGAAACCTCTGACGCGTCTCCATAGAAGGGAACGTCTACAGTGGAGTTGTCAACATGCCACCTAGACTGTCGAACAGTGAGCCAATGTTCTTTTCACAGGTGAGTCCCAATTTGGTCTGGAGAATGATCCTCGACGGATTCGCCTCTGGAGGGAACGTGGAACACGATTTCGGGACCCAAACATTGTGAGAAGAAACATATATCGAAGAGGATCGCTAAAGGGATGGGCAGGGATTATTCTGACCATTCAACCGCTCGAAATTGCACAGGTGAATCGACAAGGTTTAACTGCTGCCAAGTGACCTCATGTGCGGTTGTCGCGAAGTGCTGTGCGGTCAGACACCGTACTGATGGGCAGTAATTCTCGACCTCATGGATGGTTGACGATTTGTCGGAAACGGAAGATATTGCACGCATGGCATGACCTGCTCGCTCTTCCGATTTGAATCCCATAGAGTATGTCTGGGATGTACTGCGGAGACGGGTCACATCATTTCAGTATTCACCAACCACTCTCCAAGACTTGCGAGCAACTCTGCAAGAAGAATGGGCATTGTTGCCTCAACATGACAGTGATGACATCATTCACTGCATGTCCCGTCGTTATCAGGCCTGTGTTACAGCCAGAGGTGGTCACACCCCATACTACGCACATTAATTAATTGTTGGAGTGTGTGTGTGTGTGTGTGTGTGTGTGTGTGTGTGTGTGTGTGTGTGTGCGCGCGCAAATCCGTTAAGTTGGAAAGAAACGAAGAACATTTTTGTGTGCCGTTATGCATGTTGCAGTTGTTACTTTTTGTATTCTGAACATTTCTTCTACTTTACTACCACCTGTTTGTACTGTTTTGTGGCAAAATAAACGCAACCTTAGAAAATTTCCGTTCGTTGCTTCAATTTTGGACGCCAGTGTAGCTGCGTCAGACCAACCGTAGCCCACAGTTTGATTGAAGTCCAGACAGCGAGTACACAATTACAGCAAAACTCGCAACACCTGAAGATGACGGCTGCGTCGGTCGTCGAAATATTGCTCAAAAAATGGAAACAATAACTTGGCTATACACCTGGAAGCTAACTATTTTTAGTCACTTCGAGAACACTTGAGAGATCAAACCACAAACATTTTACCATGAAGGCTCTGACCGTCTTGTCTCATATTGGGATAAATGTATTAACTGGCATGGTGATTAATTTTGAAATAATAAGCACATTACTTACTTTTTCCCGTCTGCCTGTCTCTCATACCTTGGGCTATTGATGTTTTCACAAAGAAGGTTGCAATAATTTTCCTGCAAGAAGCCAATATTCATCTTTTAGTGCCGTCGCAGTGGTGGCCGAAAGATCACACCAGCAGTATCTGTGCCAGCTAGAGATTCCAAGTTTTCAGTCGGTTGCCTGCATCTGGGACTACACTCGGACACACAGTGCGAAAGGATTCTTCGGAACTCGTGAAGTACGACTAACTGGTGCAAGGAATCCCACGGCTAGCGCTCAGAAAAAAAGTGTGGCCCGGTGTCTAACAGCCGCCGGAAGGTTCTGACGGCGAAAGGTTTTTGGAATCGGGGAAGCGTGGCTTTGTGCGTCAGCGCAGAGGAAGCTGGGGAGGAATTAGCGTGGAAAAGCGCGCGTCGCCGTGACGTGACGCGACGGCAGCGAGAGCCGGGCTGAGCCGAGGCTCCGGTGATGGCTCGTGGCAGTGCTGGCCGCGATTTCTTCCACTGCAGCCGTGGAGCCGCACCCGCGACCAGCGTTCGCGGAGAAACTGCACGTCTCTTCCCACGGGAAACGGACTGCCCGCAAAACTACTGCTTCGACGTTTTCAGTCTACAGCTCGGAGACTGTGGGAAGCAACCAGCATACAAGCGGTAGTCATAAAGTTGCTACCATCACTTTGCAAGGGTTGCATAGTTAATATTTTGTTTAACAGGCTTTTTGGTGCTGTCCTATCCGTAGCAAATATATAAACTGCCGCTTTATGACTCATTAACTCAGTCGATAGAAATGGAACCCATATAAGATCACTTCGTTGTCCGTCTGTATCTATCTATCCATCTATCTATCTATCTATCTATCTATCTATCCGTCGAACTATTGAGACCGTTTTTCTCAGGAGTGTCTATCTGTCTGTCTGTCTGTCTGTCTTGTCTATCCGTCCAACTATTGAGACCGTTTTTCTCAGGAGCCAGTAAACGCGTGAAATAGAAATTTATGTCGCATACAAAGGTCAACGGTCCCTTGGCGGAGTAAAAGAATTCTAAGCTTCTAAATTAATGCAATCAAATGAAAAGGCCATCTATGTCACTTATTTTGATACTCGCAAACTCACTCATCAAAACCTATAAGATACTTCCCGTTGACCTAAACGCAAGGAATTTGTCAAAAAGCAAGTTTTTACAATACAAATAAAGGAAGAAAACTGAAAATTGTTTAATTCTAATTGTATCGCAATAAAATCTTTTTCCCAAAAGAACTTCAACGTGACATTCATCATCCGTCAAAAGCATTGCCCTTGAGGGAAGGCAACGCTGTTTTCGAGGAACACATTGAGAAAATAGAGAGAACCAACATTTGAAGCTGGCTGCAGAACGATTATGCTGTCGCCAACGTAAATTTCGCGTAAAGACCACGAAGATAAATTAGGCCTCACGAGAGGCATGTAGATAGGCTTTTTTCCCTCGCTCTATTTGCGAGTGGAACGCGAAAGGAAATGACTAGCAGTGGAACGGGGTGCCCTCCGCCACGCACCGTACAGTGACTTGCAGAGTACACATGTGTACATGCAGATAATTAACTTTATACGGTACCCTCACAGCGCGACTCCTAATCGCACTAGGCCAATTTTTTATAACTGAAACGCATTTTTCCTGCTGCAGTCTATATTTGTGTTCCTTTTGCAGCTTAATTGCATTTAAGCCAGGATACTACAGTTACGCAGATGTAAATAAATTAACTCTGCATGCAATAATAGTTTTTCTTTATTGAATAATCGATTTTGGGACTACCAGTCCCATATTCAGAAGCACCATCGTTCACACAGCAAAATTTCCCATAAATTACATTATAGAAGTACATATACCCAGTAACTGCGTTATTGGAATACTATGTTATTGATTATGCTATAAATAATTGAAAATTCATTTTGGCAGCCAGAGACTACTTTATAATTTCAAATCATCACACAGCGGCATTCCTATCACCCACTACCATCGCAACTCAAAAAATACAGTTTTGTTTTTATATACTATAGTTAACCACAACACTAATCAGGAAAATATAGTTAACACACGAGATGATATATAAACTCACACATAAATTCAGACATTTTCAAAGACAAGGCATAAAAATAGCCTTCACAAGAGAAAATTCTACCCAAAAATACATCCCAATATTGATAATAGACATAAATTTACAGCACAAAACAGGTATATATATCATCGCAATGTGACGCATGTATAGGAAACATATGTGGAGCAAACAAGTAGAACGGTCGATGTCCGATGCAAAGAAGGTGTGAGGGTCACGACTTAAGAAACAAATAACTCCATATTTGCAGAGCATATCAGAGAACTCAATAACAAGCGAACCTTTAGATAAGACGGCATGAAAATACATTAGAGCATCGATAATCCGTACCGATTCGGGACTGGGGGTGTTTAGACACTGATTTTTCTGATAAACGATTGTTACGAAACAAATGTACAACTGTCATGGGAGCAATACGAAACAATAAAACATACGAGCGTAAGTAAATTATTATCCGCAATTTAGTTATATTTTTGTTACTTTTGGTAGTACTGTCGTTTTACGTTGATGACGCATGCTTCATTTGTTGTTATATCTTTGCAATTTTCAAGCTGCAAGGTTAGTTTCATTTCGCTGCCGTGTTGTTAATCATGGCTGCTCAGTTGTCTATTTTCACCAAAGAAGAGCAACTTTCAGTGATCCGTTTTTTGTGGTAGGAAGCCGTATCAGGGACCGAAATACGTCGAAGACTTTCGGTGCAGTACGGAACAGTATTTTAAAACAACAGTGTGTCTACAAATGGATTGAAAAATTCCTAAATGGTCGTACAAGTGTTACACACGATGGTGCCGGACGACCGTTTACCGCCACAAAGGATGAAACAATTGAGTGTTCACGTGAAATGATTCTCGTAGATAGACGATTAACTATTGACGAAGTGGCACATCGTCTGCAAATTAGTCACGGTTCTCCCTACGAAATCATCCACAACAGACTTGGGTTTCATAAAGTTTGTACAAGATGGGTCCCAAAACAACGCACATAGTTGCATAAACAAACGCTCTTGGACATCTGCGAAAACCATTTGGATCGCTATGGTTAATGAAGCGGAGAACTTCTTAGACAGGATCATTACTGGTGACGAAACATGGAGCCATCATTACGGGCCGGAGAGTAAACGATAAGGTATGGAATGGAACGGAACCATCCAAATTCACCGTGCAAGAAAAAGTTAAAGACCCAACCGTCCGCAGGAAAACTGATGCTTACCGTTTTTTGGGACGCACAAGGACCAGTACTGTAACATTATGGGGAAAGGGGCACAACAATAAACAGCGTACGTTACAGTGAGCTGCTTACTACCAGGCTAAAGCGTGTAATTCGAAGCACACGCCGAAGATTGCTATCAAAATGTGCTGTGTTGTTGCACGACAATGCCCGTCCGCCTACTGTTGCCCAAACTGCAGAAATGCTCCAGAATCTCAAATTTGAAGTACTGGACATCCGCCATATAGTCCCGATCTTGCCTCTTCTGACTATCACTTGTTTGGCCCGCTCAGGCATTAAGGGGCCGTCGATTTGCGTCGGATGAAGGAGTGATAAAAGCGTGCATTCCTGGCTCGCAGCTCAACCGAGAACCATCTTTTATGAGGGCATCAGGAAGCTTGTACAACGATAGACCAAATGCGTTGAAACGCAAGAAGACTATATCGAAAAATAATATTATTTTAAGTTTCCTACTTGATTACAATAAAATGTTATAACTACTTTGAGGATAATAATTGACTTGCCCTCGTATATACAACACAAAACTGCATATATTGTATATGTATTAAAAGTACTGTACGTACCATACATAAAGTAGTAATTTGCTGTTAAAGTAGACCTACTATTTATGAAAATAAGTCATTTTGTTTCAGAGCTGACCTTTTCTTTCTCTACTAAATCTCGAAGACGTCTTAAACACAGCAACTGGACACTCTCTTCTAGTTTTTCAAACCGCTTAATAGCAATGATTTCCTCATCCGTCAGTAATCGATAACCAGGATCATCGGCATCACATTCCAGCTCTTCAAGTCCTAAAGATTCGTTAATCAGCCCGCGCTCCCATGTACACAGCGTGCTTCAAATTAATTCCGGTGTAAATTTCGTAATTTTTTTCCCCTCAAGATCCCCAATCAAGCCATATACAGCAATCCATTTCTGTAACACCGTTTCAAGATTTCAGTGACTCGCTCATCCTTCGGTTGGAGGACAAAACCCATGTTTGGAAACAAAGAATAATTTAATCTTGCCATTTTCTCTCTATATTGAAAGGTTTGATGGTTGACTTGGGGCGTTATCAACAGATAACGAAAAAGACATTTCCAAGATTACTAGTTGTATGTTGATGCTTTTTGACTTAAGGGATAAGTAGTGTCATGCCATTCAGTGAATATACTTGTGCCAATCCAGGAATTTGATTCTTGGAGATGACTGACAATTTTTCTTAGTCCCGTAAAGCCCCGCGGATTCTACAACCTTGCTATGATTAGCAAGGGTAGCCTGTACAATCCAGTAACATTTCCACATACCATAGCAGTGGTGCGAGATTTGCTTCCCGTCTAACTAGCTGCTGACATTCCTTTCTTGAAAACTAGGTATTCTGTTGGCATTTCCTTCCAGTACAAACACTTTCGTTTGCATTATAGAAATTGGTTAGGTTGCAGCTCTATTCATCAATCAGTGTATTAAGACTCTTTAAAATGTTCCGCTGCGTCAGTATCAGCCGACAGTTTTTCACGTTAGTGTCCAATTCCCTAATTCCATGCCTAGATCGAAACGCATAAACCAGCCCCTTCTTTATAACATCTCATTTTATGGCTTCTTCTATTCCCTGGCCGAATTTAATCTACTGGCAAAGCCTTCAGTTGGTCCATTGTTTCAAGTTTATCTGAACCATCGAGACCAATGCGTTTACAGTTATTTATCATTGCAAACTATACAACTACAGCACTATGTTACAAGCGGAAATCCGCATGCCACTGACTATAAAATTGATGGTTGACGTCTCTCTCGCTTGCGGCTACAGTGTTGTCACATCCGTTGCCGGCTACAGATCGATTATAGGCGACTCACAAACACGACGGGTCACTTCACAGTTGTTGTTGATGTGTGACATGGAGCGATGTTGGAAGCAGCCGCCGCGAAATATGACGGAAACGGAACCTGCTCTGTCGACAGATGATTAAGTGACCACTGACTGAATGCGGTAGTTGTGTTTTGTAGTCCTGAATTTAAAGTCGTGTCCTAACGTAAACACAACTTCGTGATGTGTAGTGTAGCCGAGGAAACGTCTACAACACGACGGAACTAAAATCACGATCGCTTTTTCACGGCGTTTAAGGCTAAACTCTACGAGCAAACTCACGACAAAAATTGTGTAGTATGTTCGTTTGCGTAGCCATCTTCCGCAGTAAAATTTCAGTTTTAGTGGTGAATGCAAATTGTAATTTCCAGCTGTCATTGATTACCTGAAACTGTCGTCACAGTGGTAACAAGGGATGGCGCGTGCCAACCGACGAGCAGTACTGGTTGGCACTTTGTTGCAGATTATAGGCGACACAAGTATTTTCCAAATGAAAAAAGTATGGTACGAAGAAAAGTAAGAGAAAAAAGTCAGTACAAAGATGAAAATGATGCGACAAAGTACTAGAAATAAAAATAATCAACTGAATAAAAATGGTTATCAGTCTATTGATTAGATTTTGACAAAAAAATTGACATGTTAGAATGTTACGCTGTCCACTGCACTATGGCGTTACATTGCAAATAGGTGTTACATTTTGAGTGCAATGGCAACGGTTGGCAGCCTTCTAAAATTCGGTTCCACGCAATGTCGTGCAAAGCCTATCTAATGTAAGCTAATCTCTGTGATTTTAATAACTGTGTAAATGACGCTGAATCGCGTCATGTGCGGGAGGATCCAGTAGTCTTTGGTTAGTGCTGTGAAACAAACGTGTGTATTTCTTTGGCACGGTGTGTGTGTGTGGGGGGGGGGGGGGGGGGGGGGTGGTATCATGTCTGATGAAATAAAAGACCAGAGCCAGGATTCTGGATATAAATTTAAATTTGCTGACTGGAATACTTTCGGTTAACCGGTCCGGATAATCGGTGTTCTGCTGTAATTAGAATGAACAAGAAAATATACCCCCTACCCTTGAAAGTAAATTTTCATGCAAAAAACCAAAACCGAAAAGAAAACACTTTTTGTATCACTAAGTTTTGCGTGACCAAGAAACGGTAAAATTCACATTCCAGTCTTATTAATGTGGCCACCGCGGAAGTTCGACGTCAGGGTGCAATAACTACTCACGACGGCAGATGGCAACACTAGCAGTGACCGATATATGTTTTGTCTTGGGGACGCAGTGCAGTCGTTGTCATGCGGAAGCTGAATGGTGTTATCTGTCGTCCAAAACGAGCAGTGTGTGGAAGAATTTCCGAAACGGCTAAGTTTGTAAAGTGTTCACATGCCATCGTGGTTAAGTACACTCACACGTCCTAGTAACTGCCGAGAAGTCATTTACTGAAACGGAGGCTATATCTCGGTTTCCCCAGGAAAGTGGTATACACCCTCTGCTGTTCTTGATACGCATGAACAATTTAGTAGACAATCTGAGTAGACTTCTTAGATTGTTTGCAGATGTTGCTGTTGCCTATCGTCTAGCAAAGTCATGAGAAGGTCAAAACGAATTACAAACGCGTTAGACAAGATATCTGCATGGTGCGAAAAGTGACCCAGAACAACAAAGAGTGTGAGGTCCTCTACCTGAGTACTAAAAAAATTCCGTTACGTTACGCTTCCACGATAAATCACACCATTTTAAAATATGTCGATTCAGCCAAGTACTTACGTATTACAGTTACAAACGACTTAAATTGGAACCATCACATAGAAAATGTGGGGAAAGGCCTATAAAAGACTACATATTGTTGCTAAAGTACATTAAAGATGCAACAAATCTCCTAGAAAGAGTGTCTACACTAAGCCTGTCCGCCCTCTTCCGGTGGTGTGGGATCCTCCCCAGATAGAATTGAGGGAGTACGTCGAAAAAGTTGAAAAAAACTGACCACTTATAAAAAATGAATATTTTTGATAGCAGCTTACGATGTTACAGGATGTCATTTCTAAAGTTTTTCTATCCCATTTTTTATGCCTTGGGAAGATAACAGCTTGCGGCCTACTCAAATGTTAATTAGCCGACTGATGAAGCTGTGCCACCAATGGAATGTCTGCAAAGTGATTTATTTGAAAATATCTCGTGCGGTTCTGTTCTGTATTTTGACAGAACACGTTCAAAAACTTAAGATAGAATCAGCACATCTCCTTCTTTACATACGTTGTCCAAATGAAACACTTCTGTTCAGGCACTTATCCATTAAGTAATCAAATTTGTTTATGATCGTTAAAAGCATAATTTGAATCTTATTTTCGGGTTTACTTTTTGATACTATTTAGCTTGAATGGAAACATTATTTAAGCGCACGTATTAACGTCGTCATATCATATGTTGAAGATTAGGTGGGTAGATCACGTAACTAATGAGGAGGTATTGAATAGGATTGGGGAGAAGAGAAGTTTGTGGCACAACTTGACTAGAAGAAGGGATCGGATGGTAGGACATGTCCTGAGGCATCAAGGGATCACAAATTTAGCATTGGAGGGCAGCGTGGAGGGTAAAAATCGTAGAGGGAGACCAAGAGATGAATACACTAAGCAGATTCAGAAGGATGTAGGTTGCAGTAGCTACTGGGAGATGAAGGAGCTTGCACAGGATAGATTAGCATGGAGTGCTGCATCAAACCAGTCTCTGGACTGAAGACCACAACAACAGTCGTCTTATATGATACACCATGTCCAAAATGCCATACTTGATCGCATCCTGATTTATTTCTAGCATGACCACAACCGATTGCTCTAAGTGGAAGCCAGAAATAATATCCAAATATAGTCAATAGTATATGGAGCTCTGAGTCACGAACTTTAAGAACAAAGACAGTATCGGTCTTCCATTCCATGGCGTAATACACATGTTCTGCCTGGTACAGGTCTACCCACGGCACAGATGTCGACAGTGCACTGGATGAGACCTGCTGTCTTATTACTAAATGTGTGTTGCCTACATCACTTGCCTGCCGGGTATTTTTGCCACAGACATTCGTCATATGGTTGCTGCCACTGTGGAAAGAACAAACATGGGGAAAAAGCCAAGCTATTCATTACATGATTAAGTACCGACCGTCCAGTGACTGAAACTCAAGAAGAGGTTCGTAAAAAGCAGTAGCATCTTGCAAACAACTCCATTCAAAGCGAGAATGGAAATGTGGAAAGCACAATTCGCCAACTACCCTCATTGGCCTCAGACGCCTGAAAATCTCTAGCCCGGTCAACAAGAGAAGTGGAATAGACGGGTGCGCTCACCTGAATACGCCCTCACATCCGAATACGCAAATGTAATCTCCAAAACTGTGGATATCTAGTCGTTAATACTGACTTCGAATGCAGAGAAGCGCAAACTGTGTAACACTTGTTCTGCTGCTGGCCATGCCCCAAATCGTCGCCGAGGGAGATCTACGTCAGTAACCTCTAAATGCTTTTGAGATTGCTCGGTTTTGGTCATCGTGCTGTGATCCTCCATGCACTTATACCCAGGCACATTTAAGTTAAATGTTTATTTATTGTGTAGTTATTTGTGTTTCTTTTTATTTCCTTATATTGATCCTACTGACACGAAAGGGGAAAAGAAACCTTGCCTGAGAAACATTTTAACTTTCGTAACATATTAATACACCGAGAACCGTCCCACGAGTTCCTTTGTGTAGGGAGGGGAGATCTAGAGGTGAGATAGAGTAGAACGTGTGTCGAGCTCGTCATTTTGATGAAGACTCTCCATGCGGTGAGAAAGTCGTTGGAAGTGTGACAGCGGTGTTGTAGACGAATAGTGCTGTGAATCTTCGTCCTGACACAGGGACTAGGGTGAGTTTTCTGCTATAGGGACGACTCCTCAAGCAGCTACAGTCTTAGCATTCTGCTCACGTATTCGGTGGAATTCATTTTTGTTTGAGGTTCTCGTGGGTTCGCAAAATCACCTTTAGATGAAACCTGACGCGATTTCTTCAACAACCAGACAAGGGCCGATGTCCTCTGCGGTTTTTCATGGCGTTTCATCTCATCTGTAATGGCCTTGCTATCAGGGGGACATTAAAGTTTTACGAGATCCTGTGGCAAGTGCTTACCGTACGTTTAATGGCGACTACAGACTGCAAGTATATAACGTTATGCAGGGTAATCATTTTGCGTTTTTACTTACCAGAACATCATTTCCCGAATGACAACAATAGCGACAGCAATAAACCATGCTTCAGTCAAATTTGTGTTAACTGGTCACTTTTAAATTAGCCCTGTGTATTATAGCCGTTGGACGAAAAATAAATACGAATCGGTAGAAAGAATAACTTTAAAATAACCGCATTTTTTTTGACTTAACATTTAAGACTCAAGGTATATCGTTAACCATTTTCAAAATTAACTTAATCTCAGGTAAGTCCAACGATCGTCTACCTGACCCTGAAGTATAAGTATGTCAACTACGTTATTTAATAAAACTATAAGGCGGTTTTTCAGCACGATTTATCGTCGCCATGTATTAACCCTATGTGTTTCAGATGCCTTTTAAAAAGATGTATTAGAACTTGTAGCGGAGTTGGGGAAATTCAGCCTTCTGCAGATGATGACACTTTCAGATCTCTGGTTAGTATGTTAACAGTGCCATAGCGTTTGATTGCAGGAAATCAGAATTTGGCCGGCCGTTGTGGCCGTGCGGTTCTAGGCGCATCAGTCGGGAACCGCGTTACCGCTTCGTTCGCAGGTTCGAATCCTGCCTCGGGCATGGATGTTGTGTGATATCCTTAGGTTAGTTCGGTTTAAGTAGTTCAAAGTTCTAGGGGACTGATGACCACTGATAAGTCCCATAGTGCTCAGAGCCATTTGAACCATTTGAAATCAGAATTTTATTTAGGTTTCGGAATTCCTCCATTACATTTAAGTGAATGGCTTTCGTTTGTCGATGAGAAAACGTTTTACCATTACGCTAATACCGGTTACGATAGACAGTAAATGTTTCGTATGAATATGGGTTTTGGGTGATTCGGACTTCATGTTAAACCATAGCTCTCCCACTATTATGTGGATTATAAGCGTTGACTAGGCTGACGGTGAAGACAAGGATGCGTTGCTAACGTCGTTTACAAGGAGTCCATCTGATGCTTAAATGGAGTGGGTTTAATAACTGGCTTGAGTTGATAAGAAAATGTTTAGCCGGCCAATAACAAGCAATTCCTTTGATCCATGACGCCATACATCCAAAATAATATGCGTAAAATATGTATTGTACCAAGAATTACAGTTAGTCTGAGGACATAACGTTTGTTTACAAAATATTTTTTTCTGGTTCAGTCTTTTTTGTTAATATTTATTAGTACAGCGCGTTTCGGCAGCATTCTGCATTCAAGTGCTTTACAGTCATTCTTATATTAATCTGAAGTATGATGTCTATTTGCTGAGTGTACCTCACTGGTACCTCAGCAAATAGACTTCGTCATACCTCAGATTGATGTTATGTACATGTAACTGTAAAGTACCCGATGAAGGTAACTTGCTGCCGAAACACGCCATATTAATAAATATTAGTAAAAACCGACTGAAGAATAAAAGTATTTTATAAATATACTCTAGGACAAAAGGAAACGACGTACCACGAAGAAATTGTCCGAATGGTACGGAAATCGGCAGATGTGATGTACATGTACAGCCAAATAATTACAGCTTCAGAAAAACTGGATGATTTATTCAAGAGAAGGACCCTCACAAATTGAGCAATGCGGTTACGCATTGGTCCCCGTCTGATTCTTATGCCAGCGATTACTCAGCTTGGTACTGATTGCCAGAGCTGTTGCATCTCTCCCTGTGGGATATAGTGCCAAATTTTGTCCAGTTGTCGCGTTACATCGTCAAAATTCTGAGCTGGTTGGAGGGCTCAACTCATAATGCATCAAACATTATCAATTGGGAAGAGATCCGGCGATCTTACTGGCCAAGGTGGGGTTTGGCAAGCACGAAGATAAGCAATAGAAACTGGCGACGAGAACAGCGGACATTACTTTGCTGAAATGTAAGGCCAGGATGGCTTGCCATGAAGGGCAACGAAACGAGGCGTAGAATATCGTTGGCCTACCGCTGTGTTACAAGGTTACCGCTGATGACAACCAAAGGGGTCCTGAAGTGAAAAAAAGGCACCCTAGACCGTCACTTCTGGCTGTTGTCGGGCTGTTTGGCGGGCGAGAGTCAGGTTGGTATTCGACCGCTGTCCGGAGCGTCTCCAGACACATTTTTGGTGGTCATCGGACCTCAGTTCGAAGCAGAAGTCAATGGTATTAGTGCAATATCGCTTCCGTCTGGGTAGAAAACATGATGGCAGCAAATCCTAATATAGAATTGAACTCTTTGCGAAGATTAAATGGTGCCTCAGTTGAAAAATACCTTTGTTCACTACCGCACAGTTCATCTCTACATCTAAATACGAGGCCTGTTCAAAAAATTCCGGAACTTTCGTAATTTCGTGCCAATGGTGTTGAAACGAAATGCTGTTGACATACCTGGGAACGCCTGCGTTTAGTGTGTAACTGCCTGAAGTTGCATCGTACTGTCACGAAGTTCGTCCCACGGCTCGTGAGTCAAGAACAGAAAGACTTTGGCCTCGCAGTCTGTGAAGAGCGTTTGGATCACGCAAATGAGAACGACAAGTTTCTTAAGAGATGATGATGAGACGTGGGTCTACTGTTATGATGTTTAAACCAAGGGTCAATCTTCACAATGGATCGGGAAATGTTCTCCAAGACCATAAACATCTCGTCAAGTCAGGTCAAATGTCGAAGCCGTGCTGATAGTTTTCTTTGAAGGATTAGTTCGTACTGAATTCGTGCCACAGGGACAGATTGTTAATCGATAGTACTATTGGGACGTGTTGCGGCGCCTACGAGAAAATGTGAGAAGGAAATGGCCTGGAATGTGGCGAGACAATTCATGGCTCTTCCATCACGATAACGAACCCGCACATTCATCCCTTTTGGCGCGTGACTATTACACAAAAAGCAAATCACTGCGCTGCCTCATCCTCCGTACTCTCCAGACCTGGCCGATGCGGTTTTCTTTCTTTCTTTCTTTCTTCTTTTTTTTCTTTGACAAGGTTGAAAACCCCATGGAAAGGGCGAAGATTTGCAATGATAGACGAGATAAAAGAAAATTCGCAGACGGCAGGGGCCCTACCAAGGCTGCTTCCGGAAATGGAAACTGCCTTCGGAGCGGTGTATCAAATGTGGAGGAGAGTATTTCGAAGGAGTCCGTGCATGATAACTAAAAGGTAAGCGTAGAAAAATTTCGCGGACAAAGTTCAGAAATTTTTTAAATAGACCTCGTATGCACTCCGAAGGCAACCGTACGGTATATGGTGGAGGTTACATGATGTGCAGAACCAGTGTCAATCTTAGTTTGACGCAGAATAAGGTGACGTTACTGCCAGATAATCGATCAGCGCAGAAACCAATCTACTTCAGAACGGATGTCGCTTGACCACCTTGTCTGTGGAAATAGTGGGTTGCACTGGACAGAAGGGCGCACTGAGTGGCCATCATAGCACGCAGGCCGAGCTCTCGACATGCACTCCCGGTAGCAGAGACTGGTACCTCAGTCACGCTGGTTGACAGGGGCTGAGTCACTTTCTGCGCAACCGACTGCAGCCGCATTCCGACACCGCCGTGGAGGTTCTCCGCTGACGGTTGTTGGCTTTCACAAGCCCGAGTCCAGCTATAGGCGGCAACTAAAGCCGTTAACAGTAATTATACAGGATAGTGAAGAAAGGAAGTAAATTGTGAGTTTCGTCGCGGACAAGATACCAACAATCCACTCCGCGCTAGGTCTCCGCAAAGAAGACATAATGGCCAAGACAGAAACCAAGATATGGCAATACTTGACTTAAATTTCGCTGTTACTATAAGAGACATCCACGAAGTGGATAGTTAAGCGGCAGAAGTCTATGAAACGGGTCATGACTAGACAGTGGACAACAAAACATAGCTCATTGCTGATTCGTAAAAATCCGGGGAAATATTACAAAGCTAGAAAGAGTTTACGGCGTGATTAGTCAGTGGACTCAGTGCAAATAAGGAAAAGTGAAATGATAAATAGTCACCAGAACCCACATGATGGGAGCATGACGCTCCCAATTGAACGAATACGCCTGAAAAAATGTAGATTTAGCTTCCTCGCCCCATCCCCTCCCAGAAGACTCTCTCTCTCTCTCTCTCTCTCTCTCTCTCTCTCTCTCTCTCTCTCTCTCTCTCTCTCTCTCATATATATCCCCGCCCACCACACCCACGTCCACGAAATGGAACAACACACATGAGAGAAAATTTGCTAATCGACTTTCTGTTAAAGCAAAAACATAGTAGTAAGTGGACTACCTATAACGGACGCATTTCAGAAACACTGACCAGTACGGTAGCTGCATCGTAGGAAGTATCTAATCCATCCGAGTTCTGTGAGCACAACTGAATCGTGTTTCAGGGCTATTCTGGATGTCATTGGGCTGAGCGTGTAGTCCGTATTATTCATCATTTATGAGAAGGAACTCGAAGTAATAAGGAAAAAAGGCGTTATGGTCATATTTGGACTGCTGTTCTTTCAGACAAACACTTCAACTGGCCGGAATATACGAAAGTCACAGCAAAATAAGTAGTTTTCAAGAAAATACCAATATACTCGTGGGTGCGCTCACATGTTGCCAAGGTTGTTTAGACGACGCTGTAGAAGTTTCGCTTGGAAGCCACTTACATATACCCCATACAGTCCCGATCACTCCCCACCTGTTTTCCATATTTTTGGTGCCCTGAGGAAAGACATTCGTGGCTGTCGATTTGCTTCGGACGAAGAAGTGCACGTCTGTGTACAAGTAGGGTTCCGTTCGCAATCGCAAACGTTCGTCCATGAGGGCACTGACCGTCTTGTCTCACTGTGGGATACATTTATTAAGAGATATGGCAATTACTTTTGAAGTAATAAACAGTTTACTTGTCATTTTCCCATATGCCTCGTTTTCATTCGACTGCCCCTGAAACATCTCAGAGAGAAATTCTTTGGCACTGTTTAGTTGTGATATCTCCGTCTTTGTAAACATACTTCGATGTGGTGTGTGTGTGTGTGTGTGTGTGTGTGTGTGTGTGTGTGTGTGTGTGTGTGTGTGTGTGTGGTGGTGTACTGGGAAGGGGGGGGTACGGCGTTTTTTACACAATGTGCGTACGGAAGTGCTTTATGTAGCCTTCCACTATTGCATGAACACAAGCAGTCAGCATTGCAAAATAATGATGCAGGATTTTCGACGTAAGTAACCTAAAACTAAAACCGTTTCACTTTAATTTTAATGGTTTATGTACGTTGTTTCCAATTGTTATTAAGCACAGTTGCAGATAAGCAGGCTATTTCTCACATCAGCTCAATGAGTTTTCACAACAAGGTGGAATAAAAACTGAAAACCAATGTTTAAATCTGAATCTTAACGTGAACAGCCGTCTTATGATGCAGCTGTCGGTTAAAAATCGGCTTCTGTGCTATTTATATGAACAAAGAGCGTCATTAAAGTAGATGGTTGCTGATTTCTTCTGTGCAAGGATCAGTTTGTATCATTGTCCAATGTTTTTACATGTCACGTGTTCTCAGCCCCATCCTCACCCATAGGGATAGTTCGGGAATATCATCCTACGCAGGCAAGACGAAGAAACAGATTTTAATTTATATGTAGTAGGTGAAGTACGAGAAACAGAGAATACTGACGCAGCGCAGCCTTAAAAAATCAGTCGCACGGGCAGACAGACTCGTGCCCGGGAACCGGCAGCACAAGCAGGGAGAGTGAGTCACTCAGATGCCGGCTGGGACATTGTCTGTCGTGCGTCGCCGGCCGTTCGCCGTTACGGGGCTCAGTGCGTGGGCGTGCGTACGGGCCGCAGCGGCTTCCAAAGCCGTCCCGCACCCCTCTCTCCGCGGTCTCCAACCGCCGGCACCGCTCAACCGTCACGTGCTCGTCCAGAAAGACTGAGTTGTGTCTCAAGTGCGATAGATAATTAATTTTATGTTCACGTTAGATGGTAGGTACGTGAAATGTAGTAAACACATTTTCCCGAGATAATACGAGTCTTCCTTCGATTGTCAGCCATGATTCCTTTGTCGTTCTTGTAACTGTGACCACTGGATCTGTCCTTTGACCTCTCCAAATCCCAACATGATACGGATCCCTCCCACTCTGGCAGTGCTCTATAAACAGCTCTGTACGCGTTACAGAAACAGTATCTTTAAATGAGAACGCAATCGATTAGTCCTAATAGTAACAGTTAAGAATACCAATTAAATGCCGGCCGGAGTGGCCGAGCGGTTCTAGGCGCTACAGTCTGAAACCGCGCGACCGCTACGGTCCCAGGTTCGAATCCTGCCTCGGGCGTGGATGTGTGTGACGTCCTTAGGCTAAGGTTTAAGTAGTTCTAAGTTCTAGGGGACTGATGACCACAGTAGTCAAGTCCCATAGTGCTCAGAGCCATTTGAACCAATTAAATAACGAAATAACTACAGCCAGTATCGTTATACCATTTTTCAACACGATAATGCTTGACCACAAATTATACATGTCTGGATGAACTGATTGCGTGATGCTGAGGTACGCCCGTGGCCAGCAAGATCCCCAGATCTGTCCTCAGTAGAATATGTGGGACCTGTTCGGGCATCTGTCCGTCTCATCTAGTGCCCAGGACATAGAGGACCAGTCACAGCAGCTGAGGTCCAACTTGCGCCAGGAAAGGATACATCGACTTTATGACTCCCTTTCCAGCCGAATCAGTGCATGCAACTTCATGCTGATACTTAGTCTCCTACTGCTACGTTCATTGTAAATGATTTTGTAATCAGTAAAATAACATCATTATACCTCTCAAACCGTGAACATTTGTGTGTGTGTGTGTGTGTGTGTGTGTGTGTGTGTGTGTGTGTGTGTGTGTGTGAGAGAGAGAGAGAGAGAGAGAGAGAGAGAGAGAGAGAGAGAGAGAGAGAGAGAGAGAGAGAGAGAGGGGGGGGGGGGGGGGGGAGGGGGAGGGAGCGGGGGTGGAACAGCATCATTATATTGTAAGTTCTGTGCTCTCCTTAGCTCTTAATACAAAGATCTTTGCATATTGCATTTTATGAAAAGTATGTGTAATGTATATACGACTCTTTAAGTGGTTTGCGACCATTGACAGGCATTCATATTTGAACTTATCATCCAAAACATTATTACAACACTGCGAGATTGAATGCCGCCAGGTAACATTGCGGGCACATGACAAGTAAGTATGTAAGAGAAGCAGAGAGAAATGGGGAAACATCTAGTGAGGATATGGGCCAAAAATGGAAATATATATCGATATATTTATATGTAACAGAGAATGTGGAAAGAAAGGGAAGGGAGGGTGGGAATTCGTGACTTTCAGCCATTCAGGACAATGTGATAACGCAGTGGCGAATGTTGAAAATTTTTGCCGGGCCGGAGCTCGAACATGGATTTGCCGCCTCTCATGAGCGCTTGCCGTAATCGCTCGGCCATGCGAACACGGTCCCGCACCGACTCAAATTCCTAACTTATTGCACGTTGCAATGCAGCGTCCCTCGTCCATTAACTCCCTACTCGCAGATTATTAATTCCCTTAGGAGTTCGGGCGATATTAGTGCATCCGCACTGAAATAAACGTCAAGGAGCCGTTGCCCCGTTAAGGCGGACACGCACTTACACAAACGAAGGCCAACGAACAACTACCAACGGCCACGTTGGTCGTCATTTACTTAATGTGTACGGGTGGCAAATCGGAGCCAACGAAGCGGTTGATGTCGGTTGCGGTTCAGACAGCCGGCGGTAACATCGAAGCAGAGGCGGTGAGTTGGGCTTGGGAACCACCACTTAGCGTGAACGCTTGGTCGAATCATCCGAAGGCAGCATACTCGGAGAGTTGGTTAGTTTAGAAGCCCATAAATTCTGATATAGGGTGGAATAATTCTTATGCTGCAGTACCACTTATCAAAAACACCCATAATGTGAACTAAAGATATATTAAGTTTACGTTTTCATTTCATTTTTTTTTTTTTTGCTAAACATTATAATTTTTCCTGCGTCGAACTTAGTGGAGGTGGGTCCGTACTTCATGTCGTTAAGAACTAACAAATGAATTGTCGTTTATGGCTACTAATTCAAGGAAAACATATAAATAACGGAGGCTACACCAAGGTTTCACCACTCTCAGTGTATGGTTTGTCTGTACTCTCTCTCACAAATGCTGGCTAGCTGGTTACGGTTTTGCGTTAGGTACTGCCACATTAGACTCTTTGTGATGAAGGACGTGTAGCATTTTCAAAGTATTAACGCAGCGGAAAAGAAGTGATAGGTTAAAATTCGAATGCTAGAATTCCCCACAATGTCTTCGAGAGATGGAAGAAGCTGAGTCTCCCAGTCGGAGACAGGGCCAAACATGGCGGTCCCCGTGTTACCCAAACTAGTAGGCTGCACCTCGATCAGATTCTGAGATTCGGACTTCTCTTAATTATCGACCAGATCCACAAACGAACGTTGCGATACACTACTTGCAGAGACTTCATCATTATCATACTACGAAATATAACACACAACAACGGAGTTGACACGAAACAAGTGTATTGGTGAAGACAGGTTAACTCAATTGTCCTTATCATTCCATAGTTTTATCGGTTGTTCTATGGTTTATTTTGAAGGAAAAAAGTATTCGTTGCGGAAATTATTGTTTAATGACGCGTCTCACCATTTTGGGGCATGATCAGATTTTCTACAAAAAAAAAAAAAAAAAGGAATAGAGGAAAATGTAAATAGCCCGAGGTTTCGTTCTGTCATGCATAGTTCGAAATAAGCGTCTACGAACCATTTGAAAGAAAACTTACGTTTGCTGTTATGCTGTGAAATAAGATCGCGCCAAATAGACCATGTACCTATACAGAAAATATGAAGTAATAAGAAAATCTTTAAAAACCAAAAATAAGTACTGTAGTAGAGCCAAAATTGAAAAGTCCAAACAGAATCTTCGAAACACACACGAAGATAGAAACGGCTGTGCAGCGATAGGATCACCATTACCGAATTGCAGACATGTAGGAAAAGTTCTATGTCCTATGGTTGTCCTTTATGCCGTCAATTGGGCTGCAGTAATATTGTCTTCCACATTTGCTTCAGTCATTGCAGCCTTCCGAGTGTGCATCTGTGATCCACGTCTGTCATGATCAGACTGCGCAGACATCGGCGATATCTCAGGTTCTCTTGACGAGATGAAAGTTACATATCTTCCAAGAGTCAAGGTCACGTCCACACAGTCTTGGTTCAAGGTGGCCCAAACGCATCACTGGCCGACACTTGTAACGAAATGTTTCCGCGTTATTTTCTTATCTAGCTTCCGACAAGGTACCGGTATTCTTTTACTTTGATCTGAAGTTCCAGAATGGAGTTTACATGACCACGTTCACGATAGTGTTTTTGACATGTGCCCCATTCGCTGGACAGTCTTGGGTGCCTTTGCAGATGTAGAACACTAATAAATACTTGTGACCATTTACCACGTGTGTTTCTGATCGAACGTGATATTGTCACAGTTCTGTCATAATTTTCTGGATACCGTTGAACCAACTTAGACCATAGGGTGACTGTTAAAGTGAGATAGTAGCGGCTGATCTGAGAACCAGTGCGGCTGGTTCCCGGCCAAATCCAGTGTATTCATGCTGGGATATCTAACGATGGCTAGCGTTGTGTGAAGATGAACCAGCGTGTTACTGAACAGTCGAGAGCGATAACACGGTTTTTGGAAAATGGATTTTATATCAGGTGCACGTGATGTATTGCATTTCAGCTGTTGAGTTTCGGACATACCTGGGAGAGATGATTCTTATCTGTTGTTCAGGTGAAAACGGTTGATCTCACATTTGTTTTTATGTGGTTTCAGTCACGAGGTGTTGATGTATTCTAGTCTGTGGCTGTCCCTTGCGAAAATAACTTTGGATGTCCGAAAAGAGAGAGCGGTGCCAAGGCCGTGCCATTAACGTAAGTAAAATGGGCTACTAGTGTGCATACTTAAGATCAAAGATGTCCGGGGCCGAACCTTGTGGCAATCCTTTGTTCAGTCGGGAGCTTCTCACGTAGAGGAATTTCACCCTGTAGTGGCCCATATACGAGCACTGAGAAGAGAGATTGTTGCAAAAAGACGTAAGAGTGTCCTTCCGTTATGTTGACGGTTGGACCAATTTAATACGAAAACGGACAGTTAGTGCTTCGTTTCTTTATGCCGTCGATTTGCGCCTAGCAGCTTCTGTAGCAACTGTACGTCTCCCGTGTGAGCGAACACAAAGTCGAGACTCATTTGTGCATCCGCTATCTTCATTGTAATCACCCTCCAGCTTCGGTGAGTCAGCAGCTCGGCTCTGAAAATTAGAGTTACATTAAAGCTTCTGTAAGACGGACATATATTTTTATGAGTTGTTGAACTCTAGGGAGAAAAAAAAGTTGGTAAGATCGAGATCATTCGTTGTTTAAGACTGTAAGCAATGTTCCAAACTTTTTTATTGTTGACAGGCCCCTAACATTACAAACCGCCGTGCACTCATGTGAACAGGTGTGTGCAGAAACCTTAACGCGGAGGAATGTACCCCCACTTTGCAGTTTAAGACCTCGCATACTTCAGCAGCCAGCTGTGCCGCTGTCAGAGTTTCTCCATCTGCACTGCTGCCGCGCGTTACGAAGCGGTAATGCAGAGCGACTGAACATATGTCCAGTTTAGAAGCGTAGGTAACGGTCACTATGCTCCGGGAGGACCACACACTGGTTTCTTCTGCGAGTAACACGGTCACCTTCAGGCCATCGGCATACTAGCAGAGACCACGAACGTTCTGACTTGGCGCGTCCAGCTTAAATAACAACTCCCCGCAACATTAATTATCATTGCATTCGCGTTAGCGTTTCTTCCCTTTGTTGCAGTATTTAGTTTCGACAGAACAGGGTAGTACTCGCACTCTTTTCAGGCAGATGCACGTAATAAGTAACTCTAATAAGATGGTTTAAAAGTATCAGAGATCCACTTCTATGCTCTCTGGATAGCGTGGTATTTCTTAAGAAAGAGATAATGTATACTAGGACCATTTTAAGTATTGGTGCCGTCAGCGCGTCGATACACAACTAAAAGTGAAGAAAAAATTAAATGAACTGAAATTGTTGTAAGCAAACGTGTCTGTTGGCTAGAAATTTAAGCAGAAGATTAAAACAACTTGGAGGTTTTCAGGATATAAAAGACTGTTGTTGTTGTTATCAGTACAAAGATCGGTTTGATGAAAGTCTCACCGCTCATCAATTTTCTCAAATTTGCGTAACTACTGCACTCTCTCCACCCATTATAATTTGCTTTCTATATTAAAGTATTGCTTTCCACGTACTATTCCCGGGCCCCCACCTCCCTCCACTTCCACATATAACCAAACTGACGACTGCTCAATGTCTCGGAAAGTATCCTATCAACCAATCCCTTCTTTGAGTCAAGTTTTCATAATTTTTTTCCCCCTCTGCAATTCGATTCCCACTTCATTTGTTATGTGATCTACCCACCTGATCTTCAGCATTCTTCTGGAGCACAACATCTCAAAACCTTCTATTCCCTTCTTGTCTGAATTGCTCGTAATCCACATTTCAATTTCGTTTAAGACTACATTCCAGATGAATATTTTCATAAGAGCGGATCGATCTGCAGGCCACCAACGCTGTTACATTGTACCTATGAAGCATGTTCTGGCACACTCTCTCCATCCCACGACGTCTCTCTTCACTTTCTACTGCAGCGGCCAAACCTCTGCCAGCAGATCTGCCTGCCTCCGCAGGAATCTCTTAAATTAAAACTTTGCTTGCGACCCTCCAACAGATGACCGTCAGGACAAGCGGCTCTGAGACTTTTCTCTTTTCCTTAGCCGACGTTTCCGCGTAACACATTTGAATTGAAACCATTGTAGAATAGAAACGTCACGGTACCGAACATTTCTTCCTATTCAAAATATTATGTACTCAGTCTACATTTCCTAGAAGTTTGCAACGGGAATTTTCGAACACCCTGTAGATGTCTTTTTTGCATTAAGAACGCCAGATTTGCACCTGGCGGCCAGAAGTGAAACTATTTTTTTTTTTTTTTTTTTAGCGTAAATATGGTTCCGCATTAACGCATTAGAATATCTACCAAGTTTCGCTGAAATACGATAGTTACAGCCCACACCGGACCTCTGTGAGTTGGTGCTCGTAAACTGTAACACACGGTATTAAGAGTACAGAACTCAGGTGAAGGTGGTTAGAGACCCGTCCATGTAGGTTTCTGAAGTACCTTAACTGCAAGGGCTGCGAATGCTGACCAGGGCTCTCCACAGGTGGTAGCTGCCAGTGTAAGGAAACGAGCGGCACGCCGGCTGGGCTAGTGAACCGGACGCGGTCCGCTTTAGCAGTCTCAAGCAGCGGCCAGAGCGGCCGGCCTCCATACGGAGCGGACCGGAACAAGCAGACGGGCACGCCTCACCACTGCGGACGTCGGCCGCCGTCCGCCACGGCCGGCTGGCATCCCAGGCCTCGTGCAGCGCAGCGCAGCGCGGTGCTCTTCTCGTTTGTTTTCCCATTTCGTATCACCCGCGTATTCGGGAGTAATGTGCAGTGTAGTCCGCCTGAATCTCGAGAGGTGGCGAGAATGCAGTGCTATTCCAGCACCCTGCAGAGCGGCAGTTAATTGTCACGACATTGGTATGTCATATGTGTTTTTTGTGGAAATGCTGGGCTAAAAGCATCAACGATGAAAATGAAGAGAAATACACTACTGGCCAATAAAATTGCTAGACCAATAAGAAATGCAGATGATAAACGAGTATTCGATGGACAAATATACTAGAACTGACATGTGATTACGTTTTCACACAATTTGGGTGCATGGATCCTGAGAAGTCAGTACCCAGAACAAACACCTCTGGCCGTAATAACGGCCTTGATACGCCTGGGCATTGAGTCAACCGGAGTTTGGATGGCGTGTACAGGTACAAACGCCCATGCAGCTTCAACATGATACCACAGTTCATCAACAGAAGTGGCGTATTGTGACGAGCTAGTTGCCCGGCCACCATTGACCAAACGTTTGCAATTGTTGAGAGATCTGGAGAATGTGCTGGCCAGGGCAGCAGTCGAACATTTCCTGTATCCAGAAAGGCCCGTACAGAACCTGCAACATGCGGTCTTGAATTATCCTGTTGAAATGTAGGGTTTTGCAGGGATCGAATGAAGGGTAGAAATACGGGTCGTAACACATCTGAAATGTAACGTCCACTGTTCAAAGTGCCGTCAGTGCGAACAAGAGGTGACCGAGACGTGTAACCAATGGCACCCCATACCATCACGCCGGGTAATACGCCAGTATGGCGATGACCAATAAACGCTTCCAATGTGCGTTCACCGCGAAGTCGCCAAACACGGATGCGATCATCATGATGCTGTAAACAGAACCTGGATTCATCCGAAAAACTGACGTTTTGCCATTCGTGCACCCAGTTTCGTCGTTGAGAACACCATCGCAGGCGCTCCTGTCCGTGATGCAGTGTCAAGGGTAACCGCAGCCATGGTCCTCGAGCTGATAGTCCATGCTGCTACAAACGTCGTCGAACTGTTCGAACAGATGGTTGTTGTCTTGCTAACGTCCCTATCTGTTGACTCGGGGATCGAGACGTGGCTGCACGATCCGTTACAGCCATGCGGATAAGATGCCTGTCATCTCAACTTCTAGTGATACGAGGCCGTCGGGATCCAGCACGGCGTTACGTATTACCTTCCTGAACCCACCGATTCCATATTCTGCAAACTGTCATTGGATCTCATCCAGCGCGAATAGCAGTGTCGCGATACGATAAACCGCAATCGTGATAGGCTACAATGCGACCTTTATCAAAGTCGGAAACGTGATGGCACGCATTTCTCCTCCTTACACGAGGCATCAAAACAACGTTTCACCAGGCAAGGGCAGTCAACTGCTATTTGTGTATGAGAAATCGGTTGGAAAGTTTCCTCGTATCAGCACGTTGCAGGTGTCACCACCGGCGCCAACCTTGTGTGAATGCTCTGAAAAGCTATTCATTTGCATATCACAGCATCTTCCTCCTGTCGGTTAAATTTCGCGTCTGTAGCACGTCATCTTCGTGGTGTAGCAATTTTAATGGCCAGTAGTGTACTTTACATTCATGAGTTTCGCCAAAGTTGATGGTTGCACCTATTTCGCTCCGCTATAGGCGGTAATCCTTATTAGTGTTTAAAAAAACCCAAAATGAAGTAGATGGCGCTGAGACGACTAATTTAACATATGGCACATGGGGCCCCTAGCGTCGGGAAATACCCGAAAAGCCGGCTGGTGTGGCCGAGCGCTTCTAGGCGCTTCAGTCTGGAACTGCGCGACCGCTACGGTCGCAGGTTCGAATCCTGCCTCGGTCATGGATGTGTGTGATGTTCTTAGGTTAGTTAGGTTTAAGTAGTTCTAAGTTCTAGGGGACTGATGACCTCAGATGTTAAGTCCCATTGGGCTCAGAGTCATTTTTTTAAACCCGAAAAATTGATGACAAATGTTGAACATGTGACGTTACCAGATGACGTACCTCGCCGCAAGTGAAGCGGTTGACCTAGTCAATCCTACCCTCGCCGGTAAGGGCCAGTGCTGCACAACGCACCGCCTGGCTGCTGTATTTTTTAAAAACTTTTGTAAATGGGGTCTGCTGTAAACATAGAAGTTACAAAATTATTTTCCTCGCTGTAACCAACCACAAACTGTTGTTTTCTGTTTCTTTCCTTTTGTCTCTTTTTTTGTTTACAGACTTTATTTAGTAAAGAACACGTAGGTCATTTTCTAGCAGTGACGGAATTCGGAACCTTACACTCTTTTACTTTTGACGCAAAACGGTAGTTTTTGGTTCTACTGTATTTTGCAATAACGCAGCGGGGACCATGAGGCCGGCAAATAAAATAATAAATATTACCTGAATGTAAACATACAATTGTCCGACCCAATGAGAAAAATACTTACTGCCACACGCAGTATTCGAACTCTGAGCCTGACGCGCTATAGTCGTATACGTTCGCCCGGAGACACACACAAGTGAATACTTGATTTGGGTTGCGATGATCAGGTGCGACAGAGCAATAAGCTCAACCACTCCGCGTGCAGCGACGTACGTCATCCTGTGAAGTCACATGTTCAACAGTTGTCATTCAATTTTTTTTACTTATGGGACTTAACTGCTAAGGTCATCAGTCCCTAAGCTTACATACTACTTAATCTAAATTATCCTAAGGACAAACACACACCCATGCCCGAGGGAGGACTCGAACCTCCGCCGGGACCAGCCGCACAGTCCACGACTGCAGCGCCCTAGACCGCTCGGCTAATCCCGCGCGGCTTTCCGGATATTCTCCGACCCAGTGTGTTACATTAAATTACTTGTTTCAGCGTTATCTATGTCGCTTCGTGGATTTTTAAACGTTAATAACAACCACTCTGTATATAACCAGAATGTTAAGCATATTTACCAGTGACACTGTAATTCTCTCAATGAGACGGTATAGATTAATTAACACAGGTTATAAGGTAAATAAAATAAAAGCAAAACAAGTGTAAAAGCGAATAAGTTAAACTTAATGTGAGATCGTTATGTTGGACAAGCGTTCCCAGTAACGTAAAGTGTTAATTTCATTTGCGTGCTCACCGGCCAATATATAAGGCAAGCGTATCGTCACCTCGGTTCTAATCGGCAGTTAACCCTTTCATTCATCATGGAGTAATTTCAGCCTTGTATGTATCCTGTAAGAAAGTGGCAAGGAGCTTAACTTTGCAATGCGCTAAGACCGACTAACGGCAATTTGTCAAAAACTGTCAGACGCCAGAGCTGCCTACGGAAGATCGACAAGGTGGTAGTTGCAGACTGGGATTATAAGATTTTTGTCTCCAAAGCTGGAGGATTATTAACAGCTTGGTGTGTGGAGCAGTGGCAACTCAGCGGTTGCGTGTGGGAGCCGCGGAGAAGCGCCTTGCCGTCAGCCGTGGCGCTCCTCTGCGTGCCTCAGCCACCGTGGCCTGCCCCCCCCCCCCCCCCCCCCTCTCCTTTTCCCGCCACAGTGGCCGCCAGCGCATCAACTACCTGACCAGCTCACTTCCGGCCGCCGACAACCCCGCCTTCCTTTGGCGGCGCGAACGGCTCCACAGCGCATCCGGTGCCATAACTACGCCCCAGCTAGCGAACCCCGCCAATTCATCCTTCCAACAGCGTGGACCTAAACCAGTTCGGTGTCTAAGCTTCACCCCCTTTCCCACCA
The DNA here is from genome assembly GCF_023897955.1 of Schistocerca gregaria. Taxonomy (NCBI): domain Eukaryota; kingdom Metazoa; phylum Arthropoda; class Insecta; order Orthoptera; family Acrididae; genus Schistocerca; species Schistocerca gregaria. The sequence goes on along the minus strand of NC_064925.1, from coordinate 275,940,418 downwards.
CCGACTTGGAAGACCGCACTGCCACAAGAAACGGCCATAACAAGGGAGGACTACTGACACTAAGTTACAATTTTTTAATATAAATAACGAAGCCCATTATTAGTCACTAAGTTTTAGGCTTTTCGTTTACGATGCATTTCGGGGGCTTTGCTCTATCATCACAATCAGTTCCAGAGTGTTCTCAACCGTGTCGAAATATCTGGAGTCCTGTGCGGTTTCATTTCTGTACTTCTGTCGAGAGCTCTGCATTTGTACTTCACGCTACGTTTACAAATGTTTACTTCATTAACTGGTTACTTTGTCTTTTATAATTTGTAATAGCTGGCAAACCCGCCGTTTCCAGTTGCCAATTTTCTATTAGAAACGGAAGCAAAAAAGAACAGTGCTTTGTCGAAAAAGAAAATGTTTTGCATGTATTCGTGAAAACACCTTTGAAATTGTGAGACAGTCGTACAGATAAATATGCATAATGTAGAAATCTACAGCTTCTTCGCGTGTCTGCAGCGTGATTTTGTAAACGTCTCAATGTAAACGCCTTTACATAGCTCTATAGACAGTTATTACTTCCCCCACAGCAGATTGAGTTTAGTAGTTAAAAGCTACCGAAAGCGCTGGCAGGTGTCAGATGTTTGCTTGAGCTAAATCAACTGTACGAATTTCCTAGTAGTAAAGAATAAATGTATTAAAACTTCATAGATGGTGCTGCAGTTTTCCACGTATCTCAGCGTTTATAACGTTATATATCTTACACCATGTGTCGTACCGTGATGAATTTGCGTTGTTACATTCAGCCGCATTTGTGGATAGTTTGCGAAATATGTTGCGAATAGACTTAGTAGCAAATTAAACATCATGCATGGTGCGGCAGTTTTTCACGTATCTCTTCATGACGTCACTTCTCAACTGTGATAGGCAGGTGGTTCTTACCCCGACAGCGGTTGTTTCCTGACAGTAAGAGATCTGTGGACCAAACGTCTCGATGTGTAAAGTAAAGGTTTCTATCTTAACTACGTCTTTCCATTTTTATTTCCGTTTCTAACGTTCCTCACTGTAAAGTTGTTCGTGTCCTTTAAGGTGCCACGGAATTCCAAACCTAAAACCTACAGCAGCTGATTAACAGTTCATACCGTAAATGTAGTGTAAGCCTCAGGATATCAACAAAATGTTCGAAACTGTTAATGCAAAGAAACAATAATATATTTTTAAAAATACACCGTTAATTTTGTGACCACTAGCTGTTTTTAAATGTATCTCTACCATACAAGTACTGTACCCTCAAAACTACTTGTTTTCTTTGCCTTTCTTCTTCCACTCGCAAGTAGGTTGATGAAGATATGAGCATTTGACAGTGTAGTGACCCTACGCCGAACGGGGTGGCTCGGTGTTCCGGAGAGCTACGGTTCAAATTCTCATTCGGCCATCCGGATTTATGTTTCCCTAAATCACTTAAGGCGAATGCTGCGATGGTTCTTTTGAAAGTCCACAGTTGATTTCCTCCTACATTTTTCCTCAACCCGAGCTTGCGCTCCGTCTCAACTAACAGAGTCATCGACAGGATGCTCAACCTTAATCCACCTTCCATCTTTCTTCCCCATACAAAGATGATGTGTTACGGGCAACGAAGTCGTTTTACGTTATGAACAAAACGCTGCTTCCTCGTGGGGAACGTTATGTCTTCCAGTCTCTTGCATACAACTGTTTCTTCGTATGCGTAGCAACTGTTTATTTTTATTTTACTCAACTAAGTTCCAGTTCCTTCCGCACTGCCGTCGCTGATGAACATACATTTAATTCCTAGAGATTTGATTTCCCTAAATCGCTTCAGGCAAATGCCGGGATGGTTCCTTCGAAAGGGCACGGCCGGTTTCCTTCCCCACCCTTCCCTCACCCGAGCTTGCGCTCAGTCTCTAATGACCTCGTTGTCGACGGGACGTTAAACACTCATCTCCTCCTCCTCCTCCTCCTATTGATTTGAGACTGTTCACTGTCTTCTAGTATCAGTAGATGGTCAGAAAATCTAATGCTTTGCTATGCGTGTAACTTCTGTTATTCTCTTCTGAAATACGTAGATTACAGCGTGTGCTCTGTTAAATTAGGTAATAGTTTATTCCTTATCTCAATGTACAGTTGACCAAACGCCACGTGTATCACACAGGATACCACGATGATCCAATTAGGAAGAAGATACTCAAAAGTGCATTCAAACTAGGGTATATTGCTATATTTGCGTCAGGGATCACTGCCTAATGAGAGAGTCCTTTGTTACCGATGCAGATTCACGCGTGCTTCAGACAACTATACGTACTCGAATTTTGTAATATTATGGAAGTGGTGCGCATGTCACATGTCTCCATGCATGCAGACGCCTTTGAAATGTATTTGTAGATACATGTCGGTGAGTAGAACGGTTGTTCTCTGGATGTGGAACAACTGTTTTTTTTTCCACTACTCTCAAAAATTTATTGATAGTACGAGGACCTGCACGACATCTTTAACAGGGATTTTGCGTTAAGAGCAATGCCATTTACTGAGTATGTGGAATGGAGGAACCAAAATAGAGCCACGTTGCAACGTGAAGATGTCCTGCCTCTCAAACCTTCTCCAGTAGTTCCCGTTCACCACTCTCGCACCATTGTATGTCGAGTGAAATATATATATATCATTATTATTGTCGATGAGAAAATTAAACAAAGCACCAGAGCCTGATCGAATACTTGTCGCTTTCTATTCCGAATTTCCGACGATTTAGCCCCTCTTCTAGCTATAGAGCCTTCCAACAGAAACTTATGACCAATGAATGGTTTGAAGAAAGCACAGTCACACCCATAAAAAGACTTCGTTGCCTGTAACACATCTTCTTTGTGTGGGGAAGAAAGGTGGAAGGTGGATTAAGTGAACATCCTGTCGATGACTTTGTTAGTTGAGACGGAGCACAAGCTCGGGTTGGGGAAAGATGCAGAAGCAAAGAAGGGCAGCAGAACTGATCTACCAAACTACCGTCAAAAATGCTAGACATTTATTTATTCTAAGAACATATTTTGAGCACAACAGAATGACACCCTCCAATCCAGCAAGTATGTATCTGAGAACATCCATCATATGAAGCCCACCTCTCACGTTCCTCGTGCGGTATTGAAAGCCATTCTCAAGGCACTCAGAAAGATGCAGCATTTCTTGACTTGCGAAAGGTATTTGTCTTGGTACCACTTCTCGATTATTATTGAATGTGTGATCGTATGGGATATCATGCAAAATTGGTGACTGAATTGATAATTTCCTGGTGCGAGTATGCAGCATGTTGTGTTGGATGGAGAGTCATAGACAGATGTAGAAGTAACTTCAGGTGTACTCCGATGAAGTGTGTTGGAACCCTTGCTGTGCTAATGAGGTACTGTCTGAAATCTGAATGAAAGCTGTACAAATATTCAGTCAGGTCTAGAAAAGAGTATTAGCAACTTGCGTTAAATGTTCAGAAATACGCTGCAAAAACAAAAAACGTTTATCCTATGGCTATGTGAGTCACAGTTGAAATCGGTCAACTCATACAAATGCTCTGATGTAACACTTTGTAGGGAAATGAAACAGAACAATCGCATAGGCTGAGAAAGCAGGTAGCAGACTTCCGTTCATTGGTAGGATACTAGAGAAATGCAATCAGTTTACAAAGTAGATTGCATACAAAACACTTGGGCGACCCATCCTAGAATATTACTCAAGTGTATGAGACCATACCAAATAGGAATAACAAGTAATGTTGAACGTTAACAGAAAAGGGCGGTATGAATGGTCACGGGTTTGTTTGACATTCGGGAATGTGTCATGAAGATGCTGCAAGAACTGAAGATAGATGGAAACTATCCCTTGGATATGTTTCTAGAATCTAAGTGGCGAGTGTAGGAATGTACTGCAGCCCCCTCCCAAAGGGATCACAAAGAATATTAGAGTAATTACAGCACGAACAGTATCGTGTAAACAGTGATTCGTTCCGGTCTCCATACGTGAATGGAACGTGAAAAAGCTGTTGCAACAGGAAGTGCCATATGCCATGCGCTTCACATGGTTTGCAGAGTATAGATGTAGATGTAGATACTCCGAAGCACCGTCTAGAACTCAGGGTGAAGAAGACCTGTGCCTGCGCGTAGGTCTACCAAACCATTACAACAATGTAACCAACGTAGGTAGTAAACATTGGTGCTGTCCAGCTGCTGAATCACTATCAAACAAGTCTTACTACCAGTTCTTTACCAGTCGGATACGTAATTTAATAAACGTCTTCATTACACCTACTTTTGGGTTCCGCTGGGCCTCGATCTAACTTAAGTTTGTTTCCTTAACGAGCAGTTCATACTAGGCCAGTAATTTAGTCAAGTGGCAAGTGATTTTGTAACTATACGTGTCTGAACGATGTTGTCTAGTAAAATTGGAGTAAAGCGGTGTAGTCGACCCGATTCAGTGAGTTGAACAGTAGGAGGCCAAGTAACTTGCCCAACCTCAGATCGCTTACCAGTGCCCCACTACTGGACACGTGTGAACACCGTCTGTTCAGCAGCGCGCATATTGTCTGTCTTCGTTTCTCTCTCTCTCTCTCTCTCTCTCTCTCTCTCTCTCTCCAGTCATCTGTTTCTTGTGGGTCAGCAACGTGGCTCCGTGAGTGACGATACAACAGTTAAGTTTGTTTGTCCCTACATAATTGGAGTGCTTGTCGAACGCGAAAAGTCCGTTGTACGAAAATAAAGCATGTTAGGTAGCCACAATCACAGAGCTGGAAAAGACGATGGGAATACCTCGATGAATTCTTTCAGCACTTCGTAAAGAGTATTCACAGATTTCTCGAACGAAAAAAAATATTTGACTTCCCTAGTCGAAAGAAATGTCAGGGTCCTTAAACTACATCCAACAGCAAGATGGTATAACGCTGCCTGCAGTTTGCTTTCTGCAGGTACGACTTCTCTTAGATGAGTGTCAGTACACTGGATTTTACGACACACTTTTCTAATGGAAAACTGACGCAACGACATTCTCAGTGTTGAAAAGTATTCTTTTTGGTCTTCAGTTAAGGGTTCTTTCAGGAACACGTTAGAAGCTCCATGCAAATCTCTTCGATCACACCATTTTCGTACCAACTTTCTTTTTGTCTTCATTACAGTTTTAATCTCTTCTTCCACCTCTTCCAGTAAAACAGTTGGCGCAGGATGTTTAGCCTGATTAGCCATCGCTGTCCGAATCATGCTGCACTGCACACTCGACAACAACCCACTCTTAATTGCCAACTAAATCATGTGTGAACACACTCTTGGTTACTTCCCATTTAGCTGTCAATTAGAGCTATTAAATCACTTGCTGCTCGTCTAAATTACTGGGCTAGTGTGAACCAGCCTATAGAGATGCACCTGACGAAGTAATGTACGTTTACTTGGATCACGGGTGATGACCAGAAGCACCTGCTCATGCGGAAAAGAATTCACTGTTACTTCATTGCAAGGGTTGGGCGTTAGTGCCGCTCCCTGTTATGTCGTAATACCGACTCTAGTCTGGTCGCATTACCAGAGCTGAAAACATGTAGTCTGATGTTACCGAATGATTACAGCAACAACGTAGTGCTTGCCTTGGTTGGGCTAAGCATACAGTGCAGTGTGGTGTGAATGCCGTTACTGTTTCTTAACAAAAATAGCTCCAGACTGAACAGAGCTTATGTTATAGTCTCTCTACGACCGTTCTGTACGTCGGTGTCAAGTTTTCTTATTTACGAGAACTCAGTGGCGATATACCATGGCAGGTGGTGCAATGGCCACTGTCTTCCACTAGTTCGGGAAGATTTTGACTTGCCGTGGATTCTTCAAATACCAGGGCACATATTTGTCCAGCCACCTAGCGATATCTAAGATTTTTTCAGTCTATAATGCAATAATTGCCAGTTCTATTTTAGGCTAATTAATCTCGTATTAGCTTGCAAAATGACGGGCTAAAGCAATCCATGTGACTCAGTTGCGCGACATAGCTCACACCGGTGTACTTGGACTGACTCGCTTTCCAAAAATGGCAACGATAACGAATATAGCAATATTTGTAGTGATATACGTATATGAAATTCGCATGCGCAGGGGAAGAAACATTTCGCAAAATGATTTTAACACCTGTAACTGATTCCGTCTGGCCCCCACTATCAGCTGTGCGAAGGGAGCACTGGCTCTTGCGTGTATAAGCTGTCGAAGTGTTGGACGCCATCCGCCTCTCGCGAAAATATAATATGCGTTTAATCACTAATAATAATTTTTTATGTAATAGTAAAAATAATGCAGAAGCATAGGAAGAAGGAGGAGGAGGATTGTTGTTGTAACAGTGTTCGTTGGGAGAAACCACTAAAATAATACGCGATTAAACACGTGCCCGATTTTCTTGATCTGGCGTTCTGTAAATTCCTGCTATCCATTCAGTAGAAACATAATCCCCGTATCGAGTCTCTTTTGGAATTATTCGCTAGGGAACGTGTAAACACTAATAATACTTTCGTGGAAAATAATTCGATTTGATGGATGTAATAGCTGCTTAAGAATATCATGATGTCACTGCATGCCATCCACTCGTAACTGCAGGGATGCGTGTCTGCCTCAAGTATCCCTGGCGCGTATGGACCTGCCTGCACTCTAGTGGCGGAAGTCGGTACTGCTGGCGCCGCTATTGGAGGAACTCTTTCAAGCGACATCTCAACTTCACGAGGAGTTGGATAATTTGTTCCTATACCTCAGGATGCTTTTTGATACCAGCTTTAATAATTTACGGGATGGGGCAGCTAAGGCAGACAGCCCAAATGCATCGAGGTGCGGTATAGCAGACGATGCGAAGAAGTTACAGATATGTTTATAGCTGCTAAATTATGACACCTACTTTTTCCTGTGACGTTTCAAAGAGTACTCGAAGAGGATTTCAACGCCATAACGTGTGTGGAACATGATGAAATAGTAACAGGGTAACAGTGCTGCACTTCTCGAACATAGCTCCCATTATCGTATTCCCTACTATATACAAAGTGTAAGCAAACAAGTACTGTGGTGACTAAGGAAAGCGCATCACACTGTATATGAGTTCACGACAGTTGCGCATATACTACCAAGTGGATCAGCGCGTCCTCGTGAAATATCGCGATAAATCGATCGAAGCGTCGTCACTCCCAGATGCAGTTATACTGTGGTCAAGTAATAACTCAGGTAGAGTTCGTGTATTTGTTATTGTTATGATTGTCATATCAAGTGCTGTTTGCTTACATTTGATACAGAACAGCAGTCTTTTGTGCTACCTGTAAACTTGACGGTGGGACAGTGGCATACGGCGCTGTTACCTTTTTACTGTTTGATGAAGTGTGTCAGATCTTATATCGTTGAAATCCTCTTCAAAGGCTCATTTCAGTGCCATAGACATCGCATATTGTTCCATTTAATTAAGAGGAAACGAAATCGGCGTCATTGACGTCAGAAATTGCTTGCTTACATCTGGAATTCACCATATTGTCCGCTATAACTTAGCGAAAAATGCACATATGTACTGAACTGATATACCTTTCTGTGTGACGGGCCAGGAGGCGCGTTGGAAGATTTTGCGACGATCATAATTATCTTATCAGGGGATGTACAGGAGTAGCCGGGGGTTGTTTCCTCCTTCTTCCCCTAGCCTTCCTAATACACTTGTGACGCATACAACGCAATGTTTATGACAACTAAACTAACGATTGCTCATCTTTATTCCTATATTCGCCCAACTCCTATTTTAAAGGGATCGCAGTAGACTAGCTTTCCCCGACATCGCCATTGTTTTAATGACATTGAAGCTACTTGATTCCTTACATACATTCGAGGAAATGGAGGAGGTAATTGCCAACATCAGTTATGCTCCACTAAAACTCCAGGGAAAATGCAGACAAATTACCAAAGTAGAAAAAATTAACTGTCTGCGTTAGACCATCAAGGAAAAAATGGTTTTTTGAACGAATACAGAAACTTAAGACGCTGTCAAACAAGAACCATCTACAAGAAAAAATCGCTATCTGAGATCATCACCCTACATAATTGAATAACAGTTCTGAAACAAATAGTTTTGTGTGCAAAACAAATCCCGTGCCTAAGTGGAGAAGAAAATTCGCAAAATTATCGGAAAATTACTGAAATCGGACTTCGCAGGTCCCTTCTCGGGATTGCTTATTTCAACCATGCGTCTGTCAGTTCAGTTTCTTCAGCATCTTCGTGACGCTTTCCCATGAGTCAAAGCTGCGACCACTCGTGCTGACCTCCTCGGTAAATGTTCAGTATTCCCTGTCACTCCTTTTTGATACTTGTTCAAAACACTTCAGTAATATTCAGTGACTTTTTGCACGAGGGATTTGGAAGCAATCTCCTCTATAGACTGCATTTCCGAAGTATTCTACCAATGAACCGAAGTCCGCCTTCTACAGTGCTTTGCCTACGTCTGAGCCTACATGATGTTTCCATTTCATATCCCTACAAATTGTTAAATCTGGATTATCGTATGGGTTGACCGATTCCAGTTGTGACTCGTTGATATCGTAGACAAAAGATACTAGATTTTGTTCGTGTTGCGAAGTGCACAATTTTAAACTTATGAACATTTGAAGCTGGTCACCATTCTTTGCAACACTTTGAAATCTCATTAAGATCTGACTATTTGAGCAGCTTTTTTCAGACATTATTTCTATATCGATAACGGCATCAACTGCGAAGAGTTCGAGGTTATTGTTAATGTTATAAGCTGCAGATCCATTGATGATACGCACCGATTCAGTTCCTAATCACCACGAAATTAAAACGGCCCTATTTTCATGCGAATGTCTATTATTTCAGAGTTGATGTGTCGGTGCAACGAACCGTGTACATTTAGGCTCTAGAAATTATTTTCCCGTAGCAGATTTTGGCGATGAAAGAAATCCTCTCGCTAATTAAAGTCTGGGTGCTAAACAACAACCCCTATCGAAAGAAACTCAATGTTTCGTTAATGTTTCAAAGGGGCACCTGTTAGCACAACCCGTGTTCTCTTACGTTTTTATCAATTGGCATTTCTACGATATTTCACGAGATTCTTCATTTCACTGGATTATTTACGAACCCCAAAGGATTAGCGTTTATCAATAGATGCAGGAAAAATTTAACTTTGTAATACCATAATTCTTAAATCGTGGCCGGTATGAGTAATTTTTTTTATATACCCGTAGGTGTATTCATCCGGCAGAGAGCAAGAAATGTGCGAGAAAAATGTGTTGTCTAGTCTTTCTCCGCTACAAGGCCACAACTCCAAAATCACACTTGGAGAAAGTAGGACAGTCACTGCTGATGCTTAATGAAATATGCTCTTCTTCCTCTTTTCTTCTTCTTCTGCTTCCTCTTTGTTAGAAGAAAGGAGCGTTCACACGTGGATCTAAGAGGATCATGTTCGACAGCAACAATACTGCTGATGACATTCAAAATGGTTCAAATGGTTCTGAGCACCATGGGACTTAACTTCTGAGGTCATCAGTCCCCTAGAACTTATCATTTCCCGCTCAGTCCCGGTTTCATCCATGTTGCAGCACATATCTTTATTTTTCCCAAATGAGAAACAAATCGTAATTGGCAATTACTTAAGAGTTTTCGGTAACGGCTGTGCTTGGTTCCGCAGCGTTCCGCATTGCATCACAACTTTCTAGGAATGCTTTTCCCAGAGTGAGCGCTAAGTTGTTTGAAAGTGTACACCCGAGGGCACAAATGAGGGTTTGCTATGGATTGATGTGAAAGTAATTTTCGAGGAAAGCAAGTTTTTGCATTGCCTCTCGGCTTTTACGATACCCATCATGGTGTCTTATCAACTTTCCGCTGAAGAGTCATCGGGTATGATTTTGCAGACCTCTCTCCAGTACGCTATTTCTATTTCCACACTGCGGTCTCCATCTATAGTTAAGACCCAATAAAAAGGGAAAATATATACCTGTTGATAAGAGTGATATTACATTTGAACTCCGTTTCAGAACTGGCCTACATGAACATTGTAAACCGCCGAAAAACAATATATCCCGAACTCCTTGATACCCGAGGCATTCAAACAGGGTATCGCAGCAGCTTAATGAATTTACTAACAGGAACTACGCAGCCTAATTCCACTGTTGTCATAGTTGTTATTTCTTATAGGCATGAAATTTGTATTTCAGTTGCAACGTAACAAATTGGAAGTGGCAAACTACAGTAATTTTAAAGAGTTATAGAAAACATAAGTCATTACAGCCAGAAAATAGTACTAATGGCTCTCCTCCAAAATGCGAAACGTGTATCTCTGTAGGCGTTCACTGTTTCTACACAAGTAGGGAGACCGACGCAAAGCATGTGTGTTTAATATAGGTGAATGTAGCACAGCTCCTGAAGAATTTACGTAGTGATCCGTATGTAATTAGTTGGAATCGTAGGCAAAACTTTGTCGGCTTCTTAAGGATGCAGGGTACTTATAAATGGTGGAAAAATCGAAGTTTTTTATGACTTTATTAAATTCTAGTCTTTCCTGATTATTGATATATACATTATATGGTCTCAAATGAAAAATGACCTATATATACAAAATTTCAAAGTTACGGTCATGTTTGCCGCCACGCCACCTTCATTTCTATTACGGAAACCAGTATTATTTCGAAGAGAACAGTAAACTTTGTTTCCAGCGATTGTATGTATGATACATTGAGTATGTTGGTAACAATGCAGGTTTCTAGTGTAAATGATTATCTTTGCTAGTATTTACTTTTGTTTCGCTGAAGCAGCTTGTGCACGTGATGCTGAGTGTGTGTTGCCCAAGTGCTACATATATTTGTGGAAGTACATATCCTTTAGTGTTTAATAAATAAGCATCAAGAAATTCAATAAAAGGAATTTCCGTGGTAACCAGTTCACAAACAAAGCAAGCCACACTGTTGAAAGTAACCTATGTATCAGTTCTTCACGGAAGAAACTCCCACATGGCACGCCTCCTGGTAATTCTTTTTTGTGTTAACAATGACGCTGTTTATAGTGGATTTGTTGTTGTTGCTGTTGTTGATGTGGAGATCTTATCTTCTCTGATAAAGGAAGTGGTGAAATGTAAACAACATGATGGTGTAGGCTGTCTGGAAATAACAACAAAATAGCACGAAGGTTTTAGCGTCAAAATTAGTTGTTCTGTGTAGATCCTGCAATAAATCTACCTCGAAAATGACTTCGAACATTGTGCATAATTCATATGATGTGAATTTGGAGTTAGTGTATGCAATGCGTGCAATAGAAAAAGGAAGAGAAAGGCTGCTCAAACGTTTTGTGGTTTGATGGACCTTCCTCCTCCCAGTAGGGTCAGCAAGTACATAAAAATACTTTTAGGTGCCTTGACCATTGTGTCTAAAGCGTTTATGAAACGTGCAGTAGAAGAAACTGTTAATATTAATGGAACCATGGACATTGCTGTTGCACTTGATGGGACATGGCAACGTCGAGCACATCGTTCCCTGAATGGTGTTGTAAATGCTACTGCTCTGGAGAATGGAAAAGTTGTTGATGTTGAGTGCTTATCTAAATACGGCCACACCTGCCGTAGGAGGATGTGTTGAACATCAGAGCTCTAAAAATTATCGTGGTTACAGCGGAGGTATGGAGTGTGGTGGTCTAAAAATATTTCAGAGGCCGTTGCCCGTTTATAACGTTAGATATACGAAGTACCTAGGCGTTGGGGACTCTAAAGCTGTCACCAAAATTAATGAGTTCAATGTTTATGATGATACCATGGTAACAAAACTGGAGTCTTATAGACATGTGCAAAAGAGGATGGGTGCTAGGTTGAGGAAGCTAAGAAGAGAAATGAAAGTTTCTGTCTGATGGAAAATCTCTGTCTGGCCGAGGCAGATCGACAGAAACTGAAATAGTCATATCTTCATTCTGCACGTTGTATTTTTCAGAATTCAGCTACAAATATTTCCTAAAATTTATAAAGAATTGCTCTGATTTTTTTCTTTAACTTGCAGAAGCTCATACGTATGTAGTAGACCTAAGCTTTATTGCAGAATCAACTAAATTAGAAAAAAAAACATTTTATTAGGCAAAAAATTATAAAAATTAAAATGCAAGATGTGATATATTTTTATTCATGTAATATATATAACAGGTGGAATTAATTAGGTCTCATACCTCAGCCATCATGTCATGCATATCTGGTAAAAATTTGGTCTCCTTCAAATGTACAACATTGGATTAAATGGTACTTCAGTGTAAGCAAGCATTTTGGGAAAAAAATTGCATCAATTTCTTTGTAATTTTTTAATAACCCTAAGCTGGTTCAAAAATATTCAAAATACTTCTAATTTGTTTAGAAAGAGTGCTGCACTACCTGATATCAACAAAAAAATCTGTGAAAAATACACATTATAAACAGTGCCTGAAAGAAATAGGCGTTGATTTTCACATAATATTGAGCTGGGAAAGCACCTAGTTCAAATGGCTCTCAGCACTATAGGACTTAACTTCTGAGGTCATCAGTCCCCTAGAACGTAGAACTACTTAAACCTAACTAACCTAAGGACATCACACACAGCCATGGCCGAAGAAGGATTCGAACCTGCGACCGTAGCGGTCGTGCGGTTCCGGACTGTAGCGCCTCGACCACTACGGCCGGCTTTTCGTGACATTGCCTGGGTGATCGTATCATTCTGGAAGGCACGATGGATCAACACAAGTAGGCATCTATCATTGGGGGAGGGGGATATCCACCCTTATATGTAGTTTGTTAGTCATCGCCACGATGGCATCTACTAGCAGGACAATGCAACATGTCACGCAGCTCGCAGTGCACGTGCTTGGTTCGAAGATGAGCTTACCGGAGTCCCCTGACCACAAGACACCTCTGATTCAAGCCCAGTCGAGAATCTTTGGAACCTCCTCGATCGGTCTGTTTGCTCTGTGGATCCTCGACCGACAAACCTAGCGCAGCTGGCCCCGGCACTGGAGCAGGTATGGCTCCACGTCGCTTATAATTCCCTCTTCCTGCACGCCCCGCGGAGGTCCGAGTACCAAAAGGAGCTTATTCAGGCTTTTGACGGGTGGCCACATTAATATGATTGAACAGATATATACTGCGTTTGAGTTCACCGGACAGAATATTAGTCACCCTCTTAAAATAGCATACTGGCCTCTTTGGGGCGCTGTATGAGGGTCTAGAACTTCAACGAAGCCGAGTGCCCCGCTGGGAAGTATGGTGATTGGCGACAGGTGGGCCGCATCAACCCAACCGTGCAGTTAACAGTTATGGCGTTCCTCCTGTCGGGAAGTGATTCTCAGTGCGTTTTTAAGTCTATTTACTCACTCTCCCGATCATGGATACTCAAAGAATGTTAAATTCTGGCTCAGGTGAGATCATCGCTTTAGGACCCTTAATAATAAATCCCCAGTACACGCAGAGCGATTTATTGTATTGAAGTGTTAATACTTGGGCCCTGCGGTTTTAATCTAAAGTTCAGGTTCTCACGGACGTACTATATATCTTAGAGCGGAAATGTTCTGCTCAGTTCTCGTAATTATCCTTCAAATAAAATAAAAGTTACGCTGAAATTTATTCTTCGGATCACGCAAATAATATCCATCTATCAGTAATAAGGAAGATAACTGCTGTAGCAAAAATTCAATTATATTCTGAAACTTTTCTTAATACACGTAATACGCCGTGTTTTACATATCTACCCTATCAGGTATTCAAATAATTCAAACATTAACTGTAATAAAAGCATTGACCTGACCCAACATAAATTATTACTTCAGTGAATCAGCTATCATCGCAACGACTGAGTATAGAGCGTTTAATTTTATACTGTCTAAGGAACAAAATCATAACAATAACAAGGTTAAGGAAAATAGAAAATTTCATACGATAACATAACATTTTTATAAAGCATTCGCCAACTTACGTTTTTTAACGTTTAGAGCCTGAAAACATCGTTTAAAGCGCGAAAATCAATATTTTTGAGGTATGTTGTTTGTAGATGCAAATCACTTTCCAATTAATACTGCCAGAGGTCGTCTGGGCATAGAACTGACTTAAGTTTGCTGTCACAGAGGTTAAAATTTTGCCCCATTCTTCTTGAAGAGCTAATTTTAAGTTTGTCTTGTTAGAAATTTGTCTATTTATGATGTTCTGTTCTAGCACTTAGTAAAGGTGGTCAGTGGGATTAATATCTGGGCTTAGAAAGTTTCATAATGTAATTGAATTTGTGTTGCAGCAGTTATCTTCGTTTTTATTGATAGACGGATGCTATTTGTCTGAAATTAGGGACTGTGAAAACTGATTTGAAGAATGAATTACAGTGCAACTTTTATTTTATATGAAGAATAATTACTAGAACTGAGCAGAACATTTCGTAGTATTGCACAGGAGCCACGTTTTCGTATTTCTAGCCGTTTGCATCGGGTCGTTGTCCTGCTGATGGATATAATTTCCTTGGAGACCTAATTTTTCGGTAGCAGCATTTACATTTTCCTTTAACACGTTGTACATTTTGCGATACGTCGTGCCCTGTATAAAATGTAGTTTTCCAATAATTTCAGCACTCGTACACCCATAACCCATTAAGGGAACCCTCACTTTGTTTCATCGTGGGCACAAGATTCTGCTGCATCATTTCCGTGTTTTTCTTACGCCACACAATTCGTCTGTCTACCATCCCCCCATATAAATTTTCATCAAAAAATTTAACTCTATTTTATAAGTTTCCTTTTTTGAATCTATGTTCCCAGGCAAACACGGAATGTTTCTTCCGATTCTGTTCCCTGACCCAAAATTTTCTTGCGAGCTAACCCGGCTGTTATATCCCTACTTTTTGCAGATACTTCTGACTGTTGGCACGTACCGTCTTCCCCTTCGACTCTGTAATTCCCCAGCCTACGTAGGAGCGCAGATTTTATGATTTTTCCCGATTTCCCTGGCGATAAACTCGTTTGCATCGGTCAGTGAGCGACGGTCTCCTGTCCATGGCTGGTTTTTCAATGTTTTGGCTATGCAAAAAGCTATTATCAAGTGAACCATCGATCTAGGTGTACCGACAACTTTAGCAGTATCGTATGAGGATTTAAACTGATTATGCAAGTCTGGAAAAAAGTTTTCATTCAGTTAGTGTCGATGTTGCAAAATGCACTGTCCCACCACCTCTCAAAACAAAATGCTGCGGACGGTTGACTCTAGCAAGCCAGCATTAACGTTTCGTCGATGGGTGCGAATTTTAGGCATATTCAGATTGTGGACGAATGCTTTATGAAGTAGCTTTTCTATGAAATTTTCTATTTTGTTAATGTTTTTACCGGTATGAGTGTAATTTGCTCCTTGTTTTTCAATAAAAATCATATACTGAGGTGTTTTGTGTTCGCTTCTTTTCACATGCCACAGACTTCCTTTTTTAGACAAAAATGTATAGCTAGATGATCAATTCTTGGGCTCATTGTATCTTTCCCAGCTCTTCCAGACACTACATAGCGTCGTTACGAAATCCCTTTCTATAATATTTCTTTAACAGAGTTGTACAAGATAAACCCCATAATACGATTTCGCCCCGCCGCTCAGTATCCTCCTATCATTATCATTTACAAGGAGAGTAAAATTAAAGTGCTAATGGTCGTCATAGGCGAATCACAACATAGTACAGTGCTGGTATCAGATCAGTGACTGACAACTCCTGTTACAAAAATACCATTTACTGTTGTAGAAGACGAAAAAGTTGTGTAAATGGTGTCCAAGTTTATTTTCAAGAACGTAACGCAGATGCGTAATGACGGTGACGATTTATTTTTAAAAAGTGTAGCAATTTACAATAAGAAACTGAGGCCAGAGTTGGTCAAAGAAGTAAAGATGACATCATTGCAGATATTTTAGACCCGGAAAATCGTAAGTTATTCAGAGTTGTCAGTCAGCATGGACAACACATAAGCCACAGTTGTCTATAAAGTACTTAGATTTGTTAGAGTTATCGCTGATGTTTCGTCAGGTGTTACTCGACTATTTGATGAAAACTTAGTGAGATCCTCATTGATCGGGTCTAGAGCACAGTTAAACTAGTGAGTATTTAAACTGAACTTGTGTCGTCGTTTAATAATGACTACTGAGAAGGAAATCTTAAAGTTTATCCAAGGATGAGACGTGTTTCAGCTTTTGAATTATGTAACTGTTGGGATAGAATTCCCTTTTCATCATATTATTCTTGCCGTAAGTACAATGGTAAATAGCAGGCACCCATTTTCAGAAACGTGCATTTACTTCTGCGAACTGGTCACGATTGAAGAAGCTAAGAATTTCCGCTGCGGGTAATCGCGAGGCACGAACAGTCCGCGCGCTCGACGCCAGCGCCCTCGAAAAGAAAAGAAAATAACTTCAACTAAATTTCCTCCATACTCTAGTGATAAATAGCTTACGTTCCAGCCTTAAAAGCAATTTCTGTGTGTTAGCCACATTTCTTACGCAGTAACGGAACACTAGAGTTACCACTTTCTTTTCACTGCAATCCTGAACGTGATGGGATGCGTTACTAAATATCCAGGTATCATAATAACTAAGAACAATATCGACAAAATAGCGACTTCGCCATCAATCTGTGACGTGAAACTATAAAATGTGAAAAAATAAACTTTGTGTGCCAATTACTTGACGAGGTTTAACATGATGTTGAACCGTTGAACAGTCATCGTGGCAGTCACTATCTTCGGAAAAAAAGTAAGTACGAGAATAATACAGTAAGAATCTATACATACAGAGTGGCCAGAAACAATCTGAAGAGCTTGTAAGGTTTCTACAGAGTGTGTTGTGATGAGAAATAATAGTTAAGCAAAAAATTAAACTTGTTGCACCTATTCGGATTTAATTAGAGTTGGAGGCCTTTGCGCGCGTAAATTTAAGCACTATCGCCAAAATGCTGTAAAACGCAGACGTATGCGACTTTGGGAGTTACCACTTGTTGAAATGATCATTCCCAGACAAAATGTGCCTTTTTGGAAGTAACATTCAAGCTAGATGAACAAACGCTACTGTTGTTCCGTTTGAGGAAACTAAACGAAGAAAACATTTGACGACACAGTTTCTGACACGCAGCTACCTAGTTGGCTAAGTTGAGGGCTAATTAAATCGGAAACGGGCGCAATGTATCGAATTTTTCCCTTAACAATTATTTCTCACCACAACCTCCCTTGCAATACCTTTACAAGCTTTTCAGACTGTTTCTGACCACCCTGACTAGTGAGGAAAATGCGCAAATCTGAATGAAGGTTTTTTTTTTTTTTTTTTTTTTTTTTTTTTTTTTTTTTTTTTTTTTTTTTTTTTACGGAAAAGGCGAACCTATAGCGAAAAACTAGTTCCTTGTGTTGATGTAGCTTTGCTTCGTGAACGAAGTTGCCCGAATCGTTCATCACTGGATGTTCAACGTGTCTACAATGATAGGTGTACCCCTTGCACTTGCAGCCGTGTAACACGGCGTCAAAACTGATGGTAAAAAGACCGTAACAGGGACCGGAGACGAATGTCACGCCTTGTTAATGACAGTCGTTTCAGACCCAGCAGGAATAGTTGCTGTCAGCGAATGCGTGTTCCTTGCAAGTTCTTCCAAGAGGACAGTGCGCATGACACTGCATGCTATCGTCTTTAGATGTCGGGGACAGTATCTTGCTGGAGTCAGCGTGGTTCGACGAGTGGCGATTTTGCCTCTTTTTTTCGAATGACGCATGGCATTTAGTACACCTGTGACCCAATGAGTCGTTTAACCCGCAGTGTGTTGAGGGCCTATCTCAGTCCGGTGTGGTTCCGTGACTTTTGGGGAGGGGGGAGGGGAAGGGGGTGTTACTCGTACCATGATGTCGGTCCATTCGCTGAACAGGGATGTTTATTTCAATATTTTCGATGACTTAGTGTTTCTTCTTCACCTTCGAGGTGAGAATGTTGTGGAACTCCCGTCTACCAAGATGACAGCAGCTGTATTAACAGCGTTACACGCATATGGTCCTTGTTTCACGAACAGTCAGGAATCCTATCGAATC
The DNA here is from genome assembly GCF_023897955.1 of Schistocerca gregaria. Taxonomy (NCBI): domain Eukaryota; kingdom Metazoa; phylum Arthropoda; class Insecta; order Orthoptera; family Acrididae; genus Schistocerca; species Schistocerca gregaria. The sequence continues at coordinate 275,922,374 of NC_064925.1, read as the reverse complement.
CCGACTGGTCCCTTAAATCACGCGATTTTAATGCCATAGAATATGTCTGAACTATCTGGAACAGCGAGTGAAACGTAGCTACCGACATTCCCGAAATCTGGTATATCTGCGGAGTCAGTGTGTGTTTGAGCTGGTTGTGGGGTACGTGAAAAAACTTGTGGATTGAGGCCATTATCAAGGATAGAGGCGGTGTCACGCGGTACCATCGTGACGTCTTGAGAGGAGAGGGAGAGGGGATGAATAATTTTTTTGTCCGTTGTTGTCATTTTCTCGTTCCTCTTCAGTAAACTGTAATCCTCAATCAGTCATAGTGATACTGAATAGGCGTTATCTTTGTAACTTATCGCAGTGCTCTCGTGATCAGCCCGAGATATCAAAATTCTAGTCGCACGTTGTTGACGCCTTATTCCAAGGACACTAAAGCCGTAAGTTTACTTGTATGTCCAGCAGCAGCGAAGGTCGAATCTGTCCATTGAGTCAGGATGCTGCCACCGAATGTTAAGCAGTGGCTTCTTGTTGTACAACGTGCTTCTATGTGTACCTTATGTACTGTATAAGTTCATGTAAACTACGTGTCAATGTGTACTTCCATTTTTCAGTAGGTATATATGAGTTCAAATTTCAGTAATGAGACGGGAGGACAAACAATAACTAAGTTTCTCTTGAAATTATTCTCGAATATTCGATCCTTTTTTTTGGGGGGTGCATCCGGCATATTTTTAATTCATGTTCCGATACTTCGGCTCCCTGCCCTTCAGCATTTCTCAAAGGCTTCCAAAGCCTCTATATCACTTTACGCAGATTAACACTCGTTTCAAAAGACTTACTGCAAACGTGATGTGACGCGCAGTATCGACGACTACTGGAGCTGCACGCTTATCAGATATTTATAAGAACACGTCTTTTTTGTAGGATTTATTACAATTATTGTTATAATTAAACGTCACAAAATGGTTTATCGATGGTTAATGTTTACATATGAGTGTTCTCTCTGAATTGAGCTGTTACCGTCAATAATTTAAAAATTAAGCGTAAAACACGCTTGCATTATAACGCTTTGCCGTTTCAAGGTAACGACGCATTGACAATTTACCGCAAACGCATCACCATTATCAGTAAATGTTAGTTAATATCGCGTCATCGATATAACCTTTCAAGAGATATGATAAACAAGATAGGAGTCAGATTTCACGTGACGAATGTAGTGGGTTAATGGAGTCAAAAAACATAGATTCGCATCCGCCACATGCAAATGTATATTTTTTATCGTAGTGTTGTTAACATATTCTGGGACTTTCTTGTGAATGTAATACAATTATGTTCTGCAATATTCGAGGTTATTAACATTTCCGTCTGATCAAAGAACGAAGGGTGAAATAAATATTAGCCCATTTTCGAGTTTGTGTTTCGGCAGGAAGCTAAGAGGGCAGCTTTAATTGCTGCGACTGAAACGAGTACCACTAAAATTCATATTCTTCCTTTTGCACGAAAGTTCGGCCCTTTATTTCCGAATATGTGGAGATGCCTTAAGTGTGTGGTTCTGCAGGAATCTGAAAGGATAGCTTAAATTTCTTCGAGTGAAATGAGGAACAATAACTTTCTTATTCTTCCTTGTCACGAACTAGATAGGAATACCTGCGGTCGTCAATATTGGACGTGACGTCACGTTTGCAAAAAGTATTGTGAAATGTGTGTTACACGCGCTCTTGTTACCAACCGTGTTATCTCTGACGCTTGCGCGTTGATTCCAGTTGTGAAGTGATGCAAACATTTTCAAGCGACTCACCTTGAGAATCGCTGAAAGATTCTACTTAGGTTGGGATGTGATAGTGATTTTTCAATACCGTGTTGTGTAAACATTGGCACAGTTTGTAGATAAATAATTTGGTAAGATTAACAGTTTGAATAAACTTTATTTACGAATATGGCTACATTCTTACTTAACTTTGTTATAAAAAAGAGCTTATTATTCTCTAAAGCTACTCATTGTAAGTGGAACATACTTAAACGAGGAAATGTCTGTTCTTACAAATATATTTGGTGCCTTTCGTTCCTGTGGTTGTGAAATTAGACGATACCAATACTAGCCCAGAACATTACGTTACATCTGTTCAGGAGTCTGAATTTGAAGAATGTCTGCTTCCTGTTGCACCCTAGCTGCAAAACTGCGTCGTTTGTTGAAACAAAGGTTTATTTCACAAGGGAAGGTCGATAATGCAAAATTCTCCGAATGAAACCACGCGAAATTGTTTTCTATTTTAATTAACTCGAACATGGTATGTTACACAGCCGCCCACACGCCGTCAATGCTTTTCAGGCGTACGAGAAACGTGCACCCTAGATTAATACCGTCCCATTGAGCATGTGCCGAAGCTACTAAGACACTAGTCTCATGAACGGGAGGACGGTGGTTTAGATTCCTGACTTACCACCCGGTTTTAAGTTTTCTGTATATTTCTAAACCACTTATGGTTAATGCTAGAATGGTTCACTCGGAAAGGACACGACCCATTTCATTCACTTTGCTCTCCAATGACTAGGACTTCAAAGCGTAATTTTCCTTCCATAAATGGCGTCCATGAAGAAATCTCGTCTTTCAGAGGCCTACAGTCACTGTACTAGGAACTATTACATAACGATGCGAGCAGTCGTTTTGAACCATAATGTCCCAGTACTCGCGAAAACAAGCAACAGAAGCATGATATTCACTGTCTGCTTCCTATTGGATAAGTTCCTAGTGTTTTACCAGAAGTTTAACAAACAAACAGATACACATAACAGAGACATCAGTCATTAAGAACATATTCTCTGCCTGCCAACGCTGAGGTAACTTTACACATTCCGCGAAAGTTGAAACTTCGTGGTTTTGAAGTGAAGCACTCGTCGAACCACGTTCAGAGCCATTTTCGTCCGGAAAGGAAGTTCCTCGAAGATTGTTCCAGATGCATAACATTATCCTTTGTGGTTTCCGCGCAGGTCTTTGTGCGGGGTGTTTCTGATTTGTTTGGGCTCAACCACTCCTTCATTTTCCTTATGTTAGCATAAAGACAGCATTTCTCGTCACCAGTAATAATACAGGATAGGAATAGTTGTTGTTCACGAGTCAATTGATGACCATCAAGCAGAGATGGACATATGGCCACACGATGATTTTTGTCATTTTGACTTTGGGTACACTGTCCCCATACACCCGACTTTTGAACCTTCGGCGTGGCATGCAAATGTCACACGATGCTGGAATGATCACATTTGGCAATCGTCGAATACAGTGACTTAGATCATTGTGAATTAATGCATTTAAACGATCTCCATCAAACCCTGAAGGTCTTCCCGAATATGAAGAGTCACTGAGGTCAAAACGATCCCCTAAGCCAATTACTTGCAAAACTTTGCTATCGAAATGCACAATGTTATTGTCAATGGAGAAAACTAAAAGAAATATCGCGAACAAAATAAAAACCCCATTTGTAACATTGTGTGTGTATTCAGTATGAAATGAAACAAAACAGTTGTAACGTACAGCAGTATTTCACCTATCACTCTTTTTTTTCCCCTTGCGGTATTCACATCTCTTCTGTGTTTTACTCGGCACAATAAAGCGGTTTCAGGATCTAGTCGCACATCTGTGCTCGGCAAAACTGCCATTAGTTTGCTTCCTTGTGGTCCTCCGCGTTTCGCTGTTGATCCCGTTTTCTTTGAAAAATACATCACCACTATTCTCTTTCAGACGTCCATCAATGAGAGCTTCTCATTTGTGTTAGCAATTTGGTATGTGCGCCATGTGTTTACCGTGCAGATATCAGTCATAGGGGGTGAATGATGACCACCAACTTCCTTGGTCTTATCCCCGTCCTATAAAGTGATTGTGCTGATCCAGTAGATTCAACGGGACCCATACGGGCACAGCTCCAGTAATACTACTGTAATTTGTGGCTACACATACTGTGTTGTTGTTCCTCCATTTCATTGTGAGAACTTCATTCTCTTCGTCAAACGCGTAGTCACATAAACCTCACCCTTGCTGGTTATAAGCTCTAATTTATCTGCTGAAACTTGCACAATATCGTCATCGTTCAGTGCATTTCTGCAGTGTCTTCACCTTCTGTTATTTCATCATCATTGGGTGAAATAATCTCCAATTCCAAGTCATCAGCTTCCACTCGCTCCATAGCTCTCCAGTTCTGCTAGATCTTCTTGAACTGTAATTCAATGTGGCATGTATTATCCTACCGGAATCGTAAAATGCGAAGTGGATAATTTCACTCTACTACCTAACCCTTGACAAAATCTCATACAATATATAAAAAAGTAGATCTCAACAACGTAAATAGTAGTTTTTGTATATGAGACATGTACGCACTAATACGGCCCTTCAACACGGTAGTGATAATGTAACATGCCATTTTCCCTTTATTGGGACGCATAAAATAAATTGACATTGCTCTTACTTCATGAAATCTTAAGATATATTGAATCTTACACGGACATCCGTATGTTTATAACAAACACACGCATACAACTAAGTCATTATTCATTGTTGTACAGAAACCACCAGCAGGCATACAGTGCCGCCGCCAAGTGCGAAGAGAGAAAACACGCAAAATAATTCCTTTCCTAAATTAAGCTAATTAGCGAAAAATTATTTCTTTTCGAGTTGCAGGCATTATAGCAGTCATCTCAACATTAAGATACGATAATCAAAGCTACAAATTTCGCTGCTTTAGAAGAAATAAAATAATTGCGTCCCAAAAAAGGATTAGTTGTAAATAATGGGATAAAACGAGAAAACCACTTTCTTGATATTCTCTGTCCACTGGCATTAACCCCATACACGGCGCAAATGTTTCTGGCTGCATCCGCTGCTGTCACCATGTGTTGAACTCGGGCAGAAGTATACGTCGGAAATATTCTGATTTCTCCAATTGGCAGTGCATTTTCTTGCGTCCCCAGTTTCACTCACTACCCCCAGATTACAAAATGACAATACGTAAACTCAAATAGGAACAAAATGACAAAACTGATAAAGAAAGCCACAGCAACCGGAATACAAAAAATGGTTCAAATGGCTCTGAGCACTAAGGGACGTAACTTCTGAGGTCATCAGTCCCCTAGAACTTAGAATTACTTAAACTTAACTAACCTAAGGACGGCACACACATTCATGCCCCAGGCAGGATTCGAACCTGCGACCGTAGCGGTCGCGCGGTTCCAGACTGTAGCGCCTAGAACCGCTCGGCCCTCCTAACCGGAAGACAAACATGCAAAACAAAAAAGCTACGAATTTATGCACCAACCTAATATTTACAGACTAGAACCAGTAACTAATGTATGCACTGAATGTGTAAGAGCTTCCCATCATTTTATCCGAGTGTAAGTCTGTCTTGTATATAAGCTACTTTCAAGATTTTAAAAAAGTTGCTGATTAGTCAGGAACAGAGGCTGAGCTACCCAGCAGTTCACATCGTTCCTAAAATGGAAAAAAATTACTTAATTTCTGTTAATGAGAACCTTTGTTCGCTACAGCTAGTTTTTTCAGATTATGCTAATGACATTAATTTGGTTATAAATCCTCTTAAAGCTCCGAAAATTGTTGTTACTCAATAAATTCGGTTTGATTTGAGCTCCTATTATTGGGATGCAAACATTTTAAAGCCAAAATTACGTATTATTGGATATTTAATTATCTTCCATAAACCATTATAGCTGATAATTTGGTGCTAAAAAAATCGTCGTTTCATCAATTTATTTGAGACCCATGCATTATTTTTGCATGTAATCCAGTTTTGGGACCAACATTAGTTTTTTTTTCTGTTTCTATTGTTCAGTTATTGGCGCAGCTTTACTACCATAACATGCACGTTGACTGCATACTGAAGAAATTTTAACGGCGCTTGTGGAAGCGGCAGAATACACAGCCACTGCAGTTTCAGCTGCGGCGTCGCTTTCGTTGTATGAGGAAACCCAGTCTTACGGAAAACTGAGTTCCATGGCACTGCCAGGTTGCTCCACCGAACGTCACTCATGATCTGCACGCCTTTAATATTGCAAGTAACGCAATTTTAAATTTTTCGCCTTTAATATTGCAAGTAACGCAATTTAAAATTTTTCGCTGCATAATCTAGTGTCTACAGTTATATTGTGCAGGTAGTCAGAGGTCATCAAGTTCACTGATTTGCGAAAAATATCCTGCAATTGAAAACTAAAACCAACAAAGTGTGTTTCTGACGTGGAAATTTCCGTGAACTGCTTGATTTACCTTTGTGTCTACGAGCACACAAATGGCATTTTTTTCTTTTATTTACCAGAGAAAAATTTTCAGTATAAATTTTTGAAACAGCTACAAGTCTCACTTCGTATTTTTTTTTATTTGCCTGTTTCGCCATACAAAAGAAAAGAGCATCGTCAGAATGTACAGTTTAACGTTGACTGACTACATTGAACATTGATAAGAAAAGAGCATCGTCAGAATGTACAGTTTAACGTTGACTGACTACATTGAACATTGATTGACAACTCTAAAGATTAAACTGGCTGTACTAAAATACTTAAATTTACGTTTAAAGTACAATAGTAAATGATACCTTTACTACTATAGTTTAAACGTATTTTATGTACTACTGTGAAGCCAGTTTTAATTTTTAGAGCTGTCAGCCAACTTTAAACGCAATCTTCAATGCTGTCTGCCAACTTTAAACTGTATATACTGATGGTGCTCTTGAAGATGGTCAAAAATGAATAGTGGTTCGTCTTGCCCCGAATTTTTGATTCAATAGTAGCTCGAAGATATCCAAAAGTTTACAGACACCTCTTGTACGACGTTCCATCATACCCGATTTTTGGCAGAATATTATGAAACGTTTACTTCTACTCGTCGTAGTGAATCTCTCTCTCTCTCTCTCTCTCTCTCTCTCTCTCTCTCTCTCTCTCTCTCTCTCTGCTAGGCGAGTACCGTTCGCTTTCACTTCAATTAGTGCGTGCAATACTCGGCACTACAGAGTGACGATAACGGAGAACAGTAAACTTTTCTGAATTTGAAGGTCCTGCTCCAGTCTGTAGGCAGCTCGCTCAGTGGTACCCTTTCTCGTCAGTGGACACCTGTTAGACTCGGGGAATGTGGCTTGGTGGCTACACGCCCTGCGAAGCGAGCGTCACGGGAAAGTCTGCAGCCAAGTGGCAAGGCGACAGCCGGCAGAAGCACCCGCGGCGGCCACTGGTAGGTAGCATCCTCCTTACTTTCACCCACGCAGTGATATTTCGCCGAAGAGGACGAAAGGTTGTTGGCGCAGAGTGCGTGCCTCTTCACTTTACCACTGCTGGACGCTTCGTGACGAGATTCTTTCATTTCCATGCCGGAGGAAGAACTGCCGTCTCTTGGTTTGCGTGGAACCGTAAACAAGAGATACTGTAATTATTGGTCTCGACCGAATTAGTTTCTTCTTCAGTAATACTGTTGAAAGTTTTCGACATGTCCAAGAAAGAGAGCATGGAGAGTCTTTTTTTTACTTTAATATTAGTAACTATGTGCTGCATGTTTATCGGAGAACACATTTATCGAGAGTGATTGAGTAGCCCTGCCTGTACAATAAATTTGGACGACATCTGTGATGTCGAGTAAGCTTCCCCCTTGTAAGACTACACAAATCCTCCGTGAAGAACTCTTGTTCATTTCCACGGATGATACACAACCGACGCTACCGCTGATGCTTCAGTTGCATCTTAATGCGTAGAACGCAAAGACCTGAACATCTTCACAAGACAAACTCCTTTAGTGTACTTTTATGACAACCAGTGCAGTTTTCTTTGCCGCCAATATGCGCTGAACGAAATAGTTGTTACCAGCGTCGATTGGGAACGGGCTGCCTCATTACAGAAAGAGAGCCGTATTGCTTGCCACACTAATTCGACGTAACTGAAATACAGCATGGCTCACTGGACATTTCCATTTGGCCACCCAGTAATGCGAAGCATAAGGTACCAGAAATGATTGTTCAAACGTCGGGAAATGTCTGTGTTCGTGCAGCTCTGCAGTAAAACCCATAACGATCTGCCTGTCCGTCATTCCAAAACATTGCAAGCCCCCTTGCACGTCTTTGCAAAGGAGTGCCAAACAGGATTTAAAATGTCATCCTTACGAACTGTAAGTGACCGAACAGTTACGGCCGGGAGATAAGGCGAGACGGCCTAGTTTCTACATAACATTCCTGAAAATAATTGGCCAGGATAACGCATTTCTGGCATATCTTGTTACGGTCGACGAGACAAGCTTCCATCGGAATGGGGTTGTCGGTAAACAGCTCGTTTATGGAAAAGAACTAGGGCAGCCCAAAGGTCGTGTCTGCTTTGCTGTTGGAAACTTGGGCAGCAGTTTTTTTTTGAAACAGACAACGGCCCTACAGACGGCTAGTGAGTGTTAACTCCAAGCGCTATGTGGCCATGGTTAGCAACTTCTTCATTCCACAGCTGCAGGGACATCGCCATCTAAAGGCGATATGCCATCAGCGAGAAGCAAAGCAAAAGCAAGAAAAAACACACAGTCCTAGTTCGGTGACCAAACTGAAGCGCCACTTTCCAGATAGATTACTCTCAGGATGTGGTGATACTCCATGGCCGGGAAGATCACCAATCTTTCAGCCTCCATTCTGTGTGGTCGTCTCACGAACGAAGTTCTTTAACTACGACAGCACAAAACGGATGAGCTGAAAGCCGCGATCGGGGGAGAGATATGGACCCTTTCTCAAGAAAAGATTGAAAAAGTGATCAGGAGCTTCTGCGGACGACTTCGCCAATGCATCGTCAGTGATGGAAGCCGTATGTTTAATTTACTGTTTAAGAGATCGAATTGTGTTTGGCCTTTCAGTAATAGTAAATTGTGTAGAACGATTATCTAGAAGTTATATCGGTGTAAATACAGAATATGTTGGGCCACCTTGCTTAACAGTTGATTGCGAAAATCATGTTAGCGGCGGCGGCGGCAGTGGTGGTGGTGGTGGTGGTGGTGGTGGTGGTGTGTGTGTGTGAGAGAGAGAGAGAGAGAGAGAGAGAGAGAGAGATGTTAAAGGAAAAGGTGTTGGGCGTTGCAGGTAGCCTTACTCACAAAACTCCAAGGGGTAAAGTTCCTGAACGTATCAACAAACATACTGTGCCGTTTATCATGTATCTCGCCTAATGACCATGAAACCAAAATTAGAGAAATTCTGACGCGTAGTTTCTTTGCATGTGTTATTCAGGAATGAAATTGTGATAGAGCGAGCGGACTCAAGTGATGCGGAACGCAGCACAGTGACACTTCCTTTCCTCGTCTTTGTGGTTTCCAGTGGATGCCATACATGATCGGCGCCATACTGTCTTCTGGGTACATTTGTCGATTTGTCTGAAGGCACGCAGGGGAAAGCTGAGCCAGTGCGTCCGAAAGATGATAGGCGGACTTGGCGCGCAGCTGTGATGTTTACTGAACCGACCTCGAAGGTGCTCGACCGTACCGCGACAAGAGTTGTTTTTAATTTACTCTTGATTTGCGCTACGCTAATTGATGCCAATATCAAATGACATCGCAACAAGTTTATCCTGATGTCGGCACAAGTGTTCCCTCTTCTAGAACTAGCTTAATACTGAAACTGTCGCATTCGTTATTATGCGTTGCAGTTTTCAGTCATGGAAACTTATATCACTGGCAGTCGCATTGTACGGCGCTTCATATTTGGTCGTTCCACACATTTTTATTTTCATTATTGTTTTCTTATTTAATAACTGTAAACGTCAAACATATTAGAATTTCGGCGTCGTAAGTAAAAATTTACTGCCTGCATAATCTGAAAAGTGTCCCAAGTTCGGAATAACTTTAAAAGAAATAAATGTAAACACATTTAGGGATTCGGCCTTCATATGCGCTTGTGTCATCGGGTATGAAAATCTATTGTGACATGGGCGTTGTTTAGGCTTCAATTTCTTGACGATTGCTTGAGATTATCCGCAAATCCGTAAATTGCAGCTGTGACATACGGTGGCACAAGGTGTGCCATAACAGTTTGTGCCAGCAAGTGCGTGCCTACGAGGAACATAGGAGGGCAGAGGAAACAAAATAACCTTTGCTGACCAAACTCGCAGCTTGCCCCCCCCACCACACACACACACACAAATTCAGTATCTCTTTCAAGGAAGTCAGAACATGTGTTGGATGTTGGCTAACATTAAGTGCACTCGGAGGCATTTGTTGTGAAATCTTAAAACTATATACTGGTGCTCTGTCCCACTTTGACTGCCCTGTGACGAAATCTTCGGTTATCGGAGTCGTCGCCGCAAATTTTATCTGACAACGCCTCATAGGCTAATTTAGTTTTTACGTTTTATTTATGAGTGTGGGTTTTATCATTTGATCTAAGTTTCAGCGCATGACCTTTGTCCCTCTGTGTCCTCCACCCTAGTGCTTTTAGGATGGAGGTTTTAATGTGTTGCAGAGTGGCTAGCTTCTCCTTTTTATTCTCGTGGTCAGCCAACCATAGTAATCTGTTTTGTCGTTTTAATCTCTTCTACGTGTTTCTTGCGTTTCTGTGGTTTTCTTCTCCCCTTTTGTCCATTTAAGTGTTTGTTACCCTTCCGAAGTGCTTGGGGTTTTTCCTTTCTCTCAGTTTTGTATTGTCAGTTTCACTTGTTTAATCTCACCCTTGTGGCATTGTTTTATTTGGAACAAGGGACTGATGACCTAGCAGTTTGGTCCCTTCTCACCCCCACCCCCCTCTTTTAGACTTCCTCCAGCTGATTGGGCAACTTGCTCACCCCTTTTCTGCTGCTCGTTGACAATCCCCTTTGGAGCTCTCCCAGAACCTGTCAGAGAGGTGCACTCCTGGCTGACACTCTGTCAACTTAACCTCATTTGTCTTAACACGGGAGCACCCACGTTACTTTCAAACTCCAAGCACTCCTATTCGCATTTGAACCTGTCCTTCTGCACTGCCCAGCCTGTGTGTCATCTCGATTGGTCCGTCTCTCCCACAGGTACTCAAGCGACCATTTCCCATGTGCTATCCGTTTACTGACTATTTCACATCCAAATGACAGCTTTGTAAGGCCAATTGGAGGCTTTACTCCTCCCTGGCGACCTTCGACAAACATTTCCGCACTTCTGATGACCAGGTAGAATACCTTACAAACGTTGTCCTTACCGCCGCAGAATGTTCCATTCCCGGCACTCTCTATTTACCGCGACGTGACCCAGTCCCTTGGTGGACTGAGACGTGCCGCGATGCAATTCGCGCCCGAAGGTGTGCTCACCGCGTTTTTAACCATCAAACTACGATGGGAAACTGCATAAACAGTTGCGTGCACAGTGGCGTAGCGTTCTTCAGGGTACCATAAAAGCTAGCTGTATTTCATTCATTAGGTCTCTTAACAGTTCCACTCCCTCTTCTGTCGTATGGCCTAACTTCCGACGGGTCTCTTGGACCAAGGTCCATTCCCCAATTTCCGGCCTGACTGTAGCAGATGATGTCATAGTGGACCCTATTGCTATATCAAAAACCTTCGCCCGCTATTTTTCGGAGATTTCGAGCTCCACCCAATATCATCCTGACTTCCTCCATTGGAAACGAATGGAGAAGGCTTGAGCGATACCATACTCTTCTCAGAATCTTGAGTGCTGCAATGCTACCTTTACTATGAGGGAGCTAGATCATCCTCTCACTTCATCCCGATGCTCCTCCACCCCAGGGCCAGATGATGATCACATTCAGAAGTTGCAGCACCTTTCTCTTGTGTGCAAGCACTTTCTCCTTAATACGTACAATCGCATCTGGGCAGAGGGTACGTTTGCTAGATGCTGGTGTGAAGCCACTGTCATACACGTGCCTAAGCCTGGTAAGGACAACCACCTTCCTTGTAGCTACCGCCCCATTTCTCTCACCAGCTGTGTTTGCAATGTGATGGAACGTATGATTCATGCCCAGATGGTATGGTGGCTCGAGTTTCGCAATTTACTAACCAATGATTTTGGGCACATTGTCACTTTGTCAACCCATGTCACGGCTGGTTATCTGCAGAAATACCAAACTGTGGCCTCTTTTTTTTTCGATTTGGAAAAAGCGTAAGACACCTGCTGGAGGACTTGTATCCTCCATATTTTCTACATGTGGGGTTTCCAAGGCCACATGCCCTGTTTGCTTCAGGAATTCTTAAAAAGAATTTTCAAAGTATGTGTGGGCTTTGCCTTGTCGGGCATGTTTATCCAGAAAACTGGTGTGCCCCAGGGTTTCGTCCTGAGCGTTGTCCTCTTTGTTGTCCCCGCTAACCCTGTTATGGTCTGTCTCCTGCTGGGCATCTCCAGCTGCCTTTTCGTTGACGATTTTACCATCTATTGCAGTTCTCCACAGACTTGTCTCCTTGAGCAGCGTCTTCAGCATTGTCTCTATCGTCTTCACTATTGGAGCATTGACAATGGCTTTCGATTTTCCATCGACAAAACCGATTGTACGAATTTATGGCGGCGCAATTGGTTTCTTCCACATTCTTTACATCTCGGACCTGTTACTCTTCCGTTCATTGAAACTACGAAATTCGTGTGGCTCATGTTCGGTAGGAAACTTTCTTGGTCCTTCCACGTGTCTTACCTGGCCGCCCGCTGTACACGGTCCCTCATTGTCCTGTGTCTCTTCAGAGGTACTTCCTGGGTTGGGGATCGGCCTGCCCTCCTCCGCTTGTAGCGGTCCTATGTCTGTCCACCATCGTGACCTCCGTTTGGCCACATACACCATTTACTCTAACCCAGATGAGCTTCTGTATTCAGAAGTTGCTGAACTGCCGCTGTCATACAGCCGCGATTTTCTCCTCATCAGATACACATGTTATTTGTCTGCCAAGCATGGCCACCCATCCTATGCTTCCTCCCTCAATGACTCCTTTGATTACCAGTATGGTGCGCATCCCTTTGCTTTGTTACCACCTGGAGTTTCGCTTTTGGCTATTGCTTCGGCAGCTTAACTCCACGCTACCTGCCACTTTCCCAACAGATGTGAATCCTTCACCATCTTTGCTTCGTGCGGCATCCCATGTACACCTTGGATTTTTTTTGTTTCCTAAGAACATTACTCCAGCCTCACTCTATCACCGTAAGTTTCTCGACCGTTGCACAGAACTTCGTGATAGTACCTGTGTACACTGATGGCTCCTGGATTGACCGTGGTGTCGGATGTGCCTTCATTATTGGCACCGACGACTTTCAGTATCGGCTTCCAGAACACTGCTCGCTATTTACAGCAGAGCCCTTTGCCCTGTATCAGGCCACATAGTATATTCGGCGACACAGGTTTTTCAATTGCGTCATCTGCTCCGACTCTCTCAATGCCCTTCAAAGCCTCTGTGTCCTGTACACCTTCCATCCTTGAGTGCAATGTGTTCAGGAAAGCTTTCACCTGCTCACTCTTGATGGAGCCACTGTGATGGGTCTGTGGGTCCCTGGTTATGTCGGTCTGACATGAAACGAGGACACTGACGATAATGCCAGGCTGCAGTCCTTGTATTTTGGCCCGCTTGTTCTTCCATTCCCTCCGATGATCTCTGTGTTGCCAGCTGTCAGCAAGTGGTATCACTTTTGTGTCCCCACTGGTCGTCCCTTTATGGGAAAAGGCTTGGAGGAGTTAAACCTCTCCCAGCACCTTGGACGACCTCCTCTCGGCACTCTCGCTGCGAGGAGATCATTGTAGCTACGTTGTGTATTGCGCACTGTCTTTTTTGCCATCGCCATTTGTTAAGTGGTGATCCCTCACCACTTTGTGCTCATTGCCCCCAACATTTGATGGTTTGCCATTTCTTGACGGAATGCCCTTCTTTTAAACAATTATGTTCTCATTTATGTTTGCCGTGTGAGTTATCAGCTGTTTTAGCAAACGATGCACGGGCTGGGGCTGTCGACCGTGTTTCACTTTTTGTCCATGTTAGCAGTGTGGCATAGAACATTTAATCTTTAGTTCAGGACCTCCGTTGTGTCTATCGTGTATTTTATGGAGGTTTCTCAATGTCCCTGTTTTTAGCTGACTTTCCGTCTGTTGATAGGGCGTAACGTGTAGTCGTTTTGAACTCTTTATTCGTCTTTGTGTTCTATGATTCTGACATGGGCGCATATGGCCTTAATTGTTTTTTGTGCCCTAAAACAAAACAGTACCAAGCATGTGTTTTTCTTTGATCACTGCAAGTAAAGTATTGTGAAGGTGTAAAGTAAGAGGGATTTTAGAATAACCATTGTCATACCAGTCCTGTGCCTGAGTGGTTTAGTGTATACGGTACCAACATTTTAATTCCTCTCATTGATAGAATATTAATTCCAAATCTTAACCCTTTTACTGCTACAGACGTACCCTCTACATTCTGTGCTGAGAGCTGCTTTGTTGTGCCTGTACTGCTCGCCTAAATCCACTACCTGTGCTGAGAGATGACGTTGCTCTATGAAGTACTTATCATTTGATTTTAAGAATACTATTAAGTGGAGAGATTGGATTTTTGTATATCTTACTGTCGGACATCTTTGCTCGATAAATGACACTGTACTATGGTACATCAAATGAAATAAAGCATTGCACAGAAATTAAAAAGTTTGCAGAGGTAAAAATGCTTAGTGTAAACTTTGCGGCTGGTTGATTTTAGCCCAAATATTTATGAGTGTGAAATGTAGATAAAACATTGAAAATTTATTTAAAAGAGCAGAACAATATCTCATTTCGTTATCAAGATACTGGTTGTTATAGCCATCAAATGGTCGCGCATGATGTGCACATATCTGTCCCTGCATTGGGAATCCTGTGGCCGCAGAAATTGTCATATTTTATAAATGATTCTGGGTATCGAAGCAAGGTATTTTGCAAATGATAGCACACAAAGAGGCAAGTGTATTTTATGATAAATACTCGAATTTCTTTTATTCGCCAAGGTATGGAAATAATTTGTCTGCGGCAGTGAGAGGGTCGGTTGAACAGGACGCAGGACGCATAAATGTGCCAACAGCTTTTTAAGTTCTCTAAGCATAGAGTACGAGGGATTTTCAAGCAGTGCTACACTTAAGTCGCACAGCTTACTGGTTACGTGCTGGACTGACAATTTGTCGACTCGGGTTCAAATCACAGTATTACTATTTGTTGTTTATTTTTTTCTGCCCACTCACCCTTTTCTTTGCAATGTTAAACAGTAATTATAAAATTTAAATTGTTTAAACAGTTCAGTGTATACATGTAAAATTAATATATTCATGTTAGTTAAGCTTACTACCCTTGCAAGTGAAAGGCTATAGGCCACCACACTGTAGCACACTGGTAAAATTTTGCACTGGTCCTAAGATTGGGTTGATGCAGTTCTCCGCACTTGGTAACCTGTGCAACATCTCTTAATATCTGCGTAGCTATTACAGCCTAAGACGATATGAACTTGCTATATGTTGTCCTGAAAGTGTTAAACCCTGTCCCCCCCCCTCACCACCACCACCACCACCACCACCACTACCTGCCCCCACTGGCACTTCCCTCCACTATCAAATAAACTGTTTTTTATGGGTTAGGAAGCAATAAAAAAAGGCCCATGCGAAGTAGTGTGGGTTAGACAACAATATTGAATAAAAATTCTTGTAAACTTGCTGCTTAACCCATGTATATGATCAGACGCATTGCCCTGGATCACTAACATTTAACTGCATATTAATTGTGGTCTTTTGTAGATAAAGTCTCTATCCACATGTTTCAAGAACACTTTTACCTTTCCCATGTTATCACTGTTGACTAAGAGTCCAAAATGGTTATCATTTTCCCCACTGAAAAAGGGTTTCAGTTTTTTTGGTGCCCTTCCAGCTTTGCTAGACATGCAGGTTTGTTTTCATAGTTTGGAGGTGAATAAATGCTTCGACTTTCAAAGTTTTGTGTGTTATTGCTGCATTTTGTTTTCTTTGAATAAATTTGTACATGTTATCATGTGTTCTGTGTCAAATACCCAGTAGTCCATTTCTATAGAAATTGAATATAGAAATTCATCAATTGTACAGCCATAAAATGTTGTAATTGTTTTCGGTTAAATTTACGCTCTCTGATGCAGATGATGTCAGTAATAAGCATAGTAGTAGAAACAGAAAAAGAAAAATTGGGGAGGACTGTTACATGTTTAACATTTCTTGTACAATCTTTGAACTGTTACAGGAGAAAGTCTGGAAGAATTAAATGGTTATGGGACATACAAACCAAGAAACCTGATTTCCACCATTCTTGGTACTCCCAGCAAACCCAAGACTCATCTTGCCATCTCTAATCCACATGATTTCAGGCAGGTGTGTAACAGTTGCAGAGATTTCTAATTAAAAATAGATAAATAAATTATTAGAAATCAAAGTTAACAATATTTGGGAGATTTTAGAATGTGTACTTATTAAAAGCTACTTTTGGAGATTCACTTCATATTCCTTTTCTGCTTGTAATGTATCTCAGAATCTTTGAAGTAACTATCCCTTCCCTTCACTGTTTGTACATACCCTTTTTCCTGTTTTTTTCCCCCTAACTTTTGATCAAGAAGTCTTAATAGTTTTCCAGGCACTGAAGATCAAGCTTTTTTTCTTTATGTTTTGAATCTTCCAGCACTAGTCTATTTATTATGGTTTTCCAGCTTGTTAAATGATAACATGCAGTATAATGTAATGAATAAATCTTGATTGTCAGTTACCATTCATGATATAACTACTAAGCATTTACTTGTGTCAAAAACAAAATTTAGAGTCATAGTCACATTATAACACTTGTACTACATATTCAACATGTATTATATTTTAATACTCGATACAAAAGTGACTGTGTAATGGGTAGAGCTCTAGACTCCACTCGTGGAGGTCCTAGATTTTAACCTAGGCAGGGGTGAGAATTTAGAATTTTTCTTGCTCCATCTGTCCAGAACAGTTGCTGGTTCACTCAGCCCCCTACCAAATGAGTACATGGGTGTTTTTCCTGGGGTAAAAGATGGCTGGGGCGAGGGACATGCCACCCCTCCCCATCCTAGTGCCATGGAAAATAGGAAGGATGGACTCTACCTGCAGACAGGACAATAGTCCAGTCATGGGCATTTATCAAAGACTTTACTTTTTACCTTTTGCTAGGTATATAATATTTGACTATTAGTGATGCATGTCTCTCTCAATACTGAATTTGAAAGCTATATAAAATGCTATAACTCTAAGTTCAGTTTCAGTTTTTTTGCTACTGATCATACATTTTTGTTATATAACCTGCGTGTATAATTTGTGCTATACACACCTTCTGTAAAATTCCAAGATTTATGTATATGTTCAGCTTTTAATTACAGATAATAGTTATCTGAGATGACGAATTTATTTTGTGTATAGATAAGTTTATGGTTAAGGGTACTGGAAATAAAAAAAATTTCAGCGAATCTATAACCTTTGTATTTAGTGCAATTAGGCACTGAAGAACTGAATCATGAAAATACGTAATGTCTTGCCAAAATAACACAGCATTACAGTAACACAAGATTTAGACAATATATGTCAGAGTCTCATGTCTATGTTTTAATGTTTTTTTGAAAATGGTGACGAAATATGTTACAGGTGTCTGCAATCATTGATGTGGATGTAGTCCCAGCAACATATCGCAGAGTCCGGCTGCTGAAGCATGGCTCTGATAAGCCACTTGGTTTTTACATTCGTGACGGCACATCTGTGCGAGTAACTCCCCAAGGGCTTGAGAAAGTACCTGGAATATTCATTTCACGCCTTGTACCAGGTGGCCTTGCTGAGAGTACAGGACTTCTTGCTGTCAATGATGAGGTGCTTGAGGTCAATGGTATTGAAGTCAATGGGAAGACTTTAGACCAGGTGTGTGTACTTAAATTTTCTGATCATTAAGTTTCTTCAGTGTTAATCCTTTCTAAAGCCATGAATTATAACAGTTTTGCCTCTTCGTCTGTGCTTTGTTTTCATGTGCTACTCTCTGTTGAGTCATGGCAAAGACTAGTTTCATTACAGCACAGTTTGTGTCCAGTACCTTATTTTGTCCATGTGATTATTTATTATTTGAGAAAAAGCTATTTTACCTGTGCAAAAATGTGACATAAAACGTTTGGCTAGTACATTCATGCAGGCATTAGTGTTTTGTTCTGTTGATAGCCACATCTGTGCTGACAATAAATCTGTAAAACTGTCATGTCTGCTTGTCTACACTCATGTGTCCAAAACTACTAGATAATTTTCATTGGGTTTTCATAGGTAACTAGAGCATAGTTTGTGGCACCGTATGCATTTTATTTCATCAAAAATTGAACCAAGGAAAAAAAAAATTTGCAAGTTTTGTCCATACTAATGTCATAAATGGTAAAATAGCTCTGTCATGTTTTCATGATTAATCTGCGGAACAGATTTTGATTGTATTTGGTAAGGACGTAGCTTCAACCCTGGGGAAGAGCACTACAAGAAAGTGTAGTTCAATATCCTTATTGATTGAAGGTTCTTATATGAATTACTCTTTCAGGAAACTATTTACTCTTTAACGTTTTATGTTTATCATATTTGTGAAAATGCTTTTATTGGTTGACACATGCTACGTGATAGGATTCAAAGTAATGAATACAATGCTTATACAATCTTCAGTGTGTTTAATCCATCCCTGGACACTGTTTTTCGCATACTGAACATGTTGTATAACATTTAACTACTTCAGTAGCATGATGTTGGATGAGCACTTCTGCCCTTGCTCTTCTGTACATACTGCTTGGCAGTAACTCTGCACACACTGATGCATTGTGCACTGAGGGGGGAGAGTGGGGCACATATCTTAAGCTACACTTACCCAAACGGGCAGACAGGTGAGAACAGCTGATGTTATTGCACATACAGTAGCTTACTTAATGACTATCAGTCATCACAACAAAACTACCAATGTGAGCGCAGCTGCGGGTAACAGCTAGTATAAAAATAAGTGATGACACCATCCTAGCTTTCAGATTGTTCAGTAGGTCCCTCTCATTCTGGAGACTGCATGATCAGTCCTCCTTTTTCACATTATCCAACCTATCCATTTCTCCTGCTCGAGGAAGGAACTGACGTTCTGAAAAGCTAGGATAGTGTCGTCTTTACTTTTATATATGTCTATCGGCAGTACTAAACATTTTGCCATATACAGGTAAGTACTGGTCAGCAGCTGTGCCTCATACTTTATTAATATTCTGGAGACTGCATGATCAGTCCTCCTTTTTCACATTATCCAACCTATCCATTTCTCCTGCTCGAGGAAGGAACTGACGTTCTGAAAAGCTAGGATAGTGTCGTCGTTACTTTTATATATGTCTATCGGCAGTACTAAACATTTTGCCATATACAGGTAAGTACTGGTCAGCAGCTGTGCCTCATACTTTATTAATATTCTCAATTGAATTTTGCTTTGATACCTTATCTCTAAGGAAAGTATCCTGGAACCATTGTTAAAATGGTATATGAAAGTGGGGAAGTAATCTGAATTATTTCCTCCAGCATACATTCTTCAACTATAAGGGTTGTCAACAAATTAAAAACTGTTTTCTTTTTAAAAATCAAGATAATTTTACTTGTGCAAGATTTGTACCTCACATTATTCATACATGGCTACTCTCTTTTTCTGTGTAATCCCTAGCAAGTTCAATGCACTTCTTGAGCTCAGAAATGAGGTTCTTGACCCCTTTGTCAAAAGATCTCCTACCTTGGTCTGCAATCAACTTGACAGCTCTACCTGGGCCTCCTCATTGGCTGAGAAGAGTTTTCTGGACTGTTTCATCACGTGTAATGATTGAGTTCAAAAATTTGTCTCCTTCCCTTTCAAAACTGTCCAAAAATTTCTGAGCAGTCTCCATATGATTTTCCTTATGAACCATTTTCAGCAACCAACAAGTGCACACCTCCATGTATCCCAGTTTTTTTATTTAAAAGGTTTGGATCATTGATTTTCTGACTTCTGGAATCAAAATTGTGAGGTACTGGACTATCAGACGGTAGTGTTAATGAAGTTTAGCCTCATTTTTCTCAAACAACATATCATCAATTGAAGACCTTCTTCCCCTTTCATCTGTATCGCGCACACTGGTTCTACTGCTCGAGAACTCAGTACACTGCTTGCTAACATTACACAGTTTAATCATAGTACCACAAATGGCAGCCAGAGAATGATGAGTTTCTACTAGATGGAGCTTCTCCGCATTAAGAAAGCAAATAACTACATGCATCTGACATTTTGTGCGAGATGGCAGCAGACTGCCCATCTCTAACAGCGGCCACAGCCAGACTGAATAAACTACCAAGCCACATGATCACCTGTTGTGGATAGGGAAGCCCGCACTACAAGCTAGTGTTGCCAACTAGTGAAAAATTTCATCCATACTGGCGCAAATAACAAATGGCCTTCAGTTCTTGGACAACCCTAGTAAACAGATAGTATACAACTCCTATGTCAAATCATCTCAGTGTTCTTCCCTAGCCTGCTGTTTTATTTGTGCTGTATATATTTTTTATTCTCCCCCTTTCTTGTCCCCATGAAGGTGTTATGTCTTACTGCATGTAACTTAGTCTCATTAGTGCTGTTAAAGGTTTGTGTAACAGAACTGTAATGCTTGTCTTTCAGGTCACAGATATGATGGTAGCGAACAGCTCAAATCTGATAATCACAGTAAAACCTGCAAATCAGCGTACAGTGGCAGCTCCTCGGCGTGGTTCTTTTTCGAGAAATTCTCAGTTATCATCAGGCAGCCAACAGTCAACAGCTACAACTGGGTCAGATGATGATCGATATGACCAGGATGAGATTGTGGATATGACGGGTGGCATGTCACTAGAAGGCGATGATATAGATGGAACCCATCACCAAACACATTCTCAGGGATTACGTCCAGATGATGGTGTTCTTCACCTTTGACTTTCTGCCTGTAAGGTAAGAATATGTTCAATTTTAGACTAAGCAATTACTCACTTTATCCTTTTGATAGGAATGTGTGTAATAGTTTTGCATCTGTGACACTGCTGAGCAAAATCACAAAAAGGTATTATTGTGTTACCAGAATAAATTTAGGGATATAAGTCTTTGCCCTTATTTGAGCAATTTTTTTGGGTCTGGTTGTAAATGGAATTCTTCTACTTCAAAAAACAAATAACAGATGTTAGGAGCAGTTGAAGTTGTGCAGTAGACCTTGTTCAGACACACAAATGCTGATATTGGTGATTTACAGTACAGTATAGAAATATCGATCTTGATTATGACAGGGTTTTCTGAATCCAAGGAGCATCCTACTGCATTATTGTAGCACTGAAATTATTATGCATCTGTGACAGCCTGTCAATTCAGTGATGTGACGGCGTTATCACCAATCACCCTGAAGTCAGAGAAAGATACAATTTCCCTTTACAAGTTGCAATTGAGGAAATTAAAATGATTATTTTATCATCAAAATAAATGATGCATTGAACAAATCCTACAAATGTAGATATAGTGTTCATGTGACAACTCTTCACCCAGTGTCAGTGTTACCCATGAAATTTTGTGGTACAACCTGAGCATATTGTAATAAGTAAGAAACCTGACAGGATTCATTTGGAAACAAAGACAGTGTGCTCAGTTTTAATCAGATAGCAGAAACCTGATACTGAAGAGAATAATGCTTGAGTGCAGTTCCATCCAGCTGCTGCCAATTTATTTATGGAGTTCTTTGAACATTGGGCGCTAAAGGTGACCAGTAAAAGACCAGGTAAGTGGCACTGCTATGTGGATCATATCTTTGTAGTATGGACTTAACAGTGAAGAAGGGCTGAACATCTTCTTGGTACATCCCAGTGGTATTAACCCAAAGATACAGTTTCTGATTGAGAAAGAGAGCAATCATCTACTTAATTTTTCTGAATGTATGTGTAATTAAATGTGTGGTGGGATTCTGGGCCACAAGGTATACAGATACGACACACACACACACACGCGCGCACACACAATATCTCCACAAGGAATCAAACCATCGTCCTAGACAAAGAAAAGTGTCATTAAAACAGGCAACAAAATTTTGTGAGCCAATGGATTTGCAGGATGAATTAAATTACTTAGCATCAGCTTTCAAGAGAAATGGATATGCTAGTAATGAGATTGATTGAGCACTCCATCAAAGAAAAGAAGTTGGAAGAACTGAGCGACAGTGGTTGTCATCTGGAAACAATTTTTCTCCCTTCCATTAATAAAATTATGGATGGCATCAGGAATGTTTTTGGTCAAATCTGGAGACAATGATTTTGAACCCACCAAGAAGACTAATGAATATTTAAGAACTGAAAAAGTTGCACAGCACCTCTCCCCCCCTTGCAACACATGGGATGTATAAAACCCTGTGCAGTTGCAGACAAGTATATATATTGGAACCATAAAAAGAAGCATCAACACGTTCATAGTTGAACACAAAAGGAACTATTGTGTAGGACATACTGAAAAATAACCTATAGAAGAACACATATTTTTGAGATGGTAACCACAAAATAAAATTCACTGAGACGAATGTTTTAGCAAGGATATCGCATTATCGTGCATGCGTCTATAGAGAAGCAATAGAAATTCATAAACACCATAATAATTTTAGTAGTGAAGAATGTCTGAAGTTAGGTAAAATATTGTTGTTGACTTTGTGCTGATAGAATGACATCAATTACTTTTAATCATGACTGCATTGACCAGGGCTTCTCAGACAGTAAGTTTTACCTGAATCAGGGGCTAGATGTGAAAGCCTACGTACTACCAGCATGTGTCTGAATTCATCTACATCTTGATGATACAAAATGTGCTGCTCTTCCTCGTGCTTTCTCGGTGTACTCCATCAACCCTATCTGGTAAGGATCCCACACTGTGCTGCAGTACTCCAAAAGAGGACGGACAATGTCAGTGGCAGGATCTCAGACTATCAGAACTGTAGTTTATTGTTTAATAATATTGCTGCTTGTTTCGTGACCCATACCTAAATGCAGATATGATATTGGTGGGTGCAGAGGGGCCATACTCAGTGTCACACAGATCACAGTGGGTCTGTGCTGTTTGCCCAGGCGATTATTTGGACTTTCAGCTGTGCACAATATACAGCCACATCACATACCTTGAGCCAGGATTGTATTGACATAGACAGTGTGATGTATGGAGCACCATAGACTGTCAGTGCAGTGGCCACGTTGGGGTTTCCCTTGATGTGCATAGACAGAGCTGCACCCAGTGGCAACACTGTACACAGGAGTGGCATGATGTCATCTTTTCGGGCAAGAAAATTTAGAATTATAGAAAAATATTTGCTGCTTTTTGAAAATTGGTGCTGATCATTGCTGTGTTCCATAGAGCCAAAGTCAATATGGGTTTAAAAATTGGACTTCTAGTGTAATTTTTCAACATTTCTACTGGCTTCTTCTAAACCAAATGTGAATACCAAGTTTTTAGGGTACTTTTTACAATAATATATTTTGTACTTGATTATAGACTATCAACAACCACCAGCACAATAGGCAAAGTCTGTTTTCTCAAAGATATAGTTCCTCATTTAGTTACATTCCAGGAGTGCATATTTTCCCTATACCAAAGTCAGTGTTGCATTTGTGTCATTCCAATACTGAGAAACACAGTGGCGTGTAAGGCTCATTTAAGACCTGCCACAGTCACAAGGAATACTTGCTTTGACTTGTCATTAACAAGCATCAGCTATCACCAAATATTGTAGGCACTTGCATCATTATTGTACCTAATGGTGTGTTGTTTGAAAGTCTGCAGTGCACTCATTGTAACCCCACCAACAGTTATGTCTTCTTTCATTTTGATTGCTATTTTTCCAGTGATCACTGAGACAGTATATTATTAACATAATTTTCAATTAGAAAAAACATAAAGGATCACAGAATCATTTATTAAAATGACTGATTTTGGCATGTTTAAAGGGCCATCTTTAGATTATGAGCACTACTTGACTGGAGCTGGCTGCATGGTGAACAATTATGTGTGGTCATAGCTGTTACCATTAATGTTGTAACCCCACACAGCTGTTTACAAAGCTGCCCTCTCCAGCCAAATTATACTCATAATCTGAATATGGCTGTTTAAATGTCCTGAAGCATGACATTTTAATAAATGATTTTGCGATCTTTTTTTTTTTTTTTTTTTTTTTTTTTTTTTTTTTTTTTTTACTAATTGGACATAAAGAACAGATTGCTGTTACCTTACTACCGTGTTAGTTAAAATAAAGACATAATGTCGTCCATGCGTGCGCCCACTCATACGTGCACGCTTGTGCACGCATGCACGGGCGCACACACAGTTGT
The DNA here is from genome assembly GCF_023897955.1 of Schistocerca gregaria. Classification (NCBI taxonomy): domain Eukaryota; kingdom Metazoa; phylum Arthropoda; class Insecta; order Orthoptera; family Acrididae; genus Schistocerca; species Schistocerca gregaria. The sequence goes on along the minus strand of NC_064925.1, from coordinate 275,898,067 downwards.
TGTTGTTGTTGTTATAATAATAATAATAATAATATTGGCTAAAGAAGTTCACCTCAACACATTCACATCTAACTAAATGATTTAACAGTTACATTGCAGACTCATACACATTCCCTGATACACTTACACATGGAATAACTTTTATGAAACCTAAAGATCAAGCGCACACACAGCAAACCTAGCTAAATACCCTCCCATAACATGCCTACCAACAATATACAAAATATTAACTTCAGTCATTACACAGAAATTAATGACACATACAACACAGAACAAAATTATAAATGAAGAACAAAAAGGCTGTTGCAAAGGAGCACGAGGATGTAAAGAGCAACTGATAATAGATGCAGAGGTAACATATCAAGCTAAAACTAAACAAAGGTCGCTACACTACGCATACATTGATTACCGAAAAGCTTTTGATAGTGTACCCACTCATGGTTACTACAAATATTGGAAATATACAAAGTAGATCCTAAATTGATACAGTTCTTAAACATAGTAATGAAAAATTGGAAAACCACACTTAATATCCAAACAAATTCAAATAATATCACATCACAGCCAATACAGATTAAGCGTGCAATATACCAAGGAGACTCATTAAGTCCTTTCTGGTTTTGCCTTGCTCTGAACCCACTATCCAACATGCTAAATAATACAAATTATGGATACAATATTACTGGAACATACCCACACAAAATCACACATTTGCTATACATGGATGATCTAAAACTACTGGCAGCAACAAATCAACAACTCAACCAATTACTAAAGATAACAGAAGTATTCAGCAATGATATAAATATGGCTTTTGGAACAGACAAATGTAAGAAAAATAGCATAGTCAAGGGAAAACACACTAAACAAGAAGATTACATATTGGATAACCACAGCGACTGCATAGAAGCGATGGAAAGAACTGATGCCTATAAATATCTAGGATACAGACAAAAATAGGAATAGATAATACAAATATTAAAGAAGAACTAAAAGAAAAATATAGACAAAGACTAACAAAAATACTGAAAACAGAATTGACAGCAAGAAACAAAACAAAAGCTATAAATACTTATGCTATACCAATATTGACCTACTCATTTGGAGTAGTGAAATGGAGTAACACAGACCTAGAAGCACTCAATACACTTACACGATCAGAATGCCACAAATATAGAATACATTACATACATTCAGCAACAGAAAGATTCACATTAAGCAGAAAGGAAGGTGGAAGGGGGTTTATCGACATAAAAAACCTACATTATGGACAGGTAGACAATTTAAGAAAATTCTTTCTAGAACGAGCAGAAACTAGCAAAATACACAAAGCAATCACTCATATAAATACATTGGCTACACCACTGCAATTTCATAACCACTTCTACAACCCTTTAGATCACACAACATCAACAGATACGAAGAAAGTAAATTGGAAAACAAAAACACTACATGGCAAGCACCCGTATCATCTAACACAGCCACACATCGATCAAGACGCATCTAACACATGGCTAAGAAAAGGCAATATATACAGTGAGACGGAAGGATTCATGATTGCAATACAGGATCAAACAATAAACACCAAATATTACAACAAGCATATTATTAAAGATCCCAATACCACAACAGATAAATGCAGACTTTGCCAACAACAAATAGAAACAGTAGATCACATCACAAGTGGATGTACAATACTAGCAAATACAGAATACCCCAGAAGACATGACAATGTAGCAAAAATAATACATCAACAGCTTGCCTTACAACATAAACTTATAAAACAACATGTTCCCACAAACAAGTATGCACCACAAAATGTACTGGAGAATGATGAATAGAAATTATACTGGAACAGAACCATTATAACAGATAAAACAACACCACATAACAAACCTGACATCATACTCACCAATAAAAAGAAGAAATTAACACAACTAATTGAAATATCCATACCCAATACAACAAATATACAAAAGAAAACAGGAGAAAAAATTGAAAAATACATCCAACTGGCTGAGGAAGTCAAGGATATGTGGCATCAGGATAAAGTTGACATTATACCACACAATATCCACCAGTACATCAATGCAATACAGCTACATCCAAACTTATATATACAACTACAGAAATCCATAATTATTGATACATGTTCAATTACCTGGAAGTTCTTAAATGCGATATAACATATACTGTACAGTTAAAAGGAAGTCACTTTCTACTTTAGACCAGACATAACATCTGAAATAAGAAAGAAATAATAATAATAATCTATATAATATTTGTTAGTGTATAGCAGTTGTATTTTTATCTTTGTAGGTGATTGCCAGAAAGGTGACTGCAGGTGACTGACTGCTTCTGATGGCTGTGCAATGTATAAGTGCTCGATGTGAATTGAAATGAACATGTCACCAGCCTTTACAAGCATACCAGAAACAAGGTTTGCTCTCAGCGTGTACATAGCTGACCCACAGCCAAATATGGCTTTGGGCACAACTTTTTTACTGCTGTCCTTTATTTATCGCCTTGCATTCCGTTTTATCTAGTATTTTTAGATATCTATTGCGTATTTTATTTTTGTGTATCTTATTAAGTAAAACAAAAGTAAGTACTCATGATGGTTATGTACATGACTGGCAGTCACTATCAAATATCCTGCAGGTATTGTTTCTAAATACTTCATTTGTGTCCTGTTCCCTTCTGTGAAGTTGGAACATCTCAGCAACAATAACACCACCACAACACTCAGCATCTTCCTGGTTGTCGTTAAGCTAGCGATTTTTTTCTTTTTTTAAAATCTCTGACCTTCATCATACCTAGGAAGATATAAATGGTTCATAAAATATTTCTTTGGCAATTTCCTGTTGCTTAAGAAAGAAACATAAGAAGTTTGAAATATTGCTGGCAGCCTCTGATTGATTGATTAGGGCAAATGAGAGACATGGATTCATTTTTGATGCTGGCATTTCTAATTCCATAATTGCTGAGATTATCTGACATAATAGTCTTTTTGAAAAGGTATTTAGTGTCAATATTATCCTTCCAGGCACCTGACTGGTGTGTCTATTGAATAATTCCATCCTATGAAATTAAAATAGATTTTATAAAAAGACTTTTAATGAACTTGTGTGTGTAAGATGTTATTTTCTCATAGAAGATCATTTACTTGTTAAAAAATGAAACATTTCTAAAGTATATCTATAATATTTTTGTATGTAGTAGTCTATTGCAAGCAGTATGTTAATATTTCAGAGTATTATTGTTGCAATATGTAGTGTCTTTAAATATGATAAATTTAAACAGATGATGTTATTTATGAACTTAACAGTTCACTCATTGTAAGTACAGCAGTTTGTTTCAGTGTGTGTGCATTAATTGTTGAGTTCTTGTGCAAAGTTCAGTAAGAACTGTTATTTTTTAATCTAAAGAGGTTTTATTCTAACCAAATTACTGAAATATACAAATATAGAGGTTAATATTGGCTTTAGAATGTAATGTTATCAAAACCACTTCATCATAAGCAAACAGTTAGTATTATTTGCTACAATGATATAAATTATTAAACTGGCAAAGCGAATCTGAACTAACCATTAAGAAATTTGTTGTTCTTGTACTTGCAAATTGAATCACAAGTTAATACATCAACCCACTGCGGGTTACTGCCTTACTAGAGGCCTACAGTGCAAAATGCACACTGACTGATCTGTATCCATCCAGAATTACCAATAGTCATCCGTCCCATCGATTTTAAATAGTGTATGTACTACATGCAGACTTAAAGGTGGCACTACTTATATTTGGCTTTACTGTACTATCATCATGAAATATTCTGATGCTTTAGATAAATGTGTATTGTGTGATAATAGTGAATATACATCTGAACAACTGCTGTTCCCTAAGCTCAAACAACAATGGAACTCTAGTGTGCATTTAAAGATTAAATTTACTGGAACAATACAGAATAAATGGAAAAGCAAATGCTGTGTAGTAAGTTTCCCTGCCTTTCTTCTTTGTTGTGAAACACTGTACCTTTGAAATAAGCCTGGAGGATGCTGCGGCAGAATTTTTAGAAGTGTGATGTTGTCTTCCTCAATTCTGATTGTTTGTACAGACATTTTGATCTTTCCTTTTACATGGTGTTTTTACATCACATCTAGTCCTGCTAGGAGCTGCAATACTGTATGTTCCATCAGTCTTAAAGAAACTGCCTCATCTGTAATGTGAGTTGATGTAGTTTTGGAGGTACTTGACACTGTTCTGTGGTTGTATTTGGCTGCACATATAAGGTTCACTAAGGGCACGAAGATTGTACATGTGCCATTCCAATGTTATCCCTGGTAAGTCACACATTTTCATTTGTACAACAGCTAAAACAGCAATGGTTTATATCACTGGTTCTTATAGATATTCTGTGTGTTTTTGAAGACATTATCACATCTTGTTTTACAGCAACAATATTTACTGTGGTTACAGAAAATGGCAGGCTTTGCATCCATAATTTCAGAAGAATTTGTTGCTATCTCAAAAATAATTACATAATGTGTTAAGTTATTATGTATACAGATTCAGGCTTGAAAGAATTGCAGGTATTATCTTTTGTTGTAGGCATTTTTATTGCAGTATTAAGGAAACTATGAGAGATGAAAAGCGGCCTGGTGTTTGTCTAACCATCTGACACTGTGGCAGTTCAATACATTTAATAATATTACACATTTATATGAGAAAGGTGCACATCCATTACATAAAACAAAAGCAGGTGGTAGCTTCTCTGTTGTCAGTAATTGTACTGAATGTCACTGTTACCCATTGCCTTAAATCTTCTAGCAAAATTTTCTTAATGTATCAATAAACTATGACGATCAGTAGAGAAGCTTCATCTGAAACATTTGTTTTATTACTAATTTGTTTGAAATAATCAGTCTCATCAAACTGTTGTCTCCTATGAAAGTTATAGACTATATTTAAGTACAGTTACGATGAACTGATGCACCATTCAAAATAAATTGGTGGCAGAATACTGAGTAGCGTTTGTTAGCATGTCGAAGACCTACTCTGCCAGCTTGCAGAATGAAAGTGTGACCAGTGTGATAACAGTGGCTGTTAATGGAGAAACATGCAGTTTGGGGAGCTATTTCTTTCTTTTTAGTGCAGAAAGGAAAATCCAAACAAAAAATAAAAGGCGATTTTTTAGCATTGTCAATCTGAAGCACTCCAAATTTGATGGTACAATAATTCTTACTTATGTTTGCATGTGTTGTTCATTGAAAATGCTGTCACCTCAGTGATTCAGCAACATTTATCTGAGAGCTTCAGATTAATTGTTTGTTTTGCAGAGTTGTTCCTTCACAACAAACAATACAGATGTACTTAAGTATTTTTTATGACATTCCAAAAGTAGTCAATAACTGTGGTGAATGTAATGTTTTTATTATTTTGGAATATAACATTTAAAAGGCAGCTGGCATTTGTGTACTGATGTTCTTGTATATGTGTGTGTGCGCGTGTGTGCATGTGTGTGTAAAGAAGCAACCAACCAACATTAAAAAGTGTAAAATTTATAAGTTCATCTATGAACTGTTGAATGTGTCTATTTACAATGTATATGCCTTTGCTATTCCAAATCAAAATGAAGATACAGAAATGTACATTTTTACTTGTCAATAAAATTTACATGAATTTCTGTACTCTATGGACATGTTTATTTATTTAATGAATCAAATATAGATGCTATTTTACTTTCCATATTGAGAGAGATTAATTTTGGAGTTGTAATTGCAGTTTTGAAGTTCAAAATGCATTTATGAATTGGGATGGGCATACTTTTATGTAAATGACGAGTGGAAAATAAATATGAGGTCATACTAGTTATGGACATTGAGCACAATTTGTTACACACTTTTTGAACCAGAAAAACCAGCTTCATTGTGAATAGCTCTGTGTAGACTCAATTTTCACAGGATGAAATAACTGGCACTAAATGAGAATTACATGTTGGATGTTTGTAAGACAGTTCTACCTATTTTGCAACAACACTGTTGATAACTGGTAAAAGGAACAGTTTTCTGTAATCACATTTCTAGTAGTTCGTATAGACAACCCTCATTCCTTGTCTTCCCTACTACTGCCTTTGCTTAGTCCACAGAGAAGAAATTGTGGTATCAGATAGTTAAACATTGTGCTTTAATCCATACATTCTTTGGGTAACTATGGAAATAATATCTGCCTTCTCACTCTTTGTAATATTCACATGAAGTCTGGCATTTGCATAATATGGCTAAGCTAAGATGATAAACTGTATAATCTAATGATGTGCAGAGATAAATGATTAAATCTTACTAAAGGGGAAAAAAAGAAAAGAAAATTTGGATTTAATTATCAGAGTGTTATTTGTTTCACTTCATAGGAAGAGACAAAGCAGCATGTTGTAGGTAGAGGAGCAAAGAGTCCTTACTTCATGTGGTATGACTTGAAATTCAGTGATACTAATAATCATACACTTAAAGTATTTTTAAATGAACGGTTTCAGAGAGAATTCCACCAGGCAGAAACAATGAATTATTGGGAACCAATAGGTCAAATAACTGAAAAAATGCACTAGTTTCAAACAATAAGTTACTATGTAATTACAGCTTGAAACCAAGCAGTCAAGACTTAAAGTTGCATTAATGTCTCAATAATCTCCAGTTTATTTGACTGCATTGGAATGTAACTTAATTCAGAAGTTTTGACACGAAATTTGGGTGATTTACAACTCGCCTGGTGAAATCAATAAGAATTCCAGCAGCATCGACATGGGAGGAATCGGCAGAAATTTATTGAAGAAGAGGCAAGATTCCATATTTGCCATTTTTTTTATATAGCTGATTAGTTCAATGTGCAAACATGCTGGCCCCAAAAAATAGTTATCCAGTCAATATTTCTTGATGGTAGGTTAGTCGTGTCTTGAAGGTAAGCATATTTCATTACTATATCCAAAGGAAATCTCTTCATGTTAGTAATATGGCTCAGTTCAGCCAAGTTGTAAAAGCTAAGGACTGAATCAAAAATGGTCCTCAACTTCCTGGTTTCACACAATATTGCGTAGCTGAACTACAGAACTTTCTGTAGCACATTAAGGGCTATAACTTAGTGACAAAATAAACATGGGGTAGTCTTATTTAAGCAGTGCTCTATAAAAGTTAACATCCACCAAGCTTACAAACCAAAGCCAAAACTGCCATCACAACAACTAGAAATAAGTGAGAAGTCTGAAATTAGTAAAAAGTCTACCCCAGACTCCAGGAGATCCTGTGAGAATCAATGGTGCAGAATGTAATTTGGTTGCTTTTATTTTATTTTTATTTGGTCAAATCACATAAGCATTTCACAAGGCACTGTCTGAATTGGCCAACTCATACAAATACCTCAATGTAACACTTTGTAAGAATGTGAAAGGAATGATCACATAGGTTCAGTAGGGGTAAAGAAAGTGCTAGAATTTAGTTTATCAGTAGAATACAGAGAAAATGCAATCAGTCTGCAAATGAGATTCCTTACAAATAACTACTGCAACCCATTCTAGAATACTGCTCAGGCAGACTCTGGTACGTAGATGTAAACTGTCTCGAGAAAGCCTACGTGCTAAGGTTCAAGAACAGGCTTTAAATGATGGCATGATGAATATACTACAACCCTCTATGTATTGTTCTCATAGAAATTGTGGAGACAAGATGAGACTAATTACAGAATCACAGATGCATTTAAACAGTAATTCTTCCTGAGCTCCATAGGTGAATGGAACAAGAAGAAAGCCAATATCTGATACAAGGAGGCAAAGGGAAAATAAAGTGCAGTTGGGTGTTTTCCTTTCAAGAAAATTATTTAAAAGTAGGAATTACACAGGTTTTTAACACAATTTGAACGGTAACTTTTTAATGGCTACTTGCAAGTCACCATTTGTCTTCCAAATACTCCATACTCCCCCCTCCCTTACAGACTACTATACAGCTACCCTTGCAATGAGACATTCTCTCTGCCATGCACTTCAGTGGTTTTCAGAGTGTAGATGTAGATGAGTGTTCTGTAGATACTTAAGTTTAATATATCAGTAATTCCCAAAGGTGAATAGAATAAACCAATCAAAGAAGTCATACACAAGGCGAGTATGTTGTTAAGTAGACACTTACATAACTTCTATACTGGAAAAAGCCTATTGCTTCATGAACTGAAACATAATATGAAGTTTTAATTACATTTCAGCATAAATAGCAAGTTACAGATCAGTTGCAAATAATCATAGACTTGTAAGATGCAAAGTTAGTAACAAACAAACAGGGGAGTCAGTCAGAAATGTTAGTTCTGAAAAATACACATGTATATCATTTTTGCCATAAACAGTGACAAACAGCATCAATATATTTAAAAACTAGTGTAATTGAAATCCCAAAAGCTGCTGTAATATATACAGGATGGATAAAAGAGAACTGGCCGCAAAGTAAGAGGGTTGTATGACAAGTATGGTAAATTTCCATGAAAAAATGCAACAAGTTTGATTATTCCAAGTGTTGTATAAAGAATTTCAGCTGTGTTCAGCATGTAGGTCATATTTGACAGTCATTTGAGTTGGTCAGTGTTTTGTGCTGCTATTTCTATTTGAAGGGTTGGACTGCAGCACAGATCAAAACAGAATTGGATGAGTTCACATGGACTCTATCCATCACTGAAGACCATTTAATTTTGAATTAATGAATTTAAACCTGGTCAGACAAGCATTGAAGACAAAGCAAACTCGGGCCATCCAACTGAGGTCACCAATTATGAAATCGCTGACAATATCCACAATATGGCAATGTGAGAGCACCATATAAAAATGTGTGACCTTGCTCAGACTGTAGACATACCAAATGAGTGAGTATAATGTCCTGCATGGAGAATTGGCTGTGAAGAAGCCATGTGCAAGGTGACTGCCGTGATTGCTTATACTTGACCAAAAGCTCATCCGGAACAACATTCAAGCACAATGTCTGATGATGTTTCGTCACAATACCCAAAACTTTTGGTGCTGATTTGTGACTGTTGGTAAAATCTGGATCCCGAGTCAAAACAGCAGCCAAAACAATGGACAAAGGCTGGTGAAAATGCACTGAAGAAGGTAAGAACCATTCTGTCAGATTGTAATGGCATGGCCACTGTTGTACAGAATTCCCAAGGAATAATCCTCATAGATTACCTGGAAAATGGCAGAACTATAACTGCGCCCTATTATGCTTTACTGCTGGATCATTTTAAACTTGTTTTGGCTGGGGTGGTATGTAAAAAAAGTGCTCATTCACCAGGATAATACACCATGACACACATCAATGATAACAATATAAAAAATGGGATTTGAATAGGTTCCTCGTCCACCCTGTTCACCAGATTTAAACCAGAATGCCCTTTTTGTTGTTCCTAAAGCAAAACTTTCGTTTGCTGGTAAGAAATTCTCACCAAAAAGGAAGTGATAATAGCAGTCAACAAGTATTTTTCAGAATTGGACAGAACCTATTTTTCTGATGGGATGAAAAAGCTGAAGGATTGCTGGACCAAGTAGGTATCCTTCAAAGAAGACTATGGAGGAGTAAGGTAAGTTGTTTATGAAGCAAACTTTTTTTTTCCTGTTTTTTACCGACCTTATCAAACCATCCTTACATTTCACACATCTTAAAATAGACAAGCAAAATTATATCAACCTCCTCCTCAGGCAGATTATGAAAGATGGATTGTGTATCTTAAAATGCATGAAATATTGTCTGTGCCAGTTTTATTTTGCCCACTCTCTATTTGTTTACTGACAGCTAGTTTGATCAGGTGGCTTCTTCAAGTTCCCTATATGTGAATAAAAATGTATAAGAAAATATTAAATGCCCGAGCAGTTTCACCATAACTATTTGGCCGGGTAGTTTCTCCTACATTTTTATTCTTATACAGCTTTGCTCTACATTTATTGTGCAATAGTTGATGTTTCTTAATAAGTTTCTTTACAGACTGTATACCATGGAGGGTCTCTCCATCATGAACTGTTCTACAGGTAAATATCTGACCAGTGGTTGATCAGCTAATCTTCTATGTTTGCTTTCACACACGGTAGCAGTTGGAGTGCACTCACACCGGTAGTTACTTCCACCAGACACCTGTCTAGTTGCTGAAAGTGTGTAGATAGAAGAGTACGTTGTGCTGAAATGGTTCAAATTAAAGTACTTAAAGCAAAATGCTATTGATCACTAGGTGTGAATAAATCACTGGAGTCAGTGCTATTGGGATCAAGCTCTATTACCAAAATGAACAACAGAGTAGGTGCTGCTGAACATTCGAATCTGAAAGTTATCAGCGATGATATTACTAAAGAAGCGAAACAAATGGATGCTGACATTCCTAAACTGGTACCAGATCAGGCCCAAAAACAAACACTACCCCTAGAAAACAACAATGGCATGTTCAATATACGAGGACCTATATGTTTACCCTGTTAATGCGGAACATTGTGAGTCAGTACAGACCTTTGGTTATCCTTCCACAATAACTGCAAAGTGGATGTGCTAGTATGGCCATGCGTTAACATGAGCACTGTCTAACAGATTGCAATGTGAGACCATAAATTTTGTCCAAAGCAAGAGCAAGAATGTGGATCTGTTGCAAAAAATGCAGACTGTAAGCAGAAACATTATTAAAATACCTGGATCTGGTCATGACAATGTCAAAGAGACCGCAACTGAATAACTTGCCAAGTCATTGATTAAAATTATTTAGAATGAAGGGTGTGGAGGTGCATATTTAAAATTTAATGATGATGTGCCAAGGTATCATTTGCCATGTAGATGCCATTCTGACAGAAGAGCAAAAATGGCTTTAACAGAACATTCAGTTTCAGTAACTAGAGTGAGAGAGTTTTACGAAAATGCTGCTGAAAATGTTGGTTATCTAAGGCATCTGTATGAGTACTAATATTCAGGCAAAATAATGATTTGCTTTTGTCTTGAGTTATGATGTGAGATTCACAGTAGAGCCATACACAGGTCCCGTGATTCTTCCAGTGCCTCCCCTATTGTTGCACAAAAAACCAGTGCCGAAGTCAGCCGAAGTTGTGCCAACACTCTGGTGCCCATGTGAGTGTAATTCTGGCATAGACAGGTCTACTAAAATGTACATATTGCACATAGTGTCATTTACCAACAGAAAACACTTGCCCAGTGTACATTAATCAAAAACATGTTATCTAAGTTATGGCATTTAATGACATGTCGTTACAGGAAGCCTTTGTGTTAATAGACTATTTGCAGTCATTGCTCCCCCTCCGACCTCCCATTGCTGTGCTCACACTGTAGTGGACCCTGCACATCGGAACTTCAGTAACATGGCCACAGCTGCCCATTTCAACCAGCCTACACAACTGCTTCCTCATTTGCCACCATGAATGTGTAGCGTAACACACCTGCTGGTGATAGACTTGGACAGGCTGCGCCTCTGTGTAGCTGACCACCATCATGGTCCATCTCAGATGATGTTGTCTTCAGTCCTGAGACTACTCTATCCTGTGCAAGCTTCTTCATCTCCCAGTACTTACTGCAACCTACATCCTTCTGAATCTGCTTAGTGTATTCATCTCTTGGTCTTCCTCTACGATTTTTACCCTACACGCTGCCCTCCAATGCAAAATTTGTGATCCCTTGATGCCTCAGAACATGTCCTACCAACCGGTCCCTTCTTCTAGTCAAGTTGTGCCACAAACTCCTTTTCTCCTCAATTCTATTCAATACCTCCTCATTAGTTATGTGATCTACACATCTAATCTTCAGCATTCTTCTGTAGCATCACATTTCGAAAGCTTCTATTCTCTTCTTGTCTAAACTATTTATCGTCCATGTTTCACTTCCATACATGGCTACAATCAATACAAATACTTTTAGAAACAACTTCCTGTCACTTACATCTATACTCAATGTTAACAAATTTCTCTTCTTCAGAAACAATTTCCTTGCCATTGCCAGTCTACATTTTATGTCCTCTCTACTTCGACCATCATCAGTTATATTGCTCCTCAAATAGCAAAACTCCTTTACTACTTTAAGTATCTCATTTCCTAATCTAATTCCCTCAGTATCACCCAACTTAATTCGACTACATTCCATTATCCTCGTTTTGCTTTTGTTGATGTTCATCTTATATCCTCCTTTCAAGACACTGTCCATTCCGTTCATCTACATCTACATGACTACTCTGCAATTCACATTTAAGTGCTTGGCAGAGGGTTTATCGAACCACAATCATACTATCTCTGTACCATTCCAATCCCGAACAGTGCGCGGGAAAAACGAACACCTAAAACTTTCTGTTTGAGCTCTGATTTCTCTTATTTTATTTTGATGATGTGGGTTGGGCTCAACAAAATATTTTCGCATTCGGAAGAGAAAGTTGGTGACTGAAATTTCGTAAATAGATCTCGCTGCGACGAAAAACGTCTTTGCTTTAATGAATTCCATCCCAACTCGCGTATCATATCTGCCACACACTCTCCCCTATTACGTGATAATACAAAACGATCTGCCCTTTTTTGCACCCTTTCGATGTCCTCCGTCAATCCCACCTGGTAAGGATCCCATGACGCGCAGCAATATTCTAACAGAGGATGAACGAGTGTAGTGTAAGCTGTCTCTTTAGTGGACTTGTTGCATCTGCTAAGTGTCCTGCCAATGAAACGCAACCTTTGGCTCGCCTTCCCGACAATATTATCTATGTGGTCTTTCCAACTGAAGTTGTACTTTGTTGAATTGACAGCCTTGAGAATTGTACTATTTATCGAGTAATCGAATTCCAACGGATTTCTTTTGGAGCTCATGTGGATCACCTCACACTTTTCGTTATTTAGCGTCTACAGCAATCTTTTCTAAATCGCTTTGCAACTGATAGTGGTCTTCGGATGACCTTACTAGATGGTAAATTACAGCATCACCTGTGAACAACCTAAGAGAACTGCTCAGACTGTCACCCAGGTCATTTATATAGATTAGGAACAACAGAGGTCCCAGGACGCTTCCCTGGGAAACACCTGATTTCACTTCAGTTTTACTCGATGATTTGCCGTCTATTACTATGAACTGCGACCTTCCTGACAGGAAATCCAAATACAGTCGCACAACTGAGACGATACCCCACAGGCCCGCAGCTTGATTAGAAGTTGCTTGTGAGGAACGGTGTCAAAAGCTTTCCGAAAATCCAGAAATACGGAATCAACCTGAGAGCCCCTGTCGATAGCGGCCATTACTTCATGCGAATAAAGAGCTAGCTGCGGTGCACAAGAGCGATGTTTTCTGAAACCATGCTGATTACGTGTCAATAGATCGTTCCCTTCGAGGCGATTCATAATGTTTGAATACAGTATGTGCTCCAAAACCCTACTGCAAACCGACGTCAATGATATAGGTCTGTAGTTCGATGGATTACTCCTACTATCCTTCTTAAACACTGGTGTGACCTGCGCAATTTTCCAATCTGTAGGAACAGATCTATTGGTGAGCGAGCGGTTGTATATAATTGCTAAGTAGGGAGCTATTGTATCAGCGTGATCTGAAAGAAACCTAATCGGTATACAATCTGGACCTGAAGACGTGCCCGTATCAAGCGATTTTAGTTGCATCGCAACCCCTAAGGTATCTACTTCTAAGAAACCCATGCTCTTGCTATCTTCGGAACTGTGTGGAAGATGATTTTCCTAAAGCCTCATGGTACATCGCCAGTCTTGTACATAATACCCACCAACACGAATAATCATTTTGATGCCACTTCCCCCAGTGATTTTAGCAATTCTGATGAAATGTTATCTATTCCTTTTGCCTTATTCAATCTTAAGTCTTTCAAAGCTCTTTTAAATTCTCCTTCTAATACTGGATCCCCTATCTCTTCTATGTTGATCCCTGTTTCTTCATCTATCATGTTGTTGCACATTTCTTCCCCATTGCAGAGGCCTTCAATGTACTCTTTTCACCTATCCATTCTTTCCTCTGAATTTAGCAGTGGAATTTCCAATGCACTCATAATGTTACTGCCCTTGCTTTTAACTTCACCAAAGGTCAATCCTTCTTTCGTTGATCAGCTGAAGTATTTCTTCTGTTACTCATGGTTTCTTCGAAGTTACCTTCTTTGTACCTATGTTTTTCTTCTAAATTTCTGTTATTGCCCATTTTAAAGGTATCATTTCCTTTTCGACTGAACTGCCTGCTGTGTTATTCTTTATTGCAGAGTCTATAGCCTCAGAGAACTCTGTGCATACCCCTTCATTCCTTAGCACTTCCGTATCCCACTTCTTTGCATACTGATTCTTTTTGACTAATCTCTTAAATTTCAGTCTACTCTTCATCACTATAAAATTGTGATCTGAGTATATATCTGCTGTTGGGTACCTCTTCCAATCCAGTATCTGATTTCAGATTCCCTACTTGACCATAATGTAATCTAAACGAAATCTTCCCCTATCTGCCGGCCTTTTTCACTATTACTAGCATAAATTTATTGCTGAACTCAATTAGTCTTTCTCCTCTCTCATTTCTAGTATCAAGCCCATATTCTCCCCTAACCCTTTCTTCTATTCTTCCCTACAACCGCATTCCATTTCCCCGTGATTATTATATTTTTATCTCCCTTTACATACTGAATTATCCGTTCAATATCCTTGTGTACTTTCTCTATTCCTTCAGCTTCGGCTTGCGCTATATATATATATATATAAAAATAAAATCTGAACTATTGTTGTCAGGGTTTTTCTCATCAGAATCAACAACAAACCAACACTATCACCAAACTGTTCACAGTTACTCACTTTTTGCCTTATCTTCCTATTCATAATGAATCCTACTCCTGTTATATCATTTCCTGCTGCTGCTGATGCTGATGATGATGCTATTACCCTATACTCAACTGACCAGAAATCCTTGTCTCCTTTCCTTTTCACTTCACTGACCCCTTCTATATCTATATTGAGCCTTAGAATTTCCCTTTTCAGGTTTTCTATCTTCAAACTTCTGACACTCAATGCCACAGCTCACAGGATGTTATCTTTCCACTGGTTAATTAATCTTTTTCTCATGGTCACCTCCCCCTTGGCAGTCCCATACCAGAGATCCGAATGGGGGAGTAGTCTGGGATCTTCTGCCAATGGGGAGTTCAGCATGGAATTGTATCAGTTACAGGCCCCATGACCTGTGGAGAAACATTGTAGCTTTAATGCAGTGGTTTCCATTGCCTTCTGCACCCTCATGCTGTTGGTTTTTGTTGATTCTTCTACCTTCAGGGGCCAGGAGAGTGCCTGAACCTCTGTCTGCTTCTCTACCCTCTTTGGCAAGGCTGTTGGCTGAATAAGTGTGACATTTTATGCTGAAAATCTTTGACTGTCATTGCTAATGATTTTTATTAAAAATTTAAGTGGTAATGGAGTTCGAACCAGGGTCTGAGGACATTTTGATTACTAATCAAAGATGCTGCCCTAGACCATGGGTGCTCTGCAAGCAGTTTACCATCCAAAATTAATTATGGGGGACTTAAATGCTCAGCATCCAAGCTGGAATAATCTATGTGCTGATGGTCTAGATAAAACAATAGCTGATGTTATAGACAATGACAACCTAATAACAATTGATGATAATTCACTGACCAAAATAAAGCAGCCACTAGAAAGGAACAGTATGGTAGACAAATGGTTTGCCACTCCAAGTGTTGCATGAGAGGTTGTTCATGATCCTACTGGTTCAAACCATCTATTTGTAATATCTTCATGTGAACAATGACATGCAAAGGCGCAACTGAGTCAAATTATCAATTGAATACATATGAATGGCAAGCTGGATGAGATATATGGAAAAAGAGAGAGAGAAAAGAAATGAGAGTAATAGCTGTAATGGAGGACACAATACAAGACTACAATAGTTTGTTGCATTTATAGAAGATGCAGCACATTCACTCATCTCTATGTATAAACCATAAATGCCGCATTAAAAGAAATCCCTTGTGTGATGGGATGACAACTGCAAAATCTCAAAGGAAAAAAGAGGGGAAGTTTCAAAAACCTAAATAACTAAATGCTATTATATGTTATTTGGGAAAAGATAAAAATGAGATCTGGAATTAAATTTTATGTTTCGACACACATCATGGTACAAACAACACACAAAATCTTGGTTTGTCTGGTTTATGCTGATAGCTATGCAGTTATGTCCAAAGATGAGTGGCATCACTTAAATCGAGCGCATTCATTCTGGTCATATCCAATATTAGATGTTATATTGTGTGTCGTCCGATGGGCTAAATCACTTATGCAACATCTTAAAAACATTTGGGTGAGCAGACCAGTCTACCGCAAGAGGCATGCATAGTCCTTATGTTGAAAGTCACGGCTAAAGAATTACAACATATCAAAATTCTCCCTTTTGCAAACTCGGTTCTTTCAGAGGGATGCAACAAGCTGGATAAATACATAGGAACATTAAGAACAAAGTTGAGTCACTACAGATTAGAAACATTTCCAACCAGAATGAAATTTTTGCTCTACAGCGGAGTGCGCACTGATATGAAACTTCCTGGCAGATTAAAACTGTGTGCCGGACCGAGACCCGAGTTCGAGTCTTGGTTCGGCACACAGCTTTAATTTGCCAGGAAGTTTCATCTCCAACCACATGCAAGACGTGTCCCGTACATCTTCTCACGACTACTTCTCCAGTCTGGTCATGAGCATCTCCTACCCCATAAATCATCTGTGAATAAATCATCTGTGAAAGCAGCCATGTGATATACTAACTATGTTGCAACCACTGTGGTGATTTCTATGTGGGCGTGACAACTAACAAGCTGTCTGTCTGCAGGAATGGCCATCGTCAGACTCTGGCCAAGAGGCAGCTGGACCACCCAGGTGCTGAACATGCTGCCCAACAAGATGCACTTCACTTTAATGACTGCTTCACACATGCACTTTCTGAAATTATTCTTACTAATACCAGCTTTACTGAACTGCACAGGCAGGAACTGTCCCTACAGCACAACCTTCGTTTCTGTAACCCCATGATCTATATCTTCCTCCATCTATACATCGCGTTCTTGCCAATGCATCTAGTATTTTGATATTGTCTACTTCTGTCCTATCACCTCTCACCCCCCCCCCCCCCCCCCCACCACAACCACCACCTTTCCCCAGCCCAGCCTTCCTACACTGTACCTAGCAGCCCTGTCCTGTTCCTCCCCTGTCCCTGTATGCTCCCACAGGAAGCCAGCATTTTCCTCCAAACCACACCCCCTCCTTACCTCCACTAGTCACCCTAGCAGATTGTTGCTCACATCAGACCCAAGCAGGCTCTTGGGCCCGCAGACAGTGGCTAAGCGTGTGTGATTTGTGCTTGTGTGAATTTGGGCATATGCATGCATGTGCGTATTTGTTTCTTTTCTACCTCAGAGGAAGTACTTTGTCCAAAATCTTACATAAATATAATGGCAATCTTTTTCATTGTGACTGTCTGTGGCTCAATGACTCCTCTGTGTAGAGAGTAGCAGTGAGACCCTGCCATATTGTTGTTATTCCATCCTGGACTTTCCACTGCCTGAACCAACTATATAACATCCCAAGAACTAAAACAATGTGCATTCTTTTCTTTGTAACTTCCACTGTTACATGATGGAGAAAATTTAAGTGCTAAGCCTTTAAGCATTAATGTACGTTATGCACAATTAAATGTCAAATACACTGCTGGCGATCGATATTGCAACACCAGGAAGGATAGCAACTAAAACTTTATTTAATAGCCATCTAAAGTAAAGTAGGTATAATACTCAGGAATAATACTCAATTTAATCCGTAGACTTTTTTTCCTTTTTTTGGGGGGGGGGGGGGGGGGGGAGGGAGTGGTATACAAGGTGGAAAATTTAACAAGCAGTTCTATGAACTCCGGCAGCAAAAATGGCCCTACCCAGCTGTGCACACCACAAACTGAGCTGGAATGGCAGATATGAGTACATCATACCATTATGCTTCAACTCCATGCTAGGTTTCACCAACTGTAGTGGTTGGTGGATGATGGTGTGCCCATCTCTCAACAAACCATGACGAGATACTGGCAGAAGTAAAGCTGTGAGGACCGGGCATGAGTCGTGCTTCGGTAGCTCAGGTGTAGAGCACTTGCCCGCGAAAGGCAAAGGTCCCGAGTTCGAGTCTCGGTCGGGCACGCAGTTTTAATCTGCCAGGAAGTTTCATGACCAGATCTTTTCAATGCGAGAAATATCTGGATGACATAATGATCACAAAAACCACTGAACACCTTCTGTGTCAAAGTAGGTCAGGACAGCAGTGGCGACATGTTACATTGTTGAAAGATAACATCACAAAGTCCTTGAAGATAGAGCACAGCCTTAACATGTTATAAATCCAATGCCCGCAGTCCAAGTTACTGGCTATGCGAACCAAAGGTGATCTTGTAATGAAACCAGTGATACCCCATAACATACCAGGCACTGGGCCCAGATGGTGGTGGTGACGAATGCAATATGGCAATGTTTATTCTCATCAGAGTTTCCCACATGGCTACTTTTGTGTCCAGAGATAATGTTGGACACACCACTCTCCATCCTATTGTCTGTATGGCTACTTCTCTTGCTGCAAACAGGGTACATTTGGTACATGGCTGTATGAACCACATCAACACAGGCAGCAGTACTAGGATACAATCCTGTTGCTGTTGAATTCTAACACACACTGTACACACTTCTGCTTCTTCACTAGGTATAAATCAATGTTTCCTTATAAACATAGTGTACATGGTATTACTGCTACCTGCTGTATGTGGTAGCACTGAAATGGTAATCATTTTCATACACAAGCATGCCAATTTGACGTCTGCAGCCTTCATGGCATTGCAGAGTATAATTTCAATGTGTTGCACAAACATAAACATAAAAAGAAATACAACACGTTTTTACTGGGTATTATTTTAATTTACTTAATAAAAATAAATACATTTTACAAAAAGAAACTTTTCACTGCCAGATGCTGTTCATATAAATACCGGCTACCATATACAACAAAGTTATAATGATGTTTAATAGGCTGCCTCAGCATTGGTTTAGTTGGTGTACGTAAGTACATATTGTAATGCAAAATTCAATTCAATCATGATTAGATAGTATGAACTTTCTACCTTCCTTTTGGGTTTAAAAATTTCAAAGTACAGCAAGTAGATGGTTCGTCAACACAAAAATTATTCAGAAACATTAGCTGCAGTTGTTGACCAGAATCAGTCTAAACAGGAAGAACTATACATGTCAATGCGTCTTTTTAAAGCCCACAACTGATGTGAACAATATACTGAAGGTAGAAACCCCATGTTATTACACTGGATAAATATTTTTGACAGAAGGTGTAAACTAATATTTCAACAGAAATGCATTTTGTCTGGAACTTGTATAAATATTCAACTCATTAAGTGGAAGTTAACTTCCTATGTTGATATTGGTCATTTTTACAGTCTTTTTCCAGCAACATTCACAAAGGACATGGAAAAAAATATGGAATACCGTTGTCAGAATCGTAAGGATGATTTGGCTTAATCTGCTTCTGCCGAGGTATGGAATCCTGATAATCGTGTACAACCATATGGCTGTTGCACAGCTCCTGGACATTTCCTTCTCTTCAAGCACTGAATATAGACCAGCTCATGATTTGACAACAATTAGCAGTATAATCATCACAAGGGTAATTGCAGCCATAATAATTATACACACAAGTTTTCTGTTCTTCTGCTGATATCTGCTGGCCTTCTGCAGCTGTTGGTAACCCTGATGTACTTCAGCCTGACACTGCTCAATGTTGTAGTCAATCCGGTCCAGAATTGTTCCCTGTTAAATGTACAAAAAAGTTTGTGCATAGATTTATTTATGATTGGGAGGTTCTATCTATGCCAGTACCTTAGACAAAGGGAGGGGGGGGGGGGGGAATATTAAATGCAACAGATCATCCATCCAAGTGCACACACATTCATGCACACATTATTTTTACTTTTGCCTTGGAGAATGTACGAGGTGGGAACGTTAATAGTGGCAACCATTTATCTACAATTTACACAAAACAGATACCCGTTTCAAAGTTATACTTTCCACCGCAGTAGTCACCAGCACTGTGTAAAACCCATTCCCAGTGATGTGCTATTTAGGGTATCCTGTGATTCCCACCAGTTGTCTCGATACTTCAAGCGGAGCAGGCTCTGTAACAGATCTGAAGTGAATGCCATGAAGTGCTTCCTTCTATTTAGGAACTGAGTTGAATTCACAAGGGCTTAAATCCAGAGAGTTGATGGTTGTACAACATTTCCCAGCCCCATCGAGAACAAATCAGTCACAATTTGTACCACAACACTGTACTAAAAAGGCATTGAAAATGGTTCATACCTCCTAATTTTGTCCAAGGTGTCCCTCAGTTGTAAGGCAAAGGAAGGACCTGGTAACCCCCTCCCATTTATTTCCAGTCAGTTCACCTAATATTTGGCTGAAGGAAAAAAAAGGCCTCTATAATGGGCGGGATCTCCAATGGTCTGCTCTATTCCATGCAACCATGCAATAGACAATGGAGGGGGAAATTTAATCAAAATTAATATAATGACCGTTTATTTTATTTCAAAGTATTACTTAAATGTATTGAACTGTCCATACACAACACTTTTGTACACAAATGTTTGCCATAGTAAACTATTACAAATACTGATTATAGATGGCATATGGTGCCATGATCTTTAGCAGTTACATGTTGAGGTGTAAGACAAGCACAAAGGTTCTTACAAATGCTATCAGTCATAATGTCAACAGAAGTTAATATTCGAGACTGGTTTCGTTTTATGTCCAGTTTGATACGGTAGGACATCCTTTTACAGTCCTTGAAATCTTAGAGTAACATTGGAATGTTTTTTTATGCTTCATTAGGATGAGACATAGTTTATAAAATACTGACTATATATTGAGTACAATTTGTTATAAACTTACGGCTGCATCATGATCGGGAATGTCATGTCCATAATTAAATATCATATTCCATCAATCAGATATTCATCTAGAACAACATTACATCTTCCAGTTTCAAATAGGAACCTCCTAGCCATTTGGAAAACAAGTCTGTGACTGAAATCTGAATGTGAAAACAAGGATAATTATTTGTATGTGATTCAAAGCTATACTGGGGATTTCAGGGTAGCAATATTGGCTATTCTTGGCACAACCGAAAGAGTAAAATGAATAGAAATCTTAATAATGAAGTCCCTCCACCGTCCTTCTGAGCTGTATTTAATTTGCCATTGTACATTGTACAATACTGTCATCATCACACATTCAAGCTCTGCACTGTGATGTCAATATGCCACAAACATCTCTGGGAGCTTACAGTGCATTCTTAACTGAAATTTGCAGAGTTTTGGTAGAACATATAAAGAATTGTTCTGAATTTCACCGAGTTCTGTAGTATATTATATGCTTACATTAAAAACATGGAATCTGTTTGTTAATGAGTGTTAAGTAGCTACTGCTAAACTATTTACTTATGAGAGGACTATTAGACCTGTTGATCACGGATTTTGATAAGTCTTAGATTTGCAGAGGGACCTGAATGCCTGGCTGGCAGGCTTTTAATGCAATGGCCTTTCGTTACCAAGAAAATCAACATTGAAGTTTTCTTCACAACTCCTGTATCTATAATGTTAGTCATATTTCAGCCAAGTGAGCTGCTGCTAAGGTTCACGGCTACCATGTTAGTTAACAGTAAGTACTCAAATCCTGCCCACCTACTCTTCTTCTTCTTCTTTTTCCATCATACAGAATATCATTAAACACTGTATGTCAAGCAAAATTATTCAAAAACAGCCATTTTCGCTGTTGTAATTTCATTAATAAATGGCTCATTGCTGCAAACTTCCTGAAATGTGTATTCCGTTTGTCACAGAATAGATTACAGAATCATCTTATTCCATATTGTTTGCATCGCTTGGTGTGCTAGAACAGAATTCAGGGTGGTATTTGTCACAGAACCAAACAAATCACAAATTCACAGAGCACCACAAATATTTAATGGAAGCTACTGCCTTGCAAGCACACAAATTTTTCAGAAGCAATATTGGAAAACATAAATCATTTAAATCAAAAAGATTTTTCTTTCCTCAATCAACTTTGTTGAAATCTTCACTCGAAGTGATTTCTCTATTAGTCTTTAGCACATCTGGAGCATTTTGAACATTTTATGTGAAAATTTTAACCACCCTACTGCTGGCAAAGTGGGAATACATTTCTGTGGGTTCATTTTTATGGTGCAGGTGCATGGTTCTCTTTCATCTGCAATTATATGGTCAGTTTGCCCTCCCCACAAATCAATAAGATAAAGGAATTTTTCCTTGCCCCACATATGGAAGAATGACAGATTTAAGGGGAGCTGAAATGCCCTATCTCAACAATGTTCAATTTAGTGACTTGGTTTTCCTACGGCTACTGACATTAAACTGTATGTTCAAAGTCTACTGAACAACAATAACTGCATTTCAGCCATTGCTTTCAGAAATACAATATTTTAATTACATGGTTAAAATTTTGTGTACTTTTTGTATGTTATTCTAAATAATTTAAATTGTACACAACATTATGTTGTTCTTTTATTTTTGTAGACTCAGGACATGTATGTTATTACTAACTGAAAATTTGAATACTCTACTTGAAGTGGTTTCTGAGATTTAGGGGAAAATGCAACAGAAAATGTAAATTTTCAGGACTGGGTTCTAAAGTTTCAAATTACTGTAACTCACTCAATATATGCTTAATTTTTTATTTAATTTTTAGTCACTCAGAAGTATCCTGCACCATACTGTATATCACCCTCTTGATCTTTTCCCTAGTTTTTCTTCCTTTGTTCTTTCTGGGCTCCTTGGTGGCCAACTGTGCTGCATACTCTGCTTTATCAATGCGAACCTTGTCCATCTGTTCAAGTTCTCTGATACAGTTTGCTCCATGTGCTGTAGCATTTTCACCCTACCAATGCTTCCATCATCAAAAGCAATAACAGCATCACTCCCCCCCCCCCCCAATTCAGTGTCTTCATTCCAACAAAAACATTTTTTGGTAAGAAGCAAGTCCATGTAAGATTACTGAACGACTCATTGGGAGTTTGAGTCTGACCATGTAGACACTTCTTCCGTCATTCAGGATTTGCCAGGTCTCTGTAAATAGGTTTTATGATATCCATGACTGCTGTTGGAATGGAATGTTTATGGCTGTATGAACTGTTTGAGTACTGGGCATTGCAGTTATTGCACCGTGAACCTGGCCCAGGAGGACAAAGGTGGTGTACTGGATTTTCATCAGTTGACAGTCTGTGGAAGAAGGTAGCCCCTACTGTCTACTTCATTTTCAACAAATCCTCAGTATTATTTCTAATGGTCAACCCATAATACTGCTGTAGTTCATCAATCATTTTGTCTGTCAGTCTGCTTCTTATGGCTTTACCATCAGAAATTTCTTGTCTCTCAAACTTTGCTTCAACTTCCTCAACCTGGTGCCCATCCTCTTCTGGACAGGGCCAACACTACACAGCAATTCACAGCCTTCTATATAAAAAATTACCAATTTTATTAGATCTTGAAGTAATGCACGTAAAAATTTTAACATTTTCAACCGGTGTAGATTACATTTAAAAAAATAAAATAAAATACTTTCCATGTGAGTAATAGCGATGGTATGTTGATAGACACAATGAAAGACTTACCTTAGGGGGAAAAAAGGACAGGTAAGTCTTTCTACATCTACATCTACATTCATACTCCGCAAGCCACCCAATGGTGTGTGGCGGAGGGCGCTTTAGATGCCACTGTCATTACCTCCCTTTTCTGTTCCAGTCGCATATGGTTCGCGGGAAGAACGACTGTCTGAAAGCCTCCGTGCGCGCTCGAATCTCTCCAATTTTACATTCGTGATCTCCATGGGAGGTATAAGTAGGGGGAAGCAGTATATTCGATACCTCATCCAGAAATGCACCCTCTCGAAACATGGCGAGCAAGCTACACTGCGATGCAGAGTGCCTCTCTTGCAGAGTCTGCCACTTGAGTTTGTTAAAGATCTCCGTAACGCTATCACGGTTACCAAATAACCCTGTGACGAAACGCGCCGCTCTTCTTTGGATCTCCTCTATCTCCTCCGTCAACCCGATCTGGTACGGATCCCACACTGATGAGCAACACTCAAGTATAGGTCGAACGAGTGTTTTGTAAGCCACCTCCTTCGTTGATGGACTACATTTTCTAAGGACTCTCCCAATGAATCTCAACCTGGTACCTGCCTTACCAACAATTAATTTTATATGATCATTCCATTTCAAATCGTTCCGCACGCATACTCCCAGATATTTAATAGTAGTAACTGCTACCAGTGTTTGTTCCGCTATCATATAATCATACAATAAAGGATCCTTCTTTCTATGTATTCGCAATACATTACATTTGTCTACGATAAGGGTCAGTTGCCACTCCCTACACCAAGTGCCTATCCGCTGCAGATCTTCCTGCATTTCGCTACAATTTTCTAATGCTGCAATTTCTCTGTATACTACAGCATCATCCGCGAAAAGCCGCATGGAACTTCCGACACTATCTACTAGGTCATTTATATATATTGTGAAAAGCAATGGTCCCATAACACTCCCCTGTGGCACGCCAGAGGTTACTTTAACGTCTGTAGACGTCTCTCCATTGATAACAACATGCTGTGTTCTGTTTGCTAAAAACTCTTCAATCCAGCCACACAGCTGCCCTGATATTCCGTAGGCTCTTACTTTGTTTATCAGGCGACAGTGCGGAACTGTATCGAACGCCTTCCGGAAGTCTAGGAAAATAGCATCTACCTGGGAGCCTGTATCTAATAATTTCTGGGTCTCATGAACAAATAAAGCGAGTTGGGTCTTACACGATCGCTGTTGATTCCTACCGAGTAGATTCTGGGTTTCCAAAAACGACATGATACTCGAGCAAAAAACATGTTCTAAAATTCTACACCAGATCAACGTCAGAGATATAGGCCTATAGTTTTGCACATCTGCTCGACGACCCTTTTTGAAGACTGGGACTACCTGTGCTCTTTTCCAATCATTTGGAACCTTCCGTTCCTCTAGAGACTTGCGGTACACAGCTGTTAGAAGGGGGGCAAATTCTTTCGCGTACTCTGTGTAGAATCGAATTGGTATTCCGTCAGGCCCAGTGGACTTTCCTCTGTTGAGTGATATCAGTTGCTTTTCTATTCCTTGGACACTTATTTCGATGTCAGCCATTTTTTCATTTGTGCAAGGATTTAGAGAAGGAACTGCAGTGCGGTCTTCCTCTGTGAAACAGCTTTGGAAAAAGGTGTTTAGTATTTCAGCTTTACGCATGTCATCCTCTGTTTCAAAGCCATCATCATCCCGGAGTGTCTGGATATGTTAAATCAGTAAGTGGCTCGAAATAGCATAAGATCAGAACTTCCTTGGATTTTCTGTCAAGTCGGTACATAGAATTTTACTTTCGAATTCACTGAATGCTTCACGCATATCCCTCCTTACGCTAACTTTGACATCGTTTAGGTTCTGTTTGTCTGAGAGGTTTTGGCTGCGTTTAAACTTGGAGTGAAGCTCTCTTTGCTTCCGCAGTAATTTCCTAACTTTGTTGTTGAACCACGGTGGGTTTTTCCCGTCCCTCACAGTTTTACTCGGCACGTACCTGTCTAAAATGCATTTTACAATTGCCTTAAACTTTTTCCATAAACACTCAACACTGTCAGTGTCGGAACAGAAATTTTTGTTTTGATCTGTTAAGTAGTCTGAGATCTGCCTTCTATTACTCTTGCTAAACAGATAAACCTTCCTCCCTTTTTTTATATTCCTATTAACTTCCATATTCAGGGATGCTGCAATGGCCTTATGATCACTGATTCCCTGTTCTGCACTTACAGAGTCGAAAAGTTCGGGTCTGCTTGTTACGAGTAGGTCCAAGATGTTATCTCCGCTCCCAGGATTGGAATGACTCCTTACCCTCTCCCTTAAAACCCACATCCTTTCGCCTTTCCCTCTCCTTCCCTCTTTCCTGATGAAGCAACCATTGGTTGCGAAAGCTTGAAGTTTGTGTTTGTTTGTGTGTCTATCAACATGCCAGTGCTTTCATTTGGTAAGTTACATCATCTTTGTTTTTAGATATATTTTTCCCACGTGGAATGTTTCCCTGTATTATACTCAACATTCTACTATTTATTTATCAACACAGTCACCTAGGCGATGAACACATTTCTCCTAACAAAATATCAGTTTGTTGATACCATCACTGTAGAACATTTGACTTTGTTGACAGAGCCAAAACTCACCTATGTTTGCACTGCTTCGTCACTAGCAAAGTGAAATCCTCAAACATGTTCTTTAAGTTTTGAAAACAGATGAAAATCAGATGGGGCCAGGTTGGGACTGTATGGAGAATGATCAATCACAGTAAACCCAAAGTGCTGGGTTGTTGAAGATGTCTTAGTGCTCATGTGAGGTTTGAAATCATTGTGCTGAAGGAGAGGGTGCTCTATGTGTGGATGAACTCATCACATTCAAAACTCGGTTACAGCACCCTGATGCAGTCATATTTACTTAACCCACTGCCATGTTACACGCTACCATTCAGAGCCCTGTAGTGGCAGAGGGCTGTAGATATGTAGGCACAAGGAATAAAGATGTAGAATATTAATAATGTTTGTTTTGTTTAAAAACTTTTATGAGTATTAATATAAATTGTCAGTTCAGCATCACAGTTTTTTCTAAAAACATTAGAAATGGAAAAGTGTTTGGAATTTTTAACAGGATCACATTAGGCAAAAAGAAAATTTGCAGAATGGAATAAGAGGGAGGGGGGGATGTGTATCTGAAGACCAAAATAAAAGAACACAACAGGGCATAACATCAAAAGAAAGTCATAGTGCACAACAAATGAAAAAAAAGAGGGAAGAGAAGGGAATATAAAAGACAAATGATTAGAAAGGGAAAAATAGAGCATACCATGACAGATATTGAGGGAAACATGAGAGAAGTTAACAGGGAGGGGGTGGGGTGGGAGAATAAAAATGAACAGTGAATGATGTGTAATGAATGACAGTCAACACCACATATGTCCACATGAAAATCGCAGTTAATAACTGATTCTACTGACTTCTTATTATAAATATGTATATAATCTGAAGAACTCACCTGATCAGCAACCATATGGGCCAAATCCCGGAAGACGTGATTCAGTTCTGCAATAGACTTCACAATTGCCTGCACTTCTTTCTCTCTCTGCTCCACCATTCTGGTGTTCTCTTCCTCCAGCAGTAACAGCTGTGTCTGTGAAGCTGCAGCAGACCCAGCCATAGCACCAGAAGACCCAAACTGCCTGTCAATGTGGTCAATGTCCGAGTCTACTTCCCAGTCATCTACACCTGCGTGTGTTACGGACCCTGGTAGCGCCCACGGTTCATCTGGGATCTCAAGAGGAGAGGCCAGAAGCTGACGAGAACGCTCCTCACGAGAATCTAATTCTGTAGGTAAGGCCAAGTAGCATTACTATAGATGTTTTAAAATTCCTCTGAAGACTGTGTCAGTATAACAAAGAAAATTGCATGGCAAATGATAAGTCAGGTAACAAATACAAATGTGTAAAATCCGGTAACAAACACAAACATGTAAAAGTGGAAGAGACCATTTTGCCTTATTAATAGATGATGACATATTTTGCTTATGAATTCTTCTATCCCTTCTTGGTAGAAAGAGTTCATTGTTTATTTTCAGTCTTAACTAACAGTTTTTCTTTGTTTTACTAGCGTTTGTTTCTTTTGAACCTTTTTTTTTACTTGTGAGGTCATCATCATAAAACAACTGACAAGCATCTAGAAGTTAAACAAGTGGACACTAATCAGCTGTTTCCTGACAATGGTCTATTAAGCTGAAAACTGGTTCAAAATAAACAAATATTGGCAGAACAAAAATGCAGTTTATTTGTTTCAGACCCTGCTACAGTAAGTGCAAACATAGCTTAATCATCTAAAATCACACAAACAACTTGCAATAATTATGTGAAGCATTGTGGAATGAAAATGTTATAACATTACAGCCCTAATTACATAGTTTACATAAGACCATAAAACATTAGTCACCTATTAATTCTGCTACAGAAATTGTTACAATTTATGTAAAACTAACAACAAGTTTAAATAAAAAAATATGATTGAAAAGTGCACTGTATAACTCACTCTTCAGATAATTTGTCTGCGTTCGGCGGAATGCTACATAAACATCTTGCAGTGCAGACACAAGAGCGGACACCACATTGTGAGAAAGGCGGCCAGGACGGTCTGCCCTCCCTCCTACAGTCTTTCCTCCACCACTCTGTTGGCGGACCTGCTGCAGCAAGCGCTGGGCAGTGCCGAACATCTGTCGGGCACAACCGTACGTGTGGAGCACTGCAGCAGTACCAGATGGAAGAGTGTGTACGACTACAGCATGAGAGTCATTGCATTATGAAGTGACCTCCCAGCATAAATAGTGAAGTTGGAATTAATGTGCCATTTTCTTAACAGATGCTAAATTATTTTGAAATATCTTATGTTAACTTACACGGCTACAAAATACCTAGTTCAGTTGGTGCTGTATCATTGTTTATAATATTATCAAATCCACAATTTTGTCGTAGTCTTTCATGTCCCTAAGTATAAAACATAACATACACAATAAAAAAATAACATGTAACTGCAAAGAAAAGTAATTATTCTGTTTAAAAAGAAGGCATTATAAAAAAAATCTTGTGGCCAAAAAAGAAAGAAGAGGGGTTTAACACCCTGTTGACAATATGGTCATTAAAGACAGAGTAAACGCCAGAATAGAGAAGGAAATCAGCTGTGTTGTTTTCAAAAGAACTTATTCTGACATCTCTGTAAGCGATTTAGGGCAACCATGAAAAATTAAAATTGTATGTCTGGACAGAGATTTGAACTGTCATCCTCCCGAATGTGTGTACAGTGTCTTACCACAACACCATCTTGGTTGCTTACAGTGTTTATTTTCTTGGAAATATCACTGGAGTGTGTTAGTAACTGTTATTCCTCCCCATTCCCTAACTAAGCATATACTTGGAAAAGCAACATCTAAATGATCTGTACAAAGGTCACTATGTGAATATTTAATCCAGGCATAAAAACTTTCAGTCGCTTATAACATTTTACACTGCACTGAATCCTTGGAAATCCGAAATGGAAATAACAATTTTATATTTCTTCAGGATACTGCTTGAACTTGTAATCATGTGTACATAAGCGATTTTTCTTTGTAGGAAACACCATTCCTTTAATATTTTCTTTATGTCACACTATCATGCCATGACTGCTTACCAAAAAGTGATGGACATAGAAACGGTCAGAAAGAGTATATCATGACAGAGAAATTCTGTGTCTACCCTTGACTGCAGAGTGCCTTTCCTCAGGACTGTGAAGGCTTCTGCAAGGAGCCATAACTTGTCTTTTGTCTCTTCTATCTTGTGCTCCTCAACTCCTTACACATAAAATAAGTTCCAGCTGTTTGCTCTGGGGTCTATTAAATGTGCACAAAGGTATTTTTTACCTTTAAGCAAATAGGGTTTGTTCTGGTTATAGTAGGTACACCTTAACAGCAGAGCCACTATTCATATCTTGACAATAGTTCTGATACAGAAAAATTTTTCAGTTCAGTAATTTCTGAACATCTTAGTGGTATGAGAATTATATCTGCTCAATAGCCAGTGAATGATACTCAAATAGAACACATTTTCCAAGCTTGAAGGAGGCTGTGTTGAATGACATGAACTGTTTGTACAAATAAATACCATTTATCTCTCTAGTGTTATGGCACAGAGAACTGGTAGTCGTCGAAATTTGCATACGAGTAGCAAATCTTTCCACTGTGCCATATGAAACTGGTCATTATGACTGTAGAGTATATTTCCTTTTAAGAACTCACTGTGCCATCTGAGTATTTATTTACAATGTAGGAAAAGATAGACCACTACTTACTGTAAAGAAGACTTGACAAGTAGCAGACAGGTACGATTAAAAGACACTCACATGTAGCTTTTGGCAACAGTCTTTGTCAGTCTAGACGCACACCCACACCTTGGCCCAAGGTGCTGGAACTGGTGGTCATTTGTGATGAGGCGTGCTTGCTTTTGTGTGTGTGTGTGTGTGTGTGTGTGTGTGTGTGTGTGCGTGAGAGAGAGAGAGAGAGAGAGAGAGAGAGAGAGAGAGAGAGAGAGAGAGAGAGAGACTCTCTCTTGACTGGCGAAGGCTGTGGCTAAAAGCTACATGAGAGTGTCTTTTAATTGAGCCTGTCTGCAACTTGTGTCTTCTTTATGGTAAGTAGCAATTATCTTTTCCTACATTGTTGATATTCCTATCTGGAATTTCCACTGTCGGAATATTTCTTTATTTTTATTTGTTTATCCTTTCATCTAAGGATTATCTCACAATGATACAGGAACTGACATGGTAATAAAGTGAAAATCAGTACTGTAGCTCAAAATATACACAAACATACAGCATATATAACAATGTTTTGTGTGTATAACAAATACTAGATTTGTATCACATTCAAAAATTTATTCATCAATCCTTCACAAGACAACTATGGCAACAAAACATTTATTACCGCCAATATGACTAATTTTAGAGCATCACATGGTACCCAATGATGGGCAATGTGTTATCTGCTATTACATATTATAGTTTCATTACTTATCATTACTTTTAACATTTTTTATGTAATATGATGAGCCTTTGAAAAGTCCGAGAGATGGCACCACTGGTGCATATCGAGGTCATGTTTAGTTAGTAGCATCTTTGGAAAGAACACACACCAAGTTTAAGCCATATTGGCCATTTCTTTGTGTTTGGCATTCATGTTAATCAAGGAAGTCGAGTAATTGTCAAAAAATGGCCAAAGAATAATTTCGTGTGGTGATTAAACATTACTTTATAAAAGGCAAAACGCCTAAGGAGACTAAAGAGACGCTTGATAAACAATACAGTGACTCTGCACCTTCGATTAGAACAGTTTATAAGTGGTTTCAAAATTTGTGGAGTGGCCATATGGGCACAAGTGATGCTGAATGTTCTGGATGCCCTGTGGAGGTTATGACTCCAGAAGTCATTGATAAAATCCATGATGTGGTGATGGATGACAGAAGAGTTAAAGTTCATGAGATTGGTAGTGCTGTGGGCATCTCGAATGAACGGGTACATAATATTTTGCATAAGCATTTGGACATGAGAAAGCTATCCGCAAGATGGGTTCCGCGATTGCCCACGCTTGACCAAAAACAGTGTTGCAAGGATGGTTTGCAGCTGTTCAGGAAGAATTTTCAGGACTTTTAAGCGTCGTTTCATCTCTGTGGATGAAACATGGATACATTACTGTACTCCTGAGACCAATCAACAATCTAAATAATGGGTTACCAAGGGACAATCTGCACCAAAAAAGGCGAAGACCAGTCCTTCGGCTGGAATGGTTATGGTGACTGTCTTTTAGGATTTGCATAGGATAATCCTCATCAACTATCTGGAAAAGGGCAAAACTATTACAGATGCATATTTTTCATCGTTACTGGATCATTTGAAAACCAAGCTGCTGGAAAAACGCTGGCGATTGGACCACAAAAAAGTCCTTTTCAATCATGACAATGCACCGGCACACACCTCAGCAGCTGTGGCCGCGAAATTACTGGAAATAGGATTCCAACTAGTTTCACATCCCCCCTATTCTACAGACTTGATTCCTTCGGACTACTATTAGTTCCCCAATTTGAAGAAATGGCTGACGGGCCAAAGATTTTATTCAAACAAGGAGGTGATTGCAGCAACTAACAGCTCTAGTTTGCAGACTTGGACAATTCCCTTTCTTGGGAAGGGATCAACAAATCAGAACAGCATTGGACAAAGTGTATAAGTTTAAAAGGAGACTATGTCAAAAAATAAAAAAGGTTAGACTTTGGGTTGTTCGGTGACAGTATTTATCTTTCTAATACCAGATAATACGGCAATCAGAAAAAAAAAAATTATACACACTGTTACCTGGGCTGCAAAATCCATTTGAGACACTTGCATCCCAATGGTTAAATTTGCCTCATCTCTCACCATTGATTCTGAAGGTCTCCTTGTGTTTTATTCTTTATTCTATAGGAAAAATAACCTACATTTACACACAATGTTTCCATTATTTAATCTTATAAGCAATATATTTCAAAGTAACCCCCCCCCCCCCCCCCCCGGCAGTAAAATGTCCTTCATATATCAATGTCTCGTCATTTGAAACTGATGTCGTAAATATTTTATCTTTACTGGCTGAAAGATGTGCATGTTGAATTCAGCTAAACCTAGGAAGTATCTGCTGATGGTATATTATTCACTGTTCCACAGCCATATCATTCTACTACTACAATAGCTAAAAAGAGAGAAGAATCATAGCACTAAACAAGAGACAGGATCACAGTAAACCCATTTTCACACATCTAGGAGTGATGGCAATTTCCAATCAATATGTCTTCACTTGTCTCATGTATGGCAAGGAAGATCATGAATCATTTACCAACAGGAGTGACATCCACAATTATAATATGCGCAATAAGGAAAACATACACTTCTAAAGCCGTCAGTTCTCCATGACATGGAGCACTTTTCCAACAGTAACTCTAAAAATTTTCAATCATCTAAATACTAAAATGCTGTCCAAACTTGGCAAAATTTTGAGGAAAGGTGTCACAAAATCTATGCCAAAAACCACTCTTTGACAATGAAGTAGCAAACTGGACTCCCTAAACAATGTACTGCCATATGAAATGAACATGTACTTGTTAAAAAGTTCTCACTCTGTGTGTCATTAAATGTTATGCTATAATTACGCAAATTTGTTCTGTATTATTACCCATACTTCCGCAAATTTTTTTTTCTTGTATTATAATGCTTGGGTAATCTTAACCTTTTAACACTGACACAGTCTATCTAGTCTTGACTACAAATGATGTAAGGTAATGTAAATTTCACACTTTTATTTTTGTTGAATAAAACATGTAGTCTTGTATTGTCATAGAATGTGATATCAAATTACCTTACATATGTCACTGTACAGTACTCACAAAATACACCTTGTATGTATTGTGCTCTGTACCTGGTCTATACAGTGTTAGGTACCTAAGACCTGCTCGCCTAAATATGTCCAGAACAAGTAAGCATATCAAAGTGTAGTTTTTGCAAAGTTATTGAGGACAAGGTAGCAAATATTCCAACAAATATGTAAGTAATTTTTAACATTTGCAAGTACCTTTTTTTTTTGGAGCATATACTTTATTGTAGTGCTGAAAAGAGCTTTAAAAGAGGATTTCAGTAACATAGTAGGTGTGTCATTTATTAGTCTGTGCTGTGCTATTGTAGCTCTCAGATAACTTGCTCATGAATGGTATTCAGACTTTCACAATGTATATGACAGTTGAAAAAGTGGATACATTTTTTTTCCTTAATGGAAAATACTTTGTAGTGTGATTGTATGCTGAAGCATTATCACACAATCAACATATCACAGTGGGACAGCTTGCATGTGCAAGCGGTATATACGAAAGGAGTGTTCTGCGAATACTACATCCCATCACATTAATTCATTGCACATTTCACTCCGTTAACAGAGGCTTTCAGAATCACAGTTTGCCAAACGATATCTACAAAAACTGGAAAGTGATGTGGCATTTCTATACAAGATTTTGTTCACGGACGATGTATTGTTAACAAATCAAGGGCAAATCAATCTTCAAATATGTACCACTGCTCTGGCTGAAAGTTATGGATAAATCAAGATATGGTGCATCAACAGGTGGTGCAAGCTTTCAAGAATTGCAATATCTTCTTCTTCCTCTTTTTTTATATAAAACTCTCAATAACTACAACTAGAATCTCACAGGAAATAAGGCAATGCATGTGGTGGCACAACATCGTGGATGTCCCTCTCATTCCACATAGATCAACTACAATTCTTCACGGAACATTTGGAGGTCACTGGATTGACAGTTTGGGGAACACAAAATGGCCTGCATACACACCAGGCTTAAAACCTTTGGACTTTTACCTGTGGGAAAAAATAAAACGAAATCTACAAGGAAATAGAGACAACTTCTGAAGACATGAAGTGCTGTATAACATGGGCTTGTGCTGCAATATATCTGATGAAATTCAGTGTGTATCACTTTATAGCATGTATCAGTGCTCCAAGTCAAGATTTTGAGTACTTGATGACAGTCATATTAATAAACTCATGAACTAAGTTGTGTGTTTGCTTACTTATGGGACATCAAGGTAGACATTTGTGAGCCCTGTTCTCCAGACAACAGCACAGCGGTTTGCAACACTTATCTAGTTACTGTTTGACCAAGTTCCACATATTATGCCATTATAGTCCTTTCCAAAGCCACAGAATAAAGTAAATACTTCCACTAAGAAAGGCAATAAATGCCGGTCTCATTACCTGTCACAATTATTGATAAAAACTATCTCCAGTTGCCAGCTAATTTGTGTAAAATATTTGTGGCTTTTTCATTTTCCTTAAGTTTTCATAGACCTGGCTCACATTACCAGTGGGGGGGGGGGGGGGGGGGGGGGATGTGGGAAGGAGAGAGAGGGGGGGGGGGGAATCACTCATCTTCATCCAGTCATTAATAACATCCCCAACATATTGGAAATAGTCAGGTGACACTGCTCTTTGTAAGCAGCCACTCAAACTTGCATCAACTTATGATTTCCCAATCTGGTGAAATCAGACTGCGACTACCTAACTATATATGGTCAGTGAACTCCCATAATTTTTTTAACATTTATGTATTGAATGAGCATTGAAACTACTGTAGCAATAAAATTTTTCACAGTTCACTCTTTTAACAATTTATCAAACTCAGCCATTGAGTCAGCACTACAGTGGTACCAACTACAAACTAACAGGCAACTATCAACAAGCATATGAGAAGATTTAACCAATATTAAGTATCAAAACAGATTTCTACTTAGGTCTCATAAACTGACGTGGCACCAAGAGAGCAATGTGCTGACAACATGCTCCTCCATATCTGCATCCAGTGACACCAATGGGCTGAGGAGGACACAGTGGCCGGTCAGTACCACTGGGCTATCATGGCCCGTTTGGGCGGATTTTTATAGAGGGAGGGTGGAAAAGCAGTCCCCCTAGGCACGAGTGGATGTTATTCTGCACCCACATTTACACCTACACACATAACTTCAACACTACTGCACAATGTATGATGGAGGATAGTTTGTACTGTTACTAATCATTTCTTTTTCTGTTCTATTCGCCCATGAAGCAAGGAGAAAATGATTCACTGTATGACTCTGTGTAAGTCTAAATCTCTCAAATTTTGTCCATATGGGCCTTACATGAGATGAATGTTGGAGGCAGTAGAACTGTTCTTCAGTTGGTCACAAATGCTGTTTCTCTAAAATTTCTCAATAATGCTTCACAAAAGAAAATATCCTCCTTTCCAAGCATTATCATCTAAGCCCACAGAGAATTTCCACAATACTCTTGTGCTGACCAAACTGACTGCTAACAAACTTCTGAATTGCTTTGATGCCTCTCTTCTATTTGATCTGATGGGGATCCAAACACTTGAGCAATACTCAAGAATGGGTAACAAAAGAGTTCTCCTTTATAGATGTGCTGCATTTCCGAAGAAATCTCTCAACAAACTGCAATTGGTGATTCACCTTCCCTACAACTAACCTTATACACTAATTCAATTTCATGTCATATCACAACATTATGCCTAGTTATTCAATGGATATAAATGAGTAAAGTAGCATACCATTATTACTGTACCTGAACATCCTCATTAAGTTCCAGTTATCCAAGTTTAAAGAAAGCTACGATTTGTCATACTAAATAATGATTATGTCCAGTTAGTCTTGAATACCCTTACAGAGGGTCAGTTATGACACTTTTCTATACACAGCAGTGTCAGCAGTAAACAATATTGTTCTATAGACAACCTTATCCAACAGATCTTTTACGTACATGTTGAACACAAGCAATCCTGTCAGACTTCTCTAGGCATCCATTACATTCTCTTTGCCTCTAATGAATACTTGCCATCCAGGAAAATCTAATGCATTCTATCAATTAAAAGTCTTTGAGCCATTTATATATCTGAGAACTTATTTTGCATTTTCATACCTTTGTTAACAGTCTATTGTGTAGTACAATGTTGAATGCATCCCACAAATTAAGGAATACAGAATCTGCCTGGTGGCCTTCACCCATGGTTTGCAGGATAATGTGTGTGGAAAGGATGAACTACGTTTTCACACCCACGCTAATTTATGGACCGTAGCTTTCTGATCTCTAAAAAACTCAATGTATTTGAATTTAGAATGTGCAAGCATGCTGCAGCCAACTGATATTAAGGATACTGGTGTATAATTTTGCTCACCCCATATTAGACCTTCTGGTGACAAACAGACCCGAACTATTTGAATCAGTTAATGCAGAACAGGGAATCAGCGATCATAAAGCAGTTACTGCATCGATGATTTCAGCCGTAAATAGAAATATTAAAAAAGGTAGGAAGATTTTTCTGTTTAGCAAAAGTGACAAAAAGCAGATTACAGAGTACCTGACGGCTCAACACAGAAGTTTTGTCTCAAGTACAGATAGTGTTGAGGATCAGTGGACAAAGTTCAAAACCATCGTACAATATGCGTTAGATGAGTATGTGCCAAGCAAGATTGTAAGAGATGGAAAAGAGCCACCGTGGTACAACAACCGTGTTAGAAAACTGCTGCGGAAGCAAAGGGAACTTCACAGCAAACATAAACATAGCCAAAGCCTTGCAGACAAACAAAAATTACGCGAAGCGAAATGTAGTGTGAGGAGGGCTATGCGAGAGGCTTTCAATGAAATTCGAAAGTAAAGTTCTATGTACTGACTTGGCAGAAAATGGTACTGAAACAGAGGATGACAGACTAAAGGCCGAAATACTAAATGTATTCTTCCAAAGCTGTTTCATAGATGAAGATTGCACTGTGCTTCCTTGTCTAGATTGTCGCACAGTTGACAAAATGGTAGATATCGAAATAGACGACAGAGGGCTAGAGAAACAATTAAAATCACTCAATAGAGGAAAGGCTGCTGGTCCTGATGGGATACCAGTTCGATTTTACAGAGTACGCGAAGGAACTTGCCCCTCTTCTTGCAGCGGTGTACCGTAGGTCTCTAGAAGAGCGAAGCGTTCCAAAGGATTGGAAAAGGGCACAGGTCATCCCCGTTTTCAAGAAGGGACGTCGAACAGATGTGCAGAACTATAGACCGATATCTCTAATGTCGATCAGTTGTAGAATTTTGGAACACGTATTATGTTCGAGTATAATGTCTTTTCTGGAGACTAGAAATCTACTCTGTAGGAATCAGCATGGGTTTCGAAAAAGGCAGTCGTGTGAAACATAGCTCGCGCTATTCGTCCACGAGACTCAGAGGGCCTTAGACACGGGTTCACAGGTAGATGACGTGTTTCTTGACTTCCGCAAGGCGTTTGACACAGTTCCCCACAGTCGTTTAATCAACAAAGTAAGAGCATACGGACTATCAGACCAATTGTGTGATTGGATTGAGGAGTTCCTAGATAACAGAACGCAGCATGTCATTCTCAATGGAGAGAAGTCTTCCGAAGTAAGAGTGATTTCAGGTGTGCTGCAGGGGAGTGTCATAGGACCGTTGCTATTAACAATATACATAAATGACCTGGTGGATGACTTCGGAAGTTCACTGAGGCTTTTTGCAGATGATGCTGTGGTGTATCGAGAGGTTGCAACAATGGAAAATTGTACTGAAATGCAGGAGGATCTGCAGCGAAATGACGCATGGTGCACGGAATGGCAATTGAATCTCAATGTAGACAAGTGTAATGTGCTGTGAATACATAGAAAGATAGGTCCCTTATCATTTAGCTACAAAATAGCAGGTCAGCAACTGGAAGCAGTTAATTCCATAAATTATCTGGGAGTACGCATGAGGAGTGATTTAAAACGGAATGATCATATAAAGTTGATCGGCGGTAAAGCAGATGCCAGACTGAGATTCATTGGAAGAATCCTAAGGAAATGCAATCTGAAAACAAAGGAAGTAGGTTACAGTATGCTTGTTCGCCCACTGCTTGAATACTGCTCAGCAGTGTGGGATCCGCACCAGATAGGGTTGATAGTAGAGAAGGAGAAGATCCAACGGAGAGCAGCGCGCTTCGTTACCGGATCGCGAAAGCGTTACGGAGATGATAGATAAACTCCAGTGGAAGACTCTGCAGGAGAGATGCTCAGTAGCTCGGTATGGGCTTTTGTTAAACTTTCGAGAACATACCTTCACTGAAGAGTCAAGCAGTATATTGCTCCCTCCTACGTATATCTTGCGAAGAGACCATGAGGATAAAATCAGAGAGATTCGAGCCCACACATAAGCATACCGACAATCCTTCTTTCCACGTACAATATGAGACTGGAATAGAAGGGAGAACCGATAGAGGCACTCAGGGTACCCTCCTCCACACACCGTCAGATGGCTTGCGGAGTATGGATGTAGATGTAGACCTTCCATCTTAGCTGCTTTTTAACATAAGGTCTGCTTATTTAAATATCCATTTGAGAGTTTGTAAAGCAGCTGAATGATGTCAGTTGTACAACTATCCTTTTAGAATTATTTTAAATTCAAGATTTCTGTTTCCCTATTGCTGCCTTTATTTCTGCACCAGGCTGATCAACGAACAACTGAATAAAATTTTTCAATCCAATCAGAAATTTCAACTGAAGCCAAAAGTTTATAAAATAATCTGCTTGGTGAGTGCATGTTTTATCTATCGTATTACACCACGTTTTCATTAAATGTTTTGGAATTTTCTACTTTGAGTTTTTTTCAGCTTTCAGTTCCGAGTGTAATTTGCAAGCAGTAGCTTTCCTGGAAAGTGGAGAAATTCTGGGAGTTTATTACCAGTTCTTTGGCAATGTAAGTTAGTGCTTGATATTCTCAGTTTCTATAATTTTTTGGTGATTTGATCTTGTTCCTTGTATATGGACTTCTGGGCATTCATCAGAGCACAACAAACAAGTGCACTCCCTACAGGGATTAGTGACCCAATGTCATTACACTAGTAGCCACCAGAGTTACAAAGCAATAAATCCTTAGAGATAGCAAGGAGTGAGTTTTTGCTCCTTAGGGCAGGTAAGTGGTCACTGGCATACTAGTTACAAAGCAACTGGTCATTTAATCACAGTGTAATGGATCTGGACAAAGTTTTAAGTTACTGTCCTCTGTGCTGAGCAAGTCAGTTAAGGATGAGAAAAACCTGAGCTGTTTTAAAAGAAAAATTTGAAAAATACTGAAGAAATAGAGATTGTAGCTTTCTCTGATCAGGAAAGAGTACCCACATGCTGACAGACAAAAGTTGTATAAATCTGTGTATCTTTAAAAAGAGACATACAATATGCATATAACAATTTTCACTGTCATGTATTAGTGAAGATCTTTTGATAATTCTATAAAATACTAGCCTCAGATAAGATCACTATATGGGTTGAAATATTCTATACAGTCTTTCATTGATCAGTTTGATGTGGAAATAAAAAACAGTGAAAGGAAAACTGATGCTTTTAATCTTGCATCTAAAATTATTCAAACAGGACAGTCGTGCAGTTATCATCATTCAACTGCTGCACAAATTCTGATACCCGGATAGGTGTTTACACTGTGTAGTGAACTCCTTACCAACCAAGCGGACTCTTATAGTTCTCCTCCCCATAGTAATCTACAGCCAAAATTGCCTCCAATGGGAAGGGCAGAAAGAGGAAGAGAGAGACTCTGCTAAAACAACAGGGGGTAAAAGAACATTGGCTGTTGCATGGCAAGCCAACGTCGGAAACAAATCGCATGATGAAAAAATGCTCATTTATAATTTTCTACAGCTTGTAAATAAAGATAGCTGGTATTTTGTTCTATTAGGTTAGAATTCAATCACAGTTTTGCAATTTTTGACAAAATCAGGGTTAGCATACAAGTAGATTATTGCATTGACAAACACATATCTCAGAAAACACTAAACATCTATAACAGCAACAGTATTTTTGTCTTGAAATTCATTGTTCCATCAATTCACAAGCAAATTGTCACATTCCACATGTAACATTATATGCCAGATATCAGTCAATTTACTAAGCAACCGGGTCTGCTGTCAAGCACTGTGTCCACAGGCTGCTAGGTATCAACTTCCTCAGTTCACTATTTTACACTATATTCTGTTGAATAACACTTATTATTGGAACAACAATTTTCTCTACAGGGTGGAGGAAACTCATCTCACAAAATTTTAACCCTGGATAGATGATACCAGTAGGAACCAAAATTACTAATGTTGTGTAGGTCGACAATGCACCATTTTTAAACTACGGAAACTTGGCGCCACGCGCTCCAAATGGCTGTGGGATTGCCCTGTTGCTTTTCGTCAGTTGACGGGCAGTGCTATAGTTCTAGGTTCACACATACATACAAACAAACATCCTTTGCCTCGTCACTGCTCCAAAATGATACGCACATGGGCTGAATAGGTCTTGCTGTTTGTCTCCACCTCACAACAGAGGCATTCACACATAAGCTTCACTTTGGAGCACATGCACATCACCTGCAATTTAGTCGTACAGCGCAATTTAGTCGTACAGTAAGCATGGCAGCGCAGTATTCGTTTGAAGAACAATGATATACTGTTTTTGTTTATGGACTAGCCGACGGTAATGTGCACGGATACACATCTGGTCGCAGCATGATGGGGCGCCTGCACATAACCGTCATGCTGCCCACAGATATTTAAAAGAACTCTTCAAAAGCCGGGTAACTGGCCGAGGTGCTCATAAGACATGGCTCCCATGATCACCAGACCTCATGCCATCGGACTTCTTTCTGAGGGAATTCTTCAAGGTTCTAAGTCACCTACCCGGACGCAAACCACCTAGAAACGAAGAGGAATTAATGGATCACACTGAACATGCTGCCAATCACATCAGGGCAATGCCAGGAATCTTCAGAAAAGTTCTGCAAAACACAGTTCGATGTTACCAAGCTCGTGTCACGTCAGAGGGTCCCAGTTCAAGCACCTGCTTTAAATAAACTATGTCCTAGCTACAAAAAAGGTCCTTTTCAGGGCCAACATAATTTGTAAAAGACTTTCTGTATGAGAAATAACAGCTGTTGATGGGTTTGTGTCCGGTATGTCTTATCATAAAACTACAATGGATGCATTGGGAGCCCAGCAGATCCACCTCCAGGCCCCCACAGTGGAAAGCTGTTGTGCTACCACCGAGTGTGTGGGCCATATTAGATACATCGTGATCGCTGGCAGGCAAAGCATTCATGGTCATGCATTGTCCAGAGCATCCGGCAACAGGGCAATGCCGCAGCGAATCGGAGGGCGTGGCACCAAGTTTCCGTAGTTTAAAAACTGTGTGTTGACCTACACAACGTTAGTAATTTCGATTCCTACTGGCATCAGCTATCCAGGGTTACAATTTCATGACATAATTTTTCTCCACCAAGTATACTATTCACGTTACCTGTATTTAATAGCATAGAAGTTGGTTTATTTTCTCCAAGTTACCACAGTTTGTTGGCACGTCACAATTACTACCATGTTTGAAAATACACAGTAACTGAAAAGTGATAAATTGCGAAGCAATTTAAATCATAAGAGCATCCAGTCTAGTCTGATATTGGCCACAACTAGTAAAACAGCAATCTAGATTACTAAACTGATGAAATCCACAATTTGCAAAGTTACTCTTGGTGACTATGTTGAAGGGCATTTCATAACCTAACCTAGAACTCGGACTGTTCTCTAGGTCAGTTGCCAGCATATTAAGTTTTTTCCCATTCACATTAATTGGCTTTGCTGATTCTCAATTACATTGTCACATTCCAACCTAGTCTACACCTCAAGCTTCGCTACATGTCTGTCTGTTCTCGTTTTTTCCATCACATAGCAAATACAAAAATCAGTAACCAACCTTAAAATTCACGAATACCAGATCAGTAAAAGTATTCTGGTGCTCTCCATGTTGAAAACAAATATAATCAAATTGTATGTTTTACAAAAAAAAGGTCATTAGATTCGGCGATTCTCATTGGGTATCGGTGCTATCCAATATCATCAGACTGGCTATGAGCAACATCAATGAACAGCCATCACCACAAACATAAGAGCAGCTGATATAACAAGTTTTAGTCTGGTGGAGTTCTCTGAAGAGATTTCAGCAATATTAAACTATGGTATGGGAACAAACAATTGTTAAATATTAACCACTCTCCTTGTCAATGCCTTTTACAATTCATGAAACAACCATGGAAATTTTAAGAGATATGCTGAACTGGCAATTTGAATGTTATTTACATATTCTCATTTCTGGATTTGGGGAATAAATCAAAAAATAGTGGAAATCACTATCTTCTGGTGCATATTATGAAAGGTGCTCAATGATGGTCATACATTCACAGTATTCTAAAAGAAAGCTGTATGTCAATGACTGAACTAAAACGTTTAAGTAAACAAGTTCATCATCTGGTGTGGCTTTATTTTTGAGCAGGCTAATATCTACCTATTTCATACTGTCAGAACACTAAACCACGTACAGCACCTTTTAGGAACTGTTCAATGAACATGTCGATGAA
Organism: Schistocerca gregaria; assembly: GCF_023897955.1. Taxonomy (NCBI): domain Eukaryota; kingdom Metazoa; phylum Arthropoda; class Insecta; order Orthoptera; family Acrididae; genus Schistocerca; species Schistocerca gregaria. The sequence goes on along the minus strand of NC_064925.1, from coordinate 275,855,265 downwards.
TTACAATGTCTTCTCTAATCTAATTACTACAGCTTCAACATTATTGGGAATGTGTGTTATGATTAGAATAATAAATCTGGTCTAAATTTATTACTGTCACATTATTACCAAAAATAAGTGCCATGTTGCATGACAAAGAACACAGAAAACAATTAAGCCACTGTAAGCACCCATTTGGCACTGAGTGACACATGTACAACTATCTGAAGCCAAATTTACACTTGTTCAGAAGCCATCCCATGACACCACATTCAATGCATGGCACCACAGCGATTTCACATTTATTTAGTTCCTGTTGCCCATGGTACAGCACAACACAGTTTACTATAGGTTTCTTCATTTTATCTTTTCTAATTCCTCACCAAAGTCCCAAAATTCTGGATCATAAACATACAATGGATCCATACATTTAAATTAAAAAGTAACTACTGGGTGGCTTTTCGATTCTTATTTAAAGTTCAACAGTGGCCCTACAAATGTTGTCCAGTATTTTTGAATGAATATGTCTACAGTCAATGAACTACTTGGGTGGCTGAAGGAAGTGAAATAAAAATACTCACATCAAAAAAGTTTTGCATCACCCCATTTCCCAGAATTCCTGAGGATAGATGTTGACATTGGATATTGTATCACAGACAAAGTCCCTTTGTTTGGAAATGACACTAAACCCACCCAAAGACGTAAACAACCAAGCATGAGCTGCGCCTGTTAGACAGAGGGGATCCTACAGCCGATCATTTCCAGTCATTCCACCAGGAAGGAGATACACAGCCCGTGTTATCTGTAGTTCAACTATGCCTAGACGGTCAATGATGCGGTTTGATCATGTGCACATTGTTACTTTGTGCCAGGAAGGGCTCTCAACAAGGGAAGTGTCCTGGCGTCTTGGAGAGAACCGAAGCGATGTTGTTCAGACAAGGAGGAGATACAGAGAGATAGGAAATGTCGAATGACAAGCCTCGCTCAGGCCGCCCAAGGGCTACTTCTGCACTGGATGACCGCTACCTATGGATTATGGCTTGGAGGAACCCTGACAGCAACACCACCATGTTGCATAATGCCTTTCATGCAGCCACAGGATGTCATGTTATGACTCAAACTGTTCACAATAGGCTGCATGATGCGGAACTTTACTCCCAGCGTCCATGTTTGCAACCACTACACCAAGCAGCGCAGTACAGATGGGCCCATCAACATGCTGAATGGACGGCTCAGGATTGGCATCACATTCTCTTCACCGATGAGTGTCACATATGCCTCCAACCAGAAAATTGTCGAAGACATGTTAGAAGGCAACCTGGTCAGGCTGAATGTCTTACACACACTGTTCAGTGAGTGCAGCAAGGTGGAGGTTCCCTGATATTTTGGGTTGGGATTACGTGGGGCCAATGTATGCCACTGGTGGTCGTGGAAGGCGCTGTAATGGTTGTACGATACGTGAATGCCACCCTTCGACCAATAGTGCAACCATATCGGCAGCGTATTGGTGAGTCATTTGTCTTCCCGGATGACAATTCGCACCCCCATCATGCACATCTTGTGAATGATTTCTTTCAGGACAACGACATCACACAACTAGAGCGGCCAGCATGATCTCCAGACATGAACCCTATTGAACATGCCTGGGATAGATTATAAAGGGCTCTTTATGGACAATGTGACCCACCAACTATTCCGAGGGATCCACGTCAAATCGCCATTCAGGTGTGGGACAGTCTGAGCCAGCAGTGCCTTGATAAACTTGTGGATAGCATGCCAAGGCGAATACAGGCATGCATCAATACAAGAGTATGTGCTACTGGGCATTTGAGGTACTGGTGTGTACAGCAATCTGGACCACTACATGTGAAGGTCTCGCGGTATGGTGCTACAGCATGCAATGTGTGGATTTCATGAGCAATAAAAAGGGCAGAAATGATGTTTATGTTGATCTCTATTACAATTTTCTGTACAGGTTCCGGAACTCTCGAACCGAGGTGATGCAAAACTTCTTTGGATGTGTGTAATATTTCAACAAATTCCAATGTCATAGTGTTTTCTTTCCCATCTCATGTGTAGGTCAATAACTACAATGTATGAAAATAAAATGAAACACAAAGAAAAAAGAAATAAATGAACTGAACCACATGCTGTAGTTATGATGACAACTATTACATCCAAGAGATGTACAGTAGCCAATGTTTGGTAAGCCCATACAACACTGCCCGGCATCATGTGCATGGTATGGCAGTCATCTACTACAGTGGAGGCGTCCACTAACTCCAGGGCTGCTATGTGCCATCTGGATCGCATCACGCTGTGTCGTGTAGGTATGAAATCCACCATATGGCTTTCTATACCACAACATAGTACACAATACTTTATAGGAGGCTAGTGGACAAGTGTGAAAGGGGTTAAAAGATGGTCCAGCTCTATTTAATCATGTCTATTATTGTGCTTCCATTACTCTGATATAATCTGACACTCCCTTAACACAACCAAAAAGTTAAAATTAATGTATCTACCCAATACCCATTTAGAGAATACTAAATGGAAGTTTCAAAATGAATATACTGCCAGAAGAATATGATAAAAGTATCTCCTATATATATTTAGTATAAACTGTATTCACAAGTCTACTAACCCTGGATATATCCTGTGTCAATGCCTCGATACGTTGTTCCTCCTCTGAAGAGTCATCCAGTGTTGGACGATGGAGGTGACGTGAATGAAGAGCTTCCAGCTCTTTCACTTTGGATCGCAGTCTTGATAATGTGTACTGTGCCTCTTCCAGAGCATCCGCCCACATTGGTGGCTGATTACCACTACCACGGCTGTTCCCTGCATTTTGTCGCAACTCCAGACCACCTGACTCAGGATCAGAAGCCCCACCAACCAACGTTGTCCGATCTGATACATGCTGTAAGAAGATAGACAGTATATATAAGGCTCCATCTTGATTTCTTGGAGAGAGTGTAAATAAAAAGTGCACCATAAGTGGCAAACAAAACAAAAATGTGGGATAGAGAGATTTTAATTACAGCCATGCATCAACTACTAAAGAAGATTAAGGGTCAATAAAGAATAAGTTGTTACAAACTAACGACAGTTATTAAAATTCATAGTGCGTTATTACAATTGTAAGCATTAACTTTTAATGCTTTACTCGTTTTACAGTACAAACAAATATTCATCACACTTCAGGTCATTCCAAACTGCGAAAATGTAAAATAATAGGCCAAAATCTTTCATCCAACGTTGAGACTCGATTTAATAATAATAATAAAACTTTGCTGAAAACCGCCTGGATAACGAGAATGTCTATTTCCGTTGGTCTCAGGTGTTCAGTGTGCTCAAAAACAAAGCAATCGAAATAACAATTACCCTGATCAACAAAATAATTCTGGAGATCTTCCTTGTTATATCGTACTACTAATACAAGCTATACAGATGATATGACGTTACACAGTAAGTTTAACAAAACTTAAATCCGGCAGCAAACTATACACATAACCTTTCTCGCCTTCTATTTACCTGTTCGGAATAAAAATGACGACTTTGCATAGCATTGTTACGCATCAAAATAAAAACATCTGTTAAACTTCTTGTCGTCATTTTGTTTAATTACTTTCAGTTCGCGTCTCAACAGATTATTTACATTTTACGATTACATTTTACAACCATACTGCTTACGCTTGACAGTTAACTTAGTATAATCGATTCTCGATTAGGAATCGATAGATTCTGAATTGATATGGGGGTGTATCGTTAAAGAAATGTCCTTCCTTTCTGCCATAACAAAAGAAAACAAAAAGAATTCCTCACATTTAAACCGAAAACTTTTATCATATAGCTAACCAGGCTTATGGCTAAAAAGGTAAATTACACCCATTCGAGTGACTTACGAGTGGATTATCTCCCGATGAGCATTTTGATTGTTCTACTGTGGCGCGTTCATTTAAAGGCAAATATTATACATGTCCCACTTGATTTTATGCATCATTTTAAATTCTGCGAGAAATGGAATTAAAGCAGTCTGAATGACTGCGCTATAAAATAGTGTGTGACAAACAGTGTTATCCTCCGTAAATCAGTGTACAACGAAGAAAACATCAAAACATAAGTATCTTTCCGCATTCTCTGGAAAACAGGAGAAACAAATCATTGTTAAATACGACACTACACCCATAAAGGTTCATAGGTTAGTAATATTCCATTGTTACTCACTGCGATTTCTTGAATATGTTCATTTTTAATAGTACACAAGAATTCGCTTAATAGCATTAATTTAAATTTCCCTTCAACTACGAATGTGGTGGTAGAGATATGCACAAAGTATGATCCTCCGCTTTTCATACTGATTTCTAACTATTACATCGCTACATTCGTCCGTTTCTAAAGAAAATTAGCAGTATTTTCTTCATATTGGTTGCTCGATCTCTGAAGCTTGGAACTGCCATGCCATTCGAAGGCGGTATTCTATTTCTTTCGTTTGCCGATTTTTCCCTTAATGTATTTTTTTACTATCTCCATAGCAGAAAGTTTAATCAAGTATTCAGCCAATGAGAACACTTCAGCTATCCGATAGCTGACTAAGAAGCCTCAGTTACCTTTTGATTCTCTGTTTTGTGGTTTTTGTTTTAAAACTGTTTTCGATGTTTTGTTACTGGGTGTATAGGTAGTTTTAGAAAGGGCACTCTACAGCCTTGTACAGTAGAATAACGGAATTATCACCGGTACAATGGGCTAATACTTTGGCGACCAAGCCCGAGTATAAATCGGGCCGCAATGTTGTGCTCAAAACATCGCGCCCAAGTATAGATCGGGCAGCAATATTCTCGAGGCACGAGCCATCTATCGTTATGAAACAGGACTCAATTCATATGAGGACAATGTACGGACGTCTTGCTACCTGGTTGTTGAGAGGTTATGCCTCCTGATGTCAATTTCTAGAATTGCTTTGAAAGAAACAGTGGTGAACGTAAAAGCTCTTGTCATGACTACCAGAAAATGTGTGCTCACGTTGTCATGAGTTTCGTGCGTATAGGCAGTTTGCTTAATTCTGCTACATATATGTCACTTCTGTTGAGTGGACAAGAAATTTTTTAAGCTCAAGAAGAAGAAGTCAGTGATTCAGAACCTGAGCGAGTAATGACTCAGTGGGAACAGGATGAAGGTATTCATATTCAGGTACGGTGCAGTCTGCTAAAGTTTTCATCGCTAATATTGTTGCTACAGATGTTACTGCTGTAATTACGTTTCAGTTAAGTTTTATTTGTCTTAATCTCATCTCTTTTATAGATGAATCTCATAATAAAGAAGCATACAAGACGGATTTCCAAGATTTGGTTGGTGAAGACGAGACAATTCACTGGCCAGACGTGCATGAAAGAAACAAATTGATAGTGCCGTGAACCCGACATACCTCTCTGCACGCCAGGATGCTTCACAATTTTCCATTCAAAAGCCAGTTACATCTGAAACTGTTCAAGAACTCACCTCGCACTTATTCTTGGGAGGATAATTACCATTTTTGCCCTCATTATTCTAGAGCTTGTAATCTATCAAAGAACTAAAATAAATACGAAAATTAAACCTTGAACCTTGGTCTGTTTTAGTATGTATAGCCCTTTAAGATATATTAAACAAAAAAGTGCCAGTAACGTTTCAAAAGACACCATAAGTGGCTGGTTTTCTGAGGAATAATATTTCCAAGTGGCTTGTCCTCAGGGTTTCGAAGTATTATATCCACCGAAACATAGAATCAAAGCATTGCATGTGAATTGCTTCACGGCCAGAAGGTTAATTTTTGTTTTCTTTTATTCATATTAGATTAGCAGATCTGCAGCCAATCACCTTTTTCGTATATTTTGACCAGTATAGTCGATTTCAAGCTAATTAACCTTCATTAAGTGGCACCACTTTCGACTACTCTTGAAGTGTTCAGAGTTCACGTTGTATTCTGTTGTGGCAAATAATGGCATTTAGAATGCTTGGCACAACGAAACACAACTTGGTCCCAAACAGCATGTAACAGTAACTGACATTAGCAGGCGCCACCTATCGCTAAACACCCTTCGAATAATATCAGATAATCACACAACCATCGCACACGTCGATGAGTGGCTCTCTATCAATGGGCTGGAGATCTCGGCTGAGAAATCAGCAGTCGTTCTCTTCTCAAGTCGACGACAGCTCGCACTGAAGATCACATTACCTGTGGCAAGTACACTTTCCAAATAAAATCTCACGTTCGATTTCTGGGGATGATTTTTGACTCTCGGTTAAGCTGGGCGCTCCACATCCGATCCACCGTTACCAAGTGTGAAGAAGGTTTATATGTAACCAGATCAATCACTCGTGTCTGGTGGGGAGCGCACCAGAGTGTTTTACTCACCATGTACCGAGGGATAATTCGATCTCGATTAGACTATGGCTGTCAATTCTACCACACTGCGTCAAAGATTCATCTCTCCAAATTAGATACTCTTCAATATAGAGCCAGTCGTACCTGTCTTGGAGCCATGCGATCGACGCCCACCAACGCCCTTTTAATAGAAGCAGGCGAGATGCCCTTGAACATTAGGCGCCAAATGTTATCGGACAAATTCTACATTCAAGGCATGGCCATTATGGGCAATTCCGTCTATCAAAGTAGAGACTGCATTTATCGACTGTGGATTGCATCCCACAGAAGGAATAAAGTGCCAGCCATTTGTGCCAGCTTTGACACTTGGTCACCTGTCATACATTCTATACGGCGTTCAGCGCATCTACCTGTTTTTGAATATGATCTTCAAACACCCTGCTCCCAGATCCCAGTCCATTATTTAAGTACGACCTGACTGGACAGTGCTAATGTCAACGTTGGCTTCAATCGTCTCGTTCAAGCACAATGGCCGGGTTTTCTCTGTGTATATACCGATGGCTCCAAAATTCCGCAAGAAGAGTTCACAGGATGCGCGAAACTGCCCTCAGATCCAGATCCGCAAAACCTTCAAACTGCCTACGAGCACTTCTATTTTTACGGCGGAGACAGTGGCAGTTTTGGAAGCGTTAAGTTTGTCTCTAGCACTTCCTTCCCCAAGATATTGATAGTATCTGACTCGCAACGCGTTCTTAAAAACATTCAGTACAATCGATGGAACAAAACAACCAATAGTTATATCTTGGATGTGATATCTGAATATATTCGCAGCACACGCACGGGCCGGACGATCCATTTGTTGTGGGTACCTTCCCACTCTGGTATCCTCTATAGTGATGAAGTTGATGCATTAGCCAAACAAGCGGCAACCTTACGCACCGTCCTGGATCTGCACCTTCCTTATACAGACTACTTAGGTGAAGTCAAGGATCACGCAAGACAACAATGGCAGGAAATGTGGAACGTTTCTCAACAGAAAAAAGGCGGTTATTACGCAGTGCTACAACCTCGGATTCCCTCACAGCCGTCGTTCATGAGGACACATCTGGACCGATCCACGATTTCTACCATCATAAGACTCCGCTGTGCTACAGAAGAATACTGAAGATAAGATGGATAGATCACGTAACTAATGAGGAGGTATTGAATAGGATTGGGGAGAAGAGAAGTTTGTGGCACAACTTGACTAGAAGAAGGGATCGGTTGGTAGGACATGTTTTGAGGCATCAAGGGATCACAAATTTAGCGTTGGAGGGCAGCGTGGAGGGTAAAAATCGTAGAGGGAGACCGAGAGATGAGTACACTAAGCAGATTCAAAAGGATGTAGGTTGCAGTAGGTACTGGGAGATGAAGCAGCTTGCACAGGATAGAGTAGCATGGAGAGCTGCATCAAACCAGTCCCAGGACTGAAGACAACAACAACAACAAGACTCCGCTTCAATCATGCCTCTTTCCCACAACATCTACATCGGATCAACGTTCACAGTTCACCAGCATGTGAGTGTAACCCTGAGTCGGAAGCTGATGTCAACCACATCTTATTTATGTGCCCCAAATTTGACCGTGAACGGTTGGTCTTTCTGAAGACATTGCTGAGTATGGGCTACCATCTTCCTGAATCAGCTTCTTCTCTTTTGTGTACTAAAGACGTTCGTCTATATAAAGTGATAGTTAACTTCATCAAGAGTACTGGTTACAATCTGTAGGTTTTAATGGTGTACGTAAATTATGTCTTGCTGATGAAGGTATTTCAGAATTGGTGTGAATTGTAAGCCAAGACACTTTTAATTATTTTCCAATTCAATTCAATTTTTAAAACATTATGTACAAAACTGTAACAGTTAAGCTTTTTATTCTTGTAAATATGCATTTCTGTATTTGTTTATTCAATTATGTGTACATTGTCACTATGTGTTGCCGATGGCTAAATTGAGTACACACTCAAAGGCCAAATAAACAAAAAAAAGAAAAAACACAACTCAAAGATACAAGAAGTTGCGGTACTTTCCTTGTTGATACACAACTGCATAGTGATAATTAGAGTATCCTTAGACATTTGCAAACAAACACCAATATGGATGTCATAGCAATTGACCCCTCCCTGTAGAACAAGATGTGCAAGCCACATCAAGATGATGATGTGTATATCATTGGCAGCTTAAGTGAAGTGGTTAGAAGAGAAAGCTAAATTAAAAACATTTCTATTCAAGAAATTTTTGGCAGTTTAAGTGAATCTATCGTCAAATCCTAAAACTTCGCCCCTTTTTTTCATTTTTATGTACGGGGTGGTCAGAAACAGGGTAGATCGTACTGAGAAACGATTGTTAACAAAAAATTTGAAACTTTGCGTCGTTTCCGAGTTAATTAGCATTGAAGTCAGTCAGTCACGTCATTGCGCACGCAGATTCAGGTAGTCCGCTAGATAACAGTTCTCATAACGTAGAAGATAGCCTACGAGACTGCTCAGCCTTTTGTTAGTGCTCGATCCTGCTACTGTACCATGTCCAATTTTTGTATAGCTCTATTGTTCAGTCTTAGGAAACCAAACGAACATGGCTAGCGGCCCTATCTGGCGGTCACTTGAATTTACGCGCAACGGCCCGATTTGGCCAACTTCAATGCTAATTAGTTCCGAAATGACTCAACGTATCGAATTTTTTTGGTTAACAATCATTTCTCAGCACAGTCTACCCAATAATACCTTTACAAGCTTTTCGGACTGTTTCTGACCACCATACGGGTTACGACTGTTATTGTATGCATTTTTACATGCGTACTAATAGCTAAAATAGCCAATATTACACCAATGACGAAGTTGCTCTCCATTTAGCGGCCCCTAGATGCCGTAGGAACTTAAATGCTATTCCATGGGATTTCTTTTCCCAGGAGATGTTTTTAGATGCATTACACCTATACACTACCCTATAGTGTGTAGTGAAGCATACGTTCACTCAGGTCCAGGTAAACCGACATATTTTGCTATAATTTCTCTTTGCTATCATAAAAAATTGGAGGGAATTTTCAGAGCCAATAATTATTGAGGTATAGAGATATGATGTCCTCTCCCTGCCGGCCGGTGTGGCCGTGCGGTTCTAAGCGCTTCAGTTTGGAACCGCGTGACCGCTACGGTCGCAGGTTCGAATCCTGCCTCGGGCATGGATGTGTGTGATGTTCATAGGTTAGTTAGGTTTAAGTAGTTCTAAGTTCTAGGGGACTTATGACCTCAGATGTTAAGTCCCATAGTGCTCAGAGCCATTTGAACCATTTGAATCCTCCCTCTCATATTTAATGTTTGCTGCAAATCCCTCTTACTTCCTCTGTATAATGCTTTTCCTAATTTCCTCGTGGCGCTCTTCTCTTGTGTGTGTGTGTGTGTGTGTGTGTGTGTGTGTGTGTGTGTGTGTGTGTGTGTGGATGTGTGGTTGTGTAGTCATGTGACTTTGAGGCAGGTATCAATACAGATGGGTCAAAATATTATAACCACCTGTTTTACAGCGTGATGGCCTATCTTTTGTATCCAATACAGCAGCGATTCTGCATGGCATGGTTTGGAGAAATCCTTGGGAATTTTCAAGCTCCCCTCACGTCATTCGACAGAATTAACTATAATTCAAATAACTGCAGAATCCCACTCAGTGATATGTGTTTTTTGGAGAGTGACACTTATCCCACAACAGGAGGAAATTAGTGGTTGTAGTTTTGACAGGCGACAGTAATATCCACGAAATATAAATTACACCATGCTTTACACCCGTCACAGAAAACGCTTTGGTGGCAGGGAGACTGAAGTCATGGTACCAGCCACAAATACTTCCCCATATCACACACATCCCAGTCACCTATACAAGTGCAGGGAACTCCGCGAATTACTTGTCGCATTCAGCTGTAATATTAAGAAATTAGTTATAGTTTTTATGTTTGATGCATTTTTGATACGAAATTTAACTGAGTACATTGTTGTTGTTGTTGTTGTGGTCTTCAGTCCTGAGACTGGTTTGATGCAGCTCTCCATGCTAAGCTATCTTGTGCAAGCTTCTTCATCTCCCGGTACCCACTGCAACCTACATCCTTCTGAATCTCCTTAGTGTGTTCATCTCTTGGTCTCCCTCTACGATTTTTACCCTCCACGCTGCCCTCCAATGCTAAATTTGTGAAACCTTGATGCCTCAGAACATGTCCTACCAACCGGTCCCTTCTTCTTGTCAAGTTGTGCCACAAACTTCTCTTCTCCCCAATTCTATTCAATACCTCTTCATTAGTTATGTGATCTACCCATCTAATCTTCAGCATTCTTCTGTAGCACCACATTTCGAAAGCTTCTATTCTCTTCTTGTCCAAGCTATTTATCGTCCATGCTTCACATCCACATGGCTACACTCCATACAAATACTTTCAGAAACGGCTTCCTGATACTTAAATCTATACTCGATGTTAACAAATTTCTTTTCTTCAGAAACGTTTTCCTTGCCATTGCCAGTCAATATTTTATATCCTCTCTACTTCGACCATCATCAGTTATTTTGCTCCCCAAATAGCAAAACTCCTTTACTACTTTAAGTGTCTCATTTCCTAATCTAATTCCCGCAGCATTACCCGACTTAATTCGACTACATTCCATTATCCTCGTTTTGTTTTTGTTGATATTCATCTTATATCCTTTTTTCAAGACATTGTCCATTCCGCTCAACTGCTCTTCCAAGTCCTTTGCTGTCTCTGACAGAATTACGATGTCATCGGCGAGCCTCAAAGTTTAATACCTACTCCGAATTTTTCTTTTGTTTCCTTCACTGCTTGCTCAGTATACAGATTGAATAACATCGGGGAGAGACTACAGTCCTATCTCACTCCCTTCCCAACCACTGCTTCCCTTTCATGTCCCTCGACTCTTATGACTGCCATCTGGTTTCTGTACAAATTGTAAATAGCCTTTCGCTCCCTGTATTTTACCCCTGCCACCTTCAGAATTTGAAAGAACGTATTCCAGTCAGCATTGTCAAAACCTTTATCTAAGTCTACAAATGCTAGAAACGTAGGTTTGCCCTTCCTTAATCTAGCTTCTAAGATAAGTCGTAGGGTTAGTATTGCCTCACGTGTTGCAACATTTCTACGGAATCCAAACTGATCTTCCCCGAGGTCGGCTTCTACTAGTTTTTCCATTCGTCTGTAAAGAATTTGCGTTAGTATGTTGCAGCTGTGACTTATTAAACTGATAGTTTGGTAATTTTCACATCTGTCACCACCTGCTTTCTTTGGGATTGGAATTATTATATTCTTCTTGAAGTCTGAGGGTATTTCGCCTGTCTCATACATCTTGCTCACCAGATGGTAGAGTTTTGTCAGGACTGGCTCTCCCAAGGCCGTCAGTAGTTCCAATGGAATGTTGTCTACTCCGGGGGTCTTGTTTCGACTCAGGTCTTTCAGTACTCTGTCAAACTCTTCACGCAGTATCTTATCTCCCATTTCATCTTCATCTACATCCTCTTCCATTTCCATAATACTGTCCTCACGTACATCGCCCTTGTTTACACCCTCTATATACTCCTTCAACCTTTCTGCTTTCCCTTCTTTGCTTAGAACTGGGTTTGCATCTGAGCTCTTAATATTCATACAAGTGGTCCTCTTTTCTCCAAAGATCTCTTTAACTTTCCTGTAGGCAGTATTAGGCAGTATCTATCTTATACAATAATTTTTACCACTATCAGAAAATTTTTGCGTTATATGAAATCAGAGTTTTTTTCTAAATAACAAATATATGTTAAACAAAAACTGTAAATATTTCTATGTGTCAGAGGAACATCGTCACCACAGACCAGTTCCCTTAACTCCAGATGCTTCAGGATAGCGATGGAGAGGGTGCACACATGTTGAGAAAGCACTTAGGGCAATAACAACTACATGAAGACCAACGCCACACTGGAAATGTATTTTGCAACCAGGTTGGACTTCAGGAGGACAACGCACAGCATGGACATTTCATATCTCATGACACTGCTACACAACGGAAGAGTGTGGGGAGAATCATAATACGACGAGACGACAATGGAGGTACAAAAAATTACTAAGATTTACAAACTCATCAAGTAACATTTGGAAAGATAGTCTGATCCTATAAATCCTATATCACTCCTACACTAAAATTCACATATTCCTAGCCCAAGAAGAACAGAAGAATGCAAGAAAGAAGAGAAGAACAGAAGATGCAAGATGAAGAAGGGCAGAAGACAGCAAGATACCTTTCTCTCCTACCCTACAAAGCAAATTGCTAGAAACGTCTTTCCATGAACTTTGAGGCATAGCAACTACTACAACCACCTCTCCAGAAATAAACCTTGAATCGTCAAACAAATACAAGCGAACGGCAAACGAAATATTAAGTAGTACAAACCAACATTATCTACAAATAAATTCAACAAAATGAACAGTATTCTCCCTACCACATCATCAAATTGCCATACCGGACCAGGTGTGAAGTACCAAGACGTCACAGCACAATAATGCAGGAACCACAGGGTAAAGGGTACATCTCAGATTAATCCGTTGCACAGAACGACAGAATAACACCCACATGCTCACAACAGTATAAAACCAGTGCATGTAAACCACAGCGCATTACTTTGCTACCGAACCGCAAAGCGATAATGCTTGCAAACTACGAGTTTCTAAATCATTTGGCTTGAAACCTAGCAATGACGTCCTCATTCAATATAGCCAGTCCAGTAGAGTATAATGAGCGAATTATACGTCAGGACTACTTTCCTCATAAACCTTATACTTTAACCATACTTAACAAGAATGATGAAATTAGGATTGTCAACCAGCACCAATACGCGCTGACACTTCCATGCTAGAGTTTTATATATTTGGAGCGGTTATTCAAGAAAACCGATGGCAACGTTACAATAAGATCCAAGCTTACATATAACGCTTTAGCATTTCGGTTCCAAGAGATACGCTATGAACTCAACGGATCTGAGATCGACCGTACATGCAATGTTGGCATAGCATGAACCCTTAAAACATACATCCCTGCATCACCCACAGATTTGCATGGTTTAGAAAATGTGGGATGATTCATAGACGATTCAGAGGATTGAACAGTTGCAGAGTACAAGAAATTTACTTCATGCATACCTCTAAAAATGTTTATGTGGTACTTTGAGGACATGAGACAGATTATTATGAACGCTAAACAGGAACTCATTTTGGTGTGGAGTGCGGCGGATAATAACTCATACATTCAAGGAGCTCAAGAAGAGAATATTATCACAATCAGCAAGATAACATGGAAAATGCCTCACATCAGTGTACCAGACGAGGAGCGTTTGAAGCTTTTAAAAACCCTGAATTCCGATACATTTCTATCACTGACATTTCGCTTGCGGGAGGTTTTCGAGTTACCGACTGCGAGCAGACAAACATGGGCTATTAAAACCTCCTCGCAGCTAGAGACACCTAGGTTCATCATACTCGCATTTCAGACTGATAGAAGAGGTAATATTGCAAATGATACCACCGTGTTTGACAACTGCAAGTTAACTAATGCCAAAGTCTACCTGAATTCAGAATTCTACCCATATGACAATTTATATCTGCAGTGAAATGAAAATGTATACAGTCAGCATATGACACATGAGCAAGGTTTCGTGTTTCTTACTATGAAATTACTGAAGGGGAGGGAGGAGTGTGTCTACTCAGTCCACGGAAGTTCAAGGAGCTTTCACCAATCATTGTAATAGACTGCTCGAAACAGAACAAGATAATTAATTCTGGACCTATAGATGTGCGAACTGAATTTTAATCTTCGACGAATTTGCCAGAACACACTGTCATGTATGCTCTAGTTCTCCATGACTGTGTTATCAACTACTGCCCACTCACCAGTGTTGTGCAACGAGCTGTATAAATGAACAGGTGCTGCACCATACCTAGAGCATTTCACAATGGCGTCTCAAGGTGTGAACAGCATTGCAGACGCTCAGGGTTTCTATTATCGAGGGCGTAGACAGTTCATATTTAAAGATGTTGTGTTTGTAGCGTACACAGAAGATGGAGCAATAATAGAGACATTCTCAGCAAACATTGCATCACTGAGGTCTTTCAAGCATGTGAAATGTGCTAAGACATGGGAGAGTGCAAAGTGGTTAACACATTTCTACCATGATATTCGCTGGGATGATCCTGGCATACCCTATATGGATATGTTGAAGGCGTTTAAATTATTCCATCACACGGATAGCATCATCTACGTGAAAGGGAAGGAGAAGATCTCATGGATGTGTAGAATCTTTTAAGTTTGCTGCTATTCAAGACCTGGACTTCTATGGGTGTCCTTCTCTCCATTGACTCAAGAGGAAGAAGAAGAAGATGTGTGAAAATAATGTTGCTGTGTCTGCTTATGAAAATGTAAAATTACTTTTAAGTTGGATAAGAAATAAATTAATGTTTACCTCACAACCTCTGTGTTCTTTTTTTCAACCCTGTTCATGCTTTGACAGTGCACAGTTTTTTAAGCACATGCTATGTCTGTCGTTTTCTTCGAGCACAGGAGATATAATTTTAGACATGTCTGCTATATATCATTGGAAGTGGAAACGATCACGTGCCTCCTGCTCCCATAACTCAATTCGTGCTGCATGATAGGCATAATTCCATGTAAACGTTTTATATATTTTGTTATCTTCTATCTTAAACTTCACTTTCTTAACAACACTCATCTTCAGTAACACTAATGTCATTTGAGACACGCAAAGCCCTTATATCTATATGCATACATAACGCAATAGGGGATAGGGTTTTTTGTAAATAACAACAACAAAGATGAATGGTGACCAATTTTTTTCTTAGTTTATTCAGTTCACACAAACACAATATAGTTCTTGAGGTACAATATAGTATTCTTGAGGTATACACTGACTCTGCTATTCCAAAGCAGAAATAACTTACACGCTACAACTGGTAACACTGGTAGGATTTTTTAAATAAATATACGCTAAAAACAAATGCAGAGATACTTTCTTTACTACAACTAAATTCCACAGCCCCAGTAACATAGTTTTACAATAAGTCTGATGGACTGTGCACACTCAGAATCTAACTTCAATAGTTCCCAATAGCAAAGGTTTTTACAATAACATTTCTGATGGACTGTGAGCTATATAACTATTCTGACTTGGATGGCTACAGAATGAGCAAAACTTAAAAGCTTTTCTATTTAGAAGACACACGTGGTGCGTATATATATATATATATATATATATATATATATATATATATATATATATATATATATGCTACACATACATTTTGTATGAACAAATATATCAATATATAATTTTTTTTCTATTTTTGTCTTTTTTAATATTTTTTGTTTATGTTTATTCTTTCTTTCACACACAATGATGTGCATGTGTATATAAATTTTGTTTTTATACTTACTTTTCCACACATTCTGTCTCTGTGTATGTATACACATGTACATAGTACACAAAAATATATACACAACACACAGACACATACACACACACACACACACACACACACACACACACACACACACACACACACACACACACAAAATTACTTACACTATGATAAAAGGGTCATACCACTACTCTGCAGACTCTCTCTCTCTCTCTCTCTCTCTCTCTCTCTCTCTCTCTTTCTCTCTCTCATTCTCATTCTCATTCTCTCACACACTCGCTCAATCACAATTCCCCATCCCTTCTCATTACAAGTGAGTAGTGTGAGTATGGGGCAGTTTCGATCCCATCATCACAAATGGCCCCTTTATCATCATGAGGCGACAGATTGATTTTAGACTGCAGCACAGTGTACACCTCGTGTCCTCTCGATCGAATACTGGCCTGCCATACCATATGTGGTGGCCGTGGTGCAGCACCATGAACACCACTGCACAGGCACCTCAAAAATGGAAATGAGCATACGGCATTGTGGGCTGGGAATACCCCATTTGGGGAAGTTCGGCCACTGAGGATAAATATTTATTGCATTCGACGCCACATTGGGCGACTTGAGCGTCGGACATGGGGGTGAAATGATGAAGACGACAACACAACACCCAGTCTGTGAGCGGAGAAAATCTCCTGCCACAGCCAGGAAGCGAACCTGGGCCCCTTGGCATACTTTCCGCCACGCTAACCACTCAGCTAACGGGGGCAGCTACAGGCACCGCAAGTAGTCTTCGATAGAGAGGGCTCTCGATGCCATAGGATGCACACCCTTAGCCCACCTCTGGGTGGCACCTTTCAATTTGCGAATGCATACATTTTTAAGCGTAGACCTATAAACTCCACAATTGGCAATCCATTCGCCTCTTCCTTCATAAGACTCATAACCTTCTTGTTCTGTGGAATAACACCATAAGGATGATCGGCTGTATATGAGGACGTGTCGAATTCATTACCGTGGCGCGTAATTACTTCATATGGATCGCAGTTCTTCACACAATAGATGAAGCTATCGGTATTCGTATAAAGTAATTTACGCTCTGCGAAACGAGTTTTTGCAAACTTATAATGAAAGAGGTACATGTGGAGTTAGGACAGGTCTAGTATGCACATCCCCACAAAAATGGGTTTCGTAAATTCTACTGCAGTCTTCGCTATCTCCACAGCAACGAAGTTCTTATTGAATACATTGACCTGCTTAAAATTTGATCTGGCAATACATTTTCTTACGTCATAACGCCTGTCCCATTTGGATCTAATAAAAATTTCACGTCGTCCCCTCAAATGCTCCATTGTTTTATCGAAAATTTAATTATTCATTAATTTATAAAACTCTTTCTCAAAGTCACACATCACGGAAGCTCTCTGTCTCGCATTCAAATCAATATACTCCTTCAACCAGGGGGACTTCTTGAAGGAGACAGCCCAGGTGATTCTAACTAGCCCATACCCAAACTGAGACACTGCTGGAGATTATGCTTATCCCCCAGCGTTGTCATCAGTTTTGGCATGGAGCCGAGCTAGTTGCTCTGGACACAGCGGCACATCGGCGTGCGCATCATGCAAACTAATAGGGTATGTGAGTTTTTGCCTCCACCAAATACCCTACGTCAGAATCAGCTGCCATACCACCCATGATTTTTCCACCTAATCCCTTGCATTTGTCTTCGAGTACCAGTCGAAACTCACCAATTGGCAGTGATTACTGCATGGCGTGCCCGTATAAGTACTTTACATCCAAGTACATTATGTAACTTGAATCAAGGGATGCGTTGAGACTGTCACCCATCCGCGGGTTATCTGCCTTCGTGTGCCTATGGACACATTGGCAAAGTCCCCCACAGATCCCTCACTCAAAGAAAAGAAGCATGTCAGCATCGGCCAATAAGTCAATGCTTACTTCGTTTTCTTGAGCATTGCTTCCCAAGACAACCCAGGTGCCACGTAATAAAAGGTAGGATCCAGAGAATATGTGGTCATGCATAGACTCCGGAATTTCTCGATAAAGTCCGCAAGCAGGCGCACGTCTGTGTCCATGTAAAGCCATACATACTCTCCAAAAGTTGAAATATTGAATTCCCGCCAGACATTTATGGCATGCTCATACTCTGAATCTGTTATAGCATTGCCTGTATGGTTGCTGGAGAATGCATTTATGTCGGGTAGCCTGCTTACATTGAGTTTCGCCATACTATCCATATACTCATATGGGAAAACCCCCTTCCTAGTCACAAGTTGAAACTTTTCCTCGTCGGGAAATGCAGCTCGAGTGATATGCATATCCTCCCGAGGTAGAGTTTCAACAAGTTTCTAGAGTGGCGCCTGCATAAAATGTAGCATATCAAGGAAGCGAGTGTAGTTCTTGGTGTCATTCGTTTGGGGAACGAAGTGTATTTCTCGACGCTCTCAGGTAGGACACTGACTTGATCTTTCTCCAAACCGAAATCAGCCAAGTGCTCAACTAGAAAGTGAGCATCATACCCAATTAAATTGTGGAAGAAAACGAGTATGTGTCTAGGTAGCTGGTAATGCAAATTGCACGTCTTTTGAGCTGCGCCACAGAACTTTCCCGTAAAATGACAGTGGTCCCTGCTAAGAGTTTCCGCATCTAACAGAATCCCACAAATATGAGAATTAACCACGTTGTTATACAAATCTTCATTCTCCTTCGATTTAGTCATGGGTACGTTGTTGCTGTAAAGCTTATCAACCTCCCATGAAAGTTTTTCGAGATCAGTGAGCAGCCAAACTGCAGGGTTATCCTCGAAATAAGATTTGTAGCGGTTCAGACTGGCATCATATGACGATATAATTTAGTATGCTGCCACATATGGTACGTGTTTTTCTGTAAACGTGGTATGTGAGGCTGTAGGGTCACCTTCACAGTGGGTCACAGGAGTGAGGAGACATTTGAAGTCGGCCTACACTACAAACGGGCATCGCTCCTGGTGGTAAGCATTATTAAACTTTATTCATTTGATATGCTCAGTAGGTACAATAACATGTACTGGATCCTTGGAAGCACAGTCTACTAGATGCGCCGCTAATAACTTGTCTGAGGAGAAATAATTGAGGCACCTGAAGCAAATATGTTTTACTCGATGATCAGATGAAAGTGGGTGGAAAGGAGTCGGAAAATGTTTTTGATCCAAACATAGTGATAATTATCATCTTCAGAGAAGAGCAGCATGTTTACATGCAGCTCACGCTCACCGGCAACTTTTGAGAAATGGAGGGCGTCGACGACAATTCGCTTGTCTTGCTCATCTGACTTGCTTTTCTTCTCCAGGTCATAAACATGAACCCACCTCAAATTTAGGTATGTCCTGCATGTTGATGCGGAAATCGATACCATCGAAGTTATAACACCCACGAATATTATCACATACCTGGTATGTACTGGAACGCTCAGGATGATCTCTATAATTGTAATTTCTTTGGCAAGTCAGGATTGACCACCCAAAACAGGCCTGATCGTTTCTATTTTCGACATTAATGCATGCCCTCTTGTTAGCTATATCTTTAGGGAGCTTGATATAGCTAGACCCTCCATTTGCCGACCCCTGGGGCCGAGCGGTTCTAGGCGCTACAGACTGGAACCACGCGGCCGCTTTGGTCGTAGTTTAGAATCCTGCCTCGGGCATGGATGTATGTGATGTCCTTAGGTTAGTTAGGTTTAGGTAGTTCTAAGTTATAGGGGACTGATGACCTCAGAAGTTAAGTCCCATAGTGCTCAGAGCCATTTGAACAATTTTTAGACCTTCTATTTACTGGATCATAGACATGTGTATGGATGTCCAGATGTAGTATTCGGCTGAGTGTGTTAGCTGACCCTCTGACTTTCATCTCGGAAAACCGGGACCGTATAGTACTCAAGGTGGATTTGAGGAACCACCCAGCGATTGATGGGCTACGCGTATGAAGAGTGGTCTCTTTAACACCAGACTCGACTTTGGGGGGGGGGGGGGGGGGGAGTGCGATATTTCGATGCACTGCTTTTAATGGCGGAATACCGCGGAGGATCATTGACTACCTTGAGGAGCTCCGTTTTCACGACACGAAGGCACGCCCTTCCAAAACCAACAGGTCACGGTACCCTCCTGCAGGGTTCCCGATCCTCGTGAACGAGATTCGCTCCTCGAAAGTGTCTGCAATCACAGAGTATTCTAACTGCAGTATGGTATCACTGACCTAATGTCCTTCACTAAAAGAACGGGAGAGAGAACTGCCACTAGCCACAGGACCATCTATATTAGACTACTGGCCATTAAAATTGCTACACCACGAAGATGACGTGCTACAGACGCGAAATTTAACCGACAGGAAGAAGATGCTGTGATAGGCAAATGATTAGCTTTTCAGAGCATTCACACTAGGTTCGCGCCGGTGGCGACACCTACAACGGGCTGATATGAGGAAAGTTTCCAACCGATTTCTCATACACAAACATCTGTTGACCGGCGTTGCCTGGTGAAACTTTGTTGTGATGCATCGTGTAAGGAGGAGAAATGCGTACCATCACGTTTCCGACTTTGATGAAGGTCAGATTGTAGCCTATCGCAAATGCGGTTTCATCGTATAGCGACATTGCTGCTCGCGTTGGTCGAGATCCAATGATTGTTAGCAGAATATGGAATCGATGGGCTGAGGAGGGTAATATGGAACGCCGTGCTGGATCCAAACGGAATCGTATCACTAGCAGTCGAGATGACAGGCATCTTATAGACATAGCTGTAACGGATTGTGCAGCCACGTCTCGATCACTGAGTCAACAGATGGGGACATTTGCAACACAACAATCATCTGCACGAACAGTTCGACGACGTTTGCAGCAGCATGGACTATCAGCTCGGAGACCATGGCTGCGGTTACCCTTGACGCTGAATCACAGACAGGAGCGCCTGCGATGGTGTACTCAACGACGAACCTGGATGCACGAATGGCAAAACGTCATTTTTTCGGATGAATGCAGGTTCTGTTTACAGTATCATGATGGTCGCATCCTTGTTTGGCGACATCGCGGTGAACGCACATTGGAAGCGTGTATTCGTCATCACCATACTGGCGTATCACCCGGCGTGATGGTATGAGGTGTCATTGGTTACACGTCTCGGTCACCTCTTGTTAGCACTGACGGCACTTTGAACAGTGGACGTTACATTTCAGATGTGTTACGACCCGTATTTCTACCCTTCATTCGATCCCTGCGAAACATTACATTTCAGCAGGATAATGCACGACCGCATGTTGCAGGTCCTGTACTAATACAGAAAATGTTCGATTGCAGACCTGGACAACACATTCTCCAGATCTCTCACCAATTCAATATGTCTGGTCAATGGTGACCGAGCAAATAGCTCGTTACAATACGCCAGTCACTACTTTTGATGAACTGTAGTATCATGTTGAAGCTGCATGGGCAGCTGTACCTTTACACGCCATCCGAGCTCTGTTTGACTCAATGCCCAAGCGTATCAAGGCCGTTATTACGGCCAGAGATGGTTGTTCTGGGTACTGATTTCTCAGGATCTATGCACCCAAATTGCGTATAAATGTAATCACATGTGAGTTCTAGTATAATATATCTGTCCAATTAATACCCATTTATCATCTGCATTTCTTCTTGGTGTAGCAATTTTAATGTCCAGAAGTGTTGTATTAATACTATTTTGAGTCCACCCCTTGATGATGGGGAGGGCAAGTCTGTATGCGGCGAGACGCAAAATACCTTGCCTGTACGGCGATTCTTACCAGGCTCATACGATGATGATGATGACGGAGGAGGACGTTGGGTTGTTATTGGGTCAGTGCGATGGGAACAGCCAGGCTTCGGCGATGGCTCCCGATGCTGTTATATACCTGACCTGGTAAGTTGAGGGGCGGTGGTTCGTTGCCCGGCACACGGACGCCAGAACGGTGGCGGCGGCGGCAGCGGCTTCCCGAGCAGCGAGTAGCGGCTCCCTTATAAGCGAGGTGCGCCTTACCGGGCGCCGCTTTGGTGAGGAAGGCGGTTTAGCCGCTACTGGTATGCAAGCGGCTGTAGAAGAAGAGATAAAATAAATAATAGTTAAGTTCATTGTTTATCGGTGCTGGCGCGGTGAAAGAAAGAATTCTGACGATCACATGGTTATAAGCAGAGTCCTCCTTTTACACTCTGGTTCCAGGGCATAAACACTTGATCGGGCGACCACCGCACCCTCAAAAAAAGTCATCATAATCATCATCTAGTAGAGCCAGATCAGAGTGCCTTTGTCGATCCTTGTCTGTCTCGCCTACAACAACAATAACAACAACAACAACCAAGATATATAAACCGATTTGTTACAGAAAAAAACCTTCCTATACTACTACCACTACTACTAGAGGCATATAATCTTTTTTTTTTTTTTAACTTACAGGTATGCTGCTTGGGCATCTCATTATATGTTGGAGGCTGTTCCTGCATCTGCTGATGAACTGCCTCCAGCTGCCTGTCCAACAAACTCCTAGAACTGTTCCTGTAACAGGACGAGACATAATTTTATTTATTTTGAGTATCGATTTAGACAGAAAGATCAGACATGGATATTTTTTTCTATACTCACATGAGTGTTGTCGGTTATCCACAGTTGGAGGCTGTTCCACGTAGTTTTGTTGCTGCCGCAGTAGATAATTGTTTTCAGTCCGTAGCTCTGCCTCCAGTTCAATTTGCATTTGCTTCAAGTGAGCTAGAGGAACAAAAAAAGTAGGAAATAAGAAAATTTTGAATCGCTACTATATAAGATGGTGGTGGTTAGTGTTTAACGTCCCGTCGACAACGAGGTCATTAGAGACGGAGCGCAAGCTCGGGTTAGGGAAGGAAATCGGCCGTGCCCTTTCAAAGGAACCATCCCGGCATTTGCCTGAAACGATTTAGTGAAATCACGGAAAACCTAAGACAGGACGGCCGGAGACGGGATTGAACCGTCGTCCTCCCGAATGCGAGTCCAGTGTGCTAACCAGTGCGCCACCTCGCTCGGTACAATATAAGAACAGGTTACAATGAAAATTATACCCACAAGGCAATTCCGGCTGTGAACCCAACATAGGAGGCTGGACTTCCAGAGTCTGTTGCAGTCCAGCCACCTCCTGTCTCCCCTCACACTCCAAGACAAAATCCTAGAGTTGTTCTATAACAAGAATACGGAATTAATAAGATGAATTTAACATACACAAGAAAATTTACACTCAAAATAGAAATTATTTACTCATTTGGTAATCCTGTCTCCAGAACTCTAATCTTCTTGCCGCTATACTCTGAAGTGTTGCAACAACTGACTCTCTTCATATTGCAGAGAGCAAAGAACAAATAAACACACACAGACATGATGGAACACACAGCAAGGCGGACAGCAGCGGACTGAGGACGATGGAGGCTGGTTGTGGGTTTATATATAGACCGAGGTGACCAACGAGAGAGCTTCATTTGAAAGTACAGCCAATGAGAAGCTTTTATGGAAAGTCACTATTTGTGGAGCGGCTTGATTCGACCATTCTCTCTCTGTTTCTGTCTCTCTCTCTCTCTCTCTCTCTCTCTCTCGCCAAGTAAAAATAATACTTTTATGATTAACTGTGTTTTCGCAAACGTGCACATACATGATGAAGGCTCTTAGCAGTGAGAAGTTCACTGTTTCTGTGACGTATGTTGAAAGCAGGATATTACAATTCCTGAGAAGGGTAACACGTGTTGCCTCGTTAGGACCACCAGAAAGAATGCAATCGATTTTGGACTATTTTCGTGAACAAGTCCTGTTAGAATCACGAGGGAGAGAAAGTAGTCGATGTTATTCTGGAACAGATGTCTATAGCGCGAGCTGTGACGTCAGTATCCACAGGTTTCGCATGCGCAGGCTAGACGTGTCTCGCATGTTCCGTTAGGATTGCGAGGGACAGAAAGCAGTAGATGTTCTTCTGGAACAGATTTCTATAGCGCGACCTGTGACGTCCGTATCCACAGGTAGAGAGAGGTTTCACGCAAGCAACATAAACACGCGCGCCAGACGCCCAGAGGATGACTTGGTGCTTATTTAGACAGACATGTAACGCCAGTATAACACTTGAAGAACTTTAATTGTAGATGCTGGCAGTGGCGTGACACCCATCTTTTCCCCCCTCCGGACCGCCATCTTGGATTACGTCACTGGAGGGGCGACAGTACCCTCTGGTGGCAGTACTGTGTACTAGATGAGTTGGACTCGGACCCCATGGTGAACACAATTGATGGTGGTACTGCCTCAAATTGCTTATATAAAAACTGTTTAAATAAAGACTTACATCCATCCTATCCAGCACAGGCTGAGTCCTTTCCCGCCGATTCCTAAGAAGAGGAGGCATTCACATGACTTAGGTTAGTGGAGGTAGTCCAAATGCCCTTTTTCCCCGCCATTTTCTTAGGGTAGTAGTGTGTAGCATTGTCCTGATGGAATCTGAACTTCCTTTTCTGGGGGAGGAGGAAGGGGAGAGGAACAGGTTAAGTTAGTGGAGGTAGCCCAATTGACCTATCTTCCCGCCAAAATTTGAATTTCCCACCATGTTGCCATATCTATCACCGTCATATTGGATCCGCCATCTTGAATACTTTTGGCAACAATGGAGAATCTGGTGACATGCACATTGTCGCACTACTTACAAAATGAGGCATACGTTTACAATATTACAGAAGTTCCTTAGTATTACTGAGTATTTTTTTTAAACTGGTGACGTAATGGAGCTCCTTTTTCTCCCCAGTTACTGGCTCCATGAGTAGAGAGGTATGGTCACCTACTCAGCAATCCAGTGAGATCTGTCATACAGTAAATGAAACTTGGCGATTTTGTTTTATAACTATCAGACTTGGATTGACGTCTAAAGATATTGTGTCTTTCTTTTGTTTTATAACATATCAGACTTGGAATGACGTCTAAAGATATTGTGTCTTTCTTTTGCTGATCGTATCTTCTTTTGTTTTTTTCTTTTCATATCTCTTCTTTTAAGCCTCTGATATACTAAGACAATCTTTTGTTGTCAGTTGATTGTGAGTCGTAGGGAGGGGTTAATTTTGCTGCTTCTGCTATTGGCGTCTGCATAGTGTTATCAGACATCAGTTCTTTCGACGGGGAGGAGTATCCACTAAAGGTATGAACTTCTCAAATTGCGGAAGGAATTCGGTCCATTTCGTATGTTAATGGGAACAGTGTTTTCTGACAAGTTTCCTCACCTCAGGAAAACACCGCTCCACGGGATTCCCAGTCGCATGGTAATAACTGGTCTTGGGTATTGTTATACCCGTCTTGGTCATCTGACTAACCGAAGTTCGAGAAGTAAATTTTGACCCATTGTCAGAGTACATGCCCTGAACACACGATCTTTTCTACATAGCACTTCATACATCGGACCAGCAGACAAGGTCAATGGCAGATGTGGTGCTCAAGGAGTAAAGCCTTGCGTACTTCATAAAGACATCAAGAACAGTGACGATATATTCCATCCAGCCCCAACTCATCGACAGAGTGCCTATTATATCTACTGAAACCAAGTTTCTCGGTTTAGTGGCTAAGTTATGCTGCATCTCTCCATATAGGGTCTGTTTCGTGGGTTTCACCTTCTGACATAATATAGTTTCACGGTTTCTCGTTTCATATTTTAGAAATATATGTCCTTGTTAAGAATGGCTATATACACAGCCGCTCCATGGTGACCAACGAAGGAGGTGAGTCCAATGGCTCAGCTCCTCCTGCATTTGTTCTGGAATGCACAACTTCCTGTGGTCGCTGTTACGATGATTTCCGGTAAATAATACGTTGTTTTGCACCTTGTGGAGCAAGCGAATTACATCGCTTCATCAATCGTCGAGGATTCTATTCTAAACCTCTGATAGTCTTTGATCGTCTGCTTGTAGCGGAGTTATATGCCAAAGCCTTTTTTTCATCTCTGTATCACTGGGCTCAGTCTTAATCAGCCTAATATCTAACTCCCTGTTCTCGCGGTGGTTCACATCTTTGTTAGGCATACCAACTGGCAATCGAGATAAAGTATCTGGTACCACAATTTTCTTCATCGGAACATATTCCACTGCATAGCAAAATTCTTGGAGACCTAAAGTCGATCGTAAGATGCGGGCGTTTAGGTGCTGATAGTAATTTATGGACGTCGGAGCCTTGTCATCATTCACTAACGTTAGCTAATGTTGCAGCGCTTACTGTCAGAACCATCGCAGCTAAAAGCTCCTTTTCCGTGACACCAAACCGCCACTCGTAAGCACTCAATTTGCGACTTGCAAAACAGGTAGGGTGAAGTTCCACGTTTCCTCCTTCAGCATGGTCCTGACACAATATCGGCCATAATTACACAAAACGAATATCAGTCGCCAGGAAGAATCGTTTTGAAAAGATAGCATCTGGACATGAAATCGAAATCAACAGCTGTATTGTAATTCAGATGTCGTTTATAAACATGCTAAAAGAGTGAACGCGAAAACCGTCATCTTCAGGTCCCAAGCATAATCAGCATCAATGTACGAAACACAATGATGAAGACCAATGGAGCCTAACTGCAGTCCGTTACTCCCACTGACAAGGCCCCCAGTGGTCAGACAACCATTGGTAGCCTTGTTACTGGAAGTTCCGGAATCCAGTTGATTTTCGGCCCCGCTGCACTCGACTTTGTTGGGTGAACATGGTGGCGTATTACGCTTAAAAAGTTGTACTGTTCCCATTTGAAGATTCAATTGGTCTTCGTCATTGTGATTTGTACGGTGGTAACAGGTTACGCTTGAGGCCTGAAGATGGCTTGCGGGGTATGGATGTAGATGTAGAAACTGGTAGCATGTGTGAGTAAACGACTTTTGAAATACAATACAGCTGTTGGTTCTAATTTTCATAATCAATGTACAAGGAGTGACGTCCTGGGGTGCCAGTTCTTTTCATAGCAGGATCCCTTTGGCTGTTAACCGCGGCACCCTACAACACAGCGATACGTCGATGATATTCTACGCCGCGTTTTGTTGCTCTTCATGGCAAGCCACCGTGGACTCACATTTGAGCAAGATAATGCCCACCCACACACGGCGAGAGTTTCTATTGCTTATCATCGTGCTTGCCAGACCCTACCTCTGCCAGCAATGTCTCCGGATCTCACCCCAACTGAGACTGCTTGGAGCATTATGAACAAGGCCCTCCAACCAACTACGGATCTTGGCGATCTAACACGGCAGTTAGAATTTGGCACATTATCCCTCAGGAGGACATTCAACAACTCTGTCACTCAATGCCAAGCCGAATAACTGTTTGCATAAGCGCCATTATTGAATTCCTCAATTTGTGAAGCTCTTTCTCTTGAATAAGTCATCCAATTTTTCTGAAATTGTGATCATTTCTTTGTCTGTACGTGTACGTCACATGTACTGATTCCCATGCCATTCAGAAAATTTCTTTGTGGTGTGTCTTCTTTTTAATTTTAGAGTGTCTCTTGTAATGTTTTTAACTTGTCAGAGAACGGATGAATAAAAAATAAAGTGATTTGTTGCTATTATAGTTATGTGGTACATACATTACTGGCCATTCAAATTGCTATACCAAGAAGAACTGCAGATGATAAACGGGTATTCACTGGACAGATATATTATACTAGAACTCACTTGTGATTACATTTATACGCAATTTGGGTGTATAGATCCTGAGAAATCAGTACCCAAAACAACCACCTCTGGTCGTAATAACGGCTTTGATTTGTTTGAGCATTGAGTCAAACAGAGCTCGAATGGCGTGTACAGGTACAGCTGCCCATGCAGCTTCAACACGATACCACAGTTCATCAAGAGTAGTGACTGGCGTATTGTGACAAGCCAGTTGCTCGGCCACCATTGACCAGACGTTTTCAATTGGTGAGAGATCTGAAGAATATGCTGGCCAGGGCAGCAGTAGAACATTTTCTGTATACGGTCGTGCATTATCCTGCTGAAATGTAGGGTTTCGCAGGGATCGCATGAAGGTAGAGCCACGGGTCGTAACACATCTGAAATGTAACGTCCACTGTTCAAAGTGCCGTCAATGCGCACAAGAGGTGATCGAGACTTGTAACCAATGGCACCCCATACCATCACGCCAGGTGATACGCCAGTATGGCGATGACGAATACACGATTCCAAGGTGCGTTTACCGCGATGTCGCCAAACAAGAATGCGACCATCATGATGCTGTAAACAGAACCTGCATTCATTCGAAAAAATGACGTTTTGCCATTCGTGCACCCAGGTTCGTCGTTGAGTACACCATCGCAGGTGCTCCTGTCTGTGATGCAGCGTCAATGGTAACCACAGCCATGGTCTCCGAGCTGATAGTCCATGCTGCTGCAAACGTCGTCGAACTGTTCGTGCAGGTGGTTGTTGTCTTGCAAACGTTCCCATCTGTTGACTCTGTGATCGAGACGTGGCTGCACGATCCGTTACAGCCTTGCGGATAAGATACCTGTCATCTCGACCGCTAGTGATTCGAGGCCGTTGGGATCCAGCACGGCGTTCCGTATTACCCTCCTGAACCCACCGATCCCATATTCTGCTAACAGTCATTGGATCTCGACCAACGCGAGCAGCAATGTCGCGATGCGATAAAGCGCAATCGCGATGGGTTACAATCCGACCTTTATCAAAGTCGGAAAGGAGATGGTACGCATTTCGCCTCCTTTCACGAGGCATCACAACAACGTTTCACCAGGCAACGGCGGTCAACTGCTGTTTGTGTATGAGAAATCGGTTGGAAACATTCCTCATGTCAGCCCGTTGTAGGTGTCGCCACCGGCGCGAACCTAGTGTGAATGCTCTGAAAAGCTAATCATTTGCCTATCACAGCATCTTCTTCCTGTCGGTTAAATTTCGCGTCTGTAGCACGTCATCTTCGTGGTGTAGCAATTTTAATGGCCTATAGTGTATTTGAATTGTTTCCCCTGTCACATCAACTCGTGACGGTGTTTAGAGGTGCACACAGTCCGGAGGCAAGCAATTGACGCCAGTGATGGCTGCACACGGAAACCCAGTTGTGGGAGCGTGCTGCAGGCGTCCTGGCGAGAGGTCGCCTGGGATAAGGAGACGGGAAGTCGGCAGGCGGCCACTCAAGTTGGCAGCCGTGGCTGCTGCCCCACCCCACCCCTTCTCACCGCGGCGCGGGCTGCTGCTCCGGGTCCCTGCTTCTGCTGCACCAGTGCTCTGCCGGCGGCGCGTCTGACGACCGCTGCTCATCCTTTTGGTGCCGGACTACACGCAGGTTAGTGGCGCCCTTCGCGTCTTCTGCTTACAATCTCGCAAATTTTCAGAAGCTCCACGTGCTCTCAGCGAACTCTATGACACCGTCTAGTTGCATACCAAGCATTTTTTTTTAATCCTGCAAGAATGCATTCCTAAAAACCGTCCCCGAGTGCAGACTGCTCGCCAGTTACCCACGAATTGTTGACCGCCACGAGCAGAATCAACAACAAAGATGTAAACACGTAATAAATACCATAGAAATACCAAGTAAGCTAATGCAAAGGAATATATGTACTGAACTAATCTCATCTATTACGTTACATTAGATGTTGAAAATGACCTGCTTATGCTTCAATGCACTTTTGCACGCGTCCTAATATGTTAGCATACTCTTTGCGCATCTCTGCCGTATCAATTCTCAAACTTTCATTACGAGTAATTTCCTTCCAGTCTTCTATCGTTATACGGTTATTTGCGTAGTCTGCCCCACAGATGTCACAAGTGGTTAGGTCCGGCGAACGGGGCAGCCACGGTCCTTTGCTGACAGTCCTTTCGTCTGTGAATCTTTCATGAAATCTTGTGACTGATTCGCCTGAAGTGTGACAGGTCGCCCCGTCCTGTCGAAAGACTGCTCACATACTTTCATAGAGGGTCAACTGTTCGTAAAATTCGTCAAAAATTTGCTTATACACGGCGTTGTTTACTGTTGTTTCAAAAATTATGGGACCCAAATGACTCTGAGCACTATGGGACTTAACATCTGAGGTTATCAGTCCCCTAGAACTTAGGACTACTTGAACCTAAATAACCTAAGGACATCACACACATCCAGACCCGAGGCAGGATTCGAACCTGCGACCGTAGCGGTCGCGCGGTTCCAGACTGAAGCACCTAGAACCGCTCGGCCACATCGGCTAGCCCATCTTACGGGACCCACAATACGACTTGCCGACACGGCACATCACACTATGGTTTCTTCGTCGTGAAGAGGTTCCTCAGTAATCCTATAAGGATTGTTTGTTCACCAGTATCTGGTGTTCTGGGAGTTCACATGTCCTGTCAGATGGAACCATGTTTCGTCACATACAGTAACAGTAGCGGATCCAACATTCTACTCTCAGCTGTTTGACGTAGCCATGTACAGTAATTCACGCGTTTTGCCTTATCTTCTTCCTTCAGTTCTTGGACTATGTCATTTTATAGGGCTCCGTTCTGTATTAGGTAAAACACGTTGACAAGACTCCCATGAAACGTCCATTTGTTGTAATGATTTTTCAGTCGACATCTTTGGACTCTGGATCATTCGTCCTCGAATATCCGCGATCACAGCAGATGTACGAATGGACGCGGCTCGATTTTTTTTTTTTTTTTTTGCGTTTGCAACTGATCCTGTTGTACGCCACTTTGTCACCAAATCCTGTATACTGGTCTTTGCTGGTATGAAAACGCCAGGAAATTTCTTTGCGTTTCCTTAAATGAAGTGGCAGACACGTACGGCTCCAGTATTGCAATTCCTTTTTGCATAGGATACATCTCGCTGAGGTATTTACTTCAACGTCTTAACCAGGCAGCAATGGGTTTCCTAGTGGCAATACAAAACGTAGTCGCCGGCAGGAGTGGCCTAGCGGTTCTAGGCGCTACAGTCTGGAACCGCGCGACCGCTGCGGTCGTAGGTTCGAATCCTGCCTCGGGCATGGATGTGTGTGATATCCTTAGGTTAGTTAGGTTTAAGTAGTTCTAAGTTTAGGGAACTGATGACCTCAGATGTTGAAGTCCCATAGTACTTAGAGCCTCTTGAACCTCCGACAGGAGGAGCGGCGCGAACCGTGGCAAGGCCCCCTAGATCGCGCAAGCCGTGGCTAGGCCCCTAGACCGCGTGGATAGAATATTAGTGTCAGTGGTGTTGAGAAACAGCTGAAATCGTTAAAAGTGGATCTTGCTTCAGGGCGATCTATATTGAATTCGAGGCTAAATTAGCCGCTCTTTTAACTGTCATGTATCGTAGATACCTTGATCAAAAACTATGCACACTGCCCAGAAGTTGGAAGAAAGAACGGGTCACACCCATCCACAAGAAGGGCGATCGAAGTAATCCACAAAACTACTGTCCAATACCCTTGACATTGATTTGTTGTGGTATCTTAGCACACATTCTGAACTCAAACATAATGAGGTATCTCTAACAAAATGACCTCCACCATGCCAAGCACTTGGATTCCGAAAACATGGATCACGTGAAATCCAGCTTGCACTTTTCTCACTTGACATGCTAAAAGCTTTGGATCAACGCAGTCAGGTATATTCCATATTTTTCGATTTCCGAAAAGCATTTGACTCAGTACCACATCTGCGCTTATTATCCAATGTACGATTGTATGGTGTGTCAAGCGAAATTTGCGATTAGACTGTGGATCTATTGGTAGAGAAGACGCGGGGAGTTATCTTGGGAGTCACCATCAGCTATAGAAAAAGCTTCAGGTGTGCCCCAGGGAAGTGTGCTGGGAACCTGGTTTAATGTTGTATATTAATGACCTTACAGACAATGTTAATAGTAACCTCAGACATTTCCCAGATAATGCAGTTATCTATAACGAAGTACTTTCTGAAATAACCTGCATAAATATACAGTTGGATCTTGATAATATTTCAAACTGGTGCAAAGACTAGCAACTTGCTTAAAATGTTCAGAAGTGTAAAACTGTATACTTCATAAAACGAAAAAACAAAGTATCCTATGACTTTAGTATCAATGAATCACAGTTGGAATCCAGCTAGATAGGCCGGAGATTGCGGTCATGTGTGCATAAGGTGTGCCTGCTTGTGCGGATCTGAGGGTATTTCCCTTTCTTTTCTGAAGAAAGCTTTTGCGGAAAGCGTAGTGCGTAACAGTCATTTCGTTGTTCCTGTCTGAACTCAAAGTGGTATCTTCATAGTGACCCTTTTCATAATTGTTAACAGTTCAATAAGTCATGGTTGCAAAATACTACAACAATGATTTACAGAAAAATGATAAAGCTGGCAGAAGCCGACCTCGGGGAGGATCAATTTGGGTTCCGGAGAAATGTAGGAACATACGAGATAGTACTGATATTACGGCTTGCGATAGGTTGCAGTAGTTATTCGGATATGAAGAGGCTTGCACAGGATATAGTAGCCTGGAGACCCGTATCACACCACTTTAAGGCCTGAATACCACAAAAAATGTTCAAATGTGTGTGAAATCTTATGGGACTTAACTGCTAAGGTCATCAGTCCCTAAGCTTACACACTACTTAACCTAAATTACCCTAAGAATAAACACACACACGCCCATGCCCGAGGGAGGACTCGAACCTCCGCCGGCACCAGCCTCACAGTTCATTGAAGACCACAACATCATCTGAGTCGCGGGGAGGGCAGTCAAAGGTGTCGGTAAAAGTACCAGAGTAAAATGGTTGAAATGTGCAGTGTTCACCGAAATGAACTTTGAAAAAGTGGATGAAAAATCTTTCTGGTTGACTTAGATGTATCTGCTTCTCTGTAGTCGCCACATTCGAATAATTGACACTCAACCGCGATGTTATTATTACTTTTCAATGACCTAGATTATCTTTTCCTCTATATCTGAAACCTAGTCTGCTGGCTTTTGTACAGTGCATGGTCGAGGATACTTAATATCGTTCTAAGTCGTGCGTTTTCCACGCTTGTATTGTGTGAAGAAAGAAACAGTGCCTATTAGACCGTATGCGCTCCGATCTCTCTCATTAAGCCCCTGTGCATATTAAGTCATATGTAGGATTGAAGCAGTAAAATTGTTTTGCCGTCTATCTACAACATTAATTCTATAAATACACCCATACCTGTCCCGCACCCATATAATTTGTGGTAAGAACGTCCGCGTAGCCGATAATTATTCCCAGCAACACTAGTGACTGTCACAGCACGTGTCTGAAGCTCTTCAACTTCATCTTTCAGGCCAGCTAGAGGAAGGGACGTTAGAGTTTAGTGTACCGTCGACTCCCAAGTCATTATTGACAGAAAACAAGCTCGAAATGGGAATGGAGAAAAAATTCGAGGATGACCCTGTTTAATGTGCCTCCGGGAATTCACCTTTAGTGTTTTAGGAGAACTAAGAAAAACCTGCATCAGGGTAGCCGAACAGGGATTTGAATCGCCACCTCCCAAAAATAAGAGTCTATTGTCTTAACCGCTATGTCACTTGACTCGATGTCGACCCCAAATGCTGAAATGTTACCCCCTTCCGCTAACAAGGAATGGCTTGAGAGTCTTGTTTGCACCTTTCTTTGCGGACTAATTGGATGTTCGCAGAATTCTCCGAACAATTCCATATCGTCTTTTCGCCCACTCTACATTTGGACATTTTGTATTCGCTCCCTCCTCTTCAAACAGCTTTGCATTATTATCCCTAGGTATTTAATTGGTGCGATACATTCCAGGGGTTTATCAGTGAAGTCTGGTGCTATAGGTTGTTTTAGTCCTGTGGACGAGTATTATGTAGCATCTGCACGTATTTAAGGCGAGCCGTGATGCACAAATAGCTGAAATGATGCCATGCAATTGTGGATTTACTTGCAGATATTTGACAGTTATACTTGGTTGCACGCCGTTATTACATGGCAAATGAATAGTTTGAGATTGCATTCCACTTCACCTGTTAAACAACTCTTCTTTCCTAGGAAAGGACAATTAAGAGTAACGTTCACGCAGCTACGCTAACTTACCATTTCTCCATTATACCTTCATATTTTCACTTTTTTTATTTATTGCTTCTTCAGCCCATTTCTTTTCTTGTGTTCTTCTAGTTGTCTGCTGGGAAACGTGCCCACTTCTTAACTTCGTCTCCATAGTTCGTCCAATATTTGATTTCCTGCTTATTTGTGGCAATCACCTAAAGATGTTTCCGTTTTTACCTAAGACTGTTAAATCTTTATTCTAACTTTTATAGTACAGTTTTTCTCTCCAGCTTGTTAGAATTCATTACTTAAACTTGCATACAAACCATTAAACAGTTTCCCGTTATTTCATCTGTTTTTTTTTTCTTTCCTTTTCGTGTTTGTGTTCTTCTGTTTTACTTATTAACTGAACTACGTATTTTTGCTATTTGATGTTGACTAACATCCTCCCTACGATCTTTCTTTTTATTTTCATTGTTTGATTTCCTTTTGTCTATTCTAAACTAGCATTTATGGACGTTTGCTGCCCTGGGATGCTGATTTCTGTATTTCTAGAGAACTGTTTTTGTTATAAACTTGTTTTGTTCAGTCGTTCTGTGGAAATATTGCTTTAATGGATATTTTTATTCTTCATTGATACAGGATGTTCCAGAAAAGTTGCGACAAACTTCGAGGAGTTGCAAAGGAAACCGTGCCCAGAAAGGTCATGCAACTACACTACAGAGCGACGAAGTTAAAGCGACGCCTCCTGCCGCTAGGCAACCCCTTCGGCAGCAAATGTGACTTTGTACGCTGACGGGCAGTAGGCGGAAAGTCTCGCAATTTCGTTTGTTATTCAGTGACTGCTGATGGCCAAAATCGTCAGTGGAAAATATGGAGTTAGCTGCTGTGTAGAACAGGCCTTGTCTTCTATGAATGTGATACTCTGTTGCTTCGGTGAATGACGGTTTCGGACACAGGTTTCCATCTGCAGTTTGTTTTTCTCTTGTGTACCGCAAAATATTGGAGATTTTTGAGGGTTCCAGGATGTGGATGTAAATCCGTGTCGAAACAGTCATCCACCGAGGCAACAGAGCATCTTTTTTATAGGAGACAAGGCGTTTCTACACAGCTGCTAACTCCATCTTCTCCCCTGGGTAGCGTGACAATCAGTCGCGATCACTGAATATCAAGCATAATTCCGAGACGTTCCGCTAACAGTCCTTCATCGTACAATCTCACTTTGCTGCCGAAAGGATGGTCCAGTAGCAGGAGCTGGCGCCTACAACTTCGACGCTCTCTAGCGTCGTTGGGTGACGTTTCCGGGCACGATTTCCTATCCTCGATTTGTTACTCAAGATACCTTCTATAACCTCTCGAAGTTTGTTGTAACATTTCTTGGGTACCCTGTATATACTAATTGCAATTAGGTTACTGTTAAGCTACCGTGAGGCATTACGAACATCGCCTTTTCTTTCTAATGAATACACTCGGTGTTTTTTGAGCCACTAAGAATACTTCGAGGCAATCACACACGTGAGAGGAAATCCTTTTGTACCTTAGCGATCACACCTGTATCCATCTTGTTTACCATATTTAGCAGTCTGTGACTGACTACCACAATATGCACATCTAAAGACGCTTGTAACGGCAAGCATTTTGAGTTCAATGAGGATTTTGTATCAGGTGTAGATTGTTATTTTGCGGTCGTGCCAGAAATAGATAACGAATCTACACAGTGGTAAATATTTGTAACACTTCCAATGGCGCCTAAGAATACACATCCATGCTTCTGTATTTACGTAGGACTGAATTCGCTTATCTGTAACCAACATTAATAGTCTTCTCAGTAAACTAAATCAATAGCTGCACTGACTTCCATCTAGGGCGAACCAAGATGGGAATTTTAACTGCGGATTCCGAACTATCGTCCTCTCATGTGTAAGTGCTGCGCAGCGCATAATTCAGAGAATATTGCACGATCTCAGTAAGGTTATTCTTTATCAAGCGCATGAGATATGCCGAACAGTACAAGTTTAAGGCGACTGTAGGAAAAAAAAAACGTAAAGGTCATTCGTCACTTACATTACTACTTCAGCATTTTTGTGTCCCTGGAACACCGGGAATCCCGGGTTTTGTTACTTACAAAATGAATACTTCTCTGCCCCGGAAAGAGTGGGATTCCCCCATTTCATTACGCAGACGATCGTTGCTTGCAATTATTTATACACACATTTCGCAACAGCACACAAAGTGGGTGTTGCGGGTTATCAGAAATATTTTCCCTGCCGCGCCACTGTTCAGTTGCAACTTTTTTCGGTCACCGAATGTAGGGTATTCCCGATCGTTCGAATTCAGAGTGATGTACTCGCGAGAAATTTTCAGTTCTGAAAATAAACCAATGAGGTCGGTGTTTATCTGGTGTTACGCAGAGCCACTGACCGTTGAAAGACACTCTCTTCGTTATCATAGTCGCTAATTTTAGTGCGCGCTTGTGTAAACAGCTACGTAACACTAATGAAATTACTGCTACATTCGTCGAAAAAACTTATCGCTGGTAAAGAAATAGTTACGAAAATCTATTAGAAAATGGGAGAGACTCGGGAATGTTGGCTTTTATTGTTATATAGAAAAGCAAGTTCAGCACTTTCAAGCAAATTACAGAGCATCTAAAATCAGTTTCGATGCTCTCGTACGAGGGCGTGCGGGAAAGTATTGCCTCCGAAAACTTTTCAAGCTTTGTAAGTAAAACAAACGTTATTAACATTCTACATCTTTATTCTTAATGTGCACATATTTTCAAAGCTCTGCCGCTATCGGGCTCCGAATTGTAGCGTGTAACATGGCAGTGTACAACGTAACTATGCCGGTGCGTGAGAAACAGCGTGCTGTAATCGAATTTCGAATTTGAAGAGTTCTTCGGCATGACAATGCTAAACGACACACGAGCGCTGCGACACCTGCAACTATCCCACTTCTTGGGTTCACTGTCATCGATACCCTCCACACAGCCCCGACTTCGCCCCATCCAAGTTTCATCTGTTCCCAAAGCTTACAGAACGCCTTCGAGGGTTTCACTTTGATAGTTCTGAAGCTGTGCGCACATAGAAGAGGTTGTGCCTCCGTCAACGAAGTCAAAAACATTCTACAGCAAGGGTATCAATCAAAAAACGCAGGGTGGCTACCTTGAGAAATAAATATGTAGACATGAAGAACAAAGAAGTAGAATGTTTATAAACTTTGTTTTATTAAAGAAACTATAAGGGTTTACACGTCAAAAATTCTGAGGCATTTGTTCTCAGCAGGGCATCGTAGTTTCTCCAAAGGACCTCCGTGCTGAGAGTGAATATTAAAAACCTGCAAACGATAGAGGAAGAGAAAAAAAATTAAGAAGAACTGGTTGCTACTTGCACGCTGAATGTATGACTCGATATGTTAGACGTATTCGTGAGATTACCAATCACAGATTATACAGCGAAGAAATTTAAATGTAGATTTTTGAGACACAGCGCAAAATAAAATGCTGGCTGTACATTTTCAAAGCGTAACGTATATAGTTTGAGGCTCAGCAAGTTGGTGAATGCTTGTGATTGCTGCAAGATACTTGTCTTATTCAGATGATGAACAAAGATAGTCTTTGTGGAACATGTTTGGTTTCAGTTCAGCGCTGTTCTGTCTGCGTAAAAAAAAAAAAAAAAAAAAAAAAAAAAAAAAAAAAAAAAAAAAGGAAGAAGAACGAAAGAAATATGTCCATGTAAGTTAAATAATGCATGGGACTGATCAATGCCATGTTCAACTTTCACCCATCGTAGCCACCCTAAATGATTGCAGTTTGGTCATGTAAGATGAAGTAGTATTGTTTCTGACCATTTTCTTTTCTCGTCACATTAACGGCAGGATGTAACAATACACCAATAGGCCAAAACGCTATGACCACGGCACGTGACGCTCTAAGGGAAGTACACAGCCTATTTGACGATGAAAGGTACAAACGAAAGGAGCGAACAGAGGACACTGAGTCCTAGTAAACATACGTCCGGAAACCAGTAGTAGCCACGATGAGACATATACGACTCAGTACATGAACACCTTATAACAGAGTGAAATGATAATTAAATCAAGAACCTAAGCTGTCGACAGGCGTTGATATACATCAACGGGGACAGTTGAAACTGTGTGCCCCGACCGGGACTCGAACCCAGGATCTCCTGCTTACAGGGCAGACGCTCTGTCCACCTGAGCCATCGAGGGCACAGAGGATAGTGCGACTGCAGGGATTTATCCCTTGCACGCTCCCCGTGACACTCACATTCCCAACTTAATGTCCACACACTACACTCGTAGTGCCCCTGCCCATTACACTCATTACTCGCGGCAGACAATCTTACCGAGTCCCGTAAGAGTTCGGGCAATACGTGTGCATCCAACAAAGAAGAAGGGGGTCAACGGCCGCTTAGCCTTAACTATATATGAAGAAGGTATCTGTTCTTTCGGACATGTCCGAAAGAACAGATACCGTCGGTGACCATGCAGCTCTCTTAGAATGAAATGACAATTAAATCAAGACCCTGCAGTGCACTATCCTCTGTGCCCTCGGTGGCTCAGATGGATAGAGCGCCTGCCATGTAAGCAGGAGATCCCCGGTTCGAGTCCCGGTCGGGGCAAACAGTTTTAACTGTCCCCGTTGGTGTATATCAACGCCCGTCGACAGCTTAGGGTCTTGATTTAATTATCATTTCATTCCAAGAGAACTGCATGGTAACCGATGGTATATGTTCTTTCGGACATGTCCGAAATAACAGACACCTTCTTCATATGTAGTTAAGGCTAACTGGCCATTGACCTTCTTCTGTGCTGGATTCACACGCATTGCCCGAACTGTTACGGGACTCGGTAAGAAGAAATCCACTGACATAAGTGACTCTGAAATAAGGCGTACAGTTATCGCCCAGCAACTGGAGACGAGTGTAGCTGAAATGGCGAAACTGGTTGGCTGTTCGCGTTCTTTTGTCGCGAGTATCTATGGAAAGTGGATAACTGCCCGCATCACAAGGCCATAGTCGCGCTGCACAGTGTTTTCAGAATCACGATAGTGGACTCGCGGTTATGTCTCTGCCGCCAAATTTGGCTGATCTGAACCTGATGAAACACATGTGGGACGCTCTTGTACACAGCTTCTCTCCCACAAACCATCAGCTCTTATTTTACGAGACTAGCCAGACTTGTGCGTAAACATCTGGAGCTGCATATCTCACGCAACATACCAAGGAATTTTCGAATCCGTGCAATGTGGAGTCACTGTTGGATCAACACACTATGAAGCAGGTGATCATCTCCCTAACTTGTTACAGCGTACGCCAACATTCAGCA
Source organism: Schistocerca gregaria (assembly GCF_023897955.1). Classification (NCBI taxonomy): domain Eukaryota; kingdom Metazoa; phylum Arthropoda; class Insecta; order Orthoptera; family Acrididae; genus Schistocerca; species Schistocerca gregaria. The sequence goes on along the minus strand of NC_064925.1, from coordinate 275,816,136 downwards.
TGACCAGGCTGCACCATAGTGCAAAACATACGAATAGAGTCATCAGAAGATAGCGCGAATATCAGGGAATAAGGTCACGTGACGACAGGGTCATTGGAGATGGAGGACAATCTCGGGTTATCCAATGGTAGGGAAAGAATTCGACCGTGCCCTTCCGAAGGAACTATCCTGACTGACATTTACCTTATGCGATTTCGGGAAACCGTGGAAATCGTAAATCTGGATGACAGGCCAGCGTTTTCAACATCGTCATCCCTATCACCATGCTGCGTCTTACGAGTGCGCAACCTCCCTCGATCTAAAGGCTTCAGAATGTGAGGAAGAAAGGTTACAGATGAACTTCCCACCGATGTCTAGTTCCTTACACCACAATACTGACTGCTGACTGAGAAAAATTGGAGAAAGAAAATGTCTTTACGTGATTAAGGAATAATCCCGGACTCGCTGAAGTGTGTTACAGAAGAGACGGTAAACATAAATCTGGTTGACTGGGCGGGGAATAAGAACCTCGTTTCTCAGAACTTCAAATGCATGTATAGCACCACTGCAGCAACGAACTCTACACAGCCACTTACGAGAACTCTTGACGCAAAATCATTTATGACTTAAATTAGGATAATCAATTTCTAAATCATACAACTGACAGTAAAACATACTAAATAGTAGCATCAGAGCACTGTTCGAGTAGCAGTATACAACGTAAAGTCAGATTAAAGTGACCACCGGCCATAAGCCTGAATAACCGCCGTTAGCAAGAAAAATTTGGAAATTTGTGGTAAGTTCTGTGGGTCCAAACTGCTGAGGTCATCGGTCCGTAGGCTTACACACTACGTAATCTAAGTTAAACTAACGTACGCCAAGGACAGACAATACATACATCCATGCCCGAGAGAGGACTCGAACCTCCGACGGAAGCGAACCGCGCGAACCGTGCCAAGAAGCCCACAGACCGCGCGACTATCCCGCGCGGCCTGTTTGCACAACGCAGCGCTGCAAGACGTGCAGGAAGAGAGTCAGTGAGGTTCTGGAAGGTACCGTCAGGCATGTGGAACCACCTGAAAAGGCCGGCTGTTGCCATTCAGCGTGCAAATTCCAAACTTGCCAGCTGATGAACAGCAGTCAACATTGACGGACGTTGAGGGTACCCTTGGGTAGCTCCATGGTTCGGTTCATCTGGGAGGTCAGTTGCTCAACAGTTGCACATCTGTTCAAATGGCTCTGAGTACTATGGGACTTAACATCTGAGGTCATCAGTACCCTAGAACCTAGAACTGCTTAAACCTAGCTAACCTAAGGACATCACTCATATTTATGCCCGAGGCAGGATTCGAACTTGCGACCGTAGCAGTCGCCCGGTTCCGGACTGAAGCGCATAGAACCGATCTGTTAACGCGGCCGGCCCACATTTGTTCTCCCGTACTCATCTCCACAGACGTCTTTCAACCCTGTCATTTATGGTCCTGATGCACCACAGCTGCTTGGGCACCAGTTTTGGAAAGCGCCGCTTTGCCAAACGCGGTGTGTTTTAATCACGGCAGCACGCGATGAGTTTATTAATTAACCGTTTTGAAATGCTTCCACCCTTGGCTTGAATGCCAATGATCATGCCCTTCAGGACGTCAGAGAAGTCACTTCGTTTATGCATTACGATGACGACTGCACTAATTTTCGCGTCCCTCAGACAGGCTTCGTATACCCTCCATTGCTAGTGCCGTCTGTGAGTGGTTACTACACGTTGGAGTCGAACATATGCGGTGGCCACATTAATGTGTTTGGCCTGGTATTTCCATTAATACTCTCTCTCTCTCTCTCTCTCTCTCTCTCTCTCTCTCTTCTCAGCGATCACAGGCCCTGCGGACAACGCTAACGATCTGCTTCCACCGCCTTCTATCTCTCTCAGCCTCTCTCCACCTTATGGAAATTCCTAATGTTGTGATGTCCTTCTCTATGTCATCTTTACACCTTGTACGTGATCGGCCCAATGGTCTTGTTGCCTGGAGAGTTCCTTCAAATGTTTTCTTGGTGATTCAGTTGTTTTCAATTATATCCACATGTCCAGCCCATTGCAGTCTCCTACTTTTTAATTTCTGAATGATAGTTGGTTGCTTCATTAACTGATAAATTCCATTGTTCTTTCAAATCCTCCATACACCATTCTCCAACACAGGTCTCCAGATTTTTCTCATTACTTTTCTTTCGAAAACATTCAGATTTTCTCTTTCATTCTTTCTAAGCGTCCAGCTTTCTGAACCGTTCAGTACTATGGGGTAGATGATAGTCTTGTATATCTTCATCTTTGTGCTGATTGACAAAGCTTTACTTTTGAGTGGGTTGCTTAGTAGGTACAGACATCTTGACCCTGAGGCTATTCTTTCATTTATATGCATTGTTACGATATTTTTATTGTTGACACGTGACCCAGGGTATTTAAATTGGAAAACTTTTCTGAATTTAGAATGCTGGTCAATTTCAATGTAAGGATTTGGGTTTATGACTCGACCTATTTCCATATAATCGGTTTTCTCTTGGTTAATCAAAAGCCCCATTTTGCTGGCATTTCCATTAATACACACGGCACAGTTATGTCATCTTGCAGTCGGCCAGTCACCAGTTGTTGACCGTTTGGATCTGTGAAATACACTGCTGGCCCCTAAAAATTGGAATCCTGTGAAGGCGTCAGAATGTCATAAAGTGTACAGCATACTTGGATATTCAAATGATTAGCCTATCAGTGAAACATCAGATACACTGGTGTCCGAAATTAAAGTAATAAAGGGCTATTTCCCCGTCCTGGGTCTAATTCAGGATGTAATCATACAAACTGTCAACCGTATGTCCGTCCGATCATCTTTTGCACGGAAGATGGCATTCTGGTCAGCGGACAACCATGCGAACGATGACGTCAGGGAACCTATGAAATGAGGTAGTGTTTGCCGGGTAGCCCCACATTACAATTGACGTGTACACAGTCACAGATGATGCAGCGTGGTACAGAGAAGATGTCTGCTAGACTCTCTGCAGTGGGGGGCCACAGAAAGAAAGGAAGCATAACAGTAGCAGACTGATTTGTCCCGATGGCTTAATGTGAATCGCTCTGTTGTTTCTCGGATGTGGCGACTGAAACAGCACCCCTAAGACCAGGGCAGGGCCTACCAAGTGCGACTTCAGGAGAGAGGACCGTTATTTGGCTGTGAGGGCACCGCAGTATCGCCTTCATACTGTGTGGCAACTGGTTCAAAATGGTTCAAATGGCTCTTAGCACCATGGGACTTAACTTTTCAGGTCATCAGTTCCCTAGAACTTAGAACTACGTAAACATAACTAACCTAAGGACATCACACACATCCATGCCCAAGGCAGGATTCGAACCTGCGACCGTAGCGGTCGCGCGGTTCCAGACTGAAGCGCCTAGAACCGCTCGGCCACATCGGCGGGCAGGGCAACTGGCATGCGAGCTCTCTGCATCAACTGGACATTTTGTAGGGAGGCAAACGGTGTGCAGATGGCTTCGGCAGAGTGGCCTTTATTGTCGGAGACCCACTGTATGGCTACCTCTGACACGTCTTCACAGGAGGGAACGTCTAGGGTGGAGTCATCAACATGTCACTTGGACGGTCGAATAGAGGGCCAATGTTGCCTTCACAGATGAATCCCAATTTAGTCTGGAGAATGATTCTCGAAGGAAGGTGGAACACGGTTTCGAGACCCAGGCAAAGTAGGAAGAGACCGATATCGGGGAGGACCGCAAATGGTGTGGACAGGGATTATGTTTACAACTCGAACCGCTCTTCATGAAATCGCACCGGTGAATCGGCAAAGTTTAACTGCTGCCAGGTTGGGACCTGATTTGCGATTATTGCGAGGTGTTGTGAACCCAGACGTCGTATCGAACGACGATAATGCTCGATCTCATAGAGCATGAATAATTGCTTTCTTGGAATCTGAAGATACTGCACGCGTGGCGTGGTGCGCTCGCTCTACCAATTTGTATCCAATAGAGAAAGTCTGGGATCCACTAGGGAGACTGCACCACATCGGCATCCACCAACATCTCTCCAAGACTTGCGAGCAACTCTGCAGGAAGAATGGGCCTTATTGCCTCAACGTGTGACTGATGACGACACTCACAGCATGTCCCGTCGTTGTCAGGCATGTAATGCTGCCAGAGGTGGTTACACCCAATACTCAGCACATTAACCAGTTGTCGGAATGTGTGCAAAATCGTTGTGATGGAAAAAACGAACATTTTTGTCTGCCGTTATGCATGTTGCAGTTTACGTTTGTATTCTTTACATTGTTTTTATTTTCCTATCACCTGTTTAAACTGTTTTGTGGCAAAATAAACGCAACCTTGCAAAATTCCTCATTGTTGCTTTAATTTTGGACACTAGTGTATTAGACAGAAGTGAGACCATTTAATTCTGTATATAGAGGAAGAATGCACAGCGGGTTTAACATTCAGAAATCGGATTTGAATGCTGTTTGTTTGTGAGAAGATTTTGTTGTATTTCGTGTATGAAGGTCGCCCAGCACGTACTAAAACTGAACAGCAGCAAGGTCGTGGCCTATCGACACAGCGGTCTATCATTCTGTGATACTGCTGCTCGCTTTGGTTAGGATTGCACAACTATCATGCGAACGTGCAATCGACGGTTTCAGGAGGGCTGAACCGCCACGCAAGATCTCAACGGCTCCATGTAGCTAACGCCCGAAAGGACAGACATTGTTTTACTCGTCTGTGCAGGACCGTACAGGCGCGTCACCATATTGAGTAAGGAAAGTGGCTTGTTAACTCCAACCAACTCCGAAGATAAGATACTGTTTGGAGGAATTTTCTCTACGCTTAAAATGATTGCGTACAGTCAAGATACTTTTAAATCAATCCTACTATATTTCACTTCCACAAACAGAATATCACATAACAGTTTTCACATAAATGAATCATACACTCCTGGAAATTGAAATAAGAACACCGTGAATTCATTGTCCCAGGAAGGGGAAACTTTATTGACACATTCCTGGGGTCAAATACATCACATGATCACACTGACAGAACCACAGGCACATAGACACAGGCAACAGAGCATGCACAATGTCGGCACTAGTACAGTGTATATCCACCTTTCGCAGCAATGCAGGCTGCTATTCTCCCATGGAGACGATCGTAGAGATGCGGGATGTAGTCCTGTGGAACGGCTTGCCATGCCATTTCCACCTGGCGCCTCAGTTGGACCAGCGTTCGTGCTGGACGTGCAGACCGCGTGAGACGACGCTTCATCCAGTCCCAAACATGCTCAATGGGGGACAGATCCGGAGATCTTGCTGGCCAGGGTAGTTGACTTACACCTTCTAGAGCACGTTGGGTGGCACGGGATACATGCGGACGTGCATTGTCCTGTTGGAACAGCAAGTTCCCTTGCCGGTCTAGGAATGGTAGAACGATGGGTTCGATGACGGTTTGGATGTACCGTGCACTATTCAGTGTCCCCTCGACGATCACCAGAGGAGTACGGCCAGTGTAGGAGATCGCTCCCCACACCATGATGCCGGGTGTTGGCCCTGTGTACCTGCACGGCGCCAAACACGCAAACGACCATCATTGGCACCAAGACAGAAGCGACTCTCATCGCTGAAGACGACACGTCTCCATTCGTCCCTCCATTCACGCCTGTCGCGACACCACTGAAGGCGGGCTGCACGATGTTGGGGCGTGAGCGGAAGACGGCCTAACGGTGCGCGGGACCGTAGCCCAGCTTCATGGAGCCGGTTGCGAATGGTCCTCGCCGATACCCCAGGAGCAACAGTGTCCCTAATTTGCTGGGAAGTGGCGGTGCGGTCCCCTACGGCACTGCGTAGGATCCTACGGTCTTGGCGTGCATCCGTGCGTCGCTGCGGTCCGGTCCCAGGTCGACGGGCACGTGCACCTTCCGCCGATCACTGGCGACAACATCGATGTACTGTGGAGACCTCACGCCCCACGTGTTGAGCAATTCGGCGGTACGTCCACCCGGCCTCCCGCATGCCCACTATACGCCCTCGCTCAAAGTCCGTCAACTGCACATACGGTTCACGTCCACGCTGTCGCGGCATTCTACCAGTGTTAAAGACTACGATGGAGCTCCGTATGCCACGGCAAACTGGCTGACACTGACGGCGGCGGTGCACAAATGCTGCGCAGCTAGCGCCATTCGACGGCCAACACCGCGGTTCCTGGTGTGTCCGCTGTGCCGTGCGTGTGATCATTGCTTGTACAGCCCTCTCGCAGTGTCCGGAGCAAGTATGGTGGGTCTGACACACCGGTGTCAATGTGTTCTTTTTTCCATTTCCAGGAGTGTATTTCGTAAGCCCAGTGACCTGTGGTCCGTCAGACACTATTACGTACTTCTACAATAAATACAGTCCCAAAAAATCTCTCAAGGTTCTCGCAAGTCCACCATCCGCAACTCTAGAGAGTAAGTAACTAAGTCAAAAGTAAGTGTCTTTTTCTTTTCTTTTTCACATTACAACTAGTCACAATAATGGCTGACGTAGCACCGTCACGGAGTAAGGTGCGCTTGCTCCTTGTGCTGGGCTTGTAGCTTCTGTGACTAGCTACCCAACCATTTGCCCGCGTCGATCAACCGCTCACATTGTAGTATTCTCTTGACACACATCCACCCTGCGCACACCGAAAACGGGCGCGCGGTAGACACTCTCCCGTCTCTCACGCTCGTACGTAAAATATCGGGTGTTCGAGACGTTAGAAAGCCGATGGTCTCTAGAATTTACACCGAAATTCTCGAGGCACTACAAGCTGTATATTTAAGTATTGATTTATTATTAGATATTTTGTACATCAACAAGCTAGCAGCCTGGTTATCCCCCGCAGAGTAAGAATTGAAGGGAAAACTATGGATGTTCATGCGTGGCGATAACCACTTTGCTAACAATGGTAACTGCATGTTAAGTGGCGCAATTAAAGGTGTCCTATTGGTCTGTCGTCCGGTTTCGGTACATACAGGATTTGGCTTGAACACTTCATGCCTACTTCCGTTTTTTTCTCCCTTTCTGCATACGCCATCGACCTAGCACTGTAGTGTCAATATTTCGTGAATGTAAATGTCGCAGTTTCTGCTGGTAGCGCCGAGCGCCGATTACGTCAGCATATTCCCTCACACGTCTCCGCTTACCGCAAAAAGCAGTCGTGCCATTTACATCTTTTTCAGCAACCATTTTTGAAGAATGCCCATGTGAATAAATGTAGCATACTAGTTGCGTTAAAAATTTAACGCAACTGTTGTGCTATTTCTCCACATCGGAAATCTTGTTTTGCGATTCACACTGCGATCGCCCCCCGCCCCCCCCCCCCCCCCCCGTCTGCCCTCCCCCCCCCCCCCCCCCAGTGCAATGGACTTCTTTGTGCCACCTATACTTGCTTCACACAGTCAAAGAGAAGGACTGGACGTGATGGGAGCTCAAAAAGTAATTCCTTCAAATGGCTCTGAGCACTATGGGACTTAACAGCTATGGTCAACAGTCCCCTAGAACTAATTAAACCTAACTAACCTAAGGACAGCACACAACACCCAGTCATCACGAGGCAGGGAAAATCCCTGACCCCGCCGGGAATCGAACCCGGGCGTGAGAAGCGAGAACGCTACCGCATGACCTCGAGCTGCGGACAGTAATTCCTTCACACAGTAAAGTAAATTTATGTTCTACTACAATATCAAAAGAACAGTTTCATATATTTACCGAAAATTGCAAAAAAAATGTAATATAAAATAAAAATATCTGCTCCTGACAGTACCTTTCCGATATCGATATGTAGGGGGAAAGTATCAACGAAAATTATCGATATTTCTTGGGAAGTCATTGATATACCGTTATTTTATCAACAGCCCTAATTGGCACCACATATTCTTTTGAGGCCAGTCCCGGTTCTGTGCACATCATCACGGTGAATGCTTCCATGTGTATAAGTTTCGAGGAAAACGAGCGTTGTCAGATTGTATTCGTCATCGTCGTATGGGCCGACCACCTGGTGTGGCGGTATAGGATGCCATTGTGTACGGGACACGATCGCATACATGTGCCTTATTTCCCAAGCAGCAAAATTTCTCAGGGCAAACACAATCGCAATTACTTTGAGGCAAAGAGCTGAATTCGACCCAATCTCAATTTTGCCTAGCGACATATTTTCCAGCCAAAGATACTCAATTGCAAGAATCATTTTGATGAACTAAACTATTTTATGACTTGCCTTAGCGCACTGACAGATGACGCTATTCTGATTGTATACATTTTCAATACAAATGTTATCTTTTCTCTGAGATTCCTGGCTAACCACACCCTCCGAAATCACGACATATTGGGAAATAAACAGCCAAATATTTGTGACAAGCAGGCAACATAAATACCATTGCTGCTTGTTTCTGTCGCAACAATTTAAGCTGTACTGTTATACTCCCACCTAACCACACCCTCGGCAGTCGCGACATACGTAGTTATGACAAGCAACAATAGAAATGTCACTGGTGCTCGTTTCACACACAGCAATTTCACCCTTCGTTTACTAATCAGATTGAAGTCACGAAGTCGAAGGTACTCATTAGTGAGAGCGCGCTCATATAAAGGGTGATCAGAAGTAGTCAGAATTCCCGTAATGGTGTTGCAGGGTAGGTTGCGCTGAGACATAATAATTAAGAAAAAAATGGATAGGCCGGGCCATTTTAACTGGGGTTGAACTTAGGCAACCAGGTCACAGTGCCCGTAAATTCATGAGGCTCGCCGGAGATGGTGTCGCCAAACGTGTTATTCTTTTGGTTTCCTAAAACCCAACAAAAGGGCGATGCAAAAATTGGACGTGGGACGATAATAGAGATGGAACCGGAGCCAAAGGCTGAGCGGTGTCGTGCACTATCATCTACACTACGAGAACAACTGACAGTAATTGTATCTGACGGGCCGCTTGAATTTGCACGCGTTAGGGCCTAATTGAATAACTCCACAGCCAATTAACTCGGAAACTGCACAAATATTGAATATTTTTCTTAACAATTATTTCTCAGCGCAGCCTACCCTGCGACGCCCTTAGAACCGTTTCTGGCCACCGTGTATGTAAATAACATCGAATATTCAAGAACGTACTTCTGTCACTTGAATAACGAGTCCCACAAGTTGCTACAAACGCTAAGATGATAAAACATATTAGCATATAATACGTTACGAACCTTCTTCACTCCACTTCATAATCAACATTCTTAAACACTACGTTACGCGGCAGACTTGCAACTTATGTCTCGAGTATCATTAATCTTAGAGTTTCTTTCGACATTTATCACTGATGCATCATTTAATAATGTGAATTTAAGAAGAAGAAATCGAACAGAGCGAGACGTTTGTGTAATAAATGTTCAGCGCGCCGTTGCCTTGAAACGGTATGCTGTAAGCTGTGATACCAAAGCTGCGAAACCAATATGGCGTCCATCGCTTGGATGCATCGAGTGACACGTCATTTCGGTGTCACTTCGTAGTAAGCTATAGAAGCCCTTGCAGCTGAAACCCATTGTCTGAGAAGCTTCTCGTTGGCTAATAGCACAGCGAGTTTCAATGGTGGGATAGAATTTTATGCTTAGGATACAAGAACTCCTGGTTAGTATAGACAGCAATTTGGATAGCACTCGGTTCATTTCTGGCGTATTAAGTCAGGTGGCTGTGCCCTACTCTCGAGCTCTAAGTGACATTTCCTTTCAACAAGACAATGCAAGACCGCGTGTTGACTGTGCTGTCCTGACGTTCCTCAGTACAGAGGGTACCGACTATTGCTCTGGACAGCATGTCCTCCTCATCTCTCACCCGTAGAAAACATGTGATCACTGCTCGCCGTGACACTGGTACGTCACTGCATCTGGTGAACACTAAGCTCAGAACTCTAAGCTCAGTTACAATCAAAGCCGAGCAACGTTACAATCCACTATTGTTGCCAGAAGTGGCATGTCTGTATACTACGTTTCGAACTCTGTACACTCCCAGACCGCCTACAAATTTAATTACGTCTTTCCTACTTTCCTACTATACTGTGTACGCGCAACAAATAACATTTTCCTATCCTTGCTGGTGTTACAAATTTAATCGTCAGAAATGTACTCGTCTAGAGCTAGCCCGAGTGACATTACGCTATAATCATTCAGACATAAAGCGTTGCTGTGGCTCTGTCATTACGGCTATTCTAAATATGGTATATGTAGGGTGTATCAAGAAGAATCATCCGATTTGGAACGTCTATATTTCTGAAACTAATAAACATATACAATGAATTTTCTGTTTCGATGAACGGGAAACTCGAATGAAATTTTTTTTTTCATACCATTTTATAGGTGTTCAATATGCCCCCCTTGAGATGCACGGCATATGTCAATGCGGTATTCAAATTCTTCCCACAATGCAGAGAGCATGTCTTGATTTACAGCTTCCACTGCTGCTCGTATGCGATGTCTCAGTTCATTCATTGTTGTCGGTAACGGAGGCACATAAACGCAGTCTTCTATAAACCCCCACAATAAATAATCACATGCAGTCAAGTCCGGTGACCTTAGAGGCCACTAATCTGAGGCTGAATCATTTGGTCCAGTGCGACTGATACATCGTTCAGTAATCCTTGGATTTGAAATTGCCGCACTTCCAGATGCCAGTGTAGCGGTGCCCCATCCTATTGGTAAATGAAGTCGCTCGAATGAGTCTTAAACTGTAGGGAAAGAAAGTTCTCGAGCTTATCGAGATACAAGCTTCCTGCAACAGTGTTCTCGGCGAAGAAAAATGGACCACACACCTCTTCCCGTGAAAATGAACAAAACCCATTACATTTTTGTGAGTCTCTCTCCTGTTGTACAACTTCGGTACCCCATATTCTCGCATTATGACGGTTCACCTTTGCATTTAAATGGAATGTTGCCTCGTCACTCAACACGAAGTGTGGAGGAAAAGTGTGATCCTCCTGTCACGTCCACGACGAGCTTGCAGTAGCTGAAATTTTGTATGGTTTCATGTGTAAATGTCGACGCAACACACGCCAGACGGATATCGGAGGTATGTTGAGCTGTCGAGCTGTATGGCTAACGGATTTCTGCGGACTCCTTGTGAAACAATGGCGGACGCTTTCGACGTCTGCGTCAAACACTCGGGAACGGCCCGGCGGTCTGCCTTTACACAAACAACCTGTTTCTCAGATTTGTTCATGCTATCGTCTAACGCTCTGTGCTATAGGAGGGTCCACACCATATCTAGTATGAAAGTCACGCAAAGTGCTTTCTATTGTCCCGACACCATTTTTCCTATAACTGAAGTGGGCGCACACTGGTGCTACCTAGCGGGACCCATATAAAACTAGAGAATTAGCTCTTTCCAACAGTACGTTGTTCAAGGACATATCTCAAATAACACAATAGTTATGTTTTTGTAAGTCGGATGATTCTTTTTGATACACCTTGTACAGTGTATTACAGCAGAGAATATTTGACTTTTAAGTATCATGTCTTATTTTTTTCTTTTCTTTGTTGTTATTTCACTCCTCTCGCCCCACCTGGGTAGGGGTGGGCCATAAGAGATACAATACTCCATCCTTCAGCCAAGACCATTTTTAAAAATAACAAATTGCGAAAAATAAGACATTAGGACGATTTTCTTTGTTAAGTTAAAAGTCAGACATGGACAACTAAAAACCGAAAATATATGGATTTGAAACACACATCGCTGGAATGTGAAATGCGACTAAGAAAAAGCACAGAAGCGTTGCAGTTTCACTTACAATCTGAAGGACTTGCACAGGGAGGGAAGTATTTCGAGAGGAGAGAGTATAGAATTGAAGAGTGTGGGTAGAAAAGATAGCGGTCTATTAGGCAGGAGAACTGTGGAGATGAAGGTAGGAGGTGGAGTGTATAATGGGAAGACAGAGGATGGGAAAGACATGGGGTGAGGAGGAGTTTGGTGTATGGATAGGCTAGTGGTAACAAGACTCATCAGGATAGCCGAGACCACTAACGTGCTGCTTACTGGACTCGGGTAGGTGCGTCGGCCCCGGATCGAATTCGCTCGGCGGATTAACGACGACGGCCGGTGTACCAGCCAGCCTGGATGTGGTTTTAGGCGGTTTTCCACATCCTACTAGGTGAATACCGGGCTGGTCCCCACGTCCCGTCTCAGTTACACGACTCACAGACATTTGAAACACATTCACACTCTTTCACGATCTACACTCGACGCAGACAGCTGGGGTTTACTAATTCCATTCTGAGGGGTACAGGGTGGCGGCAGGAAGGACGTCCGACCACCCCTTCAAATGAACATGCCAAATGCGGTTAACCATGACCGACCCTGCGTAACCGCGGGACAAGGCGCAAGCGATAGATAGAATAGGCTAGTGGTAACAAGAGGAGTGTTATGTTGATGGACAGAAAGAGAAAGAGAAGCACTGATGTAGAGTCGGGTAGATGAGGAAGGATTAAAGTTGATAGGAGGGGTAAATATTGGGTCAGACCTGATGGTCTGGGAGAGCGAGTTGGTTGAAGTTGGGTTGGAATAGGATGTGAAGTGTACACAGGTGTAGGGACAGGGGCACGTGTTTGCAGAAGCACAACAGCATATCACAATTGGTTATGAGAAGGGTGACAATGAGGTTATAGGAATCTAGTTAGTGGATGGTATAGAAAATGCGGAGGTGTTCGACGTGGGTCAGGAGGGGTGGGAAGTTGATGAAATGGCATAGGATCCATGTGGGGGAATGCAAATGGATGCGGAAATAGAAACGGAGTGTGTGGTGTTCGAGGATTTAGAGGGACTTATGGAACTTTGGTTTGGCTGCGATCCATGCATCATTTGCATGACAGAGTTTGGGTCAGATCAACGATTTGTAGGTGTTGAGAATAGTGGAGGGATGTAATCCACAAGATCGGCTTCTCAGTAGTTTTAGCCTGTTGTTGGCTTTCTGTTGTATGGCTAATACACTACTGGCCATTAAAATTGCTACACCACGAAGATGACGTGCTACAGACGCGAAATTTAACCGACAACTAGAAGATGCTGTGATATGCAAATGATTAGCTTTTCAGAGCATTCACACTAGGTTGGAGCCGATGGCGACACCTACAACTTGCTGACATGAGGAAAGTTTCCAACCGATTTCTCATACATAAACAGCAGTTGACCGGCGTTGCCTGGTGAAACGTTGTGATGTCTCGTGCAAGGAGGAGAAATGCGTACCATCACGTTTCCGACTTTGATAAAGGTCGGATTGTAGCCTATCGCGATTGCGGTTTATCGTATCGCGACATTGCTGCTCGCGTTGGTCGAGATCCAATGAATGTTAGCAGAATATGGAATTGGTGGGTTCAAGAGGGTAATACCGAACGCCGTGCTGGATCCCAGCGGTCTCGTATCACTAGCAGTCGAGATAACAGGCATGGCTGTAACGGATCGTGCAGCTACGTCTCTATCCCTGAGTCAACAGATGGGGACGTTGGCAAGACAACAACCATCTGCACGAACAGTTCGACGACGTTTGCAGCAGCATGAACTGTCAGATCGTGGACCATGGCTGCAGTTACCCTTGACGCTGCATGAAGGACAGGAGCGCCTGCGATGGTGTACTCAACAACGAACCTGGGTGCACGAATGGCAAAACGTCATTTTTTAGGATGAATCCAGGTTCTGTTTACAGCATCATGATGGTCGCATCCTTGTTTGGCGACATCGCGGTGAACGCACATTGAAAGCGTGTATTCGTCATCGCCATACTGGGGTATCACCCGGCGTGATGATATGGGGTGCCATTGTTTACAAGTCTCGGTCACCTCTTGTTCGCATTGACGGCACTTTGAACAGTAGACGTTACATTTCAGATGGCTCTATCCTTCATTCGATCTCTGCGAAACCTTACATTTCAGCAGGATAATGCACGACCGTATGTTGCATGTTTCCTGGATACAGAAAATGTTCGACTGCTGCCCTGGCCAGCACATTCTCAAGATCTCTCACCAATTGAAAACGTCTGGTCAATGGTGGCCGAGCAACTGGCTCGTCACAATACGCCAGTCACTAGTCTTGATGAACTGTGGTATCGTGTTGAAGCTGCATGGGCAGCTGTACCTGTACACGCCATCCAAGCTCTGTTCGACCCAATGCCCAGGCGTATCAAGGCCGTTATTAGGGCCAGAGATGGTTGTTCTGGGTACTGATTTCTCAGGCTCTATGCGCCCAAACTGCGTGAAAATGTAATCACATATCAGTTCTAGTATAATATATTTCTCCAATGAATACCAGTTCATCATCTGCACTTTTTCTTGGTGTAGCAATTTTAATGGCCAGTAGTGTAAGTGAGGGTTGCTGCTCGAGGGTTGTCCGAGATATTTTAGTGTATTTGTTAATCTCATGCCACGTCACGTTATGCAAATGTCCTTTCTCCCGCGCTCCATTCCGCTCCACACACACACACACACACACACACTCACACACACACACACACACACACACACACTTGGAACAGTGCAATTAGTCGGCGGCCCCCTGCACCGAGCAAAGACGCTGGAGCTAAATCTGGCGGTGCAGTCTTCGTGTTTGGAGTGTCGCGCTGCCGGGGTTTCTAGCAAGCCGGCGGTGCCCCTGCCAGCGGCTGCAGTGTTAACTGGGGGCTCATTCCAGCGGGCGGTGTCGCAACCTTCTCTGAGGGAAACGTACGGCCCCCAGCGCCCTGGCCTCTCGCCAGCGGTGCCACTTTATCATGCGTGCCTGAGCGACCGGCCGCTGCCCTGTCTTCCCGCACTCGCTCGCATTCCGCCGCCCACTACCCCGAATCCCACTGCTGTCTCGAGAATCCTGTAATAGCGTTCTTGTACTTGCAGTGAGCGCGAGTTCGACGTAAGAAGCGTTCAGCGGATAGTGCTGTACCGCCGACCGAGCAGTCGAGGCGCGACCTACGACACCTCGCCTCCCCCCTCCCCCCCCCCCCCCCCGCGCTTCAATACTGCCGCTACTTCGCTCCCACTTTTCAAATTCCACAGAAGCCCTCCTTCTCACCTGCTAAACCAGCTCGCCTCCAGGAGAGCACGTGACGGAGGAATGGCTTGGCAACAGGCTAGAGCATTCCAAGTGGTACATCATATGCGAAATTATTAAGGAATAGACTAAAGGTAAAATTTTGTACATGGCTGCACGTTCAGAGACCGTGAATAATAAATATGCCAAAAGGGCATAGTCACAACCTGCACCACCCAAGTAACGAGCAGCCCTTAGTGGCTCGCCATTACAGTTTTTTATCCTAAATATCTTTGTGAATAATGCCCTTTTGGCATATTTATTATTTTATAAATGACGTATAAGTACTGCCAGTCTTTCACGATAATTCCGTACTTATAATTTATATCATACGTTCTTAGTCATAATTCTGTCACCTTGTTATAGACCATTCTTTCGTTATAATTCTGACGAAGACACTCCTAGCAGTGTCGAAACCCGGTTAATTCGTTAAAAATTAGTGACCGAGGGCTGTTTTCTTTTAATTGAGACTAAAGGTACTTTCAGGAACGTTTTTACAGGAAGGAAAAAACAGAATGGGTTTCGGATAACACGATCTTCCTTAGAGAGGGTTTCTTCAGTCTGCCTCTTTATTAAAAAACACAGAGAGTACAATCACTCCATATACATATCCCTTATCGACTATGAGAAAGTTTTTGATAACGTTAACAGAGTTAAAATGTGGCAAATTTTAGAAATGGATGATATACGTTAGCATATGGTAAATGTAATTTGAAGTATGTTCATACAAACAAAACTGAAGTACAAAGAGCAAGTGTGTTTGTGAGAACCATCTCTCAAGAACTGAGAAAAGGGTGTCCTTTATCACCCACATTATTTAATATATAGGGTGGTCAGAACAGTCTGAAAAGATTTTAAGGGTGTTGGAGGTTAGGTTTTGCTGAGAAATAATTGTCAAGAAAACAATTCGAAATGTTGCGCCGTTTCCGAGTTAATTAGCACTGACTTTAGCCTATCAGGCTATTACGCAGGCAGTTTCAAGGGGTCCGCCAGATACAATTAGTGTCAGTTGTCCTCATAGCGTAGGTGATAGCGCACCAGACTCCTCAGCCTTTGGCTCGGGTTCGTTCCTTACGATCGTCCTACGTCCGTTTTTTGTATCGCTCTCTAGTTCGGTTTTGGGAAACGAAACGAACACGTTTGAAGGCACCGTCTCTGCCTAGCCGCTTGTATTTTCTCGCGCAACTGCCCGATTGCTTAACTTCAATGCTAATTAAGACGGAAACGACACAACGTAACGAATTTTTTCCCTAACAAGTATCTCTTAGTATAACCTACACTGCAACACCATTTCAAGCTTTTCAGACTGTTTCTGACCACCCTGAATATACATAGGCAACGTCTTGGCAGAATCAAGTGGTACATCATTTACACGTAAGACGAATTACATAGAGAAATTTGGTCCTAGAAAACGTGGCAGACTGTTATAACACGTCAATATCTATAGATAAAACTAAGAGAATGGCATTTCTTGGTAACGAGCGTTTAAGAGCAAAAATAATAATTGATGATAAACCGCTAGAAAAAGTAAATATTTTTAAGTACCTGGGCCGTGATATCTCGTGTATTACATCCTATAATCAAGAATACAAACTCCAAGAATTTCAACAGTTGGTAGGTACTATCAATCGCACTCTCCTCAAGAAAATTAGGGAAGAGAGAGTACTAAAATTTCATAGTGTGGTAGCAGTAACTAGTTCTGATGGATGGGCCAGACACTTGGCCTCTAATTGCCATTCAACGAAGGGCAACTGAAGCATCAGAGATGTGACTCCTAAGAGCTCTAGTTCAGTACAAACTGATCGGATAAGGAATAATGAATTAGAAATGAGCTGGGCGTCATAAAGCGTACTCAGAAAACAGAGAACTAAACCAAACTCCGTCCGAACAGGCCTTGGAAGGCCCAACGGTACCGACCGGCCGCCGTGTCATTCTCAGACCACAGGCGTCACTGGATGCGGATAAGGAGAGGCATGTGGTCAGCACACCGCTCTCCCGGCCGTCTGTCATACTAGACTGGAGCCGCTACTTCTCAATCAAGTAGCTCCTCGCCTTGCCTCACAAGGGCTGACTGCACCCCGCTTGCCAACAGCGCTGGCAGACCGGATGGTCACCCATCCACGTGCTAGCCCAGCCCGACAGCTCTTAACTTCGGTGATCTGACGGGAACCGGTGTTACCACTGCGGCAAGGCCGTTGGATCAGAAAACAAAGACGTATATGAAAAATGGGATTAGCTTGTTCAAAGGATATGAGATGAACGAATACCTATATTAGTATACAAACAGACACCTCAATGGAAAATAACACCTCAATGGAAAATATGTTGTGTGTTTTAAGAAGAAACGGAAAACTCAGTTGCAGGCTACTTGAATTTGAAACTGGCAATCACTCCTAAACCACAACATTATGTGATTATGACGATAATCATCTTTCGCTCTGTAGCAGAGTGTCGTTATGAAAGATTCTGGCCAGAGAGATACTGGCAGAACAGCAGCTGGAAGGGTGGATGGTTACTTCCACCTCGAGAGCTCTGTCGATAAGCGCACTGCCAGCGAAACGCGAGGTGCGGTTTCGTGTCCCGGTCCGGCACACAGTGTCTGTCAGTAAGTTTCAGAACACCGCACCCTTCACTGCAGAGTGGAGCATCTATTCTGGAACAAAATATTAGCAGCGCGCAATTGCTTTTACTGGTTTTCAATCAAAAGAAATCGGACGAATTCACGCAAATATGAGCAGAAAAGAAAATACCCACGAGTCTCTAAAATATCTGAAGCTGCACGCTAAGATAAAAAAGGGATTATCAGAATGGGACGAGAATCTGTGCTGTATATGTACAGACAAACAAATTTAAGAAAAACTGGATGATTTATTCAAGAGAAATAGCTTGAAAAACTGAGACAGATAATAACGCTTCGATACACCTATGACCCTTATGCAACCAGTTATTCGGCTTGCTATTTATTGACAGAGTTTTTGGATGTCCTCCTGAGGGGCATCGTGCCAAATGCTGTCCAATTGGAGCGTCAGCTCCTCAGAATCCCGAAATGGTTGGAGGGCAGCGCTCATAATGCTCCAGACGTTCTCAACTGGGTAGAGATCCGGAGAACTTACTGGCCAAGGTAGGGTTTGGCAAGCGCGAAGACAGGCAGTAGAAACTCACGCCGTGTGAGGCCGGGCGTTATCTTGCGGAAATGTGAGCCTAGGATTGCTTGTCACGAAGGGCAACCAAACGAGACGTAGAATATCGTCGACTTACCGCTTTGATGTAAGGGTACTGCGGATGACAACCAAAGACGCCCTGCTACGAAAACCTGGAACATCGCTCCTGGTTGTCGGGCCGTATGACGGGCGACAGGTTTGCGACTCACAGCTGTCCAGGGCGTCTACTTCAGCCTAGTATCTCACTGAATTTTTTGTTTTTTTAAAAGGATGCCATACCCTCGCGGGTAGTGGCGGCTATAGAGGACCCAAGTCCTTCTCAGCCAGGGGCTGATTTATGCTGTTGGGGCACCATTTATTTATTTCATGGGGGAATCCTGCCTACTTGGTTGTTAGTGTTGTGCTGGTTCATGCCATTTTATAGTCAGATTTTGCTAAATCTAAGTGGAGGAATTCCTCAGCCCAGTATTCAACTTACAACTGGGGAAAACCACCAAAACCCCAGTCGGAATGGCGCTGGATCTGATCTCTGGTCTCTGTGAGTTTCTGATTTAGGTTTCTAGTCTAGTTGATATTCTACTGATATATGGATTATATCTTCTAGACTGAGGATTGCGCCTACACTATATGCTATATTGACTGAGTATGTTTCTGACTTATAGTTTGTTTTGGATAACTCTTCTCGTAGGCTCTAGTGTGTGAGGAGGATGGTCAGGGGGAAGACGCGGTCGATCTTCACTCCACTGTTGAGATTGGAGAGGACAGGGGGAAGTTGTGTGGTGCGCTTCACTTCACTGGATTCTTCTTTTCTATTTTTTCGATAAGCTCCTTATTGTTGGGGAACGTTTTTTGGATTGTACGTGCGATGAAATGCCGGCAGGGTGGCCGAGCGGTTCTAGGCACTACAGTATGGAACCGCGCGACATATACGGTTGCAGGTTCGAATCCTTCCTCGGGCATGGATGCGTGTGATGTCCTAAGGTTAGTTAGGTTTAAGTAGTACTAAGTTCTAGGGGCTGATGACCTCAGAAGTTACGTCCCATAGTGCTCAGAGCAATTTGAACCATTTTTTTGCGATGAAATACCTTACCCCCCCAGGTAAGGATATCTGAATTGGGTGATTTTTAACTCATTGACTGGAGCAGCATTGCCTTCAGTGACGAGTTCCAATTCGAACTGAGCCCCGATGAGCAGCGAAGAGAAACGAAAAGCATTTGACACAAAACGGTCTTTCATCTAGCTGCATAGAAGGACTCCATGTCCAGGAAAAACCTGCATTTGTTTCACGTTTCAGTATTATGAGATGTCTCGTGTAAAAGCGTAATCCGAGGAAGGCTAGGCAGACTTTAATGTTGTTGGTAGAGGAGTCCCGTGCGGAACTGGAATCGGCCGGCGTCGGCCAAGGCGTCGGCGTCGGCGTCGGCGTCTCTTGTTTCGGCGCCGAGCGCTGCTCCTATTCTGGTCGGCCAGACGCCACGCCCCGCTCCGCCCCACCCACAGACAGAAATACCGGCACCCCAACATCTCGCAGACGGCTGTAGCAACGCGATAGTTAGCATTCGCCACCCACATACATCATGGACAGAGAAATGGCACACACTGTCCGTCGTATTTCAGATCCCCATAATTACGCGTTGCTGTAGAGTGTAGACGAATTGGCTGATGCAACAGTGTCTGGAAGTTGAGATTGAGTTAAAAAAAAAGCAAATTTATTTTCTGATTGCAGTGGCTGAAATAACAAAAATGGCTCTAAGCACTATGGGACCTAACATCTGAGGTTGTTCTCTATACTTAGAATGACGTGAACCTAACTAACCTAAGGACATCACGCACATCCATGCGCGAGGTAGGATTCGAATCTGCGACCGTAGGAACCGCGTGGTTCCGGACTCAAGCGCCTAGCGGCCGGCGCTGAAATAACAGCTCAACAAAAAGGCATTTGGCGTACAGCAGTGTAATGACAAGCTTCTGAATCTGAAGGGACACATTTAAAATATGAGTAATGTAACAAAACAGTTAACAGATGAAATGTTTACTTCCAGCTACCACACACACAAACACACACCCACAGCCACCCGCCCACCCACCCATACACACACACACACACACACACACACACACACACACACACACACACACACACACATACGCGCGCGCGCGCGCGCACGTACACACGCACGAGTGACAGCAAAGTTTCATGCCTCCGTGAGTTGTTTTTATGCGTGTCAAAACAGAAGATACATTTACGGCGCTTGTAACACATAGCAAACAACAGATTTGGATTGTATTGTATGGGGGAAGAGAGCTAACAGCGAGGTCATCAGTCTCGTCTGATTAGGGAACGACGGGGAAGGATTTCGGCCGTGCCCTTTCAAGGGAACCATCCCGGCATTTGAGTGGAGCAATTTAGGGAAATCACGGAAAACCTAAATCAGGATGGCTGGACGCGGGATTGAATCGTCGTCCTCCCGAATGCGAGTCTGTTGCGCTAACCGCTGCGCCACCTCGCTCGATAGCAAACAACAGAAGCGAGACAAGTAAATGTGTGCAAAACAGTAAATGTTAGTTAGTCTAGGAAGCGGGCGATTTCAGTTGCGTTGTGGATGCTGACATGATTTCCTTGAGGCTGTCCTGGGTGGTGCAATCAGATCAAAAAGGGTATAATAAATGTCGAAAAGGCTATCATAAAAGACTGGAGCGGTTTCACAAATTTTGGTAGCTATATTACTTAACATACTGTCACATGACATTGCACACACGCACACACACACACACACACACACACACACACACACACACACACACACACACACACAAATTGAAAAACACAAAACGTCGTTTGTGACTATAACGAGTGCTCCTGTGTGCTGATTCTGAAGATATCGAATCGATAATCTAATTCTCCCTGCGTTAGCGAGACTTGCACAAGCATCCTGAAGCTCTAAGCCGGCCGGTGTGGCCGTGCGGTTCTAGGTGCTTCAGTCTGGAACCGCGTGACCGTTACGGTCGCAGGTTCGAATCCTGCCTCGGACATGGATGTGTGTGATGTCCTTAGGTTAGTTAGGTTTAAGTAGTTCTATGTTCTAAGGGACTCATGACCACAGATGTTAAGTCCCATAGTGCTCAGAGCCATTTGAACCATTTTTTTGAAGCTCTAAACTGCGTGTACCTTCCTCGTATGGAGTTCCCAATTAGTGGGCATTTGTTGAACTCCGTTCTGAATATCGGTGTACTGTTATGACAGACTGATATGAGTGCATTTTAAACACATCATATACTTTCTCGACGCCTGTCTCCATCTTGCCTAAACGCTCACTGGTGCGCTCACATGGCAGAAATCTGAAATGCGGCTACAACAAAACAAAACTTATCGAGTTTTTTCATATGAGCGTTGAGTTGTGTTGGCAATAAGGCAATTAATATAGCTACAGTGAATTTATGAACTCGCTTCAGTATTTGGATTGTGTAGGACTCATAACTATTGCATAGGTTACACGTTACTGGGTATCATAATTGTAATTTCTGTTTGTTTATGTCCAAAGTCTGTTATTGGATTTCCAGACGTCCCAGTTTTCAAGATGGCTATGGGAAAGTTCTTCTGATCCAGTATGAAGTTGACTGCATATTCACTATATGCTAAGTTTGGTGTTCTCAATCTTCGGTTGCTCTGAAAAAGCTATCTCTTGAATTTAATCTTCGGGCACCCAGTCTAATGCGATACATTGGATGTTGTTCAGACGTGGACTTGATTCTCTCTGTATAGGCAGTGGCCTCTCATTGGCTTGTCGGTGGAGCGTTCCCAGCAAGGTGGTAGATATCTGTCGGAGCACTTTACAAGCAGCCAATGATGAACTTGCGTTTGTTGAATGAGGTTTGAAGTCAGTTGTGTCCTGAGTTATATATCCGAGGAGGTCTGAATCAGACCTTGCACAAGATATGTGAACTCCAACTTATCTTCTAGGCGCGCAGTCCGGAACCGTGCGACTGCTACGGTCGCAGTTTCGAATCCTGCCTCGGGCATGGATGTGTGTGATGTCCTTAGGTTAGTTAGATTTAAGTAGTTCTAAGTTCTAGGGGACTGATAACCACAGCAGTTGAGTCCCATAGTGCTCAGAGCCATTTCCAACTTATCTTCCCAATGCACCCCCAACATGCACTATAGTATTCAGATCCAGAGGCAATGCTGGGCATTTATCGAGGTGGACGTCTTAATCTGTGGGAAATATCACCTTAACACCTTAACCACGTGGACGAGCATTGTCCACAAAGAAAAAAAATCTGGACCAACTGCACTTCTGAAAAGTTGATATTGTGGTTAGAGTACCTCATCACTGTATCTATAGGCATTAAGAGTGTTCCTTCTATCAACGATTATGTGAATATCTGTATTTCCATCGAACATAATTATTCTTTACACCAGATCGTTACTCACCTGGTCTTTTCCAACAATGTTCTCGTGTTTGAACCACCTCTATTGCATGGCCGGATGTGCGACTGGAATCTTTCTGAAACTTAAAGAACGATACCGCTGTGAACATATTCCCTATTGTTTCATCGTCCAACCTCAATGTTGCTGGTTCCACACTAAGAAGAACCTTATCTGTCTTGCCGTGAGAAAACACACGGTGATATGCCTGGTGTACAGAATACCTACTGTCAGTCTCCAAAACAGTGTGAGAATACCCCAATTTTGAACCGGCTGTACACTTGTGGATAGTCATGGAAATTCACCATGGTCGACTGGGCAAGAATGGATAAGTAAATCAACTGCATCACTTTTAAATGATCCATCTCAGCATTTGCATTATGCGATTTAGGGTAGCAAGCGAGGACTTAAATGAAGATCATAGGACATTCCTATTCTGCATTTTCTTTCAGTTCCCTCTGTTATTTCCTCAATGTACAGACTGAATAACGTTCTTGTATTCTGCATTTGCTTTCAGTTCCCTTTGTTACTTCCTCAGTGTACAGACTGAATAACATTCTTGTCTATAGTTTTCACCCTTGCTGCTGTGTGGAAAAACACTACTCATGATGACTGCAAATTGATGTCTGCGGTGTTGTCCACATTCCATTATCTCCGTAAAGAAATAGTAGTAGTCGTATTGTTCATTCTCGCTTTGGACTTTATAATGGAGAAAGTATCTCCGTGTAGTTTCTGCTGCGGGCATTACCAAACTGTTGGTAAACTCCTGAAAAGTATGCTCCCCTCCAAGACTGCAATATTTGTCAGTTTTTACACCAAGTGATAAATGCTACCAGACCATGTGAAATTGTGGAAGGAAGTGGTCATCCCATTACACATATGCTTCTGTGCTGCCTATTATGACGAGCGAAGTTCTGAGGCAAGTCTTTGGGCTAATTCAATTGAAGAGAGTACGTGTTTTTCTTAACGAGAATCTTGAAGAAATGCTTAACGCACAGAAATTTAGGTCGAAAATTGGTATTCCGAGGTTAGTCCGAGCACACGTTAGTACTGACGACGACAATGATGTCAGATAAATGTGGGCATGAAACTGACAGACAATCGTATTTCCGTTTCATTAACCACGGATGGATTAAGACATGTTCAAAATGTGTGTGAAATCTTATGGGACTTAACTGCTAAGGTCATCAGTCCCTAAACTTACACACTATTTAACCTAAATTATCCTAAGGACAAACACACACACCCATGCCCGGGGGAGGACTCGAACCTCCGCCGGGACCAGCCGCACAGTCCATGACTGCAGCACCTAAGACCGCTCGGCTAATCCCGCGCGGCGATTAAGAGATGAACTATACGCTTAAGACGCTCGCCACTCCCTTAGCCACCTAGCATGACGTGCTTTCGGCCGAAATATGTCACCGGCGATGGTAATCGCGTCCAATACTTTTAATAGTAAATGCGAATGCGCAACATAGCTTGTCATGCTGTCGCTACAAGCACATAGAAATTTGTATTCCTGATAGTAGGGAACATTATTCAAGTACGCTTTTATTATTACATATATTTTGTATAATTTAACCAAAAATTTTTTCACAACCCATAGGACTTTAAACAGAACAGTAATTTATCTTGTAACATTGTTTAGGAGCTGTTGGTGTAGATGCCGGGAAGTCCAGAGCTAGCAGACAAAGGCGGGAGAAATAGTACTTTCCCCAGACAAGGCATACACGAGAATTACGAAATATCACCCTCATTACAGATTCAAGTAGAAATTTAGATCCTGCTGTAAGAATTAGAACAAATTGTGACACTCTATAACGTAATCACGAAATGAATCGTCAAAGCATACTAGACTGGTTACTAGTTAAGCAGGCTCTTAAACTGGATTAAAGGGAAATAAAACTATGAGTTACACTGTGAGAATAAAATTTCGCCTTGTAAATTGGTGGTTTACCGGACCTATACTATTCTGCTTTCGTATAATGTTCCAGTACACTAACAATACCAGAGGACAGACACAAACTGGATGAGACCTGTGTGAAAGGCGGTACGGAGCCGTAAGAAAGTTTTGTTGCCTCGGAAATGCTCTTTTCTTGAGCAAAGAATTGGACTCTGCCAGCTAGATACATACGGTGGGAACTTCGTCCAGAACATGACATGGGCAATCATTACATATGTGAGAACGACAAGGGGTAAATACTTCCATTGTCGTAGCCAGGCCTGACACAGCGAGCAGCCACTGTTGTTACAATGGTTTTCGAAGAGAAAGCAACAGTCAACAGGGCAATTAACACAGAGCGCCTCGAAGGGATAGGCTAGGTTGGAAATTTACCTCGTCAACATATTGTGAAACAACAATTCTCCGTTTCCCAAGCGAAATTTTCGATGCGATGGAAGGTACGCGATTCGCATTAAAAACGCTAAAACCCCGTATTATTTGTAGAACTTTTACCCTGAAAATTTGCTACAAAGCACTTTGCGTAGCGTTACGCGTTACCGCATATTTATTGCTTTGCGTATTATGAGCTTGGGATTTCGGATCATTTTTCAGTCTCACTAAAAAAACTGTTCTTGTGCTACAGTATATGGGCTAGAGCCAATAAGATAGATAATCAGTATGTTAGCTAGAATTTACCAGGTGTACAGGTGTGGGTGTCGGCCAAACAGCCAAAGACCTTTGGAACCTTGCCGGCCATTCTACCTGATTGTGCGGGGAGAAAAGAAAGGTGAACAATTACATGGCCATTCATTAGGATCACAGGCACGACCATGATCTTGAAACTTATTTCTAATAGAGTTAAATGCCGAGAGACAGTATATGCGTACTAATGACTGTCTTGTCATTTTGTTTATGCTTCTAATTCACTTTGACATTTTCGGGTTCCGTACTTCAATTGGTAAATACGGAACCCTTATAGCATTTTTTTGTTGTTCGTCGGTGAGTCTGTCAGACTGATAATAACCCCTTTCTCTCAGGAACAGGGAGACATTTCAACTTGCAATTTGTGCCACATACCAAAGTCTAAGGCCCTTCGGCACTGTAATAAATGTAAGTTTCTAAGGCAATGCAGTCAAAAGATCCGACCATTTACGTCACAAATTTTGATCCTTGCAAACCGACTCATCACAACCT
Source organism: Schistocerca gregaria (assembly GCF_023897955.1). NCBI lineage: Eukaryota > Metazoa > Arthropoda > Insecta > Orthoptera > Acrididae > Schistocerca > Schistocerca gregaria. The sequence continues at coordinate 275,790,347 of NC_064925.1, read as the reverse complement.
GTAAGATACTTCCCGTAACCTGGAATCATGAAATTTTGCAAGAAGCAAGGTTTCGCAGTACAAGCAAAGGAAAATATCCGAAAATTGTGAATTTGCATTTATATCACACAAAAATATTTTTTTTCATTTGTTATTCGACTGCAACTTAAAACATTCTCGAAAAGCCGGCCGCGATGGTCTAGCGGTTCTAGGCGCCCAGTCCGGAACCGCGAGGCTGCTACGGCCGCAGGTTCGAATCCTGCCTCGGGCATGGATGTGTGTGATGTCTTTAGGTTAGTTAGGTTTAAGTAGTTCTAAGTTCTAGGGGACTGATGACTACAGATGTTAATTCCCATAGTGCTCAGAGCCATTTGAACCATTTGAACCATTCTCGAAAGTCTTGGAATTCCCGGGAGCGATGTCAGGACAGTATAAATATCGATAGCAGGCAAAAATCGTCAAGATTCTCGATTCCTGGAATCGCATAACTGTATTTTCCACAAAAAAAAAATGGAAATGAGCGTTTGGCGTCATTGCCCCTTGCGGGGCAGGTGCCTTGGTGCAGGTCTTATTACATTCAACGCCTCATTGGACGACCTGCGCGCCGGATGGGGATGAAATGAAGACAACACAACACCCAGTCCCTGAGCGGAAAAAATCTCCGAGTCAGCCGGGAATCGAACCCGGGCCCGTAGGACGGCAGTCCGTCGCACTGACCACTTTTTTCTTTTTTTATCGTTGGGTTTGGTCGTTGCGAACGTCACATGACATCTGTTAAAGTTCGTTTGCTGATCCTTCCACTTAGTTTTTTATTACAGAGGCCAACCAGCTCTCTGACCGAACACGCTGAGCTACCGTGCTGGCACCAATCAGCTATCGGGGCGGACTCTTTACACACAGAGAAGTTTATAAGGAACCCTCAGATCGTGAGTCCTACTCGCACCTAGCCAGTTATTATTTTTGTATCGCCGACCACGTCGTTCTATTTGCATCATTTTCTGGATGTAAAATGACGAATTGTAGTACGAATCAGGATTCCACAATTGCGTAAAAAAATGGTTCAAATGGCTCTGAGCACTATGGGACTTAACATCTATGGTCATCAGTCCCCTAGAACTTAGAACTACTTAAACCTAACTAACCTAAGGACAACACACAACACCTAGCCACCACGAGGCAGAGAAAATCCCTGACCCCGCCGGGAATCGAACCCGGGAACCCGGGCGCGGGACAATTGTGTCGATGCGCAGTTGATGTTCACTGATGCCGCCAGCTTAAGAGCATATTGGTTCAATTTTGAAACGCACTATAGCAGCGATTCTGCGTGGCGTCGTTTCGACAAGTCACTGATATATTTCCGGAGGTATGTGACACACGAGCTCTACGCGCAGGTCGCTCAATTCCCGTAAACTACGGGCAGGTGGTTAATGAGCGCTGAGATGGCGCCCGATAGCGTCCTAGATGTGTTCCACCGGATTCAGAACACGCGTTTTTGGTGGCCAGGACATCAACGTGAGTTTACTATCACGCTCTTCAAACTACTGCAGCACGATTCCGGCTTTGTGACGCGGGCAGTTATTCTGCTGGAGGATACCACCGCCGTCGGGGAAGCCATCAAGCACGCATCTCGTAGTGTAACGCTGTCCCTGCTGTGCATGATTTCCAGCAGTTGTTCGCCTGGATTACGTCGCATCCGGACACAACCACGGACCTGGTGTAACAAGAAACGTGAGTCATCTGACCAGCAAGACATCTCCATTAATCCAGGGACCAATTTCCGTATGACGTCCACTGTAACCGTAGGTCAAAATGGGAACCCATAGGATCGTTTGCTGCAGAACTTCACGTTCAACAGCGTGTGCTGAACGATGTACTCCGAAACCTTAGGCCAAACACAAACTGCCGAATCCTCGTCTTTTAGGTCAAATCGGATTAATTTCCCGGACGCATACAATCCATTGGCGGTAAGTTGGTTTTTTAACATACTGCGCAATTACATTAATGACACCACCTTTGGAAAGCCTGAATAACCACGTAGACCGCTGAAAGACAGCCAGTCAGGTCCTGAAACGTAACGACAGGGATGTGGAGCCACGCTCACTCCTGTACCATGTCCAACTGCGCTAGGTTTATCTATGGGTCCATGACACGAACAGCCCATTCGAGATGGTTCCACAGATTTTCGATTGGGTTTAAAACTGGAGCACCGGCCGCAGTGGCCGAGCGGATCTAGACGCTTCAGTACGGAACCACGCAGCTGCTACGGTTGCAGGTTCGAGTCCTGCCTCGGGAATGGATCTGTGTGATGTCCTTAGGTTAGTTAGGTTTAAGTAGTTCTGAGCCTAGGGGACTGATGACCTCAGATGTTAAGTCCCATAGTGCTTAGAGCCATTTGAACCATTCGAAATCTGGGGCTTTTGATGGCCTGGTGAGTATGGAAAATTCATCCCGCTGCTCTTCAAACAATGCACATACACTGCAAGCTGTGTGACACGTTGCATTGTCCTGCTGGTAGGGCCATCATGCCAAGGAAAAACAAACTGCATGTAGAGGTGGACGTGGTCCCCAATGTTAGATGCGGACATGCGTTGATCCATTGTGTCTTCCAGAATAACTCAGGGAATGCCACGAAATTATTTCCCAGACTGTAAAGTTTCCTGCTACTTACGGGATTTTTCCTTTCAGACGCTTCATACTGTACACACCAACGGCGATCTGTTCGATGGAGTATAATACGTGATTCGTCTGAAGACGTCACCTGTCGCCACTCAGTGAATGTCCAGTTGCGTTATTGGCTTGTAAACTCAAGACTTCATAGTCAATGAACAGCTGTCAGCATGGTGTTTGAAGCGGGCATTACGTGCGGAGACCCATACGCGCCAACCCTTTGCTGAACGGTCGGTGAGGAGACGATGTTGGTAGCCTCTTGGTTTAATTTTGTGCTCAGTTGGTCAACAGTGGTACGTATATTCGCCCGTACACATCACCTCAGCCACTGTTCATCACTGTCATTCATTGCCCCTGGTACACCACACTTGCTTCGGCAACGATTTTGAATGGCGCCATTTTGCCATGTGCCGTATACTTTAACGTCGGCGGCACAAGAGTAGTTTACAAGTACCCTTTTCACAAATGCCTCCGAACTTGGCCCGAAAGCCAATGATGATGCTCTTTTGGACGTCAGATAAATCGCTCCATTCTCGCATTACGACAACAGCTGCGCTGTTTTCCGCGTCCTTCCGACATTCTTTATATATTCTCCATTGTTGGTGCTCCCACCTGTTGTATGTGAGTGTTTATTGCACGTTGATATTGAACACAGCTGGTGGGCATATGAATGTGGTGGGTTCTATATATATTTAATGAATTTTGTATAGGTTTTATTAAAATATATTTCTAAACAATCCAATTTCTCGAGACACAAAAAAGGACCGGATTTACCCCAGACAAATATACTTTGGAGCAACGAAGGGTACCTGGCGCCTGGAAAAAGCGCAGCTAGTCCCTTTTTCAAGAAGGGCCAGAGGTGATCGGATACTTTTATAGACCACTTGGGTCAGGATCTGTAGTTGCAGAGCCCTTCAGACAGAACTTGCAGAATACCATTAGTAATTTTCCTCATCATGCCGTTGTAATAGGGGGTGACTTCAACTTGCCATGCATAGACTGGGAGTGCTATGCCATCAAAACTGGTGCCAGAGACAAGGAATCGTGTGGCATTGTTCTGGATGTCTTGTCCGAAAATTATCTTGAGCAGATAGTTAGAGAACGAACTCGAGAGGGTAACGTCTTAGACCTCCTGGCAACAAACAGACCCGAACTTATCGAATCAGTTAACGCAGAGGAATGTATGATAATAAGGCTGTGACAGTATCTGTGTCATAGATTCTATGACGACGGATCCTACGAGGAATGTTAAGAAAGGTAGGAAGATATATTTGCTCGGCAAGGGTGACAGGATACAAATTTCAGAATATCTCAGCAGTCAGCATCAAATATTCGGCGATGAGGACGAAGATGTGGAGAACAAATGGAAAAAAATTCAAAGGCATCGTTCAATACAACCTAGAAAAGTACGTTCCGAGTAAGATTTTAAGGAATGGGAAAGATCCGCCATGTTAGAAAAGCGCTACGTAAACAAAGAGCACTTCATCTCAGATTCATGACAAGCGAAAACGTAGCTGACAAAGAAAATCTGAACGAGGCGGAAACGAGCGTCAGGAGAGCAATCTATTGTAGACTTACGGAACATGTTTTATGCTCAAGAATTATGACGTTCTTGGAAAATGAACATCTCCTCTATAAAAATCAACATAGATTTCGCAAACAGTGATCCTGCGGACCCAGCTCGGTCTGTTCCTCGATGAAATCCACAGCGCAGTGGACAACGACGCTCAGGTTATGTTCCTTGATTTCAAAAATGTTTCAAATGGCTCTGAGCACTATGGGACTTAACTTCTGAGGTCATCAGTCCCCTAGAACTTATAATTACTTAAACCTAACTAACCTAAGGACATCACACACAACCATGCCCGAGGCAGGATTCGAACCTGCGACCGTAGCGGTCGCCCTGTTCCAGACTGAAGCGCCTAGAACCGCTCGGCCACACCGGCCGGCCCTTGCTTTCAGTAAGGCATTTGAGCATTTGACACCGCCCTGCATTGCCGTTTAATGAAAAAAAATACGAGTTTACGGAGTATCGGAGCAGACTTGCGATTGGATTCAAGACTTCGTTGCAGATAGAACTCAACATGTCGCTCTTAACGGAAGTAAATCGACAGATATCCAGAGTACCACAGGCAAGTGTGATGCGATCGTTGCTGTTTACAATATATATAAATGATCTAGTAGAAAGCGTCGGATGCTCTTTAAGGCTGTTCGCAGATGATGCAGTTATCTGTACCAAAGTAGCAACGCCAGAAGATAATAAGAATTTGCAGAACAACCTGCAGAGAACTGATGATTGGTGGAGACTCTGGCAGTTGACCCTGAAAGTAAATAAATGTAACATATTGGAAAAGAAAAATGGTTCAAATGGCTCTGAGCACTATGGGACTTAACTTCTGAGGTCATCAGTGCCCTAGAACTTAGAACTACGTAAACCTAACTAACCTAAGGGCATCACACACATCCATGTCCAAGGCAGGATTCGAACCTGCGACCGTAGCGGTCGTGCGACTCCACACTGTAGCGCCTAGAACCGCTCGGCCACTCCGGCCGGCTATTGGAAAAGAAATCTACTACTGTACTGCTACACGATTAACGACAAACAGCTGGAGACAGCGTCTGCCGTAAAATATCTAGGTGTAACTATCCAGAGCGACCCTAAGTGGAATGACCATATAAAACAGATAGTGGGAAAATCAGACACCAGACTAAGATTCATCGGAAAAATGTAACTCATCCACGAAATAAACGACTTATAAGGCGCTTGGTTCGCCCGATTCTTGAATATTGTTCATCTATCTGGGATCCCTATGAGGTAGGCCTGATAGAAGAGACTGAGAAGTTCCAACGAAGAGCGGCGCGTTTCGTCACGGAATCGTTTAGCTGGCGAGAGAGCGTTACGGAGATGCTAAACAAACTCCACTGGCAGACGTTACAATAGAGGCGTTGTGCATCACGGAGAGATTTACTATTGAAATTTCTGGGTAGCACTTTTCAGGATCAGTCAGACAACATATTACTTCCCCCCATATACATCTGGCGTAGAAATTAGAGCATATACAGATGCTTACCGACAATCATTCTTTCCACGCAGTACTCGCGAGTTGGAGCGATCAGATAGTTGTACCGAAAATATCCTCCGCCACACATCACTAGGTGGTTTGCGGAGTATGATGCAGATGTAGATGTAGGATAGACGCACTTAATAATAGACCTACATCGTTGACGTCAATCTGTTATAATTATCGAACACCGGTTTATGCTCATGGAGGACGGAAAATCTCCTCTATAAAGATCAACACGGATTCTGCAAACAGAGATGTTACGAGACTCAACTCGCTCTGTTCCTCGACGAGATCCGTAATGCTGTAGACAACGAGGCTCACGTTGAAGCCGTGTTCCTCGACTTCAGGAAGGCATTTGACACCATCCCGAACAGCCGTTTAGTGAAAAAAATACGATCTTACCGAGTTTCGGATCTGATTTGCAATTAGATGCAGGACTTCCTTGCAGGTAGCACGCAACAAGTCGTTCTTAATGGTACAAATCGACAGAAGCGAAGACAACTTCCAAAGGACCCTAAGGAAGTTTTGACAGGACCTCTACTCTTCACAATGTATAGAAATGATCCAGCAGAAAGTGTCGGAAATCTCTTTAAGACTGTTCGCAGATGTGCTGTTGTCTATAAGAAAGTTGCAACCCTAGAAGACTCTATCGATCTCTAGAGGATTGATGAATGGTGCAGGATCTGTCAGTTGAACCTGAACGTAAATAAATGTAGCTTATTGCGCGTACATAGAAAAAAACCACTGCTGTACAACTGCACTTTTGATGACAAACTGCTAGAAAAAGTATCTACCGTAAAATATCTAGGCGCTAGAATCAAGAGCGACCTTAAGCGGAATGACCAAATAAAACAAATAGTAAGAAAATCAGATTGCGGACTGAGATTTATAGGAAGAATCTTACGGAAATGCCATGCACGAAGGAAGTAGCGTAAAAGGGTTTTGTTCGATCCCTCTTCATTATTATTCATCAATCTGGTCAACTCACCAGGTAGGACTGAGAGAAGAGATACAGAAGAAGTGCGGTGCTTTTCACCATGTTTTCAAACTCAAGACGAATCTTTCGTATGAGTAAAAATGTATACTTTGCTCCAGAGTCCTGGGTCCATATTCACTACCGTCGTTGGTTTTAGGCCTTTAGAAAGAATGAGTTACCATGTCTTCATATAGTTCAGAAACTTCATTGAACATGTCTCCAACAGAGGTCAACTGTCAGAAAGGCGGAAGGTGGACACACCCCATGTTAATTTACACTAATACATGTAGGTGTCCACATAGTTTTGATCAGATAACGTACAGTAATGTCAGCATCATGCCACCGCAGCGAGAACTAAGTGCACTTTGCTTTCATTGGTCCTGAAACTTAGGTTACTGTACGTTTGGCCATCATTTTTGCTGCTTACCTGAACTGGCATATTTTATACATACAGTAGCACCACTGGTTTCCTATGTGGCTGTGTTTTGGATCACTTTACGTAATTCAGTGTTTCAATTCAGCGGCCTACCATAAACACGATTCAAGATGGAATTCTATAGGTTCGAAATACACTACTGGCCATTAAAATTGCTACAGCAAGAAGAAATGCAGATGATAAACGGGTATTCATTGGACAAATATATTATACTAAAACTGACATATGATTACATTTTCTCGCAATTTGAGTGCATAGATACTGAGAAATCAGTACCCACAACAACCACCTCTGGCCGTAATAACGGCCTTGATACGCCTGGGCATTGAGTCACACAGAGCTTGGGTGGCATGTACAGGTACAGCTGCCCATGCAGCTTCAACACGATACCACAGTTCATCAACAGTAGTGACTGGCGTATTGTGATGAACCAGTTGCTCAGCCACCATATACCAGACGTTTTCAATTGGTGAGACATCTGGAGAATGTGCTGGCCAGGGCAGCAGTCGAACATTTTCTGTATCCAGAAAGGCCCGTACAGGACCTGCAACATGCGGTCGTGCATTATCCTGCTGAAATGTAGGGTTTCGCAGGGATCGAATGAAGGGTTGAGCCACGGGTCGTAACACATGTCAAATGTAACATCCACTGTTCAAAGTGCCGTCAATGCTAACAAGAGGTGACTGAGACGTGTAACCAATAGCACCCCATACCATCACGCCGGGTGATACGCCAGTATGGCGATGACGAGTACACGATTCCAATGTGCGTTCACCGCGATGTCGCCAAACACGGATGCGACCATCATGATGCTGTAAACAGAATATGGATTCATCCGAAAAAATAACGTTTTTCCATTCGTGCACCCAGGTTCGTCGTTGAGTACACCATCGCAGGCACTCCTGTCTGTGATGCAGCGTCAAGGGTAACCGCAGCCGTGGTCTCCGAGCTGATAGTACATGCTGCTGCAAACGTCGACGAACTGATCTTGCAGATGGTTGTTGTCTTGCAAACGTCCCCATCTGTTGACTCAGGGATCGAGACGTAGATGCACAATCCGTTACAGCTATGTGGATAAGATACCTGTCATCTCGACTGCTAGTGATACGATCCCGTTTGGATCCAGCACGGCGTTCCATATTACCCTCCTCAGCCCATAGATTCCATATTCTGCTAACAGTCATTGGATCTCGACCAACGCGAGCAGCAATGTCGCTATACGATGAAACTGCAATTGCGATAGGCTACAATCTGACCTTCATCAAAGTCGGAAACGTGATGGTACGCATTTCTCCTCCTTACACGAGGCAGCACAACAACGTTTCACCATTCAACGCCGGTCAATTGCTGTTTGTGTATGAGAAATCCTTTGGAAACTTTCCTCATGTCAGCACGTTGTAGGTGTCGCCACCAAAGCCAACCTTGTGTGAATGCTCTGAAAAGTTAATCATTTGCGCATCACAGCATCTTCTGCCTGTCCTTGTTTAACTTCTGGTAGCCGCGGCCCTTTCTTCGAATTGGCGCGCTAAATTTAACTGAGGCCGCCGCCTTGCGGTAAGTCTTACTTAAATTAGGTTGCCGGTGATGGTGTTTTTATGAGGCAGTTAGAGAAGAAAGTAGCCGGTGTGTTTTGGCAGGACGCGAGTGACGTATTTGCGACCAGTGCGCCGGTGCGGGCTGAGTCAGGCGGCGCCGACGCCGCTCCTGCTGTCGTGTAAAAGCGTCGGCCCCGTCTGGAGGACAGCCAGGAGGCCGCAGGAGGCAACGCCCTCTCCCCCTAACCTCTGCCGCCATCAGCACCAGTATAATGCCTCCCAACAGAGTCAAAAATATTCTGCCACCAAGCTGCTATTCTGCTATTAAATGAGCGTCGCTCTATGATGAAGTTTTACCCAACCACCTTCCACAACCAAGAGCTGCAGTGGTGATCTTCTTGAGCCCCGTGTCGGGAAGCTAATATACCTGAAGAGCCAAAGAAACTGGTACACCTGCCTAATGCTGTGTAGGGCCTCCGCGAACACGCGGAAGTGCCACAACACGACGGGGAATGGACTCCACTAATGGAGGGAACTGACACCATGAATCCTGCAGGACTGTCCATAAATCCGTAAGAGTACGAAGGGAGGGGGGGGTGGAGATATCTTCTGAACAACATGTTGTAAGGCATCCCAGATGTGCACGATAATGTTCGTGTCTGGAGAGTTTGGTGTCCAGCGGAAGTGTTTAAACTCAGAAGAGTGTTCCTCGAGCCACTCTGTAGCAGCTCTGGACGTGTGGGGTGACGCACTGTCCTGCCGGAATTGTCGAAGTCCTTCGGAATGCACAATGGACATTACTCGATACAAGTGATCAGACAGGACCCTTATGTACATGTCACTAGTCAGAGTCGTTTCTAGACTTATCAGGGGTCCCATATCACTCCAACTGCACACGCCCCATACCATTGCAGAGCCTCCACCAGCTTGAACAGTCCCCTGCTGACATGCACGATCCATGGATTCATGAGGTTGTCTCCACAACCGTACTGGTCCATCTACTCCACACACTGTGAATCGAGATTCGTCCGACCAAGTAACATGCTTCCCGTCATCAGCAGCCCAAGTGTCGGTGTTGATGGGCCCTGGTGAGGCGTAACGCTTCGTGTCGTGCAGTCATCAAGATTACACGAGTGGGCCTTCGGCTCCGAAAGCCCATATTGATGTTTCGTTGAATGGTTCACACGCAGAGACTTTTTGATGGCCCAATATTGAAACCTGCAGCAAATTGAGGAAAGGTTGCACTTCTATCAACTGAACGATTCTCTTCAGTCGTCGTTGGTCCCGCTATTACAAGATCTTTTTTCGGCCGGAGCGATGTCGGAGATTTGATGTTTTACCAGATTCCTGATATTCACGGCACACTCGTGGAATGATCGTACGGGAAGCCCACTTCATTGCAACCTCGGAGATTCTGTGTCTCAATGCTCGTGCGTAGACTATAACACAACGTTCAAACAGACCTAAATCTTGGTAACCTGCCATTTTAGCAGCAGTAACCGATATAACAACTGTGGCAGACACGTGTTGTCTTGTTTAGGCATTGCCAACCGCAGCGCCGTATTTGCATATCTCTGAATACCCATGCCTATACTAGTTTCTTTGGCGCTTCAATGTAAATATCATAAGGTGCCACGTGGTCGAGGATGAAAACACTGATCCACGACGTGTAGAATAATTTTCTTTTATTGGCGTCAGTGAGCAAAAGACGTTGGGTCCTTAGACTACCGTTTTCGGTCAGCAATGACAATCTTCAGATCTATTTTATAACATGTGATAATGGCTCTATTATGTTAGGACATGTTATAAGACAGATCTGAAAATGGGCAGGAAATAAAATAAATTTATTCTACAATTAATATCTTTCCATGAGACACTACAACGAACGAAGAAGAAACTATCATATGCCCATTGGCTTAGTATGGGGTCCAGACACATTAATTTGATCATAGTCCATACTCGACGTCAACGTGCCATAACCACTCACCGACGACAGGAGGCAGCTCTAGCACTGGTGAGTATACAAAACGTGTCGGTGGGATGCGGAGAACAGTGCAGTCGTTGCCGTAATGCGGACGCGGAGAGATTTACCCAACGTCCAAAAGACCACGATTATTGGCTTTCGTGCAATGAGTGAAAGTATTTCCGAATCGGTTAAGTTCTTTCGTGTGCTGCTGTAGCTAAAGTACTCGTATACCGTGCATGGTAAAATGACACTGTCCGCCGGCCGAAGTGGCCGAGTGGTTCTATGCGCTACAGTCTGGAATCGCACAACCGCTACGGTCGCAGGTTCGAATCCTGCCTCGGGCATGGATGTGTGTGATGTCCTTAGATCAGTTAGGTTTAAGTAGTTCTAGGGGGCTGATGACCTCTGAAGTTAAGTCTCATAGTCCTCAGAGCCATTTGAACCATTTTTTGACGCTGTCCAAACCGCATCGTGTCAACTGCGGTCCAGCACAAGCTATGGATGTCAGGGGTGAACGACGGCTGGCGGGGATGTGTATGGGCGAATAGACGTGCATCTGTTGAGCAAATTACAGCCCAGATGAATCCAGGGGCTACCAGCAGTGTCTTCTGAACTACCGTTCAGCGAACATTTCTGAGTATGGGCCTCCGCAGCAGGTTCCTGGATCATTAACCCATGCAGACTCTTGTTCATTGACCACGAGGTCAACTAGGCGTCCACTGAGTGGCGACTGGTGGCCTTTTTTTTCGCGGCATTCTCTGGGTAATCTCGTCATTCTGGAAAGCATAACAAATAACACAAGTATGCATCTATCGTAGGGGACCATGTACACTCCTACATGCAGTCTGTTTTTGCTCGGCACCATAGCATCTACCAGGAAGACAATGCAACGTGCCACGCAGCCTGCAGTGTACGTGAGTGGTTCGGAAAGCACCAGGGTTAGTTTACCGGAGGAGAATCTGTGGGAAAACCTCGATCGGGCTGTTCGCGCCGTGGATCGTCGACCGAGAAACGTAGCACAGCTCGACACTGCACTGCTGTCGACGTGGCTGCGCATCCCTTTCGATACCTTCCAAAACCTCAATTACTCCCTTCCTGCACGACTCGCAGCGGTCCGCATCGCAGTAGTTGGTTATTCCGGTTTTTGACGAGTTTCAAATCCTCATCTGCCCATCCAGACAGAATTTTCGTGGTTTGCCTGAACTTCTACTGTAAATACAAGTGCTGGAATGGTTCCTTCAAAAGGACGCGGCTGATTTCCTTTCCCGTACTTCACCAGCCACAGTTTGCAGCTAGTTGCTTCCTTCGTTTTACTTTGAGCGATTTGTCCTCGTCGTCCTCTGACCCATAAATTGGCTCATCCAATCACATAAAGTGGGATATCATACTATGGTGCGATCCCAGCCATAGTGCAGCGTAGTATTACTTAAATCAGTACATGATTACAATGCTGAAAGTGACGTCCAGAACCATAAAGATCGTAGAAATAACATCATCGTACCACAAATCACCCAATGGGAGCAATTTTCCTTGCCTAAACCACATAAATTCTCCACAGTGTTTCATGAAATGAAGGTTCATGGCACTCTTTTGGTGCATTGACCAAGAACTAAGTTCAACGTCCTCCAGATTGTTATTTACAACCGGAACAGTACGAGCCAGCGTTAGGTTTCCCCGCTCCTTTTCTTTCATTTCACCGAGGGAGGTGGCACTTAACCTACGTTATGGAGGAGAGGTATTTAATTCCCTGTCCTATATAGATGTATGTTTTCTGTAATTCCCTGGATTGGCTGAGGCTAATGCTGGGTTGTTTCCTTTCAAAACGATACAACTAACGTCATCTGCCCTTGTACGCGTAGATACGTGTCATACAACCATTTTCAGACTGCATTTCGACCGTTCCACTCTCAAATAGAACGTGGGAAAAATGAATTAAATCGTTCCCTGTGATCTTTGATTTCTCTTTATTGTATCGCAGTGGTCATTTCTCCATATGTAAACGGGATCCGACGAAATAATTTGGGATTCGGAGAAGACAACTAGTGATTGTAATTTCGTAAAAACATCTGAAAAATGCCTTTGTTTTAATGATTGCCACCCCAACTCTCTTATCATACCCGTCAAACTCTCTCCCCTACTTCCTGACAATACATAGCTAGCTATCCTTCTTTGAACTTTTTCGATGTCCTTCGTCAGTGCTGCCTGGTAAGTATCCCATAACATACTCCGAAAGAGGAAAGAAAAGCTTAGTGTCGGCACTATCTTTAGTAGATCTGTTAACCTTCTAAGTTTTCTGCCAATGAAACGCAGTCCTTGATTCACCTGCCCCTCTACGTTTTCTTTGTGATAGTCCCGATTTAAACTGTACACAGTTATATTCTCTAGCTATGTATTTGAGTCGACAGCCTTTAAGTTTTGTGCAAAGCATAGTATTGAGCGTGATAGAACATGCGTGATACCTGCAGCATTTCTCTTACCGTTGTCTTATCGTCTTCACTGTTGGGATAAGAGGAAAACCAGTAGCTGTGTGCCTCTGTAAGTATTTGCTCTTGTGTCTCTGATATCACCGTTGTGGCTTCTATGCAGTGTACTGTTTTTAGATTGCCCTCTAAAGACAGGTACTCAGGAGCGTAAGAATAGTTTTTCTTGTTGTATGCTGCTTTTACCTTGCAGTGTCTCCACTTTGGCTCCATAGCACTGAATAGATAAAATTATCAGTATCTGTGCTGTTTCTCTGCGAACTTACTGCCTCCGTCCACGAACTGTTTCTACATTATCGAACAATGCTCAAGAACAGACTACACTAGCAAATGAGTTTCCTAGATGCATATGATAGTCAGTCACAGAAAAGATTGTTTCTTATTAACAAATGCTGGACAACCACTGCAGAGATCAGTGCTTCCATACGTAGCCCCAGCTCAGACAAAAGACGGGAATGTATCACAATAGAGTGTCACGGACAAAATTGTTTACGATGTGGCATGCTTCATCTGCTTACTTCAAATGACTTAATGTTCGTTCTATTAGACTAGAATGTACTTGTTTCCAAATGTTCGACAGATTTGTAGCGCCGCTTTCATTGTTTGCTCTTTCGGTACCTGTCTCTGATAAAACCGGTAAACCTCCGGCTCTTTAAATAATCAAACTCCCCTGCATAAATCAGCTAAAAACGTCAGATTACCTAACCAATGATTTACTGTGTTAAATATTTCACGTTGAGGGCTGAATTTTCAAATACTGGATTGCATGTAACTCAGCATCTCCTCTTTTCTTTTTAATACCTTCACACAATGAAAATCGCTTTTAAGCACATATTTTTAATCGGTACAAGTTGTTATTAACCACCAGATGTGATGTTTTCCTCATAAATATTTCTCCGCAACAATCCGTCAAATGATTGGGCGCTAACATATAGGTAACTACTCAAAAGCTCATACAGAAGATTGACATTGAATGGAGTTGACATTTTGTATCAGATGATACCATGAAATTCTGTCCATCCACGAGTGCGCTTTTATCTCCAGTGAAGTGTTATTTTAAAAACGAAATTTTTTCTTTTTGTATTGCGCTCTTTAGTGGTAATTGAAAAATACATTTTGAAAAGAGGAAATTAACTGGGTGCCGTTAAATAAAAGAAGCAACCCGGAAAAAAATGATAGGTTTAAACTATCACACGGCACAGATAAGTTCACCACTAAGAGAGAGAAAATTAATAATTCAAGATTTTGACTAATTTGTTTGATTCCGTGAGGTGGACTGATCACGCACATCGTTTGTTGCCGTGTGTCGCTCATTGATATTACGCGTTATGCTGTCCGGAAACTGCGTTTACAGATCGGCTTAACAGATGTCAGGGACGCACGAACATCAATGTTTTGCGGCAGCGGCTAGCGAACGATATGTCGGCAGTTTTGCAGTTCTCGCTGAAACATAGAAAAGTTGGCAGACGGAAAAAAATGGCTCTGAGCACTATGGGACACAACTGCTGTGGTCATCAGTCCCCTAGAACTTAGAACTACTTAAGCCTAACTAACCTAAGGACATCACATACATCCATGCCCGAGGCAGGATTCGAACCTGCGACCGTAGCAGTCGCACGGTTCCGGACTGCGCGCTTTTTTTTTTATCTCATTTTGTTCGCTTTGGTCCGTTGCATCTGCTCGGGGCGGACGTCGTAAGACACCCGTTTAAGTTCGTTGTTGATTCATTAACTCAATTTTTTTTTTATTACAGAGGGCTGCTAACCCTCTGACCGAACACGCTGAGCTACCGTGCCGGCGTTAAATTTGTTCGTGGCGGTTTTAATCTCATTTTGTTCGTCTCAATTGTTCGTGGCGGACGTCACCTGACGCACATTGAAGTTCGTTATTGATCCATTCACTCAGGTTTTTTTTTTTTTATTACAGAGGGGAGCTAACCCTCTGACCGAACACCCTAAGCTACCGTGCCGGCGTTAAATTTGTTCGTGGCGGTTTTAATCTCATTTTGTTCGTTTCAATTGTTCGTGGCGGACGTCACCTGACGCACATTGAAGTTCGTTATTGATCCATTCACTCAGGTTTTTTTTTTTTTTTTTTTTTTTTTTTTTTTTTTTTTTTTTTTAATACAGAGGGGAGCTAACCCTCTGACCGAACACGCTAAGCTACCGTGCCGGCTGCTTAGAACCGCGAGACCACCGCGGCCGGCGTTGGCAGACGAGGTTAATGTTGTTGAACAGAAACATTGGTAAACAATAACGATTATTCATATACGGACGATATTTTTACATAGATGAAATCTGTACACACCTTGAAAATATCTTTCAAGTACAACTGCCTGTTACAAAATCATTCGAGAGAGCGATCAGTAGGAGAGAGCGATCGATAAGAGCGGAGGCATCAATAGAGAGAGAGAGAGAGAGAGAGAGAGACGCCGTTCGTGTTTATATACAAGTAGACAACTGAAGGCAACTTTACTGTCATTTTTCCTCAGTCTCTACCTGATCTAGAAGCCTCTTGCGTGGAAATATGTTCGAGATTTCGCTTCGCTCCTTGATTGTTGACGCCGCTTGCGCTGCGTCTGATGCATTGTTTGCCAATTAAAAATACAATTGCTAATATTAACATCTGTATGTTCTCTCACATTTAAGAATTAATTACAGACAATTTAATTTAAAGACAAATACAAAAACACAGCGTTTATTACGTAGATTTACATAAATTATTTAGTTTTGGAGCTTAACATGTACATCACAATCTACATGGATACTCTCAATTAAGTGCCTGGCAGAGGATTCATCGAACCACCTGCACAATTCTGTACTATTACAATCACGTATAGTTTGCGGAAAGAACGAACACCTCATATCTTTCCGTACGAGATCTGATTTCCCTTATTTTATCATGGTGTTCGTTTCTCGCTATGTAGGTCGGCGTCAATCAAATATTTTCGCATTCGGAGGAGAAAGCTGGTGATTGTAATTTCGTGAGAAGATTCCGCCACAACGAAAACCGCCTTTCTTGTAATGATGTCCAGCCCAAATCCTGTATTATTCTGTGACACTCTGTCCCATATTTTGCGATAATACAAAACGTGCTGCCCTTCTTTGAAGTTCTTCGATTTACTCCGTCAATCCAATCTGGTAAGGATCCCACACAGGGCAGCAGTATTCTAAAAGAAGACGGACAAGCGTAGTGTAAGCAGTCTCCTTAGTAGATCTGTTACATTTTCTAAGTGTTGTGCCAATAAAACGCTGTCTTTGGTTAGCCTTCCCCACAATATTTTCTATACGTTCCTTCCAATTTAAGTTGTTCTAAATTGTAATTCCTAGGTATTTAGTTGAATTTACGGCCTTTAGATTTGACTGAATTATCTTGTAACCGAAGTTTAACGGATTCCTTTTTCGTTATTTAGAGTCAACTGGCAATTTTCGCACCATACAGATATCTTTTCTAAATCGTTTTGTAATTTTTTTATCTTCTGATGACTACTAGTCGATAAACGACAGCGTCATCTGCAAAAAAACCTAAGATGGCTGCTCAGATTGTCTCCCAATTCATTTATATAGATAAGGAACAGCAAACGGCCTGTAACACTACCTTGGGGAACGCCAGAAATCACTTCTGTTTTACTCGTTGACTTTCCGTCTGTTACTACGGACTGTGACAGGAAATCACGAATCTAGTCACATAACTAAGACGATATTCCATAAGCACGCAATTTCATTACAAGCCGCTTGTGTAGCACAGTGTCAAAAGTCTTCCGGAAATCCAGAATTACTGAATCCGTCTGAAATCGCTTGTCAATAGCGCAACACTTCGTGCGAGTGAAGAGCTAGTTGTGTTTCACAAGAACGATGTTTTCTAAATCCAAGTTGACTGTGTGTCAATAGACCGTTTTCTTCGACGTAATTCATAATGTTCGAACACAATATATGGTCCAAAGTTCTGCTGCATATCGACGTTAATGATATGGGCCTGTAATTTAGTGAATTACGCCTACTACCTTTCTTGAATATTGGTATGACTTGTGCAACTTTCCAGTCTTTGGGTGCGGATCTTTCGTCGAGCGAAGGGTAAATATGATTTTAAGTACGGAGCTATTGCATCAGCATACTCTGAAAGGAACCTGATTGGGATACAGTCTGAACCAGAAGTTATTATTAAATTTATTTACACATAAAAAGAAACGTTTCACCAGCCAGAAGCATCACCGTTATATAGTCAATGCGGCCAGGGTCTAACTTCAGAACAGTTGCTCAGGGAAGGTACCCAGGTGGGACCATTTCACACCAGGCAGCTCCAAACAGACGTGACAACAGTTGGTTTCCAAGGCGGTAGCAAATGTTTACTTGAGAGGCGGGCGCCCCCTATCTTTGTAATTTGGGGCAGCGACAATATTTGTAAACTCACGTCGTAGCCACGAATATAAGAGGTAAACAAAGCGGCACGCGCCCTCGTCACGACCGTGCTCTCTCAGCGTACTTCAGCGACCCTCCAGTTGCCTGGGATTGCTCACAGGCAACTGTGCCCATATGCTTCACTTCTCCAAATGGTTCAAATGGCTGTGATCACTATGTGACTTAACATCTGAAGTCATCAGTCCCCTAGAACTTAGAAATACTTAAACCTAACAAACCTAAGGACATCACACACATCCATGCCCGAGGCAGGATTCAAACCTGCGACCGTAGCGTTCACTTCTTCAAATGTCATACTCCGAATACTTTTCATGGGTATGTCAAATGTTTATGATTTCAGACGAAATACCCTTATTATGTTGGTTTTATTAGTTTCAGATTATTTAGCCGCAGACTAATGAAAAAGTCTAGAAGGGGTTTAAATTATGTTTATGTAGTTATTTGCATAGTTGCTCCTATTATCAAACGCTGGTTGAGTACGATCCGGATAATCTGCGATTTTCAGACATCTCAGTGTTAACGACGCCATATTCCCTGAACTATGTGTCGTACATTGACGGAATTTTGCAAGCACATTCAATGATAAATGTGTATACTGCCTGCAAAATATGTTGCGAATTGAGTTAGTATAGTAAAGAAGTAATAAAATAAAACGTTGTGTCTCATGCTGAAGTTTTGCTGCATGAACAGCGAAAATGTAGAACTTTTTTCCTTTAATTATTTTGTGAGGCATTTTTGCGAGCAATAGTTTCGAAAAGGTTTGAGTTTATGTGTAAAGTTGGCATCTGAAAGTCTCTGTGTGCTCTCATTCTCAAATACTTAATAAATATAGTCCGGGGAACTAGCGGAGCCGGCCGCTGTGGCCGAGCGGTTCTAGGCGCTACAGTCTGGAACCGCGCGACAGATACGGTCGCTGGTTCGAATCCTGCTTCGGGCATGGGTGTGTGTGATGTCCTTAGGTTAGTTAGCTTTAAGTAGTTCTAAGTTCTGGAGTTAAGTCCCATAGTGCTCAGAGCCATTTTGAATTAGCAGGCTTGGAATCGCGCTGCCTCAAGATGTATACACAGTTTCTAACTTTAATACTTGTTTTATTATGCCAATCCAGTAACACGAGATTAAATCTCTAAGTGAGCAGATTATGACAGCATTTTAAATTTTTAACTATGGTCAATATTATATTAAATATTAAGAATCAAATATTTGTTACCACTGGAAATCATTCGATAGGAAATCTACAACTGAGACCGTGTTCCGTTTTAGCCGTTTAGTAATATAGATGTTAATAGCTTTCTGATTTACCCAGTATCTTATTAATGAGTGATTGCATTGCGACCTTGAAAAATATTGAATTTGCAGTGATCGTGTCTGTTTACATGGGCACAGGTGTCCCGCTAATTTCACTGGGTTTAATCAGTGTATTGGTTCGAGTGGTATTTGTATTTTTGAGGGTGTTATGATCGATGTTTCGGTCGCCATGTTGGATACGCTAGAAATAACGATTTTCGGCATGTGAGGATGTCATTGGTCAAAGCAGGCGGGGGATATCCCAGTCTCCAGTAATCCCCATGGTTTGGTTATGGTATAGTAGAAACTAGTGACACCGCTCCAGCTTCGCACGGATAGCAGAAAGCTGTGGTAGTTATAACCTGCGAAATCTGCTTCAAATTAAAAAAATTAAAGTATTTCTGTTCATAAATCTGTCAGAATGTATACTATTTGGAAGTCGAACATACGAATTAACCTGGCAACCCTCTGTGCCCCACATTCTAAGGTACACTGTACTCACACTACCGTCCAGTGTGACACTGTTTCTAGCTAATGCATCACAGTATTAACATTTAGTCCAATAGACCGCTGCCAAAAGGTTCATAACGCAGGTGGTATCCCTGCCGTGCTTCAGGACTTTTCAGACAGCAGTTAATGTGGTGAATGGAAATATAGACAACCTTTAGCAAGGCTGAAAATTAGTGTTCTACTGCGACTGTTCGCATTAAAATTATCAAAAATGTTCAGATGTGTGTGAATTCCTGTTGCCGACTGTTGCTGATAGCAGTAGAACAACACCAAAAATGCAACAGGAGAGTAATATTTAGGAAATCGTCCACTCAACCTGCCACTGATGATGCCTTGCAGAAAATAAAGGCGAAACGCGTATGGCACTAAAATTGTGCTTTATTCAGTTGCTGTCAGACGGTCCATAAGTAAAAATTATCAATATACCGTAATGTTATACGCAACTGAGGAAGACATGACTGCAAAAGTTGTAGGGAATTTTTCTTCAAACATCCAACAATTTTCAACAATTTTGTTTCCTTTCGAAACCTGTAGCCATTGTGGGAATGGCTTATAGTGCGCTAGGGCCAAATTTTCCGTTTCATTACTGCGAGGGAACAAATTGTAAAGGTTACAGTGTGACTCCGAATTCCGATGCCAGTTTAGTCCAGGGCCCATTGCTGTTAAGCGGATATGGGAGGATTTCTCCTGCGCGAGGGATTCCTGTCCTCCATGGGGGACAATGGCCAGCAGGACACAAAGCGAAGTTTCGCTGGCGGCAGGAAGCGAACAGGTAGAAATAGGGGTGTACAAAGCCAGGTGGCAGTCAGGGAGCGTGTTCACGCACGAAAGCAGCATTTTTTCCCCCTAAGAAAACAGAATAGCGTATGTTCTGGGAAGAACAAAGCCAATAATTGTTGGAATCATAGAAATTTTGACTGTCGACCCTGTGACAGTGATCATTGGTAGGAAAACACAAAGTATGAGCAGGCCACACAGCCGATGAGTGTCATTAATGCAGTCAAGTTAGGTCTAACACTCGACACGGAAATTACAGATGGTTGGCGGAAGGGGTTAGACGTAGACTTGTTTGAGAATGACGTCGAAATTCATTCCTCTGTGGCAATATTGGCAAACTACGGACATTTTACGAGTAGCTCGGGATGGAACGGTGCATATGTACTAAAAGTTCAGACATTGCGATTACATACGTTACAAGAATGCTGTTTATCACAATTATTACCTTCAGCGTTGAAAACTGAACGGCAGAAATTAAAGAGAAGTTGAGAACGGGATTTGCACAGCAAATGGAGAAATGGGACTTGGAGTTCACTATTGATAATGCGTTGTAGTTGAGGGTAAGGAAAATATTCTCATATGGAATGTATAGGGTGTCAGATTTCTGCTTCTGGCGTAAACATGTCTGTCTCTTTCCCATTTACTGTCCACCCATATTTTCATTATCTAATTAGAAAATACGAGGGATCAGGACATAAAAGACAAGTATATCTGAACAAGGAAGGCAGGAAAACGTAAATATTACAAGGAGCTAATAGATGAACCCTAGGAGGACTCTATCACAGGACAAGACGAGTGAGTGAAAAGGTAAAGAAAATAACACAAAATGTAAGAAAAAGGAAACAGTTCTTGAAAGACGCACAGGGGAAGATTTTCACAAATGACATGGACGTAGAACGGCGACGTGCAGAGTAATTCGCAGAACTACTAAACTGTGATGACGCCACTGCGGCTCTTCCATGTGTAGTAGCAGATGCCGTAGACAGCAAAGTGGAAACACCCACTGAAGAAGAAATACGACAATCGAAAACGTAAAAAAACAAACAAACAATAAGGCTTTCGGCAAAAATCAAATTGCAAGGAAGCTAATAACGAATGGAGAACCGGTACTGGTTAAATTAATTACGAAATTGTTAAACTATGTTTGGGAATTTGAAAGATTGACTGACGACTGGAAAATGGCCATAATCCGCCGTATACTAAAAAAAAGAAAGACCCCTGGTTTGTGATAATTATAGAGTGACTGCACTCATTAATGTAAATTACAAAGACATATCTCGGTGCCTGCTGAAGTAAATGATCCAAACTGCAGAAGGAATTATAGAGGACTATTAATATGTATTCAGAAAGTATAGATCGATCTACATCCATACTCCGCAAGCCACCTGACGGTGTGTGGCAGAGGGTACTTTGAGTACCTCTATCGGTTCTCCCTTCCAGTCTCTTATTGTTCGTGGAAAGAAAGATTGTCGGTATGCCTCCGTGTGAGCTCTAATCTCTCTGATTTTATCCTCATAGTCTCTTCGCGAGATATACGTAGGAGGGAGCAATATTCTGCTTGACACCTCGGTGAAGGTATATTCTCGAAACTACAACAAAAGCCCCTACCGAGCTACTGAGCGTCTCTCCTGCAGAGTCTTCCACTGGAGTTTATCATCTCCGAAACGCTTTCGCGATTACTAAATGATCCCGTAACGAAGCGCGCTGCTCTCCGTTGGATCTTCTCTATCTCTTCTATCAACCCTATCTGGTGCGGATCCCACACTGCTGAGCAGTATTCAAGCAGTGGGCGAACAAGCGTATTGTAACCTACTTCCTTTGTTTTCGGATTGCATTTCCTTAGGATTCTTCCAATGAATCTCAGTGTGGCATCTGCTTTACCGACGATCAACTTTATACGATCATTCCATTTCAAATCACTCCTAATGCGTACTCCCAGATAATTTACGGAATTAACTGCTTCCAGTTGCTGACCTGTTATATTGTAGCTAAATGATAAAGGATCTTTCTTTCTATGTATTCGCAGCACATTACACTTGTCTACATTGAGATTCAATTGCCATTCCGTGCACCATGCGTCAATTCGTTGCTGATCCTCCTGCATTTCAGTACAATTTTCCATTGTTACAACCTCTCGATATACTCATCCCCAAAAATGCTCAGTGAACTTCCGATGTTATCCACAAGGTCATTTATGTATATTGTGAATAGCAACGGCCCTACGACACTCCCCTGCGGCACACTAGAAATCACTCTTACTTCGGAAGACTTCTCTTCTACACTTAGACATGTAACCGAGAAAGGTGGGGAACCTAACGATGACAATCTCATGTTTTTATCCACTTGAAAAAAAAAAGCTTGTAACAGCATACATAGGGGCACGAATATCAACGTCTTGAATGAGTTTAAGGTTTGCAAAAATTTGTACTTCTAGTGCAGATTGCAGAGCAAAGATCAGTCCAGGAATGTCAGATCATTTTGAAGTCAGAACTGGTCGTAAAGGAGAAGACGCATTATCTCCAATACTTTATAATTTAATTGGAGAAAATATTGACAGCCACGCGGAGCGGTCGCGCGGTTTGAGGCACCGTGTCAGAGATTGTACGGCCCCTTCTGCCGTAGTTTCGAGTCCTCCATCTGGCATGGATGTGTGTGAGTTGTTCTTAGCGTAAGTTAGTTCAAATAGTGTGTAAGTCTAGGGACCGGTGACCTGAGCAGTTTGGTCCCTTAGGAATTCACACACATTCGAAAAGATGGACTGAGAACCAAAAAATTATTATATCCTCCTGTAATAAGACTGAGTAATAACAAAGAGGATGGTGTTGTTGTAACAAGTGACAATATACAGGACTTGCAGCTCAGAAAAGTAAGGTTACAAATTAACGATGAGAAAACCGAGTACATGGGAGTGACATCTGGCGTTCCGCAAGGAAGTGTTACAGGACGTCTGCTGTCCCCAATCTACGTAAACGATTAATGAGACAGTCTGAGCAGCCATCTTAGATTGTTTGCACATGATGCTGTCATTTACCGTCTTTTAAAGCCAGCAGATGATGAAAACAATTTGTAAAATAATTTAGACGAGATATCTGTATGGAGCGAAAAGTGACAGTTTATCCTAAATAACGGAAAGTGTGAAGCCATGTACATGAGTACTGAAAAGAATCCTCCGCATTTAGGCTACACAATAAATCAAACAAATCTAAAGGCTGTGAATTCAACTAAGCATTCATGGATTGCAATGACGAATAACTTAACTTGGAACGATCACAAAATTAACGCTGTGGGGAAAGCGAACTAAAGACCGCGATTTACTGGCAGCACACTTAGAAAATCCAACGGGTCTATTAAAGAGCGGCTCACACGAAGCTCTGTATGAGTCCGAAGCAGTTACATTAAGGAAAACAGATGAACAAAAACCGCTAGTTTCCGAGAGGAAGATGTTAAGGAAAATATTTGGCCCCAAGGGGCATCCCAGTCACAGGAACGAGGGATACTAAAAAACCAGGAACTGGCAGAGCTATACTTACAAACTGATATTGGCCGAAGGATGAAAAAAAGAAGACTGATGTGGGAAGATGAGGTGATTAGGATGGAAGAGGAAGGACTACCCTGCGTAGCATTCTCAGCATCCGTGGAAGGCAGAAGGAGCCGAGAAAGACCGCAGACAAGATGGAAGGCTGACAGTAACAGGAATACGGAGGCGACAGGCCTGAAAAAGGGAGAATGGGCCACCAAGGACAGGAACTGACGACATGACTGGTGGAGGAATGTAGAGAATGCTTATTATCTCCCAGGCCAAAGAGGCAGCTAAGGAGAAGAAGAAGATGCATCAAATAAGCAGAAAACGCACAAGAAACAAGGAGTTTCACTATTTGTTAATATTACATGGAAGACAAACAAATCTTTTCAACAACAAAAACTGACGATGTTGAATACTAATCTAGTTGCTGTAACCATAGGTTTGGAGTACAGCATTACCTGTAAACGAGATGTGGAAATAGAATTGTAATAGAATTGTCTGAGGAGAGTAGGCGTGGTTTATTTCAAATGGAGCACCATTGTTTGAAGCTAAAATCGAGTGAATGAAACGCACTGCCTGTGAGTAATGTTCTTGAGAAAATTTCACGGGACAAGGTTACCAGGAGACGCAATAACTGGTTGCTCATGACCATAAAGACAGCTTAAACTGATAGTGAACGTCCGTATGTTAAGAAACAATATGTTTGTGGCAAGACCACAACTGAAATACTAAACATACGAGGCTATCCCAAAAGTAAGGTCTCCTATTTTTTTTTATAACTACATAGACCTGTTTATTTTACAATGGTTTACATCAGTATACAGCATGAACATTTAGCTATTTTTTTTTACATAATCACCATTTCTGACGATGCATTTTTGCAGACTCTTTGGCAGTTTTTGTATGCCCATGTCATACCAGCTCGCCGCCATGCTGTTCACAAAGTTATGAACCTCTTCTTTCACCTCGTCGTCGGAGCTGAATCGCTGGGGCCACAATTAACGCTTACAGGTACTGTGAGACTCTGAAACAACTCGAACGGGCAATTCAGAACCGGAGAAGAAGAATGCTGAGCAAGAGCGAACACATGCTCCATGACAACGCTTGCCCACGCATCGCTCAGCAAACCGTTGCTCTCCTGCAACAGTTTGAGTGGAACATAATCACCCACCCCCCTATAGTCCTGACTTGGCACCCAGTGACTATCACCAGTTCCCTACGTTAAAAGAACATTTGGCCGGAAAACGATTCAGCTCCGACGACGGGGTGAAACGTGAGGTTGATAACTTTCTGAACGGCACGGCGGCGAGCTGGAATGACATGGGCATACAAAAACTGCCAGAGAGTCTGCAAAAATGCATCGTCAGAAATGGTGATTATGTCGAAAAATAGCCAAGTGTTCAAGCTGTAAACTGATGTAAACCATTGTAGAAATAAACAGGTCTACTTGCTTATAAAAAATAGCAGACCTTTCTTTTGGGATTACCCTTGTAGAAACGCAAACCGACTGCTGTGAAGCTTTACCAGTTCGTAGTGCTAGTCAGAGGCAACTAGATAGCTGCTAGGAAATTTTCCAATGTTCAGCGGAAAGTAATTGCAGTGACAGATGGACAAAGGTTAGCTCCCAGTTATAGCCACTGATGACGCAAAACAAAGGCACAGTAAATATTTTATTAGTCATGTGTTTGTGTAACTTTATAATGGTCTGTGGGATAGTTATTAGAGAAAGGTCAAGGGCCTATCAACTTTTCTTTTCGAATTTATTAAGCGAAACCGTTTTCGCGCCAGACACCTTTCTTTTGTGGTTAAAACTTGCAAATTTGTGTGTACGAACAGCTCTTCGACGAGTGAATCGTGAAGTGGGACACTACTAGCATGGGATGAAAGATTTTTTATTTTTATTTTGTGCCTGTCAGTGACGGACTGTGGAACTTCGTCTGTGGCACACATCCACCGTCATTGCCTGGCTGGATAATTTTTGGGCGCCCACTGCACTGAGGCCTGGATAGAAAAAGAGTTCCCTCGCCCTGGACATTGCAGACATCAAACCTGTGAATGTATCCAGTTATCTTATCCGGCTGAATATGTTTTCATTTTGGGTTTAAGTGACAGCGAGTCAACATGAGATGTTAAGGAGCCATTGTCATATAGGTTCAATGCGCTGCCTCACGTTGTCGTCTTGAGACGCCATTGAGTTTCGAGGGCATTCCCGCCGGCAACCATTTACTTTTTCTCTCATACACCCACATCTATGTCAGCGAAGTTGTAGATTTCATTATGATGTCTTAACTTCAACGTATTTTTTCTAGGTGTATTTAAAGCAGTTCTCTTTTACATGTTACAAGCAAATCGTACCATGAACTACAAATTACTATGAACTCTGCCAATCATGCTGCACGTTTTTCGTTGAAATGTCAGAGTTTCCGGTATTCAATGACTAACTCGTGCTCAGAGCATTTTACGGGTACATGTACTTCGATTCCGGCTCCTTTGTGCGTTTAGATGAAGCCTTCTGACTTTGAAATCGATAGTATTTAAACGTAACCGTAACTAAATTGGCAAAGAAATAAAAATAAGGCAAAAAGTCGTATTTATTTTCCTCCATGAAGCTCATGAATCGTTCGCATCGTGTCATGAAAACAGAAAACTGAAGCATCTTATTCAGTGCGAACAAATAGAGAACAGATCTTAGTTTGACTAGGACAATGCCGCAGTGTTATGTTCTTGGTGTTGTTACGATCTGCATATATATATACAGGGTGGAGCATTGATCGTGACCGGGCCAAATATCTCACGAAATAAGCGTCAAACGAAGAAACTACAAAGAACGAAACTTGTCTAGCTTGAAGGGGGAAACCAGATGGCGCTATGGTTGGCCCGCTAGGTGGTGCTGCCATAAATCAAACGGATATCAACTGCGTTTTTAAAAATAGGAACCCCCATTTTTTATTACATATTCGTGTAGTACGCAAAGAAATATGAATGTTTTAGTTGGACCACTTTTTCCGGTTTATGATAGATGGCGCTGTAATAGTCGCAAACGTATAAGTACGTGGTATCACGTAACATTCCGCCAGTGCATGTTAAAATGGACCGTTTACCAATTGCGGAAAAGGTCGATAGCGTGTTGATGTATGGCAATTGTGATCAAAATGCCCAACGGGCGTGTGCTATGTAAGCTGCTCGGTATCCTGGACGACATCATCCAAGAGTCCGGACCGTTCGCCGGATAGTTACAGGAAGTGTTGAGCCACATGTGAAACGTCAACCACGGCCTGCAAGAAATGATGATGCCCAAGCAGGCGCTTTAACTGCTGTCGCGGATAATCCGCACATCAGTAGCAGACAAATTGCGCGAGAATCGGGAATCTCAAAAACGGCGATGTTGAAAATGCTACGTCAACATCGATTGCACCCGTACCATATTTCTATGCACCAGGAATAGCATGGCGACGACTTTGAACGGCGTGTACAGTTCTGCCACTGGGTACAAGAGAAATTACGGGACGATGGCAGATTTTTTCCACGCGTTCTATTTAGCGACGAAGCGTGATTCACCAACAGTGGTAACGTAAACCGGCATAATACGCGGAAAATCCACGATGGTTGCGACAAGTGGAACATCAGCGACCTTGGCGGGTTAATATATGGTGCGGCATTATGGGAGGAATGATAATTCGCCCCAGTGTTTCTAGGTCCCCGGTTCTATACACACAATACACAAGTCTTTATATGGTATCGCTATGCACAGTGGTTTGTTCTGTTACCTGGTACCTTTGCCTCAGAAGTTCCCACGGGACTTTTAAGGGAAAAAATAGGTAGCTACTCCGTCGTTTGGTGCCTTCGACGCTGAGAGTAGCAACTACTAACGTCAAACGAGTATGTGTGATATAATGTTTGGTGTAGCGTATTTGGCGTACGCGCTCGCGCCTCAGTTGTTGGTGCTTGTAGTTCCACGGCCGCATGTCGTCTGTTTGCAGACTCAGACGCAGAGCATGAGGTGGCTGTGGGCGTGCGCGCTGTTCCTGGTGGGGGCGGCGTCCCTGGCGGCCGGCGTGCCCCGCGACCAGCTGCTGCCGCACGGCGAGGGGGTGGACACGCTGCTGCCCCGGCACCAGCAGGACGTCTCCAGCGCAGACATCCGCCTCCTCACGCCCATCGTCTTCTACGGCGAGGTCTACGACACCATCTTCGTGAGTACCCTGATTTCCCACTAACCAGTTACGAGGGTCGTTCGAGTGAAGGTATCACAAACGAGTGCGACCCATGTCAAACTGACTCTATTGCGCATGCGCAGCTTCGCGATTTGTTCTACCGTCAGAAACCTCTGAGTTTGACCACCTGCAGCGCTAATGACAGCTTCGCTCTCTTCGGGGTCCTCAAACGTTTCTGATGTAAATGATCAAACAGTGCACCTGGTATACGTATTTTTCTTGTACTTAGCACTGCGCGCTCCGTGAATTTGTTCTCATTCTCAAATATAAATATTTGCATAAGTATTTCGTATCATGTTTGTATGTGTGTTCTGCCTCTCTTGCACTGTAATACACTACCGGCCATTAAAATTGCTACACCACGAAGATGACGTGCTACAGACGCGAAATTTAACCGACAGGAAGAAGATGCTGTGATATGCAAATGATTAGCTTTTCAGAGCATTCACACAAGGTTGGCGCCGGTGGCGACGCCTACAACGTGCTAACATGAGGAAAGTTTCCAACCGATTTCTCATACACAAACAGTAGCTGATCGGCGTTGCCTGGTGAAACGTTGTTGTGATGCCTCGTGTAAGGAGGAGAAATGCGTACCATCACGTTTCCGACTCTGACAAAGGTCGGATTGTAGCCTATAGCGATTGCGGTTTATCGTATCGCGACGTTGTTCCTCGCGTTGGTCGAGATCCAATGATTGTTAGCAGAATATGGAATCTGTGGGTTCAGGAGGGTAATACGGAACGCCGTGCTGGATTCCAACGGCCTCGAATCACTAGCGGTCGAGATGACAGGTATCTTATCCGCAAGGCTGTAACGGATCGTGCAGCAACGTCTCGATCACAGAGTCAACAGATGGTGACGTTTGCAAGACAACAACCACCTGCACGAACAGTTCGACGACGTTTGCAGCAGCATGGACTGTTAGCTCGGAGACCCTGGCTGCGGTTACCCTTGACGCTGCATCACAGACAGGAGTGCCTGCGATGGTGTACTCAACGACGAACCAGGGTCTACGAATGGCAAAACGTCATTTTTTCGGATGAAACCAGGTTCTGATTACATGGTCGCATCCGTGTTTGGCGACATCGCGGTGAACGCACATTGGAGGCGTGTATTCGTCATCGCCATACTGACGTATCATCTGGCGTGATGGTATGGAGTGCCATTGGTTACACCTTTCGGTGACCTCTTGTTCGCATTGACGGCACTTTGAACAGTGGACGTTACATTTCAGATGTGTTACGGCCCGTGGCTCAACCCTTCATTCGATCCCTGCGAAACCCTACATTTCAGCAGGATAATGCACGACCGCATGTTGCAGGTCCTGTACGGGCCTTTCTGGATACAGAAAATGTTCGACTGCTGCCCTGGCCAGCACGTTCTCCAGATCTCTTACCAATTGAAAACGTCTGGCCAATGGTGGCCGAGCAGCTGGCTCATCACAATACACCAGTCACTACTCTCGATGAACTGTCGTATCCTGTTGAGGCTGCATGGGCAGCTGTACCTGTACACGCCATTCAAGTTCTGTTTATCTCAATGCCCAGGCCGTTATTACGGCCAGAAGTGATTGTTCTGGGTACTGATTTCTCAGGATCTATGCCCCCAAATTGCGTGAAAATGTAATCACATGTCAGTTCTAGTATAATACATTTCTCCAATGAATACCTGTTTATCATCTGCATTTTTTCTTGGTGTAGCAATTTTAATGGTCAGTAGTGTATATCGTCATTGCGGTTGTGAGGTACCCACAAATCCAGTGTGAAAGTTCATAAACAATATGATCGATGGTTTACGTGTGTGTGGTTGTCGGTATAATGGAGGAGGCATAGTATCTTATAGTCTAAAAAGACGACTGCTACAGTGCAAAAAAGGCAGAACAACACACAAAATACTTCTGTAAATATTTTGTAATGGCAATGGGAAGTTCTCGAAACGCGTCGTGCTAAGCACGAAAAAAAAAAAAAAGTGGTGCAGTGTTTCATTATTTAAATAAGGAATACAGTTGCAGGTTTTTCAAAAATATCTATGATGACGAATAACTTGTGATCGGCACTTCTTAAAGTGAAGACGTGATAGAACATGTTAACTGAAGAAGTTTCTAAATTATTCCTGACACCTCTTTCCTCATCAACATTCTATTTTCTTTTAAATATTTTGATTATATGTGTATGAGACAAATTTGATAAGCTTGTCTCGTCGATTTGGTAACACTAATTTTGTGTCTGGTTGACAATACATTGCAGGAATTTAGAACCAATTTTAATAAACTACAATTTAGTAAATTGCCATACGTTACAAGTGCTGGAAATCACCTGATTTGAAGATAAATTATCGCTGAGTTAGTTGGTAGGGAGTGGCTGCAGTGCGACTACTGGTTATTACTCTAAAATGCAACTTAATTTATCCAATATATTTGTAACAGTATAGCAAGCATATTTACATCTATGCCACCTCTCCTCTAAAGTGAGCCAAGTTAATGTGTGCATGTCTTTATAACAATGA
Source organism: Schistocerca gregaria (assembly GCF_023897955.1). Classification (NCBI taxonomy): domain Eukaryota; kingdom Metazoa; phylum Arthropoda; class Insecta; order Orthoptera; family Acrididae; genus Schistocerca; species Schistocerca gregaria. Next base: position 275,760,012 of record NC_064925.1, on the reverse strand, counting down.
GCCACAATTACTGGCTGTTGTGATCCAATCCTTATACGGAGGAGGGAACATTTATTCATTTTGAAAGTGAAGTCAACAGAGGATAGTGAGATTATTTTGCATTTATTACCTAGGATAGTTCTATGCAACACATTTTCCAGAAAAATCGCTTAGGGGAATAAAATTACACTGAGGTGTATTAAATTTTAACAAGGTTGAAATGTACTGTTCCTACAGCGCTACCAGGAACTTAACACTTATTTTCTTCAACGAGAAGGCTCAACACAAAAAGCTACGCGTGTGCATGAACTGATTGCTTTGGAGCAGCGTTATTAAAAGATTTGCAGTTAGACAAAAGAAGTTCCTTTGATCAGTCGAAACTAGTTGCAACCGTCCATTGGCCGCCACTTAAACAGCCTTCGATCAACACAAGCCACGGGAACTAGGAGAATGCCTGCGTCTAACGCCTTCGCGTGATTCCAAGGATTATAACCGTATCTCGAACGAACCTATACCTGCCTGCAAACTTAGAGCCACCATCCGAGCCCACATTCTCTCTTCCCTACTGCCTCAGAAGGAACACCTACAGGCTGTTATGTACACAGACTTCCGAAGCACGTCTTTTAAACGAGTGTGTCGACGCAGAGTGCAGAGTTCATATTTTTTTGAATTTTTCACCAATTGCGTTAAACCCGTAACGGTACAGAAGTTAGTAACTAACCAGTAAACCCCACCACGACTCTTTAAGGAATCTAACATCCATGTTTATAACGTCATATCTCCCTAAATATATGTCCTCATTCAGTGGAATGCAGGGCCGGTTTAAGTCCCAAGCGACACAACTCACCGCTAGTGGCACCATGCTGAGAGGGGTACCATGCGCATCTAAGTGTAAGATTTGTGTACATTGTGTGTTACAATTATTGGCGAAGACTGACGCGGGAGAAAGTGTTCGAGGAAAAAGGGAAAGAGAGGGGGGGGAGGGGGCACCAAATTATAAGTCGCTTGTGCCAAAAAAAGTTCTCGAATCGGCTCTGGTGGTGTGTGTGGATACTGTCTGCAAAACGTGTTCCGAACGTAGTTAGTAGCAAAGAAGGAACAAACTAAAACGTCGTGCCTGATGCTCAAGTTTTACTACATGAGCAGCGAAAATGTAGTACACTTACTTGTGGGTCTCAGCGAGAAAATGTTTCGTAAGACTTTGAAATTGTGTGTAAAGTTTGTCAGCAGCCGCTAGGTGCCCTCATTTTCAAATATTACATGAATAAATTCTCGCTAATTTGTGAGCCGTAGCTCATGCTGTCAAATGGTTCAAATGGCTCTGAGCACTATGGGACTTAACGTCTGTGGTCATCAGTCCCCTAGAACTTAGAACTACTTAAACCTAACTAACCTAAGGACATCACACAACACCCAGTCATCACGAGGCAGAAAAAATCCCTAACCCCGCCGGGAATCGAACCCGGGCGCGGGAAGCGAGAACGCTCCCACACGACCACGAGCTGCGGACCTTCTGCTGTCTCAAGACGAAAACAGTTTCTAATTATAATACTAGACGTATTATGTTTTTCTCCTAAATGGAACGATACCACCTTACATAGGGATTTCCGGCCATCAACAACAGGCGATCATTTTAGTGTTCTTTTTAAACTACACAGACTCAGGCTCATTCACCCGTTCTTGTTTTGTGTAAGACGCTTTGAGTGCCTGCATAACTCAAATCACTTAATAAAAGCAACTCTTCTGGTCCAGACTGTATACCAATTAGGTTCCTATCGGAATGATGCATTAGCTCCATACTTAACAATCATATACAACTGTTCGCTCGACGAAAGATCCGTACCCAAAGACTGGAAAGTTGCACAGATCACACCAATATTCCAAGAAAGGTAGTAGGAGTAATCGACTAAACTACAGGCCCATATCGTTATCGTCGATATGCAGCAGGAGTTTAGAACATATATTCTGTTTGAACATTATGAATTATCTCGAAGTAAATGGTAAATGACACACAGTCAACATGGGTTTAGAAAACTTCGTTCCTGTGAAACACAACTAGCTCTTTATTCACATGAAGTGTTGAGTTCTATTGACAAAGGATTTCAGACTGATTCTGTATTTCTGGATTTCCAGAAGGCGTTTTTTGATATTGTGCTACAAAAGCGGCTTGTAATGAAATTGCGTGCTTATGGAATATCGTCTTAGTTATGTGACTGCATTCGTGATTTCCTGTCACAGTCCGTAGTAATTGACGGAAAGTTATCGAGTAAAACAGAAGTGATTACTGGAGTTCCCCAAGGTGTAGTGTTATAGGTCCTTTGCTGTTCCTTATCTATATAAGCGATTTGGGAGACAATCTGAGCAGCCGTCTTCGGTTGCTTACAGATGACGCTGTCGTTTATCAACTAATAAAGTCATCAGAAGATCAAAACAAACAGCAAAACGATTTAGAAGAACTATCGGAATGGTGCGAAAAGTGACATTTGGCCGTAAATAACCAAAAATGTGAGGTCATCCACATGACTGCTAAAAGGAATCCGTTAAACTTCGGTTACACGATAAAACAACCAAATATAATGGTCGTAAATTCAATTAAATACCTAGGAATTAAAATTACGAAAAACTTAAATTGGAAGGAACATATAGAAAGTGTTGTGGGGAAGGCTAACCAAAGACTGTTTTATTGGCGGGGCACTTAGAAAATGTAACAGATCTTCTAAGGAGACTGCGTACACTACGCCTGCCCGTCCTCTTTTTGAATACGGCTGCGCAGTGTGGGACCCTTACCAGATAGGACTGACGGAGTACATCGGAAAAGTTTCAAAAAAAAGGCAGCACGTTTTGTATTATCGCGAAATATGGGAGAGAGTGTCACAGAAATGATACAGGATTTGGGCTAGAAATCATTAAAAGAAAGGCGATTTTCGTTGCGACGGAATCTTCTCACGAAATTCCAATCACTAACTTTCTCCTCCGAATGCGAAAATATTTTATTGACACTGACCTACATAGGGAGGAACGATCACAACAATAAAACAAGGGTAATCATAGCTCGTACGGAAAGATATAGGTGTCCATTTTTTCCACGCGCTATACGAGATTGCAATAATAGAGAATTGGGAAGGTGGTTCGATGAACCCTCTGCCAGGCACTTGAATGTGATTTCCAGAGTATCCATGGAGATGTAGATGATGCGTTGTTTAACTTGGCACACGTGTTGTTTCAAGTGTCTCAAAGCAGAATTGCACTATTTTCAACGGATGAAACATCTGTCGAGAGAAATCTGCCACAGTCATACCTGATAGTCACTCGTAAGTACATCTACATCCAAACGATTATTGTCCAATTGAAAGTTAAGTGCCTGGCAGAGAGTTCGTCGAACCACCGGCAAGTTGTTTCTCTACCGTTCCTTTCTCGAACAGTGCACGGAAAAAACGGACGCTTAAATCTTTCCGTACGAGCTCTGATTTCTCTTTTTATTACAATGATCATTTCTCTCTATGTTGGTGGACGCCAACAAAATATTTTCACATTCGGAGGAGAAAGTTGGTGATTGAAATTTCGTGAGAATATCTACCTACAACGAAAAACGCCTGTTGTTTTATTGATTACCACGTCAAATGCGTATCATATCCGTGGCACTCTCCCCTCTACACCGCAATAATACAAAAGGAGGTCCCCTTGTTGGAACTTTTTCAATGTCTTCCTTCGATTCTATCTCGTGCGGATCCCATATCACGCAGCGATACCCCAGAAGTGGACAGAAAAGTGTAGTATAGGCAGTCTCTTTAGTAGAGCTGTCGCATTCTCTAAGTATTTTGCGAATTGGTCGTAGTCTTTCCTTTGCTTTCCCGTCAATATGTGATCGTTTCAGTTTAATTTTTTCGTCATTGAAATACCTAAGTATTTAGTTGAATTTACAGTCTTTACTTTTGTGTGTTTTTTCCTTAATCGAAACTAGCCGATTCATTTTAGTACTCATGTGCATGACTCACAATCTTCATTATTTAGAGTCAATTGCCACTTTTTGCACCAGACAGATATATTGTTTAAATCTTTTTGCAGTTGGATTGATCATATAATGACTTTACAAGATGGTAAATGAGAGCTCCATTTGTAAAAATATCTTGGAGGGCTGCTGAGATTGTCACCTAAATCACTTATATAGATGAGAACAACACTTGGTTGGGGAACGCCAAATATCACTTCTATTTTACTCGATGGGTCTCTGTCAGTTACTGCGAGCTGTGTCTTTTCTGACAGGAAATCACTAATCGAGTCGCATAACTGAGACGATATTCCATAGGCACACAACTTAATTAGAATTCGCTTGTGAGGGATCATGTCAAAAGCCTTCTGGGAATCTAAAAATATGGAATCAATCTGAGATCCTCTGTCGATAGAACTCATGAATAAAGAAGTAGTTGTGTTTCACGAGAACTCTGTTTTCTGAATCCGTGTTAGCTGTTTGTCAATAAATCGTTTTCTTCGAGATAATTCATAATGTTCGAGTACAGCTTATGTTCCAGAATCATAATGCAAATCAACGTGTGTGATAATGGGTCAGTAATTCAGCGGAGCCTTTCTTGAATATTGCCATGTCTTGTGCCACTTTCCACTCTTTAGGTAAGGATGTTTCGTCGAGCGAGCGCTAGTATATGATTGCTAAGTACTGTATCAGAGTACTTTGAAAGAAACGTAACTAGTATACAAACTTGCTTTTATTATGCGATATTTTAAAGCGCTTCGCTACACGGAGGATATCTGCTTCTAAGTTACTTGTGTTGACAAGTGTTGTTGATTCGAATTGTGGAGTATTTGCTTCTTTGGTGAAGGGATGTCGGAAATCCGTGTTTAGTAACTCTGCTGTAGTGGCACTATCATTATTAACTTTACCATTGCCATCGCACGGTGAAGGTGTTCATTATGTCTTCTCACTGGTATACTTTACTTATGATCACAATCTCTTTGGATTTTCTACCAGATTTCGAGACAGAGTTTCATTGTGGAAACGCGCGAAGTTTATAACTACAGTCAATCTGAAACAATAATCTTGGGCCGTCATATTGACACACCATGCAAGCCTTCCTGACTTAAGTTATTTCCTTAAATCGATTTATGGGGCCGGCCGCGGTGACCGTGCGGTTCTAAGCGGTTCAGTCCGGAACCGCGTGACTGCTACGGTCGTAGGTTCGAATTCTGCCTCGGGCATTGATGTGTGTGATGTGCTTAGGTTAGTTACGTTTAAGTAGTTCTAAGTTCTAAGGGACTGATGACTTCAGATGTTAAGTCCCATAGTGCTCAGAGCCATTTGAACCATTCGTTTTATGGGAACGGAAAGCTGATACAGCCAGGAAGACTATCTCAATTTTTTTCTCATTTTGGCAGCAGTGCCTGTTTCGAAATGTTGCAAATTTCACGTCGCGCACTGTTTCCCGGAATGGATTAGTTCCTTTCGAGAACTGCAGTAGTACTACGCTCTGTCAGTATTGTCCAAAAGTATGCAGTTAAGGACATTTTTCTTTGACGTATAAATTACAAGGAATGTTTTACAAATGTTAGAATTAGAAACCTAGGCTTTGTGTGTAAGTTACTTCGAAGTTGGCGTTTATCGGACATCAGCACGTGTAGAGTTACAAGAAAACCTGTTAGGGAACGGCTCTTCTGGATAATCTATCCTGCGGTTTCCTGTTTTGCCATTGACGTTAACGTGTGTATCTCACCCAATGTCTGATTCATTGTAGCATTTCCTCTAGTGAAAGCTCGTTGAAAACCACGATCTACGACTGAAAGGTGCAGGAGAAGTGATAACAGTTAGTAACGTGTTATACAGTGCTGGCCAATATAAAAGCAGCAGCATGAAGGCAGCACGCAAAAAAGATATGTGGTGCATGCTTCGATATGTAAATTATTATCAAGGTGACAGAAATGTGAAGTGCTTAGCTACTGTCAGTAGTTTGGTGCCCATAATATAATTCACGGAATTCCAAGTAATGTAGACACCGATTCATTTTAATGGGTCCGAAATATATGACTAATGTGTTTGAACTATCTCATCTCAAGTCTAATTGTTCTTTCCAATTACTAAAAACTACAATGACATTCATGTATAAAAACATGTGACAGCTTTAAGAGTTTAATACGCAGTAGGAAATATGAGATTGTAGTAGGTCACTTTGTAAATACGTTTACGAGCTTTCCGGTATGTCATACAAAAATCCGCGCATCCCGAAGAAGGTTGTATTTACTGGCTATGGTGTTCGTAGAAGGCTTTTTTCTTCAAATTATACAGTAGAAGAAAATGGTCTTTTTGTTAAATCTTTTATTATTAAAATTCTCCTGTCCTTTGGCATCTCACTTCCCATAAGATACACTTAAAGTAGTAAAGGAGTTTTGCTATTTGGGGAGCAAAATAACTGATGAAGGTCGAAGCAAGATATAAAATGTAGACTGGCAATGGCAAGGAAATCCTTTTGTGAAGAAGAGAAATTTGTTAATATCGAGCCGGCCGCAGTGGCCGTACCGTTCTAGGCGCTACAGTCTGGAGCCTAGCGACCGCTCTGACCACAGGTTCGAATCCTGCCTCGGGCATGGATGTGTGTGATGTCCTTAGGTTAGTTAGGTTTAATTAGTTCTAAGTTCTAGGCGATTGATGACCTCAGAAGTTAAGTCGCATAGTGCTCAGAGCCATTTTTTGTTAACATCGCGTATGGATTTAAGTGTCAGGAAGTATTTTCTGAAAGTGTAGCCATGTATGGAAGTGAAAGATGGACGATAAATAGTTTGGACGAGTAGAGAACAGAAGCTTTCGAAATGTGGTTCTACAGAAGAATGATGAAGATTACATGGGTAGATCACATAACTAATGACGAGGTATTGAATAGAATTGGGGAGAAGAGGAGTTTGTGGCACAACTTGACTAGAAGAAGGGATCGGTTGGTAGGACATGTTCTGAGGCATCAACGGATCACCAGTTACGTATTGGAGGACAGCGTGAAGGGTAAAAATCGTGATGTAGGTTGCAGTAGGTACTGGGAGATGAAGAAGCTTGCACGGGATAGAGTAGCATGGAGAGCTGCATTAAACCAGTCTCAGGACTGACGACCACAACAACAACAACAACAACAACAACAACAGCTGGAACACATGTGGGAATTGGTAGTATTGTGTCTCCTTGCTTGTTATGCTGTACAGAAGACAGTGAGGCTTTACAGTTCAGCATAAGGAAAAGGATAGGGGTCTCGCTAATTCTGCCAGTTCAGGGCTAAACTTCGAGCTTTCAACGATTATTTCCATCGTCTGCGTCAGGAGCAACTGACTGTCGAAACTGCTGCTGTGGTGGTCTTATATAGACCATAGACGGCTTCGGATTGGTCAGTAAGTACATAATGCCGTCACGGATGGTGTAAACGTCTGCGCTGGTGGCACCGCCGCTCCACACCGAGAGCTCGCTTCTATGCACCGCTAAAATTACACTACTGGCCATTAAAACTGCTACACCACGAAAATGACGTGCTACAGACACGAAATTTAACCGACAGGAAGAAGATGCTGTGATATGCAAATGATTAGCTTTTCAGAGCATTCACGCAAGGTTGACACCGGTAGCGACACCTACAACGTGCTGGCATGAGGAAAGTTTCCGACCGACTTCTCATACACAAACAGCAGTTGACCGGCGTTGCCCGATGTAAGAAGGAGAAATGCGTACCATCACGTTTCCGACTTTGATAAAGGTCAGATTGTAGCCTATCGCGATTGCAGTTTATCGCATCGCAACATTGCTGCTCGCGTTGGTCGAGATCCAATGACTTTTAGCAGAATATGGAATCGGTGGGTTCAGGAGGGTAATACGGAACGCCGTGCTGGATCCCAACGGCCTCGTATCACTAGCAGTCGAGATGACAGGCATCTTATGCGCTTGGCTGTAACGGATCGTGCAGCAACGTCTCGATCCCTGAGTCAACAGATGGGGACGTTTGCAAGACGACAACCATCTGCACGTACTGTTCGATGACGTTTTCAGTAGCATGGACTGTCAGCTCAGAGACCATGTCTGCGGTTACCCTTGACGTTACATAACAGACAGGAGCGCCTGCGATGGTATACTCAACGACGAACCTGGGTGCACGAATGGCAAAACGTCATTTTTTCGGATGAATGCAGGTTATGTTTACTGCACCATGATGGTCGCATCCGTGTTTGGCGACATCGCGGTGAACACCCATTGGAGGCGTGTATTCGTCATCGCCATAGTGGCGTATCACCCGGCGTGATGGTATGTGGTGCCATTGGTTACACGTCTCGGTCACCTCTTGTTCGCATTGACGGCACTTTGAACAGTGGACGTTACATTTCAGGTGTGTTACGACCCGTGGCTCTACCTTTCATTCGATCCCTGCGAAACGCTACATTTCAGTAGGATAACGCCCGACCGCATGTTGCAGGCCCTGTACGGGCCTTTCTGGATACAGAAAATGTTCGACTGCTGCCCTGGCCAGCACATTCTCCTGATCTCTCACCAATTGAAAACGTCTGGCCAATTGTGGGCGAGAAAAGTGGCTCGTCACAATACGCCAGTCACTATTCTTGATGAACTGCGGTATCGTGCTGAAGCTGTATGGGCAGCTGTACCTGTACACGCCATCCAAGCTCTGTTTGACTCAAAGCCCAGGCCGTTATTACGGCCAGAGGTGGTTCTTCTGGGTACTGATTTCTCAGGATCTGTGCACCCAAATTGCGTGAAAATGTAATCACATGTCAGTTCTAGTATAATATATTTGTCCAATGAATGCCCGTTTATCATCTGCACTTGTAGCAATTTTAATAGCTAGTAAGTGTATATCGGCTGTCGCTGTTGAAGTTCTTCTCGCACGCCTTTACTTCTACAGCCTATTTAATTACCGTATCCCACTGTACAGGAACCAAACAATATTTTGGCTGGGCTCAGCGACTTTAGATTTCTCTAGTTCTCAATTTTTAATATGTCGTTGATTTTCTGCACAGCTGTCGGAAACGGTACGGATGGACTGACCGATATAACTGCTACTACACTCACAAGGGATGTTGTAAATCTCAGGGATCCTGAGGCTGAGACTGTCCTTAACAGCGTTTAGCATCTCTTTATCTTCTTAGGAGGTCGGGAAAGACGAATTTTCATAAAGAAATATCTTTCAGGGTGGTTATATATGCCCTTACTAATTCGCAGTATAGACATTTACCTTGTTCAGATATTGCTAAGTCTAAATAATGTTACCCTTTCAGATGTTCAGTCTTTTTCAGGAGAGATCACTTCAAAATTTCAAGGCCTCATGCATGTTTTACGTTTTCTCGCCAACACAAAAAGGGATAAAGTAAATATTAATAACTATTATACCATGCGGCGCGGTGAAAGTAGGTTAACGTCAAGTATCTGCCGACGACAGAGTTCACTAGATCAGTCACATGAAGATACTATCCCGGCAACAGCAAAACTTACTTCCAGAAAATCGTGACGAGATATGGAAACAGTAATCAGACATGTTCGTAATTAAATGAGGGTGATTATTTCAGTGAACGTAATGGCAAACAGATTATAAAATATGGCATGAAATAAATGCAACTGTAAACTGTATCACTATACTCACCAATCTACTAACTTCTACGCAACACTGAGTGAGAAACCGAACGCAATGAAAAAACACGAAATCAGTCAGAATAGTTTATTTCATTCTTAATTTCTTTAGCTTTCCTTGCGTAAGTCCGCAAATGATTGAGCGGAACTCAATCTCGAAACACATTTCATATGATACTCTGATACGAAACAGCTCAGTCGTCCTTAACACACTTTCATGATGGTGAAGAGCTGCTCACTATTACACGCTGATACTATCATAGAAGGCGTGTGTTTAGTAGCTTCAGGAAACGTTTCTGTGGTTAATGTTTGAAAAAAGCCATTTTGCCTTTTTGGTATGTTAACTGTCTTGCAACTCTGTATAACACTGTGGTTGATGATTTCCATGTGTAGTGCGTTATTTGCAGAATCGTAATCAACAATGTACGGCGCGGTAAAAGTTCTTAAGTCTACTACCAGGCGAGATGTAGCGTGAAACGTTGCTGCCATGTTGCCGTGACGTTTCGTGAATATTGCACTGCTTTTGTGCAAGATACAAGTGAAAAAGTGTTTGCGTCACATCCATAACCACGAAAATCGGAATAACAACAAGCAGAGTGGAAAGCCAGTTGCAGCAACCAAACTGCTGTCGATGTTTTAACGATGTACATTCTGAAGATTGAAATATGTATAACGCCATATGAAGATGAGCGAAATCCCGAAAAGCGTATTGACATAAATAAAAATACATAAAAAGTGGCTGGTTGATGCTTTTCCCCGCGCGACTGCTACGGTCGCAGGTTCGAATCCTGCCTCGGGCATGGATGTGGGTGATGTCCTTAGGTTAGTTAGGTTTAAGTAGTTCTAAGTTCTAGGGGACTGATGACCACAGATGTTAAGTCCCATAGTGATCAGAGCCATTTGAACCATTTGCTGCTTTTCTTAAAATAATAGGCGGCCATGGTTACAGTGGTCTTCTTCTGTGTCTACTGGGAAGAATGGGAATACTACCTGCGCCATAAAAAAAGGAAAACATGATATTTTGATTTACACCTATCAACTACTGATGCTGATATTCCAGGCCTCTTCTATTCTGTCTCTTCGAAGAGCACAAGGGACGATGTCCAAAAATGGAGTGACTTGGTGGAGGAACTTTTCAAGAAGTTTCTACCCCATGACACCACGGAAGAGGACACAGAACACCAATATAGACGAAATACAGAAACATTTCAAATCCATCCACTGTTTGCACGCTTAAAATTCCATGTGAGAAAAAGTTTAAAATATGAACGGTTCCGTCCTGTTAAACGTTTTCCAGACTCAAATTTCCAGATCTTTTAGACGGAAGTGTGTTGTTTACAATCCCCGACATTTTTCTGGCACCAGTGGCGAGCACTGTCAAAAGACGCTGTGGCCGTTAGCTAGAGGAAGCGAACTGATACTGTTGTTGCGAATGGACTTTGTACTGGCAGAAGGGTGTATTGTTAGCATTTGTTATATTTATGTTACGTTTATGTGACGAGGGAGGTCTGAAGTAATGGCGGCATCTTAACGTTGTTTATTTTTATATTTTCTTCGCCTTTGTTACAGTCTTCAACGTCTTTACGTGTTCCTACAGCCTTTAAATAAGCGTGTGAGGCAATCTGCCATTTTGAACATTAGTGTCGTGCTAAATAAGTTGATGGCAATACGGCCATCGTTGCAATACATGTTTCTACGTGTCTCCATAATGCTAATGTTTAGAGAACGTCACGGCCATCGTTGCAATACATGTTTCTACGTGTCTCCATAATGCTAATGTTTAGAGAACGTCGTGAAATAATGATACTGAATACACCGTTTTAAATCACTGAAAGCTCAATAGCAATCATTCAGTCAGAGCCTAATGGATTTCTCTCCGACAGCTCCTAATTCGTTTAGCAATTGTCACCTTTCAAAAATTGATTTTCATTTGACGTAACATACACTATCGTCTATAACGAAACATTTTTTTCGTATTCTCTACCTCATTTCATGCCAATCATTATACATATATTTAGTTTATTAGTTGTTGTCGAGCTGCTGAAGTTTTCGCATTTGGTTTCCTTTTCAAAAGATTACATCGAACATTACTAACATTTACTGACAGTCACAATCGCCTTTTATTTGCAGTAAGGTAACAGGTTTGGTGTGGTATGTTGTTGTTGTTGTTGTTGATTTTGTGGTCTGCAGTCCTGAGACTGGTTTGATGCAGCTCTCCATGCTACTCTATCCTGTGTAAGCTTATCTCCCAGTACCTACTGCAGCCTACATCCTTCTGAATCTGCCTACTGTATTCATCTCTTGGTCTCCCTCTACGATTTTTACCCTCCGCGCTGCCCTCCAATACTAAATTGGTAATCCCTCGATGTCTCAGAACATGTCCTACCAACCGATCCCGTCTTCTAGTCAAGTTGTGCCACAAGCTCCTCTTCTCCCCAATTCTATTCAATACCTGCTCATTAGTTATGTGATCCACCCACCTAATCTTCAGCATTCTTCTGTAGCACAACATTACGAAAGCTTCTATTCTCTTCTCTTCCAAATTATTTATCGTCCACGTTTCACTTTCATACATGGCTACACTCCATACAAATACTTTCAGATACGACTTCCCGACATTTAAATCTATACTCGATATTAACAATTTTTTTTTTTTTTTTTTTTTTCAGAAACGCTTTCCTTGCCATTGCCGATCTACATTTTATATCCTCTCTACTTCGACCATCGTCAGTTATTTTGCTCCCCAAATAGCAAACCTCATTTACTACTTTAATTGTCTCATTTCCTAATCTAATTCCCTCAGCATCACCCGACTTTTGTTAAAGTTCATCTTATATCCTCCTTTCAAGACACTGTCCATTCCATTCAGCTGCTCTTCGAAGTCCTTTGCTGTCTCTGACAGAATTACAATATCATTGGCGAATCTCAAAGTTTTTTATTTCTTCTCCATGGATTTTAATATCTACACCGAATTTTTCTTTTGTTTCCTTTTGCTTGCTCAATATACAGATTGAATAACATCGATGATAGGCTACAACCCTGTCTCACGCCCTTCCCAACCACTGCTTCGCTTTCGTGCCCCTAGACTCTTATAACTGCCATCTGGTTTCTGTACAAATTGTAAATAGCCTTTCGCTTCCTGTATTTTACCCCTGCCACCTTCAGAATTTGAAAGAGACTGGAATAGTCAACCTTGTCAAAAGCTTTCTCTAGGTCCACAAATGCTAGAAATATATGTTTGCCTTTCCTTAATCTATTTTCTAAGGTAAGTCATAGCGTCAGTATTGCCTCACGTGTTCCAACATTTCTAAGGAATCCAAACTGATCTTCCCCGAGGTCGGCTTCTGTCAGTTTTTCCATTTGTCGGTAAAGAATTAATTTTAGTATTTTGGAGCCATCGCTTATTAAACTGATAGTTCGGTAATTTTCACATCTGTCAACACCTGCTTTCTTTGGGATTGGAATTATTATATTCTTCTTGAAGTCTGAGGGTATTTCGCCTGTCTCATACATCTTGCTCGCCAGATGGTAGAGTTTTGTCAGGACTGGCTCTCCCAAGGCTGTCAGTAGTTCTAATAGAATGTTGTCTACTCCGGGGGCTTTGTTTCGACTCAGTTCTTTCAGTGCTCTGTCAAACTCTTCACGCAGTATTGTATCTCCCATTTCATCTTCATCTACATGCTCTTCCATTTCCATAATATTGTCCTCAAGTACATCGCGCTTGTATAGGCGCTCTATATACTCCTTCCACCTTTCTGCTTTCCCCTCTTTGCTTAGAACTGGGTTTCCATCAAAGCTCTTGATATTCATGCAAGTAGTTCTCCTTTCTCCAAAGATCTCTTTAATTTTCCTGTAGGCAGTATCTATCTTACCCCTAGTGAGATAAGCCTCTACATCCTTACATTTGTCCTCTAGCCATCTCTGCTTAGCCATTTTGACTTCCTGTCGATCCCATTTTTGAGACGATTGAATTCCTTTTTTCCTGCTTCATTTACTGCAGTTTTATATTTTCTCCTTTCATCAATTAAATTCAATATTTCTTCGGTTACCCAAGGATTTCTAATAGCCCTCGTCTTTTTACCTATTTGATCCTCTGCTGCCTTCACTATTTCGTCCCTCAAAGCTATCCATTCTTCTTCTACTGTATTTCCTTCCCCCATTCCTGTCAATCGTTCCCTTATGCTCTCCCTCAAACCCTTTACAACCTCTGGTTCTTTCAGTTTATCCAGATCCCATCTCCTTAAATTCCCACCTTTTTGCAGTTTCTTTAGTTTTAATCTACAGTTCATAACCAATAGATTGTGGTCAGAGTCCACATCTGCCCCTGGAAATGTCTTACTATTTAAAACCTGGTTCCTAAATCTCTGTCTTACCATTATATGATCTATCTGATACCTTTTAGTATCTCCAGGGTTCTTCCATGTATACAGTCTTCTTTCATGATTCTTCAATCAAGTGTTAGCTATGATTAAGTTATGCTCTGTGCAAAATTCTAACAGGCAGCTTCCTCTTTCATTTCTTAGCCCCAATCCATATTCACCTACTACGTTTCCTTCTCTTCCTTTTCCTACTGTCGAATTCCAGTCACCCATGACTATTAACGCCACCTGAAGGTGGTGTAAATAAAAATACATAAAAGCGGCCGCTTGCTGCATTTCTTAAAAGAATATATCCAGAAAATTTTAAATTAACATTAATTGGGGGTGGAGGTTAGAAGTGTGAGGGAAGATAGTTCACAGACTTATTGTCATGCACGTCCCTTCTTCACAGGTCTGCAAACTGAAGAGCGATAAGGTGTTCCCCCACTGTACGTGCCTAACTGCTTCACAAGAATCAACTACAGCATGCTTCGCAAAGATATACCGACCCTGCACAATGCGTCTCATGGATCACTGGCGGTACAGTGCGCAGATATACTCAGGGATTTTTATTTTCCACAAGGTGGCTTAACACTTCATGGAATGCAGATACGAATTAATAATAATAGTAATACAAGAAACGCATATGCACAGAATCTACGTAAATCTCCACGGACTGTTCTACACTGCTACAGAGGAAACTGATTCTAGTCATCCTGTATGGTATAAACTTCCTGGCAGACTAAAACTGTGTGCCGGACCGAGACTCAACTCGGGACCTTTGCCTTTCGCGTGCAAGTGCAAATTGTTCAAATGGCTCTGAGCACCATGGGACTTAACATCTGAGGTCATCAGTCCCCTAGAACATAGAACTACTTAAACCTAACTAACCTAAGGACATCACACACAACCATGCCCGAAGCAGGATTCGAACCTGCGACCGTAGCGGTCGTGCGGTTCCAGACTGACGCTCCTAGAACCGCTCGGCCACACCGGCCGGCGCTTCCCCCACAACGTAGATTCTTTTCCTGCATAGTTCTCTTACGTCAATAGACAGAATAAGTTCACTGAGTACACGTTCATATAGTGGAGTTATTTTCAGTTTATTAAATGAGTACTTATTTGCAGTTGATAAATGAGCTTTTATGTAAAATAATTTCTATGAACTGTGACTGAGAAGTGTTTAATCTGTGTGTTGTTGTCGGTGGGAGATATAGTGTTGTTGGGAAAGCGATTGGATTGGTAAATGTGGCACCTTGCTGCTGCCTGTCATTGACATTGTACTGTAAAGCCGTGTATTCGTGTTGCAGTGGGAATTTAATGAATGACCAGAGAGTTACTGCACTTCTGTCACGATTAGTTGTATTACTGGTAGACTGCATAAACCTCTTCCAGTCAGGAACTGCTGGCACTTGCAGGGTGGGCTGCCCTTACCGCACATACACAGTAAATCTTTCAAGATGGGTGTCAATATGTTTCATGGAATGCCATTGATCATGTTCAAGTCTAGAATAGTAGCCTGGTGTAATCCATACCATGACTTAGTTGAAATATATGAAGTTCCATAACATCTAGGTGACCTACATCTGTTTCAGAGGAAAACAGTTTAAATCTCTGGGCCTCTGGGAGTGGTGAGAAAAGTGAAGCTGGGGTCATGCATTTGATACCCCTCAAGTTCTTAAAAGTGTTCCAGCCAGTGATAGCGGAGGCGATTGTAATCGACATTGTCGGATGCATATTGACTATATGTACACTTGGCACAGACTCTTCAGTGCGGTAGACAGTTGACAACTTCAGCTGTTGAGTCTTTTTTTTTAACATGGTTTCTCAATTAACAATTGCAAATATGTACTCATTTAATAAACTGAAAATAACTCCACCTTATGAATACGAGCTCAGTGAAGTTTTTTTTTCTACACACACAAGAATATTGAACAGGAAATGTTGGGCAGGTGTAGGCTGTGTGTAAAGTGAAAGGCGAGCTGCACACGTGGTAGGGAAGTTGCCTTACCTGGAAGAACGCTACAATTGCCGCAAAGGATGGTTAGGAATCAGTTTCCCCTCTAACATTGTACAGAGTGCAGAGTTTACGTAGATTCTTTCCAGTTATGCTTATTGCGTTATTGGTATAAGCAGTTCATGTTTCTATTCTATGTCGTGTTAACTCACGTCGCGGAAAGTAAACACCCTCCCGAGCATTTTTGAGCACTGCATTGTCAGTGATTCGTAAGGGACGTGTGGAGGGTCCTTATAATTTTGTTCAAATTGTTCAAGTGGCTCTGAGCACTATGGGACTTAACTTCTGAGGTCACCAGTCCCGTAGACTTAGAACTACTTAAAACTGACTAACCTAAGGACATCACACACATCCATGCCCGAGGCAGGATTCGAACCTGCGACCGTAGCGGTCGTGCGGTTCCAGACTGTAGCGCCTAGAACCGCTCGGTCACCTCAGCCGGCTATAATTTTGTGAGACACCCTGTAGTTGTTTCTTGTGACATAGTGCGGTAGCTACAGCGGGGAAGCCCCTGCTAGCTCTTCAGTTTGCAGACCTATGTAGAATGAAGCGCATGACTACAATCCGACGAGCTACCTTCCTTCACGCTTCTAACCACCATCCCCACCACCTCCACCCTGACGCACCCTCAGAACACAATTTATCCTTTAATACGGCTGTACTACGTGCAGATGTGGTAGACTTATTTAATATTTATACTTAACCCATCCATTTAACAATAAAAATTGGTTTTCTTCCATTAAAACACTATTTTTGATAACTGCAATTTTTTCATCCCCCGCAGTGCGGAAACTTTTAGGCCTACGTGTAAAATGAATAGCATCTTTTTGCAGAAAATTTAACGTAGTTCAATTTTGTGATGAGGAAACATTTTAATTGGCCGCCGAGGTTTTCGAGTTAGTCAAGAGAAACACAAGAAGTTCCCTTTAGACGCACCATCATCTTCAAGCTTATAATCCACTGATAAGGATTTTTAGTACGTTGTACATGACATTGCCTTCTTCCAGTGCTTAAAAATTTGTGGCTACAGATTTGGTCTTCGATGATTAGCTAATTGGTATGAAATACTTTCTGGCATGCAATATATGGTAGGTTGCGGTGTATATATGAATGTAAATGCAGAACAGTGCTACTTATAAGATGCATACGTCCTTCGCCTGACAGTTTTTTTCTTTTCGTTCATAGAAATATGTTGGTATTTCAGAAATTAATAAGCATTACATGTCCTCATACGGAACTTCCTGGCAGATTAAAACTGTGTGCCGGACCGAGACTTGAACTCGGGACCTTTGCCTAGTTCTGTAAGGTTCGCAGGAGAGCTTTTGTGAAGTCTGGAAGGTAGGAGACGAGGTACTGGCGGAATTAAAGCTGTGAGGACGGGGCGTGAGTCGTGCTTGGGTAGAGCACTTGCCCGCGTAAGGCAAAGGTCCCGAGTTCGAGTCTCGGCCCGGCACACAGTTTTAATCTGCCATCAAGTTTCATATCAGGGCACACTCAGCTGTAGAGTGAAAATTTCATTCTATGTCCTTATACGGTTTACGTCACACTGAATTTCTTTCCGGACTCTTCCCCTCTCCCTAATACGAACCAAAGGTAAACACCGTCGCCGATACCATGTCGGTTACGATCTCTTTGCACTGCTAGCGTTCTCTGTACTTATGGCGGAAAATACTCCATCGACTTCCCAAGACCACTAAATGCGTAGGAGATCAACTGGGCGTCCTTTTGTGTCAGCAAGGAATGGAGAGTGTGGAGCTGACGCGACCTCCACCCACGAAACAAACGCATGTCAGCAAATGAAATAACTCTGCATGTCTGCCTGACCCATGTAGACCTCTGAACAGATAACAAGAGCCATTTCTCCGTGGCTGATTTTAAGGCATTTCCTGACTTTTCGGATCCCTCTTATCTCACATGAGGCTTCGTGTGTCAGACTCTTTCTCAACGCTACTAAGAAATTCGAGTGACGCGTAACGTCCTTACTGGTTAAAAGCGTCTTTCAGATGTCTCCTTCCATCACAGTATTCTGATTACTGCGTACAGATTTGCTCTGCTGTCTCCATGTCACTTTCGTAAAAGTCGCAATAACGTCATCAGCCCCTTTTCTTGCTTCCATAGTGCAGGGACGTGACACGCTAAATCTCTTATTACGAAGAATAAAAGCTTATTATTCTCTTTTAACATTATTTTTAATTAAAACCAGATTTATTTATTGATTTTGGCTATTTGCAATATGTTTTATAGCACAAAAGGCTTGATTTACAGGCCCGTTACGTATTAATCGAAGTGTTCAACGGCCGCAAATGTAATAGTGTAACAGCGAGTGGTAAGATGCTTCATCGAAATTAAATGAGTCATTTTGACACAAGTTTGATTACACTCAGTTTCAAAACACAATAAATAAATTATGAAAACTGATAAGATGATAGTTTTAAACATTTGCATAAAATTATCAAAAACTCTATTCAAAGCCATTGACCTGAACATTCAACTTATTTTATTTACAAAGTAAAACCTTAATGCTCTTTTCTGAAGTAAGTAAATATTTAAGAACGCCAATAAAAAAAAAACAAGTGACCATCTAAGAGTGGAACTTAAGGCAACACCACGGAAAGCTAATGAACATCAATACAATCTGAATTTCACTTAAACCTTAAATCTGTTTCTATAATGCGAATCTCAGCTAACTGAAACTGTAGTTACATAAAATTTCTAGATTTGTACAATTTTTGGTAAAAGCCTGAACCAGAAGTAATAAAATAATGTGCTGTTCAAAGGTATCAAATTTAAATTTTCACACTTGACGTAAAACTCAGTAACATAAGAATGAGAGTAGCTCACAATAACTTATACAGCCTGCAACAAATGTCTGCTTCTGGAAGCCTAATCTTAACGCTTAGAGATAATTTCAAGAGTCAAGCCTGCAACAAACAGAAAATAGTTAATGATCAGATTACGTAAATACAAGTGCGGCTTCTCATAAGAGGGTAAACAAACAACAAATTACTCAACTTATGCAGATGATGTGTTCAGCCATCAATAGACCGTCACACTGTCATGCGAGCCTACCATTTTGTACAGCTCCGGCTCAATGTGCAAAATTTTGAACAGAGCGAAACATATGAATAACAATTTGCTGTAACACAATCATCTTGAGGTTGAAGCTCTTTTTTCCGTGTTTGCTTTAACAATACGTATATTTTTGGATATGGCCCGCCTTTAGTAATACACATCTGCTATTTACTAACTAACATGTCAGGACTGCAAATCAGTTTATATAGGGCAGACAAGCAGAAACTTTAATACCAGATACACAGAGCACAGAAGAGTATTAAAAAGTAACAGCCGTCATTCCACATTTGCTCAACACCTCATGGACAAGAAACATAACCCAACAAACATCAATAGTGATTCGAAAATCCTCAAATGCAGCAAAAGCTCCCCACAAAAACTAATAATTGAAGAAAATTATCAGAGACAAAAAGCCATAGTGGAAGGGAAACCAGTGATAAGTGAGTACACAGCTCTCTGCAATGGAACTCTGTTCTCTGCCCTCAAAGAATTATTAGACAAGACCAACCTATAGAGCTCTCACCTCTCCCCCCCTCCCCTTCCACCACTACATCAGCCCCCCCCCCCCCCCCACACACACACATACACACACAAAATCCTAAAACCTACCGTCACATTCACTCCCTCTCTATCTCTCTCTCCCTTTTCACACACACACACACACACACACACACACACACACACACACATTCACAGACAACTCTGAAAGATTCAGAACAACCGCCAGGAACATCTTCAACTGTTCCACTGCCCGCCATGTTTGTTTTTACAGCTGATAAACAGTGAAACAGTGACAGTGACAGTGACAACCTAATATATAGTGTTTGACAGTGATGAAGTGAGGAAAAAGAAAATGTAAGTGAAACATTATGTAAATAGACACACACACACACACACACACACACACACACACACACACACACAGAGAGAGAGAGAGAGAGAGAGAGAGAGAGAGAGAGAGAGAGAGAGAGTTAATTAATTTCAGGTAGAGGAATAACAATTTCAAATCGTAATTTTGGCTTAAACAATTTATCTACTTTAACGTGTAAGTGGTTGCAGATGACAAACTGTAGAACAAAACAGTCAATGTAGAAATACAACACATCAGAAAAACCACACCATGTGCTAAAAAGGCATGAATTCATAATTTACATGTTTTTCAAATATTTGGCATTACGATTTAAAAGCTAATAGATACATGTATACAAACAGTAAAGAACATTCTTTATGTTTAACAGATGAGAAATAAAAGCCCAATGAAGATGCTGCAACTGCAGTGAAACATGCTTAGGTTACAAAATCAAAATTGTGTTTTGCTAAAGGCGGACCCTGTCCAGAAACATACGTCCTGTAACATAAAGTGATTACTACAAGCAGCTAAAAGTACACAAAAACACACAAGGTATATCACTTACAAGTTGAAAGTGGAATCTTTAGTTCTCCGTACTTCTGTATCCACAAGAGTTTATACCAGAACAACAAATTATGTGACCTGCAGCCAGGTCACTGCAAGGTTAGCATTTCTTAAAGAACTGCAAGTTACTTATATACTTAATGAACCTTTTTGAGGTTTCACATAAATAAACACTCTTTAACAAGAGCGCTAAGATCTAGTCTAACGATGTAGAACAATTTGTCACCGCTTTTTGGTGGATCCGAATATTGCGGAACACATTTTGATTATTACAGTTTCCTCTGACTGTAACTACACTCCTGGAAATTGAAATAAGAACACCATGAATTCATTGTCACAGGAAGGGGAAACTTTATTGACACATTCCTGGGGTCAGATACATCACATGATCACACTGACAGAACCACAGGCACATAGACACAGGCAACAGAGCATGCACAATGTCGGCACTAGTACAGTGTATATCCACCTTTCGCAGCAATGCAGGCTGCTATTCTCCCATGGAGACGATCGTAGAGATGCTCGATGTAGTCCTGTGGAACGGCTTGCCATGCCATTTCCACCTGGCGTCTCAGTTGGACCAGCGTTCGTGCTGGACGTGCAGACCGCGTGAGACGACGCTTCATCCAGTCCCAAACATGCTCAATGGGGGACAGATCCGGAGATCTTGCTGGCCAGGGTAGTTGACTTACACCTTCTAGAGCACGTTGGGTGGCACGGGATACATGCGGACGTGCATTGTCCTGTTGGAACAGCAAGTTCCCTTGCCGGTCTAGGAATGGTAGAACGATGGGTTCGATGACGGTTTGGATGTACCGTGCACTATTCAGTGTCCCCTCGACGATCACCAGAGGTGTACGGCCAGTGTAGGAGATCGCTCCCCACACCATGATGCCGGGTGTTGGCCCTGTGTGCCTCGGTCGTATGCAGTCCTGACTGTGGTGCTCACCTGCACGGCGCCAAACACGCATACGACCATCATTGGCACCAAGGCAGAAGCGACTCTCATCGCTGAAGACGACACGTCTCCATTCGTCCCTCCATTGACGCCTGTCGCGACACCACTGGAGGCGGGCTGCACGATGTTGGGGCGTGAGCGGAAGACGGCCTAACGGTGTGCGGGACCGTAGCCCAGCTTCATGGAGACGGTTGCGAATGGTCCTCGCCGATACCCCAGGAGCAACAGTGTCCCTAATTTGCTGGGAAGTGGCGGTGCGGTCCCCTACGGCACTGCGTAGGATCCTACGGTCTTGGCGTGCATCCGTGCGTCGCTGCGGTCCGGTCCCAGGTCGACGGGCACGTGCACCTTCCGCAGACCACTGGCGACAACATCGATGTACTGTGGAGACCTCACGCCCCACGTGTTGAGCAATTCGGTGGTACGTCCACCCGGCCTCCCGCATGCCCACTATACGCCCTCGCTCAAAGTCCGTCAGCTGCACATACGGTTCACGTCCACGCTATCGCGGCATGCTACCAGTGTTAAAGACTGCGATGGAGCTCCGTGTGCCACGGCAAACTGGCTGACACTGACGGCGGCGGTGCACAAGTGCTGCGCAGCTAGCGCCATTCGACGGCCAACACCGCGGTTCCTGGTGTGTCCGCTGTGCCGTGCGTGTGATCATTGCTTGTACAGCCCTCTCGCAGTGTCCGGAGCAAGTATGGTGGGTCTGACACACCGGTGTCAATGTGTTCTTTTTTCCATTTCCAGGAGAGTATAACAATATCGTGGTGAAGGATTACCGGAAACACGAAGTACTACGACCACTCCTGTGATAAGCTTGTCACAATGCTGAGAACGTGCCACAGTACTGATGAGAATTCAGCTTTGATGTACATTCCAAAAAGATGGCTGCTCAGCACTGCGCGGATAGGGCACCACCAAGATATTCCCACCTTTCGCACAAGTGAAGTACACAACTGACATCCGCAGGCATCACCCTTTACTTAGAGAATAACGGGGGACCGACTGTGCCGGCACCTGTACTAAACTTGAGGAACCAACCACCGCAATCACGCCGTCGCGCAATTAGTCACCCGACCATGTCCACTCCTAGACGCAGCTTTTTCCTCGGCACGATGGTATCCTTCAGTAGGCCAATGCAACGAGTCACACTGCTCGGAGCGTGGATTCAGGAGCACCAGGATTAGTTTACCATAGTCCCCCGGCCACCAAATTCCCCAGATTTAAACACAACCGAGAATCTGTGGGACCACGTCGAGAAACTCAGCGCAGTTGGCCACGGAAGTGCACTTTGCATGGTTGTAGGTACCTCCCAGAACGTCATTGGCTCCTTCCTACACGTCTCGCAGCCGTCCGCTCTGCAAACGATGCTTATTGAGCCTTTTGACAGTCACATTAATGTGACCTGACAGTGTAGATACACTGGTGGCGACCTTGCATATTGGAAGGTAAGAGGTGATCCCAGTGGCAAGAATCACCTGAAGACCATCTCAAGAACTGTTCTATTACCGTCATCGTCATCAAACTTGTGTGCCAATAGGCTGTGGCCCCCCACAACTGTATGACCTACCGAAAAATAATAAGACTTGGACATTCTTCGTTCCACTGTAAGTAACATTCGAGAACCTACCCATGTTTTGTATAAACATGCTAAATTGGAAGCTTCGAAGGAATGTGACCATTTAAAGGACTCCTGAAGATGCTTAGATCATCGATCTTTTCGTTAGCGTAGGTTCAAAATGGTCCAAATGGCTCTGAACACTATGAGACTTAACTTCTGAGGTCATCAGTCCCCTAGAACTACTTAAACCTAACTAACCTAAGGACATCACACACATCCATGCCCGAGGGCAGGATTCGAACCTGCGACCGTAGCGGTCGCGCGGTTCCAGACTGTAGCGCCTAAAACCGCTCGGCCACTCCGGCCGGCGGTTAGCGTTGGTGATGTATCTTTATTTGTAAAAGTATCTTTACAGTTTATTAGTGGTAGGTTTTGGGAAGAAGTTGTGGCTCTGTTTTATCATGTTATAGCGTCAAAATATTTCAGTTTAGTAAGCAGTAGTTTGCCCAGGCGGACGGTGTCGCCAAGGCAAATCCTATTGTCTCAGGTGGTAGTCCAACATTTTATGGAAGACTCTGAGGAAAAAGTAGCTCTCAAACCTTCCTACTTCTGGTGCTATGTTGACAAAACATATGTGGTGTAGCTCCACGGGATAGGAACACTATTTTTTTCGCCAGCATTTGAACTCGCTCCAATCGAGTGTTCCGCTCACAGTGAAAGTGGGACAAGATGACACCCTACTATTTCTGCATATCATGGATAGAAGAACACTCGACGGAAAGCTCGGACAAAGTGTCTACTGCAAACCTACCCACTCAGAGTTGTAGACTGAGGTGATAAAAGTCATGAGATACCTTCTAATATCGTGCTGGACCTCCTGTTTCCCAGAGTAGTGCAACTAATCGATGGAGCAAGGACTCAACAAATCGATGGAAGTCCCCTGCAGAAATATTGAGCCACGCTGCCTCTGCGGCAGTCAATAACTGCGAAAGTATTGCAGGTACAGGATTTTGTGGCCGAAGTGACTTCTCGATTATGTCCCATGAATGTTCGAAGGGGTTCATGTCGGCGATGCGGATGGCCAAATCATTCGCTCAAATTGTTCGGAACGTTCTTCAAATCAGTCGCGAACAGCTGTGGCCCGGTGAGATGGCGCACTGTCATCCATAAAAATTCCAACGTTGTTTTGGAACAACACGTCTGTGAATGACTGCAAAAGGTCGCCAAGTAACCAGACATCCAGAGAATCCATTTCATTCTACGTAAACACAGACAACACCATTGAGGAGCCACCTTGCACAGTGGCTTCTTGACAACTTGGGTCTTTGGGTTGGTGACGTCTGCGCCACACTCGAACCCTACCATCAGCTCTTTCCTACTGAAAACCAGGCTCTCCCAGTCGTCTAGGATCCAACCGATATGGTCACGACGCCACGAGAGGCGCTGCGGGCGATGCCGTGCTGTTAGCAAAGGCACTCGCGTCGATCGTCTGCTGCCATAACCCATTAACGCCAAATTTCGGCGCAAAGTCCTAACGGATACTTTCGTCCCACATTGATTTCGCTGGTTATTTCACATAGTGTTTGCTTGTCTGTTAGCACTGACAACTCTAGCAAACGCCGCTGCTCTCTGTCGTTAAGTGAAGGCCGTCGGTCACTGCGTTGCCCATGGTGAGAGATAACACCTGAGATCTCGTAATCTCGGCACACTCTTAACACTGTGGATCTAGGAACATTGAATTCCGTAGAACCACTTGTATGAATATCAAGAGCTCAGATGGAAACCCAATTCTAAGAAAAGAAGGGAAAGCAGAAAGGTGGAGGAGTATATAGAGCGTCTATACAAGGGCGATGTACTTGAGGACAATATTATGGAAATGGAAGAGGATGTAGATGAAGATGAAATGGGAGATACGATACTGCTTGAAGAGTTTGACAGAGCACCGAAGTACCTGAGTCGAAGCAAGGATCCGGAGTAGGCAACATTCCATTAGAACTACTGACGGCCTCGGGAGAGCCAGTCCTCACAAAACTCTACCATCTGGTGAGCAAAATGTATGAGACAGGCGAAATACCCTCAGACTTAAAGAAGAATATAATAATTCCAATCCCAAAGAAAGCAAGTGTTGACAGATGTGAAAATTACCGAAGTATCAGTTTAATAAGCCACGGCTGCAAAATACTAACGTGAATTCTGTATAGACGAATGGAGAAACTGGTACAAGCCGACCCTGGGGAAGATCAGTTTGGATTCCGTAGAAATGTTGGAACACGTGAGGCAATACTGACCCTACACCTTATCTTAGAAGAAACATCAAGGAAAGGCAAACACACATATCCAGCATTTGTAGACTTAGAGAAAGCTTTTGACAATGTTGACTGGAACACTCTCTTTCAAATTCTGAAGGTGGCAGGGGTAAAATACAGGGAGTGAAAGGCTATTTACAATTTGTACAGAAACCAGATGGCAGTTATAAGAGTCGAGGGACATGAAACAGAAGCGGTGGTTGGGAAGGGAATGAGACAAGGGTGCAGCCTCTCCCCGACGTTATTCAATCTGTATATTGAGCAAGGAGTAAAGGAAAAATTCGGAGAAGGTGTTAAAAGCCATGGAGAAAAAATAAATTTGAGGTTCGCCGATGACATTGTAATTCTATCAGAGACAGCTAAGGACTTAGAAGAGCAGTTGGACGGAATGGACAGTGTCTTGAAAGGAGGATATAAGATGAACATAAACAAAAGCAAAGGGAGGATAATGGAATTAGTCGAATTAAGTCGGGTGATACTGAGGGAATTAGATTAGGAAATGAGATACTTAAAGTAGTAAAGGCGTTTTGCTATTTGGGGAGCAAAATAATTGATGATTGTCGAAGTAGAGAGGATATAAAATGTAGACTGGCAATGGCAAGGAAAGCGTTTCTGAAGAAGAGAAATTTGTTAATATCGAGTATGGATTTAAGTGTCAGGAAGTAGTTTCTGAAAGTATTTGTATGGAGTGTAGTCATGTATGGAAGTGAAACGTGGACGATAAATAATTTGGACGAGAAGAGAATAGAAGCTTTCGAAATGTGGTGCTACAGACGAATGTTGAAGAGTAGATGGGTCGTTCACATAACTAATGAGAAGGTATTGAATATAACTGGGGAGAAGAGGTGTTTATGGCACAACTTGACTAGAAGAAGGGATCGATTGGTAGGACATGTTATGAGGCATCAAGAGATCATCAATTGAGTATTGGACAGCAGCATGGAGGGTAAAAATCGTAGAGGGAGACCAAGAGATGAATACACTGAGAAGGTTCAGAAGGATGTAGGCTGCAGTAGGTACTGGTAGATGAAGCAGCTTGCACAGGATAGAGTAGCATGGAGAGCTGCATCAAACCAGTCTCAGGACTGAAGACCACAACAACAACAACGATTTCCGCAATAGAAGGTCCCATACGTCTAGCTCCCAGTAGCATTCCGCGTTCTAAGTCTGTTAATTCCCGCCGGCCGCTGTGATCGAGTGGTTCTAGGCGCTTCAGTCCGGAACCGCGCTGCTGCTACCGTCGCAGGTTCGATTCCTGCCTCGGACATGGATGTGTATGATGTCCTTAGGTTAGTTAGGTTTAAGTAGTTCTAAGTCTAGGGGACTGATGACCGCCGATGTTAAGTCCCATAGTGCTCAGAGCCATTTGAACCCTTTTTTTGGTAATTCTCGTCGTGTGGCCGTCAGCAATCGTTTCACGTGAATCACCTGAGTACAAATGCCAATGCACTGCCCTTTTACACCTTCTGTACGCAGTACTACCGGCATTTGTATATGTGCATACTGTTATCCCATGACTTTCTTTTGTAGGCTGTCAGCCAGCACACCGCGATAGTGCCATGTGCTTCCTAGCTGACAGAGCACACGTGGTGTGGTGTGACAGGCTTCAGGTACGGCGGCCGAGGCACGGCGCGGAGACAGGCGGGGACAGATGGAGGCGGCGCCGTCCCATTCAGGCTGTTAGCGGCAATTGGCCGGCGGGCCGCGGCCGACGTGACGGCGTCTTCAGGGGAAGCGTGCCTGCTGGCCCACCGCGTGACACAAACAATACACCAAACGGGACCAGTTTCCTATGCCTACACACAACAGAGTACGCGAAGGAACTTGCCCCCCCCCCCCCCCCTTTCTTGCAGCGGTGTACCGTACGTCTCTAGAAGAGCGTAGCGTTCCAAAGGATTGGAAAAGGGCATAGGTCTCCCCGTTTTCAAGAAGGGACTTCAAACAGATGTGCAGAACTATAGACCTATATCTCTAACGTCGAGTATAATCACTTTTCTGGAGACTAGAAATCTACTCTGTAGGAATTAGCATGGGTTTCGAAAAAGACGATCGTGTGAAACCCAGCTCGCGCTATTCGTCCACGAGACTCAGATGGCCATAGACACGGTTTCCGAGGTAGAATCCGTGTTTCTTGACTTTCGCAAGGCGTTTGATACAGTTCCCCACAGTCGTTTAATGAACAAAGTAAGAGCATATGGACTATCAGACCAATTGTGTGATTGGCTTGAAGAGTTCCTAGATAACAGAACGTAGCATGTCATTCTCAATGGAGAGAAGTCTTCCGAAGTAAGCCGGCCTTGGTGGCCGAGCGGTTCTAGGCGCTACAGTCCAGAACCGCGCGACCGCTACGGTCTCAAGTTCGAATCCTGCCCTCGGCATGGATGTGTGTGATGTCTTTAGGTTAGTTAGGTTTAAGTAGTTCTAACTTCTAGGGGACTGATGACCTCAGAAGTTAAAGGACTGGTGACCTCAGAAGTTAAGTCCCATAGAGCTCAGAGCCATTTTCTTCCGAAGTAAAATATCAGGTGTGCCGCAGAGTTGTGCCGTAGGACCGTTGCTACTCACAGTATATACAAATGACCTTATGGGTAACTTCGGAAGTTCACTGAGGCTTTTTGCGGATGATGCTGTCGCATATCGAGAGGTTGTGACAATGGAAAATTGTACTGAAATGCAGGAGGATATGCAACGAATTGACGCATGGTGCAGAGAATGGCAATTGAATCTCGTTGTAGACAAATGTAATGTGCTGCGAATACATAAAAAGATAGATTCTTTATCATTTAGCTACAATATAGCAGGTCAGCAATTGGAAGCAGTTAATTTCATAAATTATCTGGGAGTAGGCATTAGGAGTGATTTAAAATGGAATGATCATATAAAATTTATCGTCGGTAAAGCAGATGCTAGACTTAGATTCATTGGAAGCATTCTAAGGAAATGCAGTCCGAAAACAGAGGAAGTAGGTTACAGTACACTTGTTCGCCCACTGCTTGAATACTGCTAACCGGTGTGGGATCCGTACCCGATAGGGTTGATAGAAGAGTTTGAGAAGATCCAACGGAGAGCAGCGCGCTTCGTTACAGGATCGTTTAGTAATCGCGAAAGCGTTACGGAGATGATAGATAGACTCCAGTGGAAGACTGAAAGAGAGACTCTCAGTAACTTGGTACGGACTTTTGTTGAAGTTTTGAGAACATACTTTCACCGAGGAGTCAAGCAGTATATTGCTCCCTCCTACGTATATCTCGCGAAGAGACCATGAGGATAAAATCAGAGATATTAGAGCCCACACAGAGGCATACCGACAATCTTTCTTTCCACGAACAATACGAGACTGGAATAGAAGGGAGAACCGATAGAGGTACTCAAGGTTCCCTCTGCCACACACCATCAGATAGCTTGCGGACTATAGATATAGATGCAGATATGACGAAATTCTCGCGCCGCTGCAAAGGTGAATAACGAGCTCACCGGACAAGAAATTATTCACCCTAGTGCGCATGCGCAGATGAATCGTTAAGCCGTTACATATGGTGCAGCGATAGAGTCACATGCTGAACCGCACCTACAATGCCTCTGCGGGAGCATTAAGGCAGCAGTGATGAATGAGACATTTAGGTTTCAAATGCACATTGTACATAAATGAGGGTAAGTGTAAGGACGAGACAGTGGCAAAAAGGGCAATCGTGGTGGCCGCGCCCGTGGAATATGACAGGTGAAGTTGCTGGCTCTGTTGTGGTTCGCGACGAACTGTTCGACGTGTTCAAGCAATGGCGCAAAACACGTATCCACCAAACATGACGTCAGAACTGTGACCGGAAAAACATCCTGATTGAGAGGAACCGGAGACGCGTTTTACAGCATGTCTGTCTAAATTGCTTCCAAAGCCGACAGGAACTCCTGTAGGCAGTGAATGTAGGTCCATCCCAACTTGTTAACGAGAGAACATTGCGACGGCAACTGCAAGCAGTGAACATGTGAAACCAATCACCTCGCAAGAGGCCTTCGCTCAGGCAGACACATAAAGCCGACAACAGGCTGGAACAATATGTGACAGGTTTTCTGAACACTCCTCCACCCTATTGGCCTGCAAAACCGAACCTCATAGAAAATATATGCGAACAGTCAGAACAGCGAGTAAAACTCTCACATCGGCATCCCCGCAATTTCGTGGAATTGCGCGACGACGTGATGAGCGAGTGCCTTAACCTAGTTGCACTGTACGTGCAGTATTTTCTAGACTCACTTCATAACCGAATCCAGTCGGTTATCACGTCCACGAGCGGAATTACGCGGTATTAAATCATGCTTGTAGTGATTTCCCTAGGGATGGCTAACTGTTTATCTGGTGAGCTAATACCAGGACAGTCAAACACTGAAATCATCTAAGTCCTCTAGGGGTGAATACTGTTTTTAATGTGTAACGTAAATAAGTGTAGCGTATTACGCATACATAGGAAAAAAACGGCTAGAGTACAACTCCTCTATTGATGACGAACTGTTGGAAACAGTATCTACCGTAAAATATTTAGGTGTAACTATCCAGAGCGACAAGTGGAATGACCACGTAGCATAAAAGTAGAAAATTCAGATGCCAGGCTGAGATTCATAGAAATAACCTTAAGAAAAAGTAACTCATGCACGAAGGAAATGGCTTACAAGGCACGTGTTCGACTGACTCTAGAATACTGTTTATCAACGTGGTGTCCTCGCCAGGTGGGACATAGAAGAGTCAGAGAAGGTACAACGAAGACAGGCGCGTTTCGTCACGGGATTGTTTAGCTGGCGCGAGAGCGTTACAGAGACACGCAGCAACCTTCATAGGCAGACGCTACGGGAGAGGCGTTGTGAAATTTACTACTGAGAGCGCTTTTCGGGGAGAGACAGACCACAATTTACTTACTCCCATATAAATCTCAATATATGACAAAGACGAGAAAATTCGAGAAATTATAGTTGATACAGAGGCTCGTAATCATTCCTGCCGCGCGCCATTCGCGAGTGGAACAGGGAAGGGGGGCATCAGTTAGTGGCAACAGAAGTACCCTTCGCCACATACAGTTGGATGGCTTGAGGAGTATGATGAAGACGTAGATTGAATATTTTCTGTTTCCTGTCACCTGTTTAGCATTCGTCTCAGGCAGTCTGGACGTACACTAGCGAGTATTCTGAACCGACCCAATTTTCAGTGTTACTGACGTTTTCCTCCTAGTCACTCCCTAACAAAAGACTTGAAGTTGTCCGATCTGGAGCCGGCAGTCGTAGCCGAGCGTTTCTAGGTGCTTCAGTCTGGAACCGCGCTGCAGCTACGGTCGCACGTTAGAATCCTACCACGGGCATGGATGTGTATGATGTCCTTAGGTTAGTTAGGTTTAAGTAGTTCTAAGTCTAGGGGACTGATGACCTCAGATGTTAAGTCTCATAGTGCTCAGAGACATTTGAACCATTTGTCCCATCCGGGAAAAGCAGTACCACAGGAACCGACGCGACACAGGATTGCAGCTTGTCTTGCCATACGGATATACGAATTCAGGCTGTCTGGCGACTGTTTTCATGAGACGATTGTTCTTTAGGTTCTCAACTACTAAAGGAGTCGGTGGAAGATAGCGCGAACCCACAACAGCGTATTTTGAGTTGTTAGATATTATACGTATGCTAGATATTATACGTATGCTAAACTGAATGAAAAGAATATAAGTACAATAAAACACAACAATCTGTGTGCCAGACAATGCTGTCTAATGATACATATGAAATTACTCGTTACCAACATCTGAGATACTAAAACACGGCATATAGTAAGAATCAGTTTAATCACGCCAAGTTGAAGGTTAAAACTTTCTTCTGTCGACGCCTACAATTATTCACGCGGACGCTTTCAGTTATTCGTGTCTCAGCGGGGAATGGATGCAGCTCACGCTGCCTGCTGCGTGCTCTTTATCAGAATTATTGGCGTTCGTGGCAGTTAAAGAATGGAGCGTACGGCAGTAAAGAAGCCGCGAGGATAAGGTATCAGCTTGAGCCCTTGCCCATTGACATCGTGAGTAATTGCGAAGTGGCAGACCAAAATTGGAACTGAGGGCGTCCGCTGTGTCTGGCGCGCATCCCGTGTTCGTTGCCACTTCTATCTTGACTTACGTCACCGCGAGGCTGTTCTATAAAGGCTGAATCGGTAAAACTTGCACACACCTCGTCACACCGTAACAGCTGCGGCACTTTTAACGAAGTGGTGTAATTTCTGGAGAGATATATTGATTGGAAAAAGGCGCAGGTTGTTCCAACCTACAAGAAGGATCATAAGACCGGTGAGATGAATAATAGGCCTATATCAGAAATGGTTCAAATGGCTCTGAGCACTATGGGACTTAACATCCGTGGTCATCAGTCCCCTAGAACATAGCACTACTTAAACCTAACTAACCTGACGACATCACACGCATCCATATCCGAGGCAGGATTCAAACCTGCGACCGTAGCGGTCACGCGGTTCCAGACTGAAGCGCTTAGAACCGCACGGCCACACCTACCGGCTGGCCTACATCGCTAACGTCAATTTCTTGCAAAATTGCGGAACGTATATTGGGCTCCTGTATGATGACTTTTCCGCAGGCCAAATAACTCCAGTGTAGGAATCATTATGGTCTCCACATCTACCGATCGTGTGATACTCAGCATGTTCATTTGATTCATCAGTCTCAGAAGGTTGTAGAGGCTGGATCACAGATTGATCCCACGTTTCTTCGATACATCTACATCTACCTATATACTCCGCAAGCCACCTCGCGTTTGTGGTGGAGGATATTTTATACACCAGTGCCTCGTTTCCCGTTTCTGTTCCAGTCATGAATGGTCGACGGGAAGTAAGCCTCCGTGTGGGCTCGGATCTCTCTAATTTTTTTTCTTCATGGTCTTTTCGCTAGATACACCTAGGGGGAAGAAATATACAGGGTGTACCAGAAAGAACGATCCAATTTGGCACATCTGTATTTCTGAAACTAATAAACATACACAACGAATTTTTTTTTTTTTCATACCTTTTCACAGGTGTTCACTTTTGAGATGCACGGCATATGTCAATGCAGTATTCAAACTGTTCCCACGCTGCAACTAGCATGTGTTGAGCGGTTGTGTTCCAAAAATGAACAGCATAGAGACAGAAGTGATGACACTTTCTGCAAGTCCTGACCATAATTTTGCAGGATAATGCTCAAGCACGTACAGTGCAAGCTGTTACTGATTTGTTTGACTGATGGGGCTGCTAAGTGCTATACCATCTACTGCACTCCACTGACTTAAGCCCTCGTGATTTCAACTAGATTTCTAAACTGAAGGAAAGCTTTACTGCATTCGCTTCGGAAATGCTACCTAAGAGTATCCAACGACTGCCACATCGCTGGCAACGTGCTATACACAATGCTGTTGACTACTTTGAAGGTCAGTAAAACTTTGAAACACGTATCTGTTTCGTACGAGCTGTAAATAAATAGTTGCCACTATTAAAGTTCCAATCCTCGTACTTATTTTTTTTTATCGGGTGATTCTTTTTGATAAACCCTGTCTTGGTTGCCCCTTCCAGGAACATACGCTCTCGGAACTTTGACAGTAAACCACACCGTGGTGCAGAACGCCTCTCTTGCAGCGTCTCCACTGGAATTGGTTGATCATCTCTGTGATACTTCCGCTCTTACTATAAATGAACCTGGTACGAAACGTGCTCCTCTTTTTCAATCTTCTCTAGTTTCTCTGTGAATCGAATTTGGTACAGATGCCATATTAACGAGCAATATTCAAGTATTGGTCGAACGAGAATTTTGTAAGCTACCTTTCTTGTTGATGGACTACATTTCCTCAGCATTTTTCCAATTAATCCGTCTAGTATCTGCCTTGGTGTCTCCACTTCAAATCGCTCCGTACGCATAGTCCTAAATGTTTTATGGTAATATCTGCTTCCAATGATAGCTGTGCAAATGTGTAATGATGCAATAATGGATCTATCTACCTATGTATACGCGATACGTTACATGTACTTACAGGGTATTTAAAAAATGACCGGTATATTTGAAACGGCAATACAAACTAAACGAGCAGCGATAGAAATACACCGTTTGTTGCAATATGCTTGGGACAACAGTACATTTTCAGGCAGACAAACTTTCGAAATTACAGTAGTTACAATTAACAACAACAGATGGCGCTGCGGTCTGGGAAACTGTATAGTCCGATATTTTCCACGTTTCCACCATACGTAGCAATAATATGGCTTAGTCTCTGAATGAAATTACCCGCAACCTTTGACAACGTGTCTGGCGGAATGGCTTCACATGCAGATGAGATGTACTGCTTCAGCTGTTCAATTGTTTCTGGATTCTGGCCGTACACCTGGTCTTTCAAGTGTCCCCACAGAAAGAAGTCACAGGGGTTCATGTCTGGCGAATAGGGACGCCAATCCACGCCGCCTCCTGTATGTTTCGGATAGCCCAAAGCAATCACACGATCATCGAAATATTCATTCAGTAAATTAAAGACGTCGGCCATGCGATGTGGCCGGGCACCATCTTGCATAACCCACGAGGTGTTCGCAGTGTCGTCTAAGGCAGTTTGTATCGCCACAAATTCACGAAGAATGTCCAGATAGCGTGATGCGGTAATCGTTTCGGATCTGAAAAATGGGCCAATGATTCCTTTGCAAGAAATGGCGGCCCAGACCAGTACATTTGAGGATGCAGGGACGATGGGACTGCAACATGGGGCTTTTCGGTTCCCCATATGCGCCAGATCTGTTTATTGACGAAGCCGTCCAGGTAAAAATAAGCTTCGTCAGTAAACCAAATGCTGCCCACATGCATATCGCCGTCATCAATCCTGTGCAGTATATCGTTAGCGAATGTCTCTCGTGCAGCAATGGTAGCAGCGCTGAGGGGTTGCTGCGTTTGAATTTTGTATGGATAGAGGTGTAAACTCTGGCGCATGAGACGTACGTGGACGTTGGCGTCATTTGGACCGCAGCTGCAACACGGCGAACGGAAACCCGAGGCCGCTGTTGGATCACCTGCTGCACTAGCTGCGCGTTGCCCTCTGTGGTTGCCGTACACGGTCGCCCTACCTTTCCAGCACGTTCATCCGTCACGTTCCCAGTCCGTTGAAATTTTTCAAACAGATGCTTTATTGTATCGCTTTTCGGTCCTTTGGTTACATTAAACCTCCGTTGAAAACTTCGTCTTGTTGCAACAACACTGTGTTCTATGCGGTGGAATTCCAACACCAGAAAAATCCTCTGTTCTAAGGAATAAACCATGTTGTCCACAGTACACTTGCACGTTGTGAACAGCACACGCTTACAGCAGAAAGACGACGTACAGAATGGCGCACCCACAGACTGCGTTGTCTTCTATATCTTTCACATCACTTGCAGCGCCATCTGTTGTTGAATATTGTAAGTACTGTAATTTCGAAAGTTTGTCCGCCTGAAAATGTACTGTTGTACCAAGCATATCGCAACAAACGGTGTATTTCTATCGCTGCTCGTTTAGTTTTTATTGCCGTTTCAAATATAGCGGCCATTTTTGAAACACCCTGTATGATGAGGATAAACTGCTACTCGATGCACCGAGCGTCGATACTCTGCAGATCTTCCTGCACTTCGCTGTAATTTTTTAGAGCTGCGACTTTTCTGTATATAACAGTATCATCCGCAAAAAGCCTTGTCGAACATCCTACGGTTATTCGCTAGAGGTCTGTTCAAAAATGCCGGAACTTTGTCCACAAAATTTTTCCATGCTTACCTTTTACTTATTGTGCATGGTCTCCTTTGAAATACTCCCCTCCACAACAAGCCGCGCGGGGTAGCCGCGAGGTCTGGGGCGCCTTGCCAAGGTTCGCGCGGCTTCCTACGCCGGAGGTTCGAGCATGTTTGCTGTGTGTTGTCCTTAGCGTAAGTTAGCTAGATTAAGTAATGTGTTAGCCTAGGGACCGATGACATCAGCAGTTTGGTCCCATAGGAACTTACCACCAATCTATCGATCTACCTCGACAATACATCGCTCCCAACGCCGTTTCTGGTTCTGTAAGGAGTTTCGGTACACCTTTCTTGGACTGCGCGAAGCGCTGTCTGCGTA
The DNA here is from genome assembly GCF_023897955.1 of Schistocerca gregaria. Lineage (NCBI taxonomy): Eukaryota > Metazoa > Arthropoda > Insecta > Orthoptera > Acrididae > Schistocerca > Schistocerca gregaria. The sequence continues at coordinate 275,724,610 of NC_064925.1, read as the reverse complement.
TTCTCTATCTCGTCTATCATTGTAAATCGTCGTCCTTTCAATGTCCCAGCATCATAATCGTAGATCCAAGTCTTATCACCGTTTATGATTCTCTTAAGGAAAATCTCGTTCTTACTTGCCCGATTCAAAATCTCCTCAAAGAATGCGAGGCGGAGGTCTTTCTGGTCTTGACTCATGAGCCGTGGGACCAACTTGGTGATAACATGATGCATTCCAAGCAGCTGTGTCAGGATTTCATGACATAATCCAACAGAAATTTTAGTTTCTTCTGCAATATCTTGGACATTCAGTCTTCGATTGGCAGACACAATTTCGTTGACGCTCCTGACATGAACGTGGTCGGTAGACATCGAAAGGCTTCCCAAACGAGGGTCTAACTTCCGTCTGGCCATTTTTAAACCATGTGAACCATTTGTAACACAGAGTACGGCTGAAGCACTCATCACCGTAGGGTTCCTGCATCATTTTGTGTGTCTCTCTAAAGGTTTTCTTGAGTTTCACGCAAAATTTAATACAGGCCCATTGCTCCTCTCTCTTTCGAAATTCGCCAACTGTGCGACAAACATTCTACTCAATACAGCATTGAACAATAATTAAGAGACATACAACAATGGCACTCAATGGCACTTCCGGATGTTACGCATTAAACACAGTAGTCTGCAGGGATGCCAACCGAATTTCACTGCAACACACCATTGGCGCGAAATTACGAATGTTCCGAAAATTTTTGAACAGGCGTCATATATACACTCCTGGAAATTGAAATAAGAACACCGTGAATTCATTGTCCCAGGAAGGGGAAACTTTATTGACACATTCCTGGGGTCAGATACATCACATGATCACACTGACAGAACCACAGGCACATAGACACAGGCAATAGAGCATGCACAATGTCGGCACTAGTACAGTGTATATCCACCTTTCACAGCAATGCAGGCTGCTATTCTCCCATGGAGACGATCGTAGAGATGCTGGATATAGTCCTGTGGAACGGCATGCCATGCCAGTTCCACCTGGCGCCTCAGTTGGACCAGCGTTCGTGCTGGACGTGCAGACCGCGTGAGACGACGCTTCATCCAGTCCCAAACATGCTCAATGGGGGACAAATCCGGAGATCTTGCTGGCCAGGGTAGTTGACTTACACCTTCTAGAGCACGTTGGGTGGCACGAGATACGTGCGGACGTGCACTGTCCTGTTGGAACAGCAAGTTCCCTTGCCGGTCTAGGAATGGTAGAACGATGGGTTCGATGACGGTTTGGATGTACCGTGCACTATTCAGTGCCCCTCGACGATCACCAGAGGTGTACGGCCAGTGTAGGAGATCGCTCCCCACACCATGATGGCGGGTGTTGACCCTGTGTGCCTCGGTCGTATGCAGTCCTTATTGTGGCGCTCACCTGCACGGAGCCAAACACGCATACGAGCATCATTGGCACCAAGGCAGAAGCGACTCTCATCGCTGAAGACGACACGTCTCCATTCGTCCCTCCATTCACGCCTGTCGCGACACCACTGGAGGCGGGCTGCACGATGTTGGGGCGTGAGCGGAAGACGGCCTAACGGTGTGCGGGACCGTAGCCCAGCTTCATGGAGACGGTTGCGAATGGTCCTCGCCGATACCCCAGGAGCAACAGTGTCCCTAATTTGCTGGGAAGTGGCGGTGCGGTCCCCTACGGCACTGCGTAGGATCCTACGGTCTTGGCGTGCATCCGTGCATCGCTGCGGTCCGGTCCCAGGTCGACGGGCACGTGCACCTTCCGCCGACCACTGGCGACAACATCGATGTACTGTGGAGACCTCACACCCCACGTGTTGAGCAATTCGGCGGTATGTCCACCCGGCCTCCCGCATGCCCACTATACGCCCTCGCTCAAAGTCCGTCAACTGCACATACGGTTCACGTCCACGCTGTCGCGGCATGCTACCAGTGTTAAAGACTGCGATGGAGCTCCGTATGCCACGGCAAACTGGCTGACACTGACGGCGGCGGTGCACAAATGCTGCGCAGCTAGCGCCATTCGACGGCCAACACCGCGGTTCCTGGTGTGTCCGCTGTGCCGTGCGTGTGATCATTGCTTGTACAGCCCTCTCGCAGTGTCCGGAGCAAGTATGGTGGGTCTGACACACCGGTGTCAATGTGTTCTTTTTTCCATTTCCAGGAGTGTATAACAATGATCATGTAAGTAACACTACCTTGGGGTAGGGTCCATGTTGCTTAGTCGTTTGACGACTTGTGTCCGTTCAGAATGGCGAGAATGATATACTATCCTGTTCTGTTTGCTAGGAACTCTTTAGTCTGATCACACAGTTGGTGCCAGGCGCTTCAGTCCGGAACCGCGCTGCTGCTACGGTCGCAGGTTCGAATCCTGCCTCGGGCATGGATGTGTGTGATGTCCTTAGGTTAGTTAGCTTTAAGTAGTTCTAAGTGTAGGAGACTGATGACCTCAGATGTTAAGTCCCATAGTGCTTAGCGCCATTTGAACAATTTTGAACACAGTTGGTCTGACATATCGTGCGCTCGTACAGTATTTCGTTCTTTAGGCGGCAGTGCGGGACCGTGTCTAACGCCCTCCGTAAGTCAATGGACACGGGATCTACCGTTGCATCGGTTTTACTGCTTTTCGGGTCTCGTGAGCAAACAGGGTGAGCTGGGTTTCACACGATCGTTGTTTTCGGAACTCAGAGGAAGTTTTCGTTCTCCAGAAAGGTTACAATACGCTAATATAAAACATGTTCCAAAATTCAACAACAGGCCGATGTCAGTGCTATAGGCCTATAGTTTTGTGCGTCTGCGTGACGAAACTTTTTGAAAACGAACGCGAATGACCTGTTATTTTTTTTTCTAGTCATTAGGAATGCTTCGCTACTCCAGAGCCCAACGGTACGTACATTGCTGCTAGAAGAGGGGCAAGGTCTTTCGCATACTTTATGCATCAGTGACGGATTCAGAAAAATCTCAAGCTGGTGGTGGTGGTGGTTAGTGTTTAACGTCCCGTCGACAACGAGGTCTTTAGAGACGGAGCGCAAGCTCGGGTTAGGGAAGGATTGGGAAGGAAATCGGCCGTGCCCTTTCAAAGGAACCATCCCGGCATTTGCCTGAAACGATTTAGGGAAATCACAGAAAACCTAAATCAGGATGGCCGGAGACGGGATTGAACCGTCGTCCTCCCGAATGCGAGTCCAGTGTGCTAACCACTGCGCCACCTCGCTCGGTAAATCTCAAGGAGGGGGCGCTGAAGATAAGGGCGAGTTTCCAATGATAACATCATCCGGCAATTTATGTGTGTGGAACTTTTACTGTCGCTTCCGTTCCTTTCCAGTGCATTCGATAGAGGGTCTATATAGTAACAATGTGTTTTTAGGGATCTTCTCGAAAGTCACTATATTATCGGAGATAAACGCATCGTATTACGAGTTAGGTATGGCAAACTATTGTTACGTTATTAGTAAAAATATTGTTACGAAAATATTGTTACGCCGGAACAGACTGCATTGAAGATGGATAATTGTAGCTGAAATCTGGACATACAAGAGCAATAAAAAGGCACTGGGATTGCTACTGACTGAGTGTCTTCCTATCTCTCCTTAATAAATCACAACTTTCTTAATGGAGAGGCATCGTCAGAAGCGTCCGAGCCGAAGGACACTGCAAGCACCACCGCAGTGTCAGGTAAGACAACATCTGTGACAGCGCCTCTTGGATGCGCTGCCAGACTAGCCTCCAAAACGTTCCCTGGTAGGCGCTGGGTAGCAGACGCCGCTTTGTTGACGCTGTATACTGGTTCCGCGAACTGAAACGTATCGACAGATGCAGGGGCTGGGTGTTGTGTGGGTGGGGAAGGAGGGCGGCGTTGCGACAGAATACAGCCATAGAACCACACCACGACTGAGGAAGCCGGCAGCAGGGCCTACAAAGACGAGCCCTAGTGTCGTATTTATAGCGACCCTCCGTTGCCGCCTGGGCCGCATCTGTTCACTCGCCGTAACAGAATGGAAGGAGATATGGGGGGCGGGAAGCGCCTTTGCTTGGCTCACAGTCGCCCTAAGCTCGCAAACAGTCGCACACAGGCTCGCCGCCTTTGTACAACCGTTTCCGCTGCTATCGTCTGGCAAATACATTCGACAAGCGTTCCTCCAAAGAACTGAGTTTCCAAAAGCGAGCATAGATTTTTGGGGGCATGTGCAACTATTAAATTGATGTAACAGATGTTTGTGAAATGGTAACAGCAACAGATAACACAGGCATTGTCAGTAGTGCTACACTGTTCATAATGTGATTAAGCATTATTTATTTACTTGTACTCATAAACCGTATGCAACAATATCTGAAGCAGGCAACAATCAGATCAGTACTCCATTATATGACCTCCAGATGACCACATTTCTTTTCATTCGTATAAGCTAAGAGCCTTTCAGTATGTCCTGATATTTTGTTTCAGCAAATACTAACAGAGGACAACGTCTAACTTGTTAAAATTGTGAAGGCGCCTTTACTGTGTGTATCCTACAGGAAACTGAGAAGCATTTGGCACACTATTCTTTCGCGCTATACACGTCTCTGTTGTCTAAATAGACACCTGTAGTACCCAGAAGTTCAGATTATCTTCCAAAAACTAGACATTCAATGTCCTGCTAAGAGAAATTTTTGTCACTCTTGCAATTCGCGTCACTTGACACTGAATGGCAGCATAAATGCTGGTAGTCAATGCATCACTTCAGATACCATGTAAACATGCATTTCGCTTTGGACTGAGAAGTGCCTGCACTTCCACAAGTTAATATAAATTTCTACGTAAGGAATACTCGAGTACTTAATTTGTCATTTTTCTCATCAGTAGCAGCATATCTGAGGAAACATTGTCAACTGTGTTCGAGAGGTTTTTGCATGGTCTGGATCTTTACATTTTACTAATTACAAGTACATAGATATTTAACTAATACAGAGTTAAATTTAACGATCTCAACTGCATCTGAGACGTCGTCTTACAAGCCAATAGAATGAAAGACTAAAGTGTAATTGAATACAAAGAAGAATCATCTGTTCTGTCACTCTCCGGACAACACTGAGCTTTTCAAATGATAAAGCAGAAAAGTCACTGCCCTTTGCGTAAGTTTTGAAACATTTCATTTTTTCTTTCTCCAAAAATGAGGAATATCGATGTAATAGTGTCATGTGGCTCAGACTCGAAGTGTGTTTTCTTTTGTATTCTAGTGATATTTCGGGACGATTATACTCGTATAGTCATGCGAGAAGCGAAGTGCAAGGATCTTTGGCTGGCACGCCCAGACAACAGCAGTTCGAAAGCCAGTTTAGGTAGAAATTACGAGTATAAACTTTACAATTCATCATAGTCAAGCCAAGACAGAACACCACCTAATCCGTCTCGTTCAACAACTTTCAAGTCGAACAGACGGCCTAGTTATTTTTTTACTGTATTGCCGATGTGTTAACGATCCATGCTGTCGGTTGTCAGTAACAGCACCTCTTACGACCAGACTGTCATTCCTACCTGCACATTCTCGGTCGATAAACTTTGGGCGTGAGCAAAATGAGTTACAGGGATTGGACAAAAGCATGGAAACATCGCGAAAAATGCATGCTTGAACATAGATGCAGATGCTAGCCAAACCTGCAGGCTGCACTGTCGCATTTGACCACGAACGGGACCTGTGCAATGCCACACCAATACGTTGCCAATGTCAGAACAGTGTTCTGTGTAGTTGCGAGTGCGTTACGTTGAAGCTAACGTGGGCCAATTGTTGGTGGTCGTTCGGTGAGTGCTTCCGTAACTAAGGCATCCGAAGTGTTTGGTGTTCCAAGAAACCGTATCGAATATTTTTAGCACAAACAGGGAAAGCGGAGAAACATCATCAGCTACGTCAAAACGCGCAAGAGAGCGTGTGATGTGATTCTGACAGACGGTCAATGAAAAGGATTGTGATGAAAAATAAGAGGACTACAGGTGCAGAAACGGTTGAAATGAATACCGCGCTCGCGAGCCCTGTCAGCAGAAAAACAACACGATGGGAGATCCATACACTGGGTATTGCAGGGCGGGCTGAATTTCCAAACACACTTATCAGTGATGCAAATACCAGGCAAAGAACAACGTGATGCCGAAGGCATAAACCTGAATGGTTCAAATGGCTCTTGATGCCGAAGGCATAAACCTGAATGGTTCAAATGGCTCTAAGCACTATGGGACTTAACATCTGAGGTCATCAGTCCCCTAGACTTAAAACTACTAAAACTAACTAACCTAAGGACAACAGACACATCCATGCCCGAGGCAGGATTCGAACCTGTGACCGTGCCAGCAGCGCGGTTCCGGACTGAAGCGCCTAGAACCGCTCGGCCACAGCGGCCGGCCATAAACCTGGACCATGGATCAATGGAAGAATGTCATTTGGTCGGATGATATTTGACAATGTTTCCAACCACTGACCGTGTTTACTTCGCAGGAGTGAAACATGGCGGGGTTCGGAGATGATTTGGGCGGCCGTATCACGATCTTCCATGAGTCCTATTGGTACTCTGCAAGGTTGCACTACTGCCGATCATGTGACCATTTTGACTGGCCAGGTGTGTCCTCTGATACAATATTTGTCCCCCAGTGGTGATGATGTTTGGAAGACGACCCCTGTTCACACAGCTCTCAATGCCCAGGATTGGTTTTGTGAGCGCGAGGATGAATTTTCTATTTCACCTGGCCATCGCAGTAACAAGATTTCAATACTATCGAACCTTTTTGGTCCACATTGGAGATAAACTCTAACTACCTCTGTGGTCGTTACCTGAACTTGCAATTGTTTTACATGAAGAATGGTGCAAGACCTGTATTTATCCATTCGGAGACGACTGGATGTTGTTTTGAATGGCAACGGGTTTCCTACACCATATTGGGCATGGCAGTCGGCTGCGTTTTTGTTATTTCCCTGTTTTTGTCCATCCCTGGGCTTTAATACAGTCACGGGGTCTGCGCTATAACCTTAACACCGTGTAAAATGGTTACGCTGCTGCAAGCTTGGCAGATGGATCTGCATCACTGTCTAGTGACCTAGAAGACGACAATAGCCACATCTTAACCTTTTTCAACTGCATACTGCAACTCTGAACAATAAACTGAAATTTAAAATCTCTAAAGGTGCACATTGTAACTAGCGTTTTGTGGGCATCTCGAAAGATGACGAATAACCAAATACTACGGGGTTTCATTTACTTTTATCAATCGAAGATCTTGTGTCACTAAGAAGGTCTTCGTTGTTGCTCGGCATAAAGGTAGGAAACCACTCGAGGAAATTTCCAAAATGGAACGTGTATATCATAATCATGCTCACCCAACCTCGTACAAAGAACCACATACCAGCTAAAATAAATATCTGTCCCACTAAATGTCAACATTTTGGTAGCTCGTTCTTATAAACGTAAACTCTCAGAACATAGAAAACGACGTTCCGGGAAGCCAGACACTTGCAAGGTACAACACTGTTTTCAGTTAACTGTGATAACAGCACAATGATTTGAACGCACAAATGTCTGACCTAGTAGTCCAGGTAACAGAACAATTACATAAAGTGTCTTTCAAAAGATCTGGAAGTGGGTGTTGTCTGTTTTCGAATACAGTGTTAATTGCTACGAGATATTCTAACGAAATTGCGTGCCTGTGGAATACCGTGTCAGTTGTGCGATTTCCTGTCAGAAAGGTCACAATTCGTAGTAATAGGCGGAAAGTCATCGAGTATTATCTGGCGTTCCCCCAGGATGTGTTACAGGCCCTCTGCTGTTCCGGGTCTAAATAAACGACAGAATAGACAATCTAAGCAGCCTTCTCAGATTGTTTGCAGATGATGCCATCATTTATCGTTTTGTAAAGTCATCAGATGACGAAAGACAACTGAAAAATGATTTGGAAAAGATATCTGCGTGGTGCAAAACGTGGGAATTTGCTCCAAATAACCAATAGTGTCAAGTTATCCACATGAATAGTAAAAGAAATCCGCTAAATTTCGGTTACACGAGAAATCACACAAATCTAAAGGCTGTAAATTCAACTAAATACTTTAGGATTACAATTACGATTAAGTTAAATTGGAACTATCACATAGATATTGTTCTACGTAAAGCGAACCAAAGAGCACGATTTATTGGCAGAACACTTAGAAGATGCAACAGGTCAACTAAAGAAACTTGCCTGCACTACGTTTGCCTATCCTCTTCTGGAATATTGCTGCGCTTTTTGTGTGCGATTCGCATCAGATAGAATTGAGGGAGAACATCGAAAAAGTTCAAAGAAGGGCAGCTCGTTTTGTGTTATTCCAAAATAGAGGAGAGGGTGCTACGGACATGATGCGTGAATTGGGATAGCAATCATTAAAGCGAAGCCGTTTTTCGTTGCGGCAAGACCTTCTAGCGAAATTTACATCGCCAATTTCTCCCACGGCTGCGAAAATATTCTTTTGGCACCCTCCTGCATAGGGAGGAATGATCATTATGATACAATAAGAGAAATCAGAGCTCGCATAGAAAGATTTAAATGTTATTTTTTCTGCACGCTGTCCGTGAGTAGAAACGTAGAGAAATCGATTGAAGGTGGTTCGATGAACCCTCTGCCAGGCACTCAATTGTGAATTACAGAGTAATCACGTAGATGTAGATGAGGTGCTAGCAGTGATCTGAAAACAAAGTGTAAAAAAGTACAGCTGGTTTAATGCGAAGATTGGTTTGAACACGACAGTGCTTAATGCCTGGATCTCTTGGAAGCCAAGCCTCTAACGTTCAAACTCACTTAATCAGTAATAGGCGCACCTGTAATCTATCGTGGACCCTGAGCGAGGATGCAGCTTACCTTTTTCACGTTAACAATTCATTAACAGATGTGAAAAAAAACGGCAAGTGTCAAAAAGCTTCCTAGGATCGACTTAAGATGGTAGTGTGACACTTACCCGCTCAGCCAAAGAGCCAATATCGTAAAAAAAAAGAAAAAAAAGAAAACAGAATTATTTCTGTGGTTTGAAGTGAACCTTCTTCACAGGTGGTAGCCAAGTCGTGGGTTATATCATGATTAACCTGCTTTGTGAAAGATGAAGTAAAAAGAAACACGTCGTAGCCTTGATGCTTTAAGTGAGGTCCTTGCTTAGTGCATGTTAACACGGAGGTAAACACTGAACATTTTATTTTTTGGCTACCTTGGGAGACTGTTCTTCTCCAGGGACTGCCCCCACAAGAAAAGCTACCGGCTGTCCTAGAGCAGTCAGTGATAGCATCTGCAACTGCCCAACAATCGTCGACTGGCTTCTAGGGCCTCTGTGAAAGACACAGTCCGTTGCACAAGAACAAGAAGTGTGCGCTCAAACCTTCACAAGCCGCTATGAATTTGCATGTCTATTCCGGAAGACCCTTGACAGTGGGCAAATTACGCTGCGCAAAAGATTTCCTGACTTTTGAGGTCACTGCTTCCCACGGCGAAATGTACAGGGTGTTTCACAATGTTTTGACGATTTCAAATCTGAATAATGCGCTCTAGAATAAATAGTACGGAGTGTCAAGTTTCATCCCGTATACAGGACAGAAGCAACGTAGTATGTTCGCGGTAAAGTGTAGATGTAGATGTACATGAGTGAAATTTTAGCTACGGCGATCTGTCGTGCGCATTCAACGTGTCTTTCGTAGGCATTTCAAGATTCAGACGTTCCTGCTAGTGGAACAATATCGATTTGGTTAAGAAACCTCCGTGCAACTGCCAGTGCATCAAATCGAATGTCAACCGGCCATCGAAAAAACGGTCTGGACACACGAGAAAATCGAACGTGTGAGTAGTAGTTTATGAACAAGACCTCGCCGCTCGTTACGAAAACATACCCAAACGCTGAACATTTTGCCAGCGTCCATTCATCACACAATCCGACGTGATCTGCATTAGATCCGTACAAATCAGCTGTGGCACAACAGTTAGACCCCTTAGTATTGTGTAGCCGTCCATGGTCGTCGTTTGTACGCTGTGGTATTTCATACGCAAAACTGAGTAATATCTTACCTTGTGTAAAATGGTCACCTTTGTTTTGCGATTAGTTTGTGTCTCTTCAGTCCGGAACCGCGCTGCTGCTATCTGACTCTCAAAAAAAAGTGTACCAAGTTATGTGTGAATGCGGGAAGATTTATACTGAACAAACAATCCACACAATTGAAGACTGATGTACAGATCATGAGCACCACACAGGCTTAATGCAGCCCAACAGGTCTGCAGCAGCAAATCAGTAAAAACTAAACTAAACTCTATCCAAACAGGCCCACTGCTGCTACGGTAGCAGGTTCGAATCCTGCCTCGGGCATGGATGTGTGTGATGTCCTTAGGTTAGTTAGGTTTAAGTAGGTCTACGTCTAGGGGACTGATGACCTCAGACGTTAAGTCCCATAGTGCTTAGATCCATTTGAACCATTTTTTAGTTTGTGTCTTGTTCAAATGTGAAATCGTCAAAATATTTTGGAACACCCTGAAGCTTCGTTAAGACATGTCGATACAGTAAATTTGTGGTTGAAAGATAACTGCAAAATCTCTGGAAATCAAGCCCTGTACGTCTTCGTTTTGAGCTCTCTGCTACTAAATATCTGAGACTGCGGTGCAAAGAATCTGCCCATCCATGTAATACGTTCATATTTTCAAACGTTCAAAACCTTCAGAATGTTGTTTTATCAGTTCAGATCAGATTAATTTGAATTTACTGTGTATGTTGTTGTTGTTGTGGTTTTCAGTCCTGAGAGTAGTTTGATGCAGCTCTCCATGCTACTCTATCCTGTGCAAGCTTCTTCATCTCCCAGTACCTACTGCAACCTACGTCCTTCTGAATCTGCTTACTGTATTCATCTCTTGGTCTCCCTCTACGATTTTTACCCTCCACGGTGCCCTCCAATACTAAATTGGTGATCCATTGATGCCTCAGAACATGTCCTACCATGTGTATAGAGCAGTAAATTCACTGAATTCCATCTCATACCCAAAAGATCCCTAAATCTAACATTAAATACAATCACATCATATAATTTTTTTTCGATACTGTCACCTTCAAAGTAATCCCGATAGTAGCTCAGACACAGATCAGAGCGCTTTTGCCACAGACGGAATGAAGTCTTTTTTGGTCAGTGTGTTCAGCACCATTTGCGATTGTGATTGAAACTTCTTTACCGTGTCAAATGATCATGCCTTTAACTTCATTTCCAACTGGGGAAAGAGAGAGAAATCATACAAGGCCGAGTCGGGAGAATACAACGGGTAAGGAAGATTTTGCAAAAACAGACATAACGTCTGATAGGATAGCAGCAATCAGTGGTTTTACAATGTTACTTATTATCCGTCTTGATTGGAAAATTTTTATTCATATGACCGGTTTCGGTTCATCTAGAACCATCTACAGATCTGATATTTCGGTTACAGGAATAACCCGTCCAACTCCAGCAATTTTCACATCTGATGCAGCATGTGAAAGTTGCTGGATTTGGACGGGTTACGCCTGTAACCGAAATATCATATCTGAAGATGGTTCTAGATGAACCGAAAACGGTCATATGAATAAAAAATTTGCATTCGAGACGGATTATAGGTAATATTGGATAAGGAAGAATCGCCGTGCTGTTCTTTGTCAAAAACTACTGCACGATGGCAGGTGTATGTGGCGTCGCACTGTCGGGGCGAAGGATCCAGTGATTCATCCGCCGCTTCTCTGGACGTTTCCTTCTCACATCCCCGCGTAGCCGTCTTAGGATATCGCGATAGAATTCTACACTAATCGCCTGACCACAGGAACGATCTCCTTGTGGATAATCCCATCAACCAGAAAATAAGTATCATGATTTTCAAAGTGTTCCGTCAGAGGAAAGGTCTGGGAACTCCTCGCCTAGTGGCTTCGATCTAATTGGACGTGTTTATTGTTGGAAATTTTTCATTGTGACTTTTATTTGTGTCTGCGATTATGAAACGACTGTCCTGGTTGAACAGCGTTGCTGTATCAGCCTCTGTTTTAAACTTGGGGGAACATCCTTAGAAACACACAAAATGTTAGTGTAAGCATTCGATAATGACGCTTTGGACCAGGCACAAACGTATTACTCGTTGTAAAAATGGGCGGACATCTGCTGATGATGAACATTCGGGACGACCATCAACCGGCATTACACCAGAAAATGTTAGTGTTGCTCGTAGTGTGATTGTGGAAAACCGTGGGCAGACTAGCAACAGCACCTGTAGCATCGTCGGATTATCGTATTGCACATGTTAGGGGATTTTGTTAAAAAAAATCGAACATGAGGATTGCTACAGATTTGTGCCTCGAGTGCTGAGCGGCGATCAGAAAGAGCATCGCATGAATGTCGGCAGAGAACTGAAAGAACTGCTTCGAACTTACTCTGATTTTCTTTCTAAGATCGTTACGGGTGATGAAAGTTGGTTTTGTGGATATGACCATGCATCTAAAACAGCAATCATGGCATTGAAATAGCCCCATCACATCGGTAAAAGAAAGGCCGTCAATTTCAGAGCAACATATACCTGTAGAACTCCTGGGTAGCACCTTGTAGAGCGTGAATAGACCTGCGCCTACAGACAGCCTGAGCGGCGTCGGCAAGTGCGGTCACTGGGTGAGACATGGAGCGCTGGAGCGCAAAACTGCAAGAAAGAGGAAGAAGACACACCAAATATAATGCTAGCCATTTTGATTGAAATACCAGCAAGTGTAACAAAAACTGAAATTTAGTTATTGTGTGTGTACGGAATAGTAGGTGGTACAGAATGCGAATTTAATACACAGATCTGGCACCTCTAGTAGCAATAATGGCGATAAATCGGATGGGCACTGAGTCCAAAACTGAGATTCGATCACATATACGGTTACGTCATTCCATGCTGCTTGAGATCTATGCCGAAGTTAATCACTGACAGCGAAAAATAAAGCGAATTTAGCGGTTATTAACGAAGCAACGCGAAATTGGCGGTTTTTACAGGATATCGCTAAACTTGTAATTTTGTCTTACGAAAATTTTTTATATCTGAGGACAAAAGTTTACTAATATTCGTAAATGGTGGTCATTTATGTTGAAATTGCGTTTTGACTTCCAATCTCCTTAAATCTGACGTTCGTGTATAAGTTTAAAGTAATAGTTCATTTCCGGCCTAACAAACGTTGATGTGACGACGACGGCAACAGCGAATAACTCTGAAACTTACGCCGATTTTGGAAAAAAAGCACCGATTTTGGAAAAACATAGAATGTAGCAAAAAAACAGAATTTGGCAAAATACAACGCCAAAAATGGCAAAAAATAGAACCGTATACAAAGCAAAGAATTTAGCAAAGACATCGCATTTTGGAAGAAACACAGAATTTGGCAAAAACAACGTTGATCACTGTGTCTAGAGTAATTGTTGCAACAATACTGTTTCTAAAGTCGTGTAAATTAGCTGGTAACGGAGACACATACACACGATGCCTTATGAACCCCCGAAGGTAAAAATTGCATGGCGTCAGACCGTATGTGAAGAGCCAGTCAAGTGGTTGGGTACAGCGTCGTCTGAACACTGAGTCATGTCAGTGAGGTGACGCACCACCTTGCTGCCAAACAAAGTTCTGCTGTTCAGCTTCTTCCAGTTGAGGAAAGAGTCATATTAATAGCACATCAAGATAAGAAACACATAGTTACAGTTGCTTCACCGAAAAGGAAAGGCCCATAAACTTTCCACCGGGCTTATGCTTACCTTGAAATGCCTGGCGGAAATCTTAAACGAATCTTCATCACAACAGGGGTATGTTCCACTCAAAAGTTCAAATAGTAAAACCTACTACGGTATGTTGATAATTTTTACTTATGCACCGTCTGACAGCAACTGAATAAAACACAATTTTAGTGCCATACCCGTTTCGCCTTTATTTTCTGCAAGGCATCATCAGTAGCCTGGAATATGTACATGTGTTAGCTATTTAATTTACATTTTTGTCACTGAGCCTATAGGTTATAAACAGTTCTGGTGGTTGGTATTTCCTATTAAGTAGTGATGTTTTGAACTGTACTTGCACGCAACTGAGGAAGAAAGACTACAAAAGTTGAAGTGAAACGTACACCTGCATTTTCCCTTTAATAATTTATCTGCTTTATTATCTGTTGTCGGATAGAATTTCCATACTAGCTGGCCTGCGAAAGCAGTAAGAAGTACAGACCCGTATCAGTATTAAGTAATCACGAAAGCCTAATAGAATGATACAGTTCTTTTCGAGAGGCCGATAACACTTGCGAACGGGTAGTAAGTTGCAAAACTGAAACTGAAAAGTCAAGAAAAGCAGACATATAGGAGGATCTGACAGATCCTTCAATGCTCGTTAAGATGAACTTTGTTTTTCCTCTGTATCGTTAGGCGTTGAAAGCTGATAATATACTTGGTTAGACCAAGCCGCGTGACCAACTGTAGAGTATGCATGGTGGCGACTTCTTTGTTGGAAATAAACTTGTGTTAAAAAAAAAAAGCTTTGAACAAGTAGAGATAGGACGTTTATATTCACAGAATATGTACATTAGTATGTTCTGCAGAAATGATTGGCATTTCAGTCACCTCAGTTCAGCATGTGTCCTGTTACCTAGCTGGCACAGGATCCTCCATGGGCTGTGGTAACTTGTTCCATTCATGATGGCATCAACGCGTATAAGGCGCGAATGGCGTCCTGTGGTATACCCATCCATGCTGCATTCACTTGGTTCCAAAGTTGATTTGAGACGGTTGGCACTGGATCACACCACTGCACTCGTCTTTTCACCATATCGCACACATTTGAGTTTGGCGACAAGTCTGATGATCTAGTCGGCCAGGGAAAAACGCTCCTATCCTTTCACACTAAGAAGGAACGTGTTCGTGCAGCAGCATGTGGTCGTGCATTGTCTTGCTGAAAAATGGTGTCCGGGTTGTTGTGCAGAAAGGATATGGCTGCGGGCCGCAGGATGTCATACACGTAGGTCACACTGGTCACAGTGCCTTTGAAACGCGCCAACTGTGATTTATGATTGTACCCAATAGCACCCCATACCATAACGCCTTGAGATGGCGCCATATGTCTTGTGCGAATGCCGCCACTATGATGCCGCTCCCCCTGTCTGCGGCGAACCAAGATGCGGCCAACATTTTCAAACAAACCCTGGGTTCGTCCGAAAACACTGACGCCGATCCTGTTCCCAGTTATGTCGTTCATACACCATTGCCATCTAGCATATTTTTGTACATTCGTCAAAGGTAGGTGGAGAAGTGGGAGACGCGCACGCAACCAATGCCATAACAAACGGCGATGGACTGTCACCCCTGATAGTGTACGATGTGTTACACTGTTGCACCAGAGCCGAGGAGGACGCAGACCTGTCCTGCAGTGCCATTCGGATGAGGTGTCGACCTTTTCGGGTGTGAGGGTGTGGTTCTTTGGGTGGTGCAACCAGACCCATCAGGTCATGTTCTGTGGCCTTCCGTGAACCATTCTGCACGCACTCGTAACACTGCCGAAACACTTCGTCCCACACAAGCTGCAATTTTCCGGATGGATGGATCATTTTCTCTCATGCCAATTATGAGCCCTCCTTCAAACTCACTGATTTCACGGTACGGTTCGCATATATGACTGCAAGGCATCCTGCAGATCTTCTCAAGTCACTCAGATTCATTACCTGCGTTTATAGCGGCAACGAGGGCCACAGATACATTTTACCAGTAGGTGGTGTTGCGCCGCGATATCGATGTTGACCTGGAGTCCGCAGGACAACATGGTCAAATGTTAATCGTTTCTGCAGAACATACTAATGTACATGTCCTGTAACTATGAACGTTCTATCTCTAGTCGTTCAAGGTGTTCTGTTTTTTTTCTGAACGTAAGTGTACATAAGTGTCTTGGCAGAGAAAGTGAACGTTCTGCTTCAATGCATAAGAAGGCGCTCCACGCCCGGGTTCCCGGGTTCGATTCCCGGCGGGGTCAGGGATTTTCTCTGCCTCATGATGGCTGGGTGTTGTGTGATGTCCTTAGGTTAGTTAGGTTTAAGTAGTTCTAAGTTCTAGGGGACTGATGACCATAGATGTTAAGTCCCATAGTGCTCAGAGCAATATATAAGAAGGCGCTATCTACATACAGTCACGTACTTTCGACCTGTTGGTGAATAATTTCTTTGCATCTGGCTATTACATTTGCGCAGTTATCGATAGATTAGCCATTTTTGATCGATCGATCGGCACGAGCTCATTAGTATCGAGCACAAGCTCTAATTGGGGAAAGATGAGTAAGAAAATTTGCCGTGTACTTGCTCAAGAATCATCTCGGCATTTTCCTGCAGTGCTTTTGGGGAAACAGCGGAGAATCTAAATCCAGACTGGCGCACATGGATTCTGACCACCGTTATCCCGAATGCGAGAGTCCAGCGCAGTACCACTGCATAACCTCTACCCGAGTAGGCTCGTGAACTGAGTCATGGTCGTATGAAGTAGCATGTAATGTTCAGCAGTGCACTTCTTATTTCAGTAGAGCAGTGATATTTGATCAAAAGAGGCTCCTGTAGCTCATATAATTTTTGCACAATCAAAGTATCTGCAGAATGGATTATCAGCAACAGTTTACCCGCCAGGAATCGGTGTGGTGCATGAACAGGAGTATTTGCTGTTTCCGGAAGCTGAGCATTGCTTGGTGTTGTAGCCATTGCTCTGATGCAGATTCTAGCGCAGTGGTACTGTATTTCGTCTACTCTGGAGATTACTCAGTTGATACCACTATGGTAGATGGAACCGAAATTGTATTGAGGTCGCACCAGCGATATGGCAGGCTATGCGCTCCTCCAAGTTTGGGTCGACGCACGGAGAACGTTCATCACTTGTGCTGTTCTCCAAAGAAAATGCGTGATGGGGACATAACATGTTAGAGCTGAACCATAGATTAGCCCCAGCAATAGTACAGTCTAGGTTACTGATATTGTATGGTCCCAGTTTCCTCTGCAGAGGTTCTTGTTCTGTTTTTTTTTTATTTTATTTTTTATATTTATGATACGGTTGCACACTCTAGCCTATGCAAGTATAGTGGAGAGACATGGCTGATAAGTATACACATTTAGTATGCAAACTGTCGCTGGTGGAAAAGTTTCAGTACTAGCAGTACACAAAGTGAAAAAAAGAGAAAAAGAGACAAGCTTTAGGGACAAATTCCTTACACCAAAACAAGAAATAAATGTTTTGCAAACAGGGGATCTAAAATTTATCCCTTAAAAACTATGAGCACTTATTCATCTTCGATAACATGAAATACATCTCTTCTACTTCAAGCTCTTTGCCTTCCATACTTTGGAAGAGAGTAGTATGGGCCAAAACACGACAAAATTTCTAGTAAATATGGGCTGTAAAATGCATAACTTAGGAGCTATGACCAGTTTTTCAGTAGAAGACATGTGTTTCACACGAGTCAACATGAATTAAATGCTCATAGCTCTTAAAGTATGCGTTTGCACGCCATGTTGACTGGACTTTTTTTCTTAATTTGGTCCATACTACCTCTTTTAAGAATATGGAAACACTATTCACTAGTGCAGTAGAAGAGATCTGTTCGATAGTATCAACAATGAACATGTGCTCATAGCTCTTAAGATATGTGTTTTAGAGTCCATGTTTACAGCACTTTTTTCTTGTTTTGGTGCAAGGAACCTGTCCATAAAGCTTGCCTTTTTTTGGGTTGGGGGGGGGGGGGCGCTCTGTGTACAATATACGTAATAACATTTGGCGGAGAATCGGTCCTTCTGGGAGGCCTTATGAAATTCTGCGTGGGTCCATCTTATCGCCCAATGGAATATAAGACCAACGAATGTGAAGCAGCTCGTAGATAGCAGTGACGAAGGTATCTGGTAGCACAAGAGTGCGAAGCTTATGTATTTGTTGAGGGACTTGCAGACTATCGTATGCAACTACACTATCCAGACACATTAATTTGTCCACGTGTCAAAAGGCTGAGGCGTGCAGGGAGAGAGTCTGGAAGGTTTCGAGAGAGATGTGAAGCCATGTCCAGTGCTGTGGCCATCTGTGATAGAAACTTTGAACACAGCTGCTAAGGTTCAGTGGCCGTGTCAGAATTATATTAGAACAAATAAGCCCTCGGTCAAAAACCCTTGTTCACTAAAGTACGAGCAACCCTTAGCGGCTCGCCATCTTACTTACCACTATTCATGACGTCGCCTTTCCGCCTTTGATCTTTTTTAATATGTGACTTGTAAGTCCTGCATCTTTTCCAGGCAGTACAAACTTTAATTTTATTAATGTATTAAATACCTAATTTGTTTTAGAACAATTAGTCTAATTCTGAAGACGACGCTCATAACAGCGTCGAAACCTCGTCAATTTTGACTTAATATTTGTGACCGAGGGCTTATTTGTTCTAATACAATCTGCGATAGATTTCTCTTTTGAGGTCGCGTTCAGCCCGATCGAGGTGATCCCATAGATTCTAGGTTGGGTTCATATTCGGGAAATGTGTTGAGGGAATTAGGGTGGATTATCGTGGTTCCCCGAAACACCCTCGTACACTGCGAGCTGTGTGACACACTGCATTGCCCTGCTGATAGATGCCACCATGCACAGGAAAAACGAACTGCATATATGGGTGGACATAGTCCCTAAGGATAGATGCATACTTGTATTGGTCCATTGTACGTGCCAGAATGACGAGATCACCCAGGGAATGGCACGAAAACATTCCCCAGATTATAATACTCCCTCCTGGTTGCAGGACAGTTGCTTTCAGACATTTTTAGCCATACACGCCATTGGCCATCTGTCCGGTGGAGCATGTAACATGATTCAGCAGTTATCATAAATGCATGAATCAGGCCCCTGCTACAGAGGCCCATCCACATCAGCGTTCGCTGTACAGTCGTTGAGGAGACACTATTGGTTGCCCCGTGGATCATCCGGGCGGTCATTTGCTCAACAGTTACGCCTCTGTTCGCCCCTATAGATCACCGCAGTCGTCGATCACGCCTGTCATCTGTAGCAAGAGGTGCACCACAGTTGCCTCGGCGTCGGTTTTGCCTTGCACGGTATACCGGGTGATCAAAAAGTCAGTATAAATTTGAAAACTGAATAAACCACGGAATAATGTAGATAGAGAGGTAGAAATTGACACACAAGCTTGGAATGACATGGAGTTTCATTAGAAAAAAAAAAACCAAGTTCCCAAAATGTGCGACAGATGGCGCTGGACAGCAGAACGTCAGTAACTGCTACCGTGACGGGTGTTACAGAATCGCATCATCCCCAGCCTAGCTGATAAACACCTGCTGGAACGTACGATGTTTATGGCACTCCACCCCATATTGCTAGACGCGTGAAAGATCTCTTGCACGCGTCGTTTGGTGATGATCGTGTGCTCAGCCGCCACTTTCGTCATGCTTGGCCTCCCAGGTTCCCAGACCTCAGTCCGTGCGATTATTGGCTTTGGGGTTACCTGAAGTCGCAAGTGTATCACGATCGACCGACATCTCTAGGGATGCTGAAAGACAACATCCGACGCCAATGCCTCACCATAACTCTGAACATGCTTTACAGTGCTGTTCACAACATTATACCTCGACTACAGCTATTGTTGAGGAATGATGGTGGACATACTGAGCATTTCCGGAAAGAACATCATCTTTGCTTTGTCTTACTTTGTTATGCTAATTATTGCTATTCTGATCAGATGAAGCGCCATCTGTCGGACATTTTTGAACTTTTGTATTTTTTGGTTCTAATAAAACCCCATGTCATTCCAAGCATGTGTGTTAATTTGTACCTCTCTATCTATATTATTCCGTGATTTATTCAGTTTTCAAATTTATACTGACTTCTTGATCACCCGGTACTTTAACCACAGTGTAACGCGATAGTTTTCCAACTTAGCCGTTTCGGAAAAACTTCCAGCCTTGGCTCAAATGGCAGTGATCATGTCGTTTTGCACATTAGATACATTGCTCCGTTTCCACATTATGACAGCGGCTACACTGTTTTCCGCGACTGCCCGTACACGTATATACCTTCCAATGCTAGTCTGCCACCTGCTGTCTGTGACTGGTTATTAAACATTGACGTCAAACATAGGCGACAGTCGCTTGAATGTGACTGGACTTTGTAATGTCGAGGTAGCTTTGCCGAACGAACGCGGCTAACATTTTAATTTCACGTGATTCTCATATTCTTTCCTTCCTTTTCTGATGCCATATTGGTTACTTGGCCATAAGTGTGTTCCAGCCACCATCCAGCCGTGTTTTAATAGTAGGTTCCAGAGTTATGCTGACAATTGAGCTTCGTCCAATTGACCGACTCAACGTGACAAGACCCGTTTCCTTGCTTCAGTGCGGTCACAATGATTTGTACGACTACATTTAATCGAGGATTTTGTAATAATTCTGATCGTAAGCGTTCGAGCATCAAGTAAAAATGGTTATCAGTTTCAGGTTACTTGAAATTTCCCTGTTATAAAAGGAGGTGCATAAAAAGTGATAACCCAGCATGGGTCAAATGAAATTGCTTCAGTTTTAACCAATGATGGGAAGATAGTGCCAACGAAGTCTTCTGTCTAAATTTGGGTATAGCTTCGAAGTTGTGAGCAGACGTTATGTATCAAAACATTATAACTTTTCGTCGTAAGTTCGTGTTGTCAGCGCAAATAAGCAAGACGTAGGACGATTTTCAAAAGTCACTTTTGCATTGTTTCAAGAATGGTTTTACCCAGGGGTCGACGTGGTCTCCTCTGTGGCCTGCTGTCTAAATTCCCTTAATACTGATATTTTTTTTTACAGCAATAGCTCGAGATCATTCATTCCAGGTTATTGTGAAGTAGGTGAGCTGTTTTCCTTGGAATGATTGTAGAAGCTGCTTTCACCAATGCATCGACTAACCAGTAATACATCACAAAACCGGGTGAAGTGTGATGGTAAACTGGCCATTTCTCTTTTTACCCACGTCGAAGGATCTTCCAATTAATCTTCGTCACAGTTTCATTTCCCTGGGCCCTGCTATCTGGAATGGACGTGGCGAATTTGCAGTCAAGGTAATGAAGATTGGATGGCGATTAGATCCCATGAGTTATTTCGAAACTCTTCTGCCACATGTTAGATCGAGAGATGGAAAACACACAGAAATATCAACAGTTGAACTTCTTCGATGTGGTGAAGGTACCGTCTTGGGCAAACTGATTTAACAATAGTATTTTTTGTTTTCTGTTAAGGAAGGAACAGCTGCACCAGCTCTGTCGACTGACAGCCCTATCCTGTAGAATTAATTAATACTCGTGTTACTAAATAATGACTGGGAAAGGTGGCAATCTTATCTTTGTTATTCGAATGTTTCTGTTATTATTATTTTTCATTATATCTGTCATTAACTTTATTTTAACAGTTTATTGTTATTGTTTTATTATATTTATTAGTTTTATATTATTTGGGTATTAAGAGTGGAAAAGGTTTCTCATTTTGGGTATAAACCATCCCGTAACACGTGGAATAGCAAGATGAGTTTCATGGTAACTGCAAAGAATAAAGAAAGTTAAGCAACATAGAAAATACAGTTTTTGTTAAAATCAATTATATATGTAGAAAAAGCGGCTTGCTCATGGTGTGCAGACTATTCGAAGCTACACCATTGTACCAGTGTGTCAAACAGAATATGTGATAGCTGTAAACGAATAATATTAAAATATTAAAATATCGTTATAAACATTGTTTGATATACCCAACTGCAAACTAAAAGTTCCGTTGCGTCGAGAAATTTCTATCTTCTCTCCGTAGAAATGGACAACGGTATCATTCAAATAACTTTCCGAACCTCATCCTTATGGGACTCAATAAATAGAACGTGCCAGCAATGCACTTATATGATTTGGAGCTAAACAAATCGTGACATACACCAAGTCAAAACAGAGCCAAGGCAAATAATGTTTGGACTCGCCTGCAGTGTAGGCTACCCATCAAGACAAAATAAAGTAAGCTGTGCGGTCCTAACATCGCTTAAACTTCACCGTAAAATATCAGTCAGTTTTTGAAACGTTCTGCTGCACCTGATGAGTTTAATAATATTGTATGGCCAAAGTTGTACAGTTTTCGTGGCATCAGCCGACTTGAAACAAGATAGGAAAGTGAACGTGTCGGTGAACGGCACTGGGTTGGCGATTAGTCGACCTGTTGACCCTGAAAATAACAGAGGGATTCGACGCTCCTATTGGGGAAAAGAGTTGAGTAGACTATGCGATGCAATACGCCTATGATGACGGGAAATTCTGAATTGACATGTCCAAAAAGCGCTAATGTAGTCTAAATACCCATCTGCTTTTTAGCTTTTAATTCGTACAGATGGCGATAAAAATAATGGACACGCATAAAGTAACAACATGAAACCGGTGCACAAGAAGCTTTAATGTGTCATGCACTGCTTTTCGTCTTTAATGCATGCATGTTCAGGAGAAAATTTCATGCAACCGCAGATTTAAATTTGTTTCTTTAACTTCAGTCTAAGATCATAAAAATTGTCACCAGACTACCGATTTAAGTCTGTAAAGACCATTTTGAGATCTGTTTAAAGCAAGCATCGTTTTTGTGTTGAAACTGCACCCCCGTTCACTGTGAACAGCAGCGCCGTTCACGTATGGCCTAGTTCGCACCATATCATTAGTTTTCTGCGACGATGCCCATGCTAATTTTGATTTACACCTCTTGACGACGCCGCTCTGGCTTAATTATATTAGGATGTGTTTTAAACAGATCTGAATATGGCCACTACAGGCCGAAATCGTTAGACTGACAACGGTTTTTGTAGTCATAGACTAAAGGTGGCAGGGGTACTTTATTAGACACGGTTCTTCTGTTTTCGTCAGTGTCTACATTAGAGTTTCGTAGCGCGTGTCGTCAGTCGTTTGTTTGTGTAGTGTAGTTTTCCACTGTCTTTAGTGTGGATAGGGACTGTGATTATTGTGTATGGATGTGAGCTGAGTTGGTGACACTTTGCTCTCAGCTCCAGGTTGCGTTGGCTTTGGTTACACAGCTTGAGGCTGTAGTGGATGGGCAACATCGTTGTGGACCGGCTATGAGTATCTAGCGGACTTCCAGAACAACCTACGAGTCCGCCGATCGGTCTGCATTGGCCGCCAGCCCAGTTACTGCTCACATTGAGCTTGACTCCTTACCCATGGTCGAGTGGGATGTCGCCCTTGGACGTGGCAGTCTGCGAAAGACTTCCTGGAGGCCGAACCTAGGGCCTCCTTGATAAGTCTGACAAACAACCTTGGATGTTATCTGTGGCCGACTGCCCCTCAGCCAATGCAGTCGCTTTTTTTGTTTCGGAGAATACCTCTCAGTCTGCAAAATCCGGGCAGAGGGTGAGATTACGTGTTGTCGAGAGCAATGACAGGCGCGTTATGGGGCCTTCTTAGGGACATGGCTGCCAAGAAAGGGAAGAAAGCCAGTGTGCACTCCATATGCATACCGAGTGGAGTCATTCCAGATGTGGAGTAGGTCCTTCCTTGAGGATGTCATGAAGAACACAGAATGCAGACAATGGCAGGTGGTGGCACATGTCAGTACCGGTGCTGTGTATGACTTAGGATCGAAAGAGGTTCTCTCTGGTTTCGATCGTTTAACCACAGTGGTAAGGGCTGCCAGTCTTGCTTGCGAAATGAAATCAGAGCTCACCACTAGGAGCATAGTCGACAGGACCGATTCCACACCTCCAATACAGAGTGGAGGGTCTGCGTCGGAGGCGCAGACGGTTCTGCGACTGTGCAGGCAGCAGATACCTCGACTTGCGCCATAGAGTGGTGGGGTTTCGGATTATGCTAAATAGGTCAGGAGTCCATTACATGCAGGAGGCGGCAACACGGGTTGTAGGGGCTGTGTGGCGTGGACTGGGCGGCTTTTTAGGCAGAGCAGGGATCCCCAAACTATTTTGGATAAGTGACCCCTTTTCCAAAATGAACTGTTACCTCAGACCCCCATGGCCAAATTACCTACTTTTGAGATCAACCTTCTTATTCATAATGGTCCGCTAACTTAAAACAGCCGCTACAGAGTGTTATTTTTCATTCTGACTTAGGTCAATAGAAGAAGACAGAGTGAGAATTAGCAATTTAATAAGAACTTGTGTTAATTTAATAGGGGTCGATTTTTAGACATCGTCGACCCCCAAAATGAGTTTTCGTTTATGTCGACCCCTAGGAAACCGATATCGACCCCAATGGGTCAATATCAACCACTTTGGGAATCCCTGGGTTAGAGTGTATTGTCAAAACAAAAAAAGGCTTGAGTCTCAATGAGCGCAGGTCGGACACAGAAAGACCGTAGACCTCTGAACCATCGATATAACAGCTGTAAAATGTCGTAGCTGTTTTCCAAAAACCCCAGCGTTCTAAGCGCTAACACAAAGCATTGTCGCTCAAATCGCTACAAGCACTGAAAGCTGGCTGAGGGAAGAGAGTGGTTCAGCCGAAGTTTTTGCGACGGCCCTGTTTGTTGGTGTCAGAAGTATTTTATCTTGTAACGAAATTGAAGTTGATAGTTCCTGTGAGTTAGTATGACTAGATGTCATTCTCGGCGAGTATTACAACAATAATTGAATCGAATAGTAAACGGTTCTGAAAACAGATTTGATCTCTTAGTAACAAATAATCATTGGCCAATAAAGAGTATCAAAACGAATACCGGGTTAGTGGAACACAGGGTTGTCGTAGCGACATTGAATTTTGTAACCCCCAAATTCTCCAAAAATAAACAAAAAATATACCTATTCAAAAAAGGAGAAAAAATTCACTTGTCGCCTTCTTGAGAGACAATCTCCACTCCTTCCAAATAGAAAATGTAAATGTAGACCAGATGTGGCTTGAATTCAACGGAATAATATCGACAACGATCGAGAGATTTGTACCAAATAAACTAACAAACGACGGAGCTGATCCCCCTTGGTACACAAAACTGGTCTGAACTCTTGCAGAAAGAACGAAGAAAACGAACGCAAAATCTCCAAGATTGGCGATCTTTTACAGTAGCTCAAAATTTAGGGTGGACGTCAATGCGAGATGCTTATAATAATTTCCACAACGAAACTTTGTCTCGAAACCTGGTAGAAAACCAAAAGAGATTCTGGTCGTATGTAAAATATGCTAGCGGCAAGAATGGTCAATGCCTTCTCTGGGCGATAGCAATGGAAATACTATTGACGACAGTGCTGCCAAAGTACAATTACTAAACACAGCCTTTCGATATTCCTTCATCAAAGAAGGCGAAGTAAATATTCCAAAATTCGAATCAAGAACAGCTGTCAACAAGGATAGCTTAGTAGTGAATATCCTCGGAGTAGTGAAGCAACTTAAATTACTTAATAAAAACAAGTGTTCCGGTCCAGACTGTATACCAATTAGGTTCCTCTCAGAGTATGCTAATGCAATAACTCCATACTTAACAATAATATATAACCGCTCGCTCAACGAGAGATCCACACTCAAAGACTGGAAAGTTGCGCAGCTCATACCAATATTCAAGAAAAGCAGTAGAAGTAATCCACTAAATTACAGGCCCCTATCATTAATGTCGATAAGCTGCAGAATTTTGGAACATATATTGTGTTCGAGCATTATGAATTACCTCGAAGAGAACGGTTTATTGACACATAGGCAACACGATTTAGAAAACATCGTTCTTGCGAAACACAACTAGCTCTTATCACACACGACATGTTGAGTGCTATGGACAAGGGATTTTAAACTGATTCCGTATTTACAAATTTCCGTATTTACAGATTTCCAAACATATTTTTGACATTGTACCACACAAGCAGCTTGTAGTGAAATTGCGTGCTTATGGAATATCGTCTCAGTAACTGGAGTCGTGATTTCGTGTCAGAGAGGTCACAGTTTATAGTAACTGAGGGAAAGTCATTGAGAAAAAGAAAAGTGATTTCTGGTGTTCCCCAAGGTAGTGTTATAGGCCCTCTGTTGTCCCTTAGCTATATAAACTATGTAGGAGGCAATCTCAGCAACCCTCTTAGGTTCTTTGCAGGTGATGATGTCGTTTATCGTCTGCTAAACTCGTCAGATGATTAGAACAAATTGCAAAACTATTTACATAAGACATCTGAATGGTGCGAAAATTGGCAAATGACCCTAAATAATGAAATGTGCGAGGTCATCCACATGAGTACTAAGAGAAATCCGTTAAACTTCGCCTACGTAATAAATCACTCAGATCTAAAGGCAGTAAATTCAATTAAATACCTAGGAATTACGATTATAGGGAGAAACAATCGTCACTATAAAATAGGGAAATCTGAGCTCGCTAGGAAAGATATAGGTGTTAGTTTTTTCCTAGCGCTGTTTGAGAGTTGAATAACAGAGCATTACTGTAAAGACGGTTCGATGAACCCTGTGCCAGAGACTCAAGTATGATTTGCACAGTAACCATGTAGACGTAGATTTTTAATATTTATGCCAAATAAATAACAGGATGTGAACTATTCATACATAATTTATGTATTGCACGTGCCCCAGATTATAAATCTTACAAGTTTTGTCATAGGCATAAATTTTCAGGAATATCTGTATGGAGCTAGGAGCCTGTATGGGGCTATGAGAAATTATTTTATACTTTTTAATCGTATTTGAGAATGGTTTATATTAAAAACTCATTTTCATTTAAATAATTTTTCAATTTTTCTTTCTTCTGGTACTGTTAAATTTAAATCCCTTTCTGGTGTCGTTTTGCGAGAGAACACAAGCAGAAAACAAATAAAGTTCTCACGAAAAATTTGCAATGCGTAACGAAAACAAAGTAAACAGTAATATAGAGATTACGAAAACACAAAATCCATTATTAGAACACAGGTGAGGGCAGCAAGAATAGGTTAACTTTTATTGTTAGCAGACGACGCCACAAGCCTCAGTTTCTGCCCTCGTGCAGCCGTCAATTTAGTTATGATTTTAGAACTCTACAGCTGGCACAGTCAGTTGATCACTGACATCACAATCCGACTCACAGTGTGATTGGCGGCTCGTTTATGTATTGGCAAGTGAAGTGTACCCATCACAAGCAGCCGAATTTGACCGAACAGTCGCCGTGTAAAACGAGCTTTGCGTGAGTGGTGGTCGAGGTACTTAACTGCCTGTCTTCCCTTACTATGTTTGATCTCAGCCTTGTTTGAATCTCATCGCTGCATCGCTGCACTTGCGGCTGACAAGAAGGTTTTCAATTAGTGCAGCACGGATATTTTCATGCAGTATGCCGAAGTACTTAGCAGAAGTTTTGATAGTGGAGGAGACCAAGAGGGGCTCATTGTGGGATATATGGCGGAAAAATTACAACAGATTTATATATGCTCACGAGTGGAGAGATGAGAAGTACTGATAATTAACAACTTGTGAAGAAACAGACATTGGTCATGATCTTGCAGCTGCAGCTGAAGGGGTCAAGGCAGCCGCTCGCGACAAGCGGGAAACCCGGGTTCGAGTCCTGGTGTGGCACAGATTCTCTTATGTCACCAGTAGCCAGTATCTTTATATCTAATGCAGATAATGGAAGAAAGATTTGGCAATTGGGAATAAATTTCATAAAAGAACGAACTACGCAGCTTGTACATAAAAATGAGAACACATCTTATTGTAACATCCCTGCAGCCAATTATATAATGGAGAATTTCTATATGTAAACAGAAGCTTGGTATTCCCTGTATAGATACTATTTAAGAAGTTTGTGACAGTTGCGAGGTTCATATTTCCCCTTATGAGCACTCAGTATAAACTTATGCACTGACTATGCGAGGTTCACTTCATCTAATCTATGTATAGCTCTTGTTTGCATCTAAATTACTTTTTAGCTGCAAAAGTATAGTTGTTTAATTAGTAAGAGATTTAGTTTTCCTCCTAAGCTGGAGAAAATTAAATGTTTGCATTTAATGAGAATGTATAATTCGCGGTGGGGGGTGTATTTGGATTGTGATAATGATAACAATATCAGGTTGTACATTCTCTTGAATGTTTGGAAAATGGAACCACAACAGAACACACTGTAGGCTATAGGCTAAAGGAAGTTGATTTAAGTTTCTGTTCTTCTTTTATTGGGACGTGAACGTCTCAAAGCAAATGTTACCCGTTAGTAGGTACTTTCTGACAGAACAAATGGGTGAAGTTTCGTATCATTATTTGGCATAAATAATAATACCTAATAGTAACACCTCTTAATATGGTACAGTTCATCTTCATGTTTATCAATGTACTTGATATTTATGTTACTGTTGCATGTCATCCACACTCTGTATTGAAAACAGTGTTACGAAAAATTTTGCTGGGGCGTGAGTAAACAAGAGGCAGTGTGGGTCAGTATTTCTACAGGGGACTTCTAAGGAACTGTTGAGTCGATGCCACCTCGAGTTGTTGCACTACGCTGCGCAAAAGGAGTCCGACACGATATTAGGAGGTACTCCACGACTTTTATCACCTCAGTGTACTTCGACCTGCACGCCTTCTCCTAACTACAAGGAAGTTCATAAATTGCATAACTAACAAACTCCTGTAAGGAAGTCATGCCTGGTTAGCTTAGCAGTTGCAATCAAAAGGCAAGATTCCCGTCTACGAGTCTCGATCAGGCTAGGATGTTTCAAAACAGTGCACACTCCGCCGCAGAGTGAAATATTCGTTCTGGCAGGTCCTCAGCTGTCCCCAAGAAGCAGGTCCTAGCAAAAAACTAATTACAGTACAGGAGATGGAACTTGGGTACTGCGTGTAGCACACACGGTCTCTGCTTCAGCTAAGGAGCCGTGCTGCCACAGGTAGCTTCGAAAATAAAATATCTCGGCTGATTAAAAGTTATGTGTATTCAGAGTTCACGAGGACTACCAGGGGTACAGGACTGATTCGTTTGGCTTATTGCCAGGTTAGTCGACCTACGGGTCGACGTCGGTATCAGCGATACTCAACGAGGTCGCTAGACAAAAATGACATCACGTTTCATTCTGGAGACGGCAGTCATGATTCTACCAAGCATTAAATAACTGCATCTGTGGAATATTAATGGAATCGTCTCGGGTTATCAGCGGAGTGGCAGCGTCGTCTTGAACTAATGTTTCTACGAGTTTATTACTTTTCATCTTCACCCGTGAAGATAACGATTAGGAATCTCGTTGAAACTTTGCTCCAAGACAACGCTGCCACTTGGCTGGTAACACGAGAAGATTTCACCAATGAAATTTTCCCAGGAATCTTACATTCTCCTATATTAAATACCGATATAAATATTTAAATAAAAACTTTGTAATACAAAGCCTTTTCAAAACGGACTAAAAAGTTTACAGTAATTTCTCCTAGCCCCATACAGCACCCTAACCCCATTTAGCTAGTCGCGAAAATTTACACTTATGTTTTTTATTGCTATAAAAATACTTGTAGAACGAAAACATGGGGCGCATGCAACAGATGATAATAAGGAGGTGAACTATTCTTACGTCATTATGTGTTGAACGTGCCCCACGTTTTTCGTTCTAAATTCTACAAGTATTTTCATAGCTATTAATAATTCATATGCACGAAATTTTAAAGCCTATCTGTATGGGTTAGTAATCCGTATACAGCTACAAGATGTTATTTTATACTTTTGAGTCCTCTTTCTTAAAATAATTATTTTCTACTTTTTTGTCTCGTGTGCATCAAATTTTTCCATAGATTTCAAAGTTTTTGATGGGACAACAGAGACATGTGGTTAGTTTCGGGGTTACTTCAGTTTCTCTTCACCTGAGTCAACCAATCCATTGCTTCCTCCTATAACTATCTCAAGGAAAGATAAAAATTAGAGAGAACCGAGTTCATACGAGGACTTAGCAGCAAACGTTCTTACCATGAAACATTTGCAAGTAGAACAGGAAAAGAGGGAAATAACAGTGGTGTACAAAGTACCCTCCGCCACCTACCCGACACGAAAGCGGCTTAATATCGCATTGTGGTCGAGTTCTGAACTATATTGAAAGTTTCATGTCTCTAGCTCATCGGAAAATGATAGCGGTAAATGAAGTACTCTCCGCCACACACCAGACAAGAACGCAAGTTAATATTGCACTGTAATCCAGTTTATACCATGTAGAAAGTTTAAAATCTCTAGCCCATCGGAAAACAACTCTTTGGCTGAATGACCTGAGTGTATTTTCCTTGTGTTTCCATTTGTTTATTATCCACTACAGCTAGAGGACGAGCTACATTACCCGGGTTCTTGCACTGTGTCCTAGCATATGAGAGTAAGAGTCCGTTTTGTGTTACTTTTTAATGACATTCTTATGTGAATGCTCCACTGTGACATGTTCTGGAGCAGGTCTTGAGGAGAGGAAGTAGATTATCAAATAAAGAATATGAAGCGCTATTTATAAAAAAAGCCGTATTGCCGTTCATATCTTTGTAACGAACCACGGTCACAAGAAAGGCAGACACTCTGGTTAATGACACCCTGGTAACTAAATGATAACATTTGTCTGATGCACTTTTTTTTGTTTATGGACGAAAAATGATTTGGAGTGACCAAGCTAAATGGGACACCCTGTATACGAAAGTGTCACACGAACAATATGTTGGTATAATTCTACAATAATTCAGGAATAAATGCATAATCATTTCTCTAAAGAGTTTTACAGTTGTTTGCATTATGTTGGTGCATAAGTTCGTAGCGTTTGTGTTTTGCATGTTGGTATTCCGGTTGCTATGGGTTTATGTATCGATTCTCATTTTTTTCTTTTTTTGTAGTTCACTGTTGCAATTTGAGTTTACGTACAAAAATTGTCTGATTTGAAGATAATGAGTAGAGTTGTGGACACTAGAAAATTGAGTGCCAAGTGGAGAAATCGGAACATTTCCGACATATTCCTCTATTTGAGTTCACTACAGGGGTGACAGCAGCGGGGGCAGCCAAAAGTATTTGCGCCGTGTGTGGGAATAGTGCCACTGGACAAAGCATGGCAAAAGAATGGTTTTCTAAGTATAATTTTGACATTAGTGACTCCCCACGTTCAGGAAGATCTTCGGGGTTTGATGAAGATCGTTTAAACGCATGAACCACGTCAGTGTACTTGAGAAATGCCAAATGTGTGAACTGTGATCGTTCCACCATCGGATGACATTTGCATGCAATGGAGAAGGTTCAAAAATAGGGTGTATGTGTACCAAATGCTCTAAGTTAAAACGACAAAAAAATCTGTGGGTACCCATAGTGCATCTCTGCTTGCCCCTCATCAATTGGCTCGTGAACAACACCGGCCATTCTTATACTATATCGTTACTTGTGACAAGAAATGACGTCTTTATGCTAACATAAGGAGAAGAATGGAGCGGCTGAGCCCAAAGCAGCAACTCCCCATACAAAAACTGAGCAAAAAAAAAAAAAAGGGTTCAAATGGCTCTAACCACTATGGGACTTAACATCTGAGGTCATCAGTCCCCTAGATCTACTTGAACCTAACTAACCTAAGGACATCACACACAGCCATTCCCGAGCAGCAGCGCGGTTCCGGACTGAATCGCCTAGAACCTCTCGGCCACAGCTGCCGGCAAAACTGCGCATATCCACGAAAGATAATGTGATGCATCTGGTGGAACAGTGACAGTTGCATCCCCGAGTGTAGTATCTCTGCTCCCATTTATTATCAATAACTGAGACGTCTTGCAGACGCTGTCCAAGAACAACGACCAGGAAGACTGAGTGAAGTGATGCTACTCCACGATAAGGCCAGCCCGCATTGAGCCAGACTGACAAAACACATTCCACAGGAGTTGCTTTGGGAGATCATTCCACACTCACCTTATTCACCGGATTCTGCGCCCTCATATTTTCACCTTTTCCGATCTCTAACGAACAGTCTTCAAGGAACTTCCTTCCCGGATGGAAATGCTCTCCCAACATGGCTGGACGAGTTCTTCGCCTCAAAACCATGTGATTTCTAACAGTCGCGGAATCGGAAAGTTACCCCAGCGTTGGTAGATTGTTATAAATAGTGAAGGAGAATATATTATTGACGACTAAAGCCTCCCGCTGGAGGTTCGACTCCTCCCTAGGGCATGGGAGTGTGTGTTGTCCCTAGCGTAAGTTAGTTTAAGTTAGTTTAAAGTAGTGTGTAAGTCTAGGGACCGATGACCTCAGCAGTTTGGTCCCATAGGAATTCACACACATTTGGACATTTGATGACTAAAGACTCTACTATGCGTGTCCGTTGTGCTCATTAAAATTATGGAAACATGCTGCGAACTTATGCACCACCCCAACAGAAGTGAGAGCAAGTACTCTGCTTGTAGCCGGCCGGTGTGGACGAGCGGTTCTAGGCGCTTCAGTCTGGAAGCCCGCGACCGCTACGGTCACAGGTTCGAATCCTGCCTCGGCCATGGATGTGTGTGATGTCTTTAGGTTAGTTAGGTTTAAGTGTTTCTAAGCTCCAGGGGACTCCGATGTTAAGTCCCATAGTGCTCAGAGCCATTTTTTTAACTCTGCTTGTGTTTGGATATTCACGGCTGTTTCGAAGAGGGCAGTGGTTATTGTTGTTCTGTTTACAAATATTGCGAGACAACCTCTGTAGTCGGTTTTTTAACGCGCATAGTTTATTTGTTTGATGTTCACAGTCGCACAGCAAAAGCCGTCATTAAAGAAAGTGATTACTTCTGCTAGTAAGAAGAGATTAGGGCTCGTACAGAGGCATATAAGCAGTCATTCTTCCCTCTTTCTGTTTGGGAGTGGAACAGGGAGAGAAGATGCTAATTTTGGTACGAGGTACCCATCGCCACGCACCGTATGGTGGATTGCGGAGTAGGTATGTAGATGTAGATGTTAGCGGTACTGTTATTTCCTTGTTGAGTCAGATGTCCCTGACATTTCCTGTGATTCGACAAAATAACAAAAAAATGTATTAGAACGGGCAGACCGAAATTTGCGTCTGGTTCCTCTCGGGCGTGAGCACACTTTTGTTGGACTAGCAGCTGGAGATGACAAACGGCTACGTTCTTCTTTCTGTTGAAACTGCGTAGCGGAGCAGACGACAAATGAAAGCTGAACGCCGGAACGCCCAGCAGCGTATGACCTCGAGCCATAGTTGGGGCAGCGCGGCCGGTGGTATCTGTGGAGGATTGGCTGTATCTGCCGACCTCTGGCCTCCACAGATACCAGCCCACACTCACGCACTCGGACCTCAACAACAAAACACTGGTCGGAGAAGCCGTAAGCGGAATAAATACTACACCTGTCTCGTCGCATAACGGAAGAACACACAAGTGAGAAGCGAAATTTGTCGCTTCTAAACATCTACTCTCTTATGCAACGTTCGCATGACACAGGAACGCTCAAATGCCTGGTGTACAAAAGGCACTGGTGTTGCTCAGAAGACACTTTACTCGCTAAAAGGGAAAACGGCACCAGCATGCGACAGAATTTCGTTATGTTTCGCATCGAGTAAGACAGTGAGGGTGCTTAAGGCACTAGACTCGTGTTCGAACGGAGCTATGTTCAAATCGCCATCCACCCAACTAGACAGGTTTTGTAAGGTTTACTCGTGATCACTTCTGCCGGATGTGCTACGATTAGTTTAAAAAGAACCATTTCCTGCCCCAGCGTTGTATCATTTCTTATGGCTATAGAGGTCTCCGCGTATAAGAAAAATTCTACCCACAAGTCCCTTATCTGCAACCGATGTAACTTGTTGGCACGCCGGAGCTCCGACGGTAGGAAAGTGCCTGGCGTGAATTTTCTTCTACTGACTCATATTCCACAGGCTAAGAATGTGAAGGCCGATCAGGGCAGAATGTTAATATCACACAGTCATATTCGTGATACCCTCCTGAAGCCGTAACTTTTTGGCCTGATGACCGAAACAGATTTTGTGAAATTCTCTGCAGAATATTTCCACGACATCTGTAAGTCAAATGAAGTTGTATTCAAGTCATCACATCTTGTGTACTATTAAATAATAGTCACATTTACTGTAAGACAAAGAAAAAGACGTAGCACGAATCAATCATCAGAATAGAATGGAAATCGGTAGACGTAATTTACATTTACGGACGAACAAATGATATCAATTTCAGAAAAACTGGATGATTCATTCAAGAAAAATAGCTTCACAAATTCAGCAAATCAATAACGCATCCGTTTATATCTGGCCATGATGCAAGCAGTTATTCGGCTTTCCATTGATTGATAGAGTTGTTGGATGTCTTCCTGAGGAATATCGTGACCTTACGGGGCACGTCCGGCCGCCTATTACATTCGACGCCACATTCGGCGACCTGCGCGCCGGATGCAAATGAAATGGACACCTAGTCCCTGAGCGGAGAAAATCCCCGACCTAGCCGGAAATCGAACCCGGGCCCCTTAGCATGGCAGTCCGTCACACTGACCATTCAGCTATCGGGGCGGACTGCGACAGGTGCTCACATTAATGTGACTGGACAGTGTATATTCCTCCTCTATGCTGCAACCGCGAGATCATTATGTGTTTTGTTATTTCCAAGAATAGGCCGCTATAAGCAGTATGAGCTTTCACCGTCAATCTCTACTCCTGCAGCGGAAGCAATGCAAATCGCGAAGGCCATCAAACACTCCTAACCGTGAATTACGAAAAATTTTAGATTATTTCTCATTCAAAAAGAATTCTCAGTGCCATAGAGTACAGAAATGGGGGAAAAAACAGCAGTAACTTCTTATCGACGCAGCCCACGAAATAACATAATGCTGTCGAAGAAAGAAATGTATTTATATGCTCTGGATAAAAGCCCATGAAGATATATTGTATAACGGAGCAGTAGACAAATTGGCTAAGGGAGTTGTTACCTTTGGAGGTTACCTTGATATCCAGTTACCTTTCACTGATTTCTTACGTCACGTAACAATCTAAATCACAGCCCAGTGAGAAAAAGGATAGGAAACATCAGCTGTAAATGAAAGAGAATACACTGACGGAAAAAAAGTCGCGACACCAAAAAAATAATTGATGCAGAGTAATGAAATTTCTGGAATACATTTGTCCAGGTAACGTATTTAAGTGATTAAAATTGCAATATCGCAGGTTAATGTAAGCGCAAAGTTAGCCTTTGTAAGTTGAAATGCTAGTACATTAATAAGCGGTGTAACCCCCAGAAAGTTGAGAGTGCAAGCATGAAAACGTGGATAGAGGATGGATTATGTTGTACAGGTGCCGGATGTCAGTTTGTGGGAGGGAGTTCCATGCTGGAATTGTCGTCCGATGATTCCCCCCCCCCCCCCTCCCATGTGCTCGATTGGAGACAGATATGGTGATCGAGCAGGCCAAGCCAACATGTCGGCGGCACTCTTTAGAGCATGAGGGCGAACGGTATGCTGTTGGAAAACCCGCCATGGAATGTTGCTCATGAACGGCAACACAACAGGTCGATACATCAGACTGACGTTCAGATTTGCAGTCATGGTGTTTGGGATAACCACGAGCGTGTTCCTGCGGTCATATGAAATCGCATCCCGGACCATAACTCCAGCTGTTGCTCCAGCGTGTGTAGCACGCTGACAGGTTGATTGCAGGCGCTCACCTGACCTCCTCCTAACCAACGCACAGCCATCACTGGCATCGAGACAGAACCAGCTCTCTTCAACAAGCTCGCCAATGAGCACTCGTTTGACACCGTTGAAATCGCAAATGGCGGTGGTTTGGGGTCAGTGGAATGCACACTATAAGTCGTCTGCCTCGGGGCTGTCCTTGAGGTAACCGATTTGAAGCAGTTCGTTGTGTCACTGCGGTGCCAACTACTGCTGAAATTGCTTCTGCAGATGCAGTACGCCACGCCAGAGCCATACGCCGAACACGATGGCTTTCCATCTCAGTAGCGCCACGTGTCTGTTCAGAACCAGGTTTTCCTGCGACCGTACGTTCTCGCGAGTACCGCTGGCAGCAGTCATGTACAGTGGCTACATTACTGCCAAGTCATTCTGCGGTGTCCCAGAAGGAACGTCCAGCTTCTCGTAGCCCTGTTACACGACGTCGTTCAAACTGAGGTGTTGATAATGCCGTCTTTGTCGCCTTAAATGCATTCTTAACCACGTCCAATCTCAAAGGCAACTAATGCTCACGACCGTTACTGTGTGTATTTAAAGAAAACCTAATTTGCATCCTCATAGCCGTACTACTAGCGCCTGTCTTATTCGACTGCCGCGAAATTTGAACAGACATCACCCTTCAGATGAAGGAAAACCCCTACCAAATTTAGTTTATGTCACACAACTCCTTCTTGGTGTTTTCGGTCATTGTATTATAGTTGCGTCTCACTTCTCATATATTGCTTACCTTGGTTTCAGAACATGTCAGTGCTACTCGTATCTCTATGTGATTCAATTACGGCAGCTTCCCTTTTCATTTGTATCGCCTATAGTTAAGAAATTCAGACACGTGATGAGAACACTAATACAAATAAGTAAGCTGGAGGCGTCACTGGTTTTTTGCTATAGAATGGTAAGGCAGTCAAATGCCTGATAAGCTTTATTTTAGTTAGCAATTTTAAAATCTGACCACGGACCTATACGGAAGGTGGAATCACCATTTTAGTGATTACTTACCGAAATTTTCTTGAGTGAAATAATGTGCAATGAAAATTTTGGAATTAACGTAATTGTTTGTATATCAAAGACTTCTGAATGTACAAACCTGTTTTTAAACATTTCGATAAAGAAAAATTTAATTATTACTTATATTTTCAGAAATTAAAAGCTTTCCTTTTTTAGGATTCCGTACCTCATGCGGTAAAACCGGAATACTCATACGATCACTTTGTTGGCCGTTTGTTTGTCTTCATGTCTTTCCGACTGTTAAGACCCCTATTTCTGAGGAACGGGTGAAGGTATCGACTTCAAATTTGTGTCACGTAGTAACGTTTGTAGTCCTTTGGCGGTGTACAGGACTTAAGCTTCTGAGACCATACAAACATAAGATACTGCCATTTATGTCACAAATTTCGATACAGTCATCAAAACCTATTGGGAACTTCCCGTTGACTTCGAATTATAAAATTTGACAAGAAGCAAGGTTTCACAGTACAGCTAAAGGAAAAAAAACCCACAACTGTTAATCTGTAATTATAGCACAAGAATTTTTTATGTCATTTGTTGTCCGTCTACCTGCCTGTCTGTCTGTTAAGAACCTTTTTCTCAGGAACGTGGAGAAGTATCAAGTTTATGTCAAATGCTAACGCCTACGACTCCATAGCAGTGTAAATAATTTAAGCTACTAAGTCAATGCAGCCGAAAGCTACGGCCATATATTTCACATATTTTGATACGCCCTAACTCGCTCATCAAAACCTATAGGTGATCCATCTACACAGATGTCGGGCATGGTGATCTAGCACTAGAGAGCGTGACTAGAAACCACAGGGTCGTGGGCATGGATCTCGCTAGGACCACGCATTTTCCCTTTTCTTTTAAACCCAACCTTCACCTCTCAACGATGTGTGGAGTCGACAGAAAATACACGTGGTTCGGATTTCACGTTAAACTGTAGGTCTTCTTTCCCCGGTTGGATAACTTGGGTGGGTTAGGGACACGGAAGTTAAAGACTTCCACCAGGTCATTGAACCACACGAATTGTTATTATTATTATTATTGATGATAGACTGAACGCTTTCACGACCGGATGGCCTAGCTGCTGGAAAACCTTTCGGGGTATAAGGTCATTGTCCACGAAACTCTTCTGTTCCTAACGTTTCGTCCAGAATTGCGCTAGATATCTTCAGAGCCTTTGCTCCTCCGACCTTCGCCAACCGGCGGGTCGGATGTCTCAGAACGACATATATAGACCTACTATACAAAAGGGGTTGTGTCCGAAGTTACACGTGATAAGCAGAGATGATATCTGTCAAAAGATAGAATTTAACTATAGATTGTCGTCTTGTCTAAGATGAAGAACTGTTTAGCGGTACTGCAGAGCTACTCTTCACATGTCGCTAAGCCCTTCTGTCAAAATTATCCCTACATTTATATATTTTAATGGTTCCTCTACAGAGTGGAGGATAATAGTTCATCGTCATAGATAGTCCTGTCAGCCGGCAACACTCAACGGAGGAGCAACGCTTCTGAAGATGTCCAGCGCAATTCTGGACGAAACATTAGGATCAGAAGAGTTTCGTGGATCACGACCTTACAGCCCGAAAGGTTTACCAGCAATGATTATTATTATTGTTATCCATGTTAATAATGAAGTTTCTACGGAACATTCAGAGCGCTTGTCCTAATCGCACTTCCTTTTTTGTTATCTGTACAGAAATATAGCTTGTTTTTTTAAAAAGTTATTTGTACGTTTATGTGTTTTCAAAAATAAATCAGGTTGTTTTTATAATTCTTGGTAGCTGAATAGTGTGGTTATTCAAGGGTAAGCCGTATGATTATTGATGGTGAAGTAGTGTATCCACGGTGAAGTAAAAGAAGAAGTGATTATTAGTGAAAGGGCATAGACTTGGGATACACAATGGTGTGGCAGTGAATCGACAGAAGAGTTAGGCAAAGCTACCATTGTCGCAGCTCGCCCATTTATCGACATATCTGTACGAGCCTACGAGCCTCTTTGGGCGAAGTCATCAGTGAGTGGCAAGAAGAAATAAAACTGCCTCTCTTGCCTCAACAGCGGGACCCGCGTGAAGAGTGCTTTAGTACAGCCGAGTGCGTGAGATCCCAGTGCGTTGGCCTCTCAGCTGAAGCGATCTGCGTTTCTTGCAGCACATGACCTACCGCTCTGGCCTCCGTACACACGTGTGCGGAAGCGTTAGCTGCGGCGGGCGGAAGCGGCTGCTACACATTTACCAGTCCAATGTCTGCTCTCTGCTCCTCTCTCTCCTAGAAGCGATCTTGAATCAAGAGCAGCTGCTTGCGTTATCAAATCGCACGTTACGACCACCATCGTCTTTATTCGGCATTAAACTGATGTCTTGCGCTGTTCAGTATGTGCTGTAGTCCGATATAATATCACGGTATTACTAGGTAGCCCTGTTGGTCGCAGTTACGTAATATCTTATTGCTGAATGGTTAAGCACAGTAGCTCTAAGCGTCGTAGTTTGCTCAGTTTAGCAGTTTCTTTTTCTTCTTTCGTTTAATTAAATAAGTTAGCTTTACATTTTCTCTAATACTCCTTCATCTGCTCCCCTTTACTTTTCCTCTGTCCTGTTGTCTGTTTCATCCTTGTCCTTTTGTAAACGTTTTGTCTTGAGAACTGTACCAGATCGTAACTTCTTTTATACCATTTTTTTCTGTCTTCAGTTTCTCGATTATTTATGCTAGTTTCTTCTAGGTTTTACAGTTTTTAAAAATATAAATTTCACTTGGCTCGCTGGCGAAGGGGCATCTGTAGACAACAAATCCAAAAGTTAGAATTCAATACTCAGTCGGACCACGGAAATTTTTCCAAACGCCTGAAAGCATCCCAAATGTGTTCATCGAGTTCAGCTCAGGCGAACTTGGTGGCCTAGATACAGGCATGTGTTTAGTATCATGCTCCTTAATCTGTTGTAGAACGATTCTGGCCTTGTGAAACATACTACTTTCCTGTCGGAAGACTCGATCGCCGTCGGTGAGGACATAAAGCATGAAGGGACGCAGGTCCGCAATAATGTGCACGTGGTCCACAGCTGTCACGGTACCTTCGATTACTACCACAAGTCTCATGGAAGCCAAGGTGAATACTGCCCCTATTAGCCTACATCCGCGGTGCGGAGCACATTCGAGCAACCATTCGTCTGGATGAAG
The DNA here is from genome assembly GCF_023897955.1 of Schistocerca gregaria. Classification (NCBI taxonomy): domain Eukaryota; kingdom Metazoa; phylum Arthropoda; class Insecta; order Orthoptera; family Acrididae; genus Schistocerca; species Schistocerca gregaria. The sequence continues at coordinate 275,684,844 of NC_064925.1, read as the reverse complement.
GCGCATCCCGACATGCCGATCTGGTGTAACAAGAAGCGTATTTCATCCTACCGTTGATCCACGACTATATCTGCATGATTCAGGACCCACTGCAATCGTAATTGGGTGAACATCGCACTCTGTCGTCAGATCGCCACCAGCAATTTAAAGAGCGAGACGCTATTGCAATTACGAGTAATTCTAGAATATTTTCCAGCATTTGGAATCGTTATCAGGTACAGATTACAACAGAAATGGAACCAATTCATAAGGTGCTAGGATTATGAAAAGTCTATATGTACAATACTCCGTAATTCTCGCGAATTCTTGCTGGGTAAATTTAAAGAATCGATATTCGATGAAGAATGTTGCATATTCTGCCGCCGTTATTTATCTCGCGTAGGGGTCACGAGAGTAATCTAACGGAGATTAGACCGCATACAAAGGCACACAGACAGTCATTTTTTCCTCGAACACAACGCTACTGGCACAGGACAGAAAACGTCTAACCTTAGAGCAGAGTAGCCTCCGCAACGCACTGTGCAGTTGCTTGAGGAGTGTTTAACGCAGGTGTAGGTGTAGAAACGCAATGGGACCAGTATGCACAGTAGAGTTCGGTTTGGAGTGAGGGCGTTGATCTGACGGCTTCACGGTGTAGTTACGCAGTCGTTAACGTGTTAAGGAAGGAGTGTGGTGGTCCGGAGACTGCTCGCAGCTGGCTGTACTCGGCTAACGGGGGGCTTTTAACGCCTGCCAGCCACAACACGGAGTTCACCGGCTTTCCGTAGCGTCTGGCTAACGCGTACCTCCAGCGACACAAAAATATGTATACAGGGTGAGGATCTAAGACAGAACGCCACAAACATATACAGAACGAATAAACAAATGGAAGTGCTGTTTTCTCCAAGTTATAGCGGACAATATGGCGAATTTGCTGTCGTCCGCAAATAATTTTTACTGCCTATGGTCGACGAGTTACGACACCGACTTTTTTTTCTAGTGACATTAGACAGAAGCTTTCTTACCTACAGGGGTCCTGATCTTTTGCACAGTCGCTTGGGACTTCGTTCTGGGCTAGAGATTCGCGATAAATGTAAGCTAAATAAGGGGCCAATGCTATAGAGTACTCTTTGTAAAACCGAACTGAGATCCATCCGAGGCCGTCCACTGTGGCCGAGCGGTTCTAGGCGCTTCAGTACGGAACCGCGCGACTGCTACGACCGCAGGTTCGAATCCTGCCTCGGGCATGGATGTGTGTGATGTCCTTAGGGTTGTTAGGTTAAGTAGTTCTAAGTTCTATGGGACTGATGACCTTGGATGTTAAGTCCCATAGTGTTCAGAGTAATCTGAACCGTTTGATTCCATGCGGACCTGGCGACTTATTTGCTTTCAATTCTTTCAGTTGTTTCTCTACGCTAGGGATGCTTATTACTGTGTCCTCAATACGGGAGTCTGCGCGATAATCAAACGACGGTATGTTTGTACAATGTATATTTGCAGATGATGCCGTCTAATAATGTCACCAGAACATCAGAAAAATAAAATAAAAAATGATTTGGGAAAGATATCTAGCATGGTGCTAAAAGTGATTATTGACTCTAAACAATGAGAAGTTTGTGGCTCTCCACACAAGAACTAAAAAGACCGTTAATTTTGGTTACACGATGCTGACGACAATTTAAAGTTTGTAGTTTCAACAGAAGACGTAGGGTGGACTACTAATTACGTCATCCGAGAAAGCCTCACAGATCTCACCAACACCTGAAGATGGTGACAAGAAGTGCGGTCAGCCCATGACAAGGCGCAATTGATAGCTGGTTGAGGCATTTTTATGTGTAGGCAGGAGACACTGATACGTACTATTAATTGTTCTGACGTAAATCTGCATCTACATGACTGTTCTATAAATCACAGTTAAGTGCCTGGCCAGAGGGTTCGTCGAACCATTTCTCTGCCATTCCAGACTGGGCCAGAGCACCGGTAAAACGAACACTTAAATATTTCGTATGAGCTCTTGTTTTCTTATTTTATTAAGACCATCATTTCTTTCTCTACAGGTTGATGTGAACGAAAGGCGGTGGTTGGAATTTCAGAAAAGGATCTCGCCTTTGTTTTAATGATTGTCATCCCAACTCGGGTATCATATCCGTGATCCTATCTAGAATTTTGTTGCTTTTTGGCATGTCAATATGCACTGGAGGAAAAAGTCGCAACACCAAGAAGGTGTTGTGCGACACAAACGAAAATTGGTAAGCCTGTTCCTACATCTGAAAGATGATATCTACTCAAATTTCGCGCCAATCGCATAACGCTACTGTGAGAATGTAGATCATATTTGCTTTAAATAAACGCTGTACTGGTCGCGAGCGTTAGTTATGTTTGACATTGGACGTGGTGTGTTGATGTTAATGAAGACTGCCTTTAAGGCGACAAAGACGCCATTATGAGTACCTCACGGAGATTGAACGAGGTCGTATAATATGGCTACGAGAAGCTGGACTTTCCTCCTGCTATATTTAGAGAGACTTGGCAGGAAAGTAGCTAATATACATTACTGCTGGCAACGGTGGTGGCAAGAATGTACGGTCCTATGAAAACCGGGCCCCGGACGGCCACGTGGTACTACCGAGAGGGAAGCCCATCGCTCAGGCGCATCGCGCTGCATCGGCAGCAGCGATTTGAGCAGCTGCTGGTACCACAGTCACACAACGAACTGTTAATAACCGGTTACTTCAAGGGCAGCTCCGTGCCAGACGCCTTGTAGTGTGCATTTTACTGACCCCAAACCACCGACATTTACGACTTCAGTGGTGTCAAACGAGAGCTCGTTGAACAGCATGGTGGAGATCTGTTGTGTTTTCTGTAGAAAGCTGATTCGGCCTCAGTTCCAGCGACAGCCATGCTTTGGTTAGAAGGAGGCCAGCAGATCGCCTGCAACCAGCCTGTCTGTGTTCTAGACACACTGGACCTACACCTGGATTTACAGTCCGAAGTGCAATTTCATATGAATGCAGGAGCAGCCTCGTGGTTATCCCTCGCACCGTGACTGCAAATTTGTACGCCAGTCTGGTGATTCGACGTGTTGTGCTGTCATTCATGAACAGCCTTCAAGGTAGTGTTTTCCAACAGGATAACGCTCACCCACACACCGCAGTTGTAACCAAGCTAGCTCTACAGAGTGCCCACGTGTTGGTTTGGCATGCTCGATCACCAGATGTGTCTTCGGTATTGCAGTGCCTGTGTTATTCTGATTACGATGCAAAGGCATTGCGGCGACTACAGCCTCTGTGAAATACATTAAATGAATTCGCATTTGCGAATAAGGCCAACCATCAGCTGTGGAATGGAATGATGACAATGAAAATTTGTGCCAGACCGGGACTCGAACCCGTATTTCCCACTTAACTTGAGCGGTCGCCTTCCCATATTTCTTTCTTTCTTTTTATTGATCTCATTTGTTCGTTGTATTTGCTAGGTGCGGACGTCCCGTGACGTTTGTTCAAGTTCAGTGTTTTTTTTGTTTTTTTTTTTTGGGGGGGGGGGGGTGGGGTGGGAAGCTAACCCTCTGACCGAAGCGACCTGTTCTCGAACATCCATTGCCGGCCAGTGTGACCGAGCGGTTCTAGGCGTTTCGGTGTGGAACCGCGTGACCACTACGGTCGCAGGTTCGAATCCTGCCTCGGACGTGGATGTGTGATGTCCTTAGGTTAGTTCGGTTTAAGCAGTTCTAAGTTCTAGAGGAGCCATAGTGCCCAGAGCCATTGGAACCATTCGAACATCCATTATATTACTGTACAGGTCAGACGTTGTACTTGAAAGTCGCTTGCCGGGTAACGACAGATACATACGATATTGTAGTGCCTGTGTTATTCTGATTACGATGCAATGTATGCATGCATGTTCATAGGAACAGGCACTGCCCCGACTACGTCCTTTATGAAGTATATTAAATGAATTTGCAACAGCGGATAAGGACAGCCATCAGCTGTAGAATGGAATGAGGACAATGAAAATGGTTAGGCAATCGCTCGTGATAAGCGGGAAATCCGGGTTCGAGTCCCGGCCCGGCACAAATTTTCATTCTCGTACTTCCATTCCACAGCTGATGGTTGTCCTTATTCGCAATTGCGAATTCATTTAATGTAGATCTGTCTCCAGTGGAGCACGTTTGGGATATCGTCGAACAACTCCAGCGGCATCCAAAACCAGGTTTAACCGTCCTGACTGCAAATTTGCACGTGAGTCTAGTGATTCGACGTGTTTTACTGTCATTCATGAACAGCCTTCCGGGGGTGTTTTACAGCAGAATAACGCTCACCCACATACCTCTGTTGTAACCCAACACCCTCTATAGAGTGTTGGTGTCACCTTGGCCTGCTCGAGCACCAGATCTGTCTCCAGTCGATCACATATGGGATATCGTTGGACGACAATTCCGGCGCCATACACAACCAGCATTAACCGTCCATGTATTGACCAATTAAGTGCAAGAGGCATCGACTGACATCCGGCACCTGCACAACACAATCCATGCACGTTTTCATGCTTGCATTCAACATTCACATTTGCATTCGGTTATCTTGCCCTTACATTAACCTGTGACTTTGCAGTGTTAATCACTTAAATATGTTACCTAGACAAATGTATTCCAGAAATGTCATTACTCTACGTTAATTATTTTCTGATGCTAGGACTTTTTCATCAGTATACATCGAGAATGTGTGAGGGATTTGTGTGAGAGGGAGTATGTGTGTGCCGGCCGCTGTGGCCGAGCGGTTCTAGGCGCTTCAGATCGGAACCGCGCGACCGCTACGGTCGCAGGTTCGAATCCTGCCTCGGGCATGAATGTGTGTGATGTCCTTAGGTTAGTTAGGTTTAAGTAGTTCTAAGTTCTAGGGGACTGATGACCTCCGATCTTAAGTCCCATAGTGTTCAGAGCCATTTGGAGTGTGTGTGTGTGCGCAGGTGAACGCCAACGGGTTGCTGTCGTTCCTGACGGACATCCCGCTGTTCTTCAGCATCCAGTTCCCGCTCGACTACCCCGTCATCGCGCCGCTCTACTCACACGTCGACACGCGTGCGTCTGGAACCGTCTCCTACAGGTATGCACAAACCGCACCTTATTTATTTATCGTATGACAATATTACGGAACTATTACGCGTCAACATTTAAGCACATCTTTCCAGCATAAAATAACACAAATTTCAACAGCTACTTATGGATATCAAGCTATTTTGTGTATTTTGAAACATCACTCGTCGCTGTTAGGAAATCTTCGAAAGGACCCTTGTAGGCACACGGGGGATATGTCGATACAACATGAGCAACTGTCTGTCGTTCCGCGCCACAGTCACACAATGGTGATGAAGATTTTCCCCACTTGTAGATAGTGTCTGCACATCGTCCATGACCCGTTCGGATGCGGTCCAAGTTTGTCCAAATTGCCGGGCTGGTCGAATTCTGATAGTTTTTTCTGGAAGCAAGGCAGCTTCATTGTGGAGAACAGTTTAAAAGTTGTCTAACTAAATAAAAATATCAGTCGAAGTACTGTTTATCATTGTAAGATTTGAGCTGTAATAAATGAACTGTCGTAATGAAATTTGTACTGTAATAACAATTAAGTGACGTAATGAAACGGGAAGTACTTCATACTGTAAAAGTTATCAATCTAACTGCAAGAATTTTGAACAGTATGAACTGTCTGAATAATGAACTTTAACATTAAACCTACAACAATTAGTTTTGCAAAACTGATCACAAAAACTGTCTCTGAATGAGATAAGTTGGCCATGATGGAATTAAAAAAAAAAAGCCATCAAAATATTTAGCCCTTACCTCTGCTCTGCGCAAATCTGGATAACGCGTTGCAGCACTGCTCTGTCTTGCCAGCTATGATAAAGCTGCAAATTACTGTCTACTCAGAGGCACTCGTGAACTGCAGTGAGTTCTCTGTCAGTTGCAAATCGAAGTATACTTAAAAAAAAGGAAAAAAATAAAAACATGACAACAAATGTAAGAGAAAGGCAAGCGAAAAACTAAATATGGACATAAATGACAACACTATTTTTTTTGCATATTGTGAAAAAGTGCTCATGGCTGATTTTAAATTTAATGAACGTCTTACTATTCAAACAATACACTTTCCTAGCTTTCAAATCTAGCAACTCTCAATACAATAACCAAGTTAATCCGATGGCGCAGCAATAGTGAAAAAAAGTAACGTCATTATAATTTGTACCTCTGACATTCCACTTCTGGTATACACACAGTTCCATCAAAGTTCTTCCTTCACAAATCAGTTTCCGTTACAATCTTGCTATAATCGTGTCATTAAACACACGTTTAAATTGAGACTTTACGTTTGAAACATGACATTACAATTGCTTCCTCACTCCAACACAGCTAACATTATCTCACCCACCGCCACCGCGCACACCAGATATAATAACTTCTTTGATACAGCTTTACAACATCGCTGCTCTCTCACAATCGACTCAAATACCAAAATTATACATAACACCTAACAAGTTTTATTGCCGTCTGGCATGACAGTTATTGGATTGGGTTGGGTTATTTGGGGGAAGAGACCAAACTGCAAGGTCATCGGTCTCATCGGATTAGGGAAGGACGGGGAAGGAAGCCGGTAGTGCCCTTTCAAAGGAACCATCCCGGCATTTGCCTGGAGCGGTTTAGGGAAATCACGGAAAACCTAAATCAGGATGGCCGGACGCGGGATTGAACTGTCGTCCTCCAGAATGCGAGCCCAGTGTGCTAACTACTGCGCCACCTCGCTCGGTGCCAGCAGTGTTTCTATTCATCAATGGTATTGAATTAAATTTCCGTGACAATCCTGGCTGTCATGAGGGCGGGATGTCTCGATCCTAGTAGTTTTCACTCCGCAGGGAATACGTCGTCCATTATTGTAAGGTCGGTGTTACTAGTAATCTTCTGGAATTCACGCAGTAGCGCGCTCTTCCGTCTAATATCAGGAGATGGAATGTGGCTCAAGATATGTAGATCGTATTGTCCCACCAACAATGTCCATGGCATCGTTAAGTTGTACATCCATATTTTTTACTTGTGGACTATTAAACGAAACAGGCGCGCAGTACTCTGCTGCTGAGTATATCAATCCGAGAGCTGATACCCGGAGAGCGTCTGCTGACGATCGCCAACGAGAGTCACAGAATTTATGTAGAATGTTGTTTCTGGTTCTGAGTTTTGCATAGGTTCGTGCCAAGTGTTCCTTAAAAGAAAGTGTCCATTCTAAAGTGATCCAAAGGGATTTTGCATGCATATTGTGATGAAGTTAGTCTCCCTCAAAATAGATGTCGAGGGCTCTGTGTGCCAATCTATTGGAAAGACGAGAACATGAAACTTCCGTTTTATTTGAGTTTTGTTGTAACATCCAGTTACGGAAATAGTGGTTTAAGATGTCTGGATCAGAAGTTAGGATTTCTTCAGTTGTTTGAAAGGTTTGGTGTTAGGTCGCTATTGTCCAGTCGCCTGCATAGCCAAAATTTCTGGACTGTGTTGGAGAAATATCAGAGATATATAATTTAACCAGAGAGGAGCGGAGACAGATCCCTGTGGTAAGCTGTTATTCAATACTTTTGGGCAGTTAGTATATTTTTCTGTTCTTACTGTAAATCTCCTTTCAGCTAACATGCAGCTCATGTCTCCAAACCGTGTCATATGCTGCACTTAGATCAACGAAAACAACTGGTGTTTTCTGCTTCAATAAATGTTGTGAAAGATAAGACTTGATCAATGCAGCTCCGTCCGTGTCGGAATCCAGTTTGCTCAATAGGAAGGTTCTGAAAGATTACTGGACCTCTTGGTATATATTCGTGATAAAAAAAAAAAAAAAATCGAGTGGTCAGGACAACTACATAAAATCAATTATATAGCACATGTAACACATACTGTCATGGGCCCCACGCCCGCTCTGCAAAGTTTTTTTAGAGGAAATGGTCAATTATCAGTTTCGAATAGAAAACAGCGTTTTACTACCAGTCCAAAGTAATTATTGAAGCATATGCTGAACAAGACAAGTCAGTATGCTCTTCGAGACTGGAAGTAATGCATGAGTGGTTCATCACGTTAAGGAATTAGGACGGTGTGTGCTACCAAGCAGTCAGTTATCTGAGCACGGGGATGAGTCTCAAATATCCTTGTAATTGAAACTTCCTGGCAGATTAAAACTGCTCGGGACCTTTTCCTTTCACGGGCAAGTGCTCCACCAACTGAGATACCCAAGCACGGCTCACGCCCCGTCCTCACAGCTTTACTTCTGCCAGTACCTCGTCTCCTACCTTCCAAACTTCACAGAAACTCTCCTGCGAACCCTGCAGAACTAGCACTCCTGAAAGAAAGGATATTGCGAAAGGCAAAGGTCCCGAGTTCGAGTCTCGGTCCGGCACACAGTTTTAATCTGCCAGGAAGTTTCATATCAGCGCACACTCCGCTGCAGAATGAATATCTCATTCTGGAATCCTTGTAATTGTTGTCGGTAAATACTTTGTTATAGCATTTCAGAAGGAATGAAAATAATTATTTTTCGAATCACCTAATTATGTACAGGTACAAAGCGATGAACGGCTCTGAAGTGACTCAAGTCTCAGTTGACTTAGGACAACAGCAGAAAACCTAAATCTGGATCGCTGGACCTGAAATGATCCTAGCTCCTCCCAAATATTATTCCAGTTCCCTACCACTTCCCCACCGCGCACGCCAGGGAGCAGATAATCTACCAAAGTTATGGTGTGGTAGATTGCAGAAGCCACGCTCCACAGATGTAAATGAAACAGATAACTTCCAGACGACGCCATGACCTTGTTGTTTAAGGCATGTTACATTCTTCCAACAATAGTATTGTCAACTCTGAATACCGGCCTTATGAGTTTGCGAATATATTTAGATAGGTTCAGAATAGGCACCTTATTAGCGTCTGCAATGGTGAAAAGTGAACTCTAATCAACATCACAAACTAGACGTGAAATTTTCAGGCTCTTCAGTCACTCCACCTGTATGTGGACAAATAAACAGGTACTCTGCAGTAAATTATTATCATAATTATTGTTGTGGTTGTTGTCATTGTTAAGATGCTCGGAGCCACATTGGAAGCAAAGTCCCGTGGACAACAAGGCCATTAGAAACAGATCACAAGCGCGGATGGGGAGAGGAATTCGCTGTGTCCGTTCTCGAGGGAGCTGGCATTGTCATTAAGCAATTTAGGGAAACCACACGAAATCTAAACCTAGATGACCTATCGAGACTGCGCTTTATCGTTTCGCGATTTGTTACTCACGTTGGTTAGGATCCCACAACTGTAATAGGAATATGGAATAAATGGGGTCAGGAGGACCCTATTAAGCACCTTGCAAGATTCAACTGCTCTGCGACTGTGCGTTTGGCTGTGCAGAAGCGTACAGTTACTTCACGCATCTTGCTTGAGTGAAGAAATGGGCTTGTTTACAGCAACACGAGTATCCGTATGGACCATGCGGCGATTTCTGGATCACCGCGAACTGTCTACACGCTCTATAGAGACGGATCACAAGCTCGGATTACGAAAGGATGGGGAAGGAAGTCGGCGGTGCCATTTTCAAAGGAACCATTCCAGCATTTGCCTGGAGCGATGTAGGGAAATCACGGAAAACGTAAATCTGGATGGCTGGACGGGATTTTGAACCACCGTCCTCCCGAATGCAAATCCACTGTGCTGACTGCGGTGCTACCTCGCTCGTCAGTAGAGAGAGGTGCGCCGGAAATGTGCTCACATTAGCAACACTGTACGCAGGAATGGCACCAACTTATCTTTTCAAAGGAATTCCGGTTCTGCGTAGAGCATCACGATGACCACATCCATACGAGGGGCGTTTGAAAAGTCCGTGCAGTGTCCGAGAGATGGCACCACCGGCGCATATCGAGGACATGTTTACTTAGTAGAATCTTTGGAAATAACGCAGACCAATTTTCAGCCATATTGCTCTATTTCTTTGTCTTCGGCATTCGTGTAAATTAAGCAAGTCGAGTGATTGTCAAAAAATTGACGAAGAAGAATTTCTTGTGGTAATTAACATTACTTAATGAAAGGCAAAACACCTTAGGAGACTAAAGAGAAGGTTGATAAACATTACAATGACTGCACCTTCGTTTAGAACAGTTTATAAGTGGTTTCAAAATTTTCGCAGTGGTCATATGGGCACAAGTGATGCTGAACGTTCTGGACACCCTGTGGACGTGAAGACTCCAGAAATCATTGATAATATCCAAGATATGGTGATAGATGACAGAAGAGTTAAGGCGCGTGAGATTACCAGTGCTATGGGCACCTCGAATGAGCGGGTACATAATATTTTGCATAAACATTTGGACGTGAGAAAGCTATCCGCAAGATGGGTACCGCGATTGCTCACGCTTGACCAAAAATGGAATCGTGTGAAGTGTTGCAAGGATGGTTTGCAGCTGTTCAGAAAGAATCCGCAGGACTTTAAGCGTCGTTTCGTAACTGTGGATGAAACATTGATTGATAACTGTACTCCTGAGACCAAACAACAATCTAAACCAGTGGCTCCCAACAGGTGGTCCGCAGACCACCAGGGGTCCGCGAGTTATACCAGAGGGGTCCGCGAGATGCTATTAGAATAAAAAATATATTAAATATATTTCGTATGATAACAGATTTTGTGTTTTGGCCGCTCAATATGTTTTCAATAATGAATATGTCAATGTTCTTTCTGAGTACCAAAAATAGAAAACGTATAAAGAGACTCTTAATTTGACTTTTTTAGGTACTTGATATTGTGATATGACAAGGTACCAATCATGCTCGATGAGGGGACCTTCGAGAAAATTTTGTTGGGAACCCCTGATCTAAACAATGGGTTACCAAGGGAGAATCTGCACCAAAAAAGGCGAAGACCAATCCTTCGGCCGGAAAGGTTGTGATGGCGACTGTCTTTTGGGATTTGCAAGGGATAATCATCATCGACTATTTGGAAAAGGGTAAAACTATTACAGGTGCATATTTTTCATATGTTATTGGACCGTTTGCAAACCGAGCTGCAAGAAAAACGCCGGCGATTGGACCGCAAAAAAAGTCTTTTTCCATCACACCAAGGCACCAGCACACACCTCAGCAGTTGTGGTCGCAGAATTAATGAAAATAGGATTCCAACTCGTTTCACATCCCCCCTTATTCTCCAGACTTGGCTCCCTTGGACAGCTATTTGTTCCCCAATTTGAGGAGATAGCTGGCGGGACAAAGATTTTATTCAAGCGAGGAGGTGATTGCAGCAACTACTGTAATAGCTATATTTTTAGACTTGGACAATTCCTATTATTCGGAAGAGATCAAAAAATTAGAACAGTGTTGGACGAAGTGTATAAGTCTAAAAGGAGACTATGTTGAAAAATAGAAAAGGTTTAGCCCAAACACGTAAGTAGTTTTTATTTTTGCACGGGCTTTTGAAACGCTCCTCGTATATGGGAGCAACGAGGAAAACAAATGTCATGGTGTAATTGTCATCGTCATATGGGCACTTTCCCTGGCACTATGGTATGTGTTTTCATCGGACGATTAACTCTGGTTCGCATAGACAGTAATTGGGATTGCAGCCATTACATTTCTGGCGTGTTAAACCGAAGGCTGTGCCCTATCTTTGAGGTCCCCGTGTTATTATTTTTAAACAAGATGTAGTAAGACCATACGTTCCGTATACGTCAAATGAAAGTGCTTTTCTACATACCATCTAAGACCGTGGTTCCCAACCTTCCTGAGTGTAACCAGGTATTACCTAGGACCCCCCTCCTCCCACTCCTTCCACTATTTTCATCGTTACCGTCTACCTTACTTTTAGAATGAAAAAGGACACTTTCATTTTTAAAATGACGGAAGATAAATTATATTTCGTTTTTATAAGTGTTTTATAAAACAAAAAGATCAATGATTCATTGAGACAATTGTTGCTGTTTATTTCTAGGAACATTTTTTTAAAGAATGATGAAGCAATTTTCAGTGCATCACGAGTGTTACATGTAACTCCTCCTCGGGCATGAAATCAATCTAACTATCCACATTGTGGGTAGTCACCTGTTACAAAACGTGCTTCCTCTGCACGACTCCTCTTCCTAGTGACACTTTCTTGATCCATTCTCTGCGCTCTCATTTAAAATCAACAGAAGTAAAATCTGTGCGCTACACTTAGGCCTGCTGTTTGTACAGCAGTATCTGGACACCTTACTTCTGTACTGTCGGAAATTGGAAGATATCAAGTTTAAATGCTTTGTGCCTCGCCACTACCACTTTTATTATTAGTAGTATTCTTTTTAGTACAGTGAAGACGGCTTAGTAGCCATTACGTAGTTACTGGTTCGTTTATTTTTACGATGAGAATAATGATACAATACATAATATATTGCGGGAAATAACTACAACTAGGACAAGGTATTTTCATTACATATCTAAGCAGACGTGACCTAAATGTCTCAATTTTACGGTCACAGATACAAGGCACAAAGTAATGTAGTGGGTGGGCTGTATGAGGAAAATGTTTTTCATACTTCCGTTTCTCAAGCTGTGTCACACATTAATACTAGTATTTAAAAAATGCAGTTATTAGCAACTTATGTAATCCGTATTACAATCTAACGAAATAATGATAATAGTGATTTTTAAAAATAATTTTATGTCACGACTGAAAAAATTCAACCTTATTGTTTTTACTCCTCTGAAAATTACATTTTACTTCTTAGGGGGTATTAACCCCAGGTTGGGAACCGCTGATCTAAGACTAAAACCTTTTCGGGTCAGTGAAGGATGATTTTATAATGTGATATGGCTTGTATAGTTCAGAGTACACGTACTTATCAGAACATCAACGCTGCCCTCGTCTTTTACGGTCCACAAAATCTGCGTTTCTGAACATTGTACACAGTCCATTAGCATTAATGTGACCACCGCCGATGCTCGATGTCAACATGCTGACTGCTATTCATCGGCGACGAAGGTTGCAATTTCCACGCTAATGTCGCAGTTGGGCATCCACTGCATGGATGCAGGTGGCCTTTTCACATGAATCACGCTTTATGCTCCATCAGACCGATGGCCGATGGCGTGTACGGCCCTGCAACAATAGGGTCCAGGCCGAAGGATCTGGGGTCTGGGGAATGTTTTCTGGGCATTCCCTGGGTGCTCTCTCATCCTGGAAGGCACTATGGATCAACACAAACATGCGTCTGTCTTTGGGATCATGTCCAACCCTCTGTGCAGTTCGAGTTTTCCTCAGCACGGGTACTGTCATGGCCACCAAACTCCCTGGATTGAAACCCAATAGGAAATCTGTAAGACCACCTCGGTCGGACTGTTCGCGCCATAAATCGTCAACCGTGGATCGTCAGCCGAGAAACCAAGCGCAGCTATGGAGTTGGCGTGGCTACATATTCCTGTCGGTACCTTCCAGAACCTCAAAGACTCTCTTCCTGCAGGTCCGCGCTGCATAAGGTGGTGATTCAGGCGTTTGACAGGCGGTCACATTCAAGTGTGTATATTTGCTGGACATACAGTGAAATAGGATGGTCAGGTCCTGCAGAAAGAGTCATCACTTCTGTCTCCAAGCTGTTCATTTTTTGAACATAACCTACGACCAGCTTAGAGACAGAAATGATGACACTTTCTGCAGGACCTGACCTTCATTTTGCAGGACAATGCTCAAACACGTACAGTGCAAGCTGTTACTGATTTGTTTGACTGATGGGGCTGCTAAGTGCTACACCGCCTACTGCACTATCATGGCTTAAGCCCTCGTAAGTTAACTCGATTTCTAAACTGAAGGAAACACTTCACGGCATTCGTTTCAGAACTGCTACAAATTTGTCGAGCAATAGACCGCGCCGCTCGAACTGTCAACACAACTGGCACTGCTAAGAGTATCCTACGATATCCACATCGCTGGCAACGGGTTATACACAATGCTGGTAACTACTTTGAAGGACAGTAAAACTTTGAAACACGTATCTATTTTGTACGAGCTGTAAATAAATAGTTGCCACCATTAAAGTTCCAACCCTCGTATAATAGTAACTTTGGCTACAGATAATTCATTTTGCGATTCCATTACTAAAGAATCAGTAGAGATACAGATGGTGGAAAGCTTTATTAACTGGGACAGTGGCTGTCTATTGGATAACGCATGTAACCCCATAGCTTCCACGATTTGCTTTCAGCAAAAATGACTATGGACGCCTTGGGCCCCAGTGAGCGGTAACACACCGGGACAACTGCGTTTCGCATTTCCGCCATCGAGAGTACGCTAAATTGTGCGAAGTGGTTAATCGATATTAAGTTACGACAGCTCACGTGGTGATGCTTGATAGGTGCACATATGAAATACCACGTGTGGTAGAAAACGTCATCTGGTTGCACTCCCAAAACATCATAGAGTATTTAGGAAACCGGGAAAATTTCATAATTCACAAATGCGATTTCGTTTTTGCTGTCCTCCCTAGAGTTGCAATGCTAATGGTCAGCCACCTGAACGATGCGTTCAGAACTTAGAAAAAAATACTTTTTTATGTGCCTCTATGTATCTTATTCAGATGATGTGGTGATTACTTTGAGATACGACGAATCCAGCTATGATATCATTTGTGTGACTTGAGACTGGAAAAAATACAATAAAGGAATTTGATCAAAAATTCAATTTCCCAATAAATTATAATTATCTCGTTCTGTTTGGTACGGCCTCTGTGACCAGAATGTCTCCGAAGTACATACGTCAGTAATGGTAGATCGAATACTACACGGTATTTCCAGCAGTCCACCTTGTGATTGTGAAAGGAAAAACGAGAGTGAAGCCCATGCTGCTTCACATTGACAGAATGGTCTGCCGTGTATGCAACCCGCGCTACTAATCTGTCGTGCGTTTGCCTTCGTCCCACGCCTGATGTTTTCTGACACCTATAAGTTTCCTTGTCTTTCGATTGTGGAGAAACCGAAATGAATGGGAGTTACACTGACACTTCACGCAATAGTGATACTATGCTGAGAGCCGTAAACCTCAGTATTAACCAGAAACACTCTGATCTCTCCGACATTGTCATTTCACGAGTTGTACATACAAGAGAGTAATGGTTGTTTGTTCGTGGTTAGAGATTTAACATTGTAACTCTCCGTGATGTACAAAGCCTCTCTTGTTGCCTCTGCGAGCGATACTCACGGATCAGTCGAATGAGTGTTTTGTGAGCCATTTCTTTCGTGAATGAATTACATTTTTCTTTACAGTGATACCGATGAAATTATAGACGAGAATCATTTCACAATTATTGCATTTTTCTCTGTAAGGGCAGCTTTTACTTTTTCCTTTTACGTGCTAAATGCGGAGAAACCTGAAAAACTTACAGTGAGAACGAAAGCGTCAGTGTCAAGACAGTCAGGAGAAAATTGAACTTCTTTCTGAGTATCGAAAATGGCGTGGTGTTCACGATTGCCGAGGATGTTACCTGACTGCATTCCCGTAAGCTATATGAACAGAAGAAAATTGTTTAGCACGTAGTTTAGTATGACTTTTTACCGTAAAATTCTTTCATTTCAGGGCAAGTGGAAAACCTCACCAGTATTATTGCCGAGAAGTTTTCAAATTATTTCCAGAATGCACTATCAGTGTTGACCGTGCGGTTGACTCGGAAGCTTTTTTTATAGTAAAAACTTCCCTAAATTCAGTCGTCTGATCTGTGTTAAATCAGTTATTCTTGTTGTCTCACTGAAACGTAGATATCTGTGTCTGAACAATACGTTTTGGCTTTAACAAATTTAATTTCTTTCGGTTTGCCAGTTTCAGCTGTCAACCACTTATGCTGACAAGGCGCCCAATCGGAAAACGTGGCCAATCTTCTTGTCGAAAATGGCCATTTACGTGTTAAAGTTTATTTTTAACATGGTTACTTCAGTAAGAGTTAGCTACTTCTATATCGCACATAATACTACATATTCACTTCTAAACCCTTTTATATACGAAGCTATCATCCATCATTCTATCTGTTTGTCACGAATTTGAATTGATTAATGTTATTTAAAACCACCTCTGCTTTGTTATATTTGGCCCAGTACAAAAATCCTATTGAAAACCGTGTACTGCAACAGCATGGAGTTACTTCAAGTACTAGAGCATCAAGATGCATAGAAAATATGTCCGGAAATCACAGAAACAACCGTAGGATTCTGCCGCATAGAATATGCGACTGTGACGGTAAAGAAAGATGAGACGGCTTCCTCTGCAACAGCAAAACAGTTTTATGTTCCACGTAATATGCTGAAAGGTTATAAGAAAAAAACAGAGTTGTAGTAGGTGCTCAATAAAGAACAAGAACAATAAACACTTGATTACATTTTTGAAATGAGAAAGCGATGTTATGGATTTACAGTGAACGATCTATGCAGATTAGCATTCCAGTTGGAAGAGTGCAACAAAGTTCCTCGTCGTTTTAACAAAGAATCTGAGATGACAGGAAAAGACAGCACTATAATGTTAACCTTGGGACGTCAACCTCGATGGTTAGAGGGCAAGCTTTTAACTACGTGAAAGTAGGCAGAATTTTTTATATCCTTAAAACAGTGGACGGAAAACAATTTCATCCTGATCATCACTTTATAATGTGGATGATTCAGTCCAAGAACAGTAAAGTGTTTGCACTTAAAGGAAGACGCCAAGCCGATTGCGTTACCATAGCCGAAAGAGGGTAGATGTTCACTTTCGAGGTGTGTAGGCCCGTACTTGCCTCTTCGCGGCCTTATTTTTCGTATAGGTCCTACTCATAATATATCTTTTTACTTATAAAAAATTGTAATACCTCATAGTATGTAAGTGGCAAGACTCTATAAGTAATCACAGTTTGGTGAAACTTTAGTTACCCTTACAGTGGCCTCTTTACCTCACCTTACCGTATTTGGTTTAACTCTTCGTCTCGTACAAATATGAGTTCTTAATTTAAACAAAAAATGTACGTTATATACTGGTTACTGATCAACACTATCTCCACAGGACTGCTTAAGTCAAATGTACTTGTAACACGAAATTTAAATCTGTATGTCAGCGTCTTTTAAGTATTTCGCTATCAAACTGCACATTTTTGCACCGTATCTATAGAGCAAGGAGATAACATTAAAAGGTAGAGGAAAACCCACTGCACCCAGTTATGCTTCTTTGTGTCTGCCATTATACAGGATTCAGATCGGCGCGCGTCAGTTGAATCCTGATCACAGCTTCCGGAAACCAGAAAATAAAACTTCCTGCTACTTCAACAACCGCATTTCATCTTAGCCAAATGTTTTCGTTCATAAACTGGCTCCTAGGCCACAGACGACACGGGTGACCTACAACTCCGGGGATATGCACTGCGAATAGACGTGTAGGCTAAGCAGCTGACTGCCGAGATGAACCAAGAGGCTACCAACAGTGTCTCCTCAACGAAAGTTCAGCAGAAATTGTGATAATTCGTTCTGTTTCATCTATTTTTTGCTAATAGATTTTCAAACCATGATCAGATTATGTGGAATCGAGCTTTTGCCAAATGTTTCAAAACTGTTTCGTGGTACATATTTAGAACCTTAAATAGTCCTACGCTCACACCAATTCATCGGCCGACCGACCATCTAATGATACGTATGCAGGCTTGTTGGCCGTCCGACTAACCGATTTTCCGTGTCGCGCGGTCGGTTGCGTATGGCCTGTACCGCGCTGTCGTGTCAACCGCCCGAGAAAAAATTGTCTTTTGTCACTGCACACGGAAATAAATGCTCTTCAAATATTGATTATATGACAGACTACAAGGCAGATGAAACTTTGATGACAGAGTTTCTGAAGAAGTTTAAAGAATGTGAATATTTGTGGGACATGTCGTGCAAGGAATGTAGGAGTATAACAATAGAGATGCAAGGAACGAAGCAAGTACTTCATTTTTTTAACGAATCCATAATGGTTTTATGCGGAACTCGCAGACAGTACACTCCATTTGTCAGGCAAAGGGCACAGAGCCACATTATTTTCACCACTACATCCAATCCAGCGATGGGAAGCTCGTCGTTTAGGTAACGATAACATCGATGCTCTAATGACGAGGCGCCCCGTCTTGTCGCAAGATGAAATTCTCGGTTCAAATGGTTCAAATGGCTCTTAGCACTATGGGACCTAACATCTATGGTCATCAGTCCCCTAGAACTTAGAACTACTTAAACCCATCTAACCTAAGGACAGCACACAACACCCAGCCATCACGAGGCAGAGAAAAATCCCTGACCCCGCCGGGAATCGAACCCGGGAACCCGGGCGCGGGAAGCGAGAACACTACCGCCCGACCACGAGATGCGGGCTGAAATTCTCGGAATTAGCAGTGGAAACAACCACATCTACAACATACATACGTACAGAGGTACATGTCACAGCCTTCTCACAGAAGAAAAATGGCCCATATAATTTCCTTTGCGATACTGGACATGAGGATTTCCAATACTCCACACTCTCTACATTGTGGTGATTAACCTTTCCATTTAAACGGAAGGTTGCTTCTTTGCTGAATATCAGCTTGAAAGCGAAATGTTTATCCTCAAGGGCTTTTTACATTGTGATGCAAAACTGAAGGCGCCGGCCAAAATCTTTTAATTATTGCACGAACTGATGATAGTACAGTTTGAAGTGCAATCTCCACTGCAAAATATTCCACACAGTTTGCTGCACTATTCCAGTTTCGTGGCTTGCGCAAACTGTTGATTTTTTGGACTGCGTACGAAACATTCCCTCGCCATCTTCCTGATTGCATCTGGCACACTTGGTCGAACAATAGGCCTATTTTTCTGCTTATAGAGACACAGTGTCCCTAAATTGTCGACACCAATGCTCAATGCTCTGTTCACATGGCTGTTCTTTTCTATCATTCCTTCTGCACTGTTGTAAGAGATAAACGTCTTGCATATTCCGACACTCGCAAAAACTCATTTCTTGCTTTGTCGCCAACTGGTGGCCACAATGCAAATTCGGTGAGTTTACAGTTTTAATCATGCATCAGTTATACTTGTACATATAACATTTTGAAAATGTAGAACTCTGAAAAGAATGAATCTTTATAGTAGCCCTGTGTTTGACGAATACAAGCCCTTCGACTGTACTGCAGCTTTAGATTTCATTTCTGATACTTATTGTCAAACAAATCTAAAAACCGAATTACAGATGTTCTATTAGCTTTTAAATTTCATTTCCGTCATGTATCGGAAATACTACCTTAAAATGGAATTACAGACGGTCGACGGGTTTTTATTCATACATTATACTTGATTTTTTTATGTATTCATCGTATAAAGATAGGAGAAAATATCAGAGAACTATTTACTATAGACATATATGTTTCCACACATATATGTTTCCATGAACCATGGACCTTGCCGTTGGTGGGGAGGCTTGCGTGCCTCAGCGATACAGATGGCCGTACCGTAGGTGCAACCACAATGGAGGGGTATCTGTTGAGAGGCCAGACAAACATGTGGTTCCTGAAGAGGGGCAGCAGCCTTTTCAGTAGTTGCAGGGGCAACAGTCTGGATGATTGACTGATCTGGCCTTGCAACATTAACCAAAATGGCCTTGCTGTGCTGGTACTGCGAACGGCTGAAAGCAAGGGGAAACTACAGCCGTAATTTTTCCCGAGGAAATGCAGCTTTATTGTATGATTAAATGATGATGGCGTCCTCTTGGGTAAAATATTCTGGAGGTAAAATAGTCCCCCATTCGGATCTCCGGGCAGGGACTACTCAAGAGGGTGTCATTATCAGGAGAAAAAAAACTGGCGTTCTACGGATCGGAGCGTGGAATGTCAGATCCCTTAATCGGGCAGGTAGGTTAGAAAATTTAAAAAGGGAAATGGATAGGTTAAAGTTAGATATAGTGGGAATTAGTGAAGTTCGGTGGCAGGAGGAACAAGACTTCTGGTCAGGTGACTACAGGGTTATAAACACAAAATCAAATAGGGGTAATGCAGGAGTAAGTTTAATAATGAATAGGAAAATAGGAATGCGGGTAAGCTACTACAAACGGCATAGTGAACGCATTATTGTGGCCAAGATAGATACGAAGCCCACACCTACTACAGTAGTACAAGTTTATTTGCCAACTAGCTCTGCAGATGACGAAGAAATTGAAGATATGTACGATGAAATAAAAGAAATTATTCAGATAGTGAAGGGAGACGAAAATTTAATAGTCATGGGTGACTGGAATTCGAGTGTAGGAAAAGGGAGAGAAGGAAACATAGTAGGTGAATATGGATTGGGGCTAAGAAATGAAAGAGGAAGCCGCCTAGTAGAATTTTGCACAGAGCACAACTTAATCATAGCTAACACTTGGTTTAAGAATCATGAAAGAAGGTTGTATACATGGAAGAACCCTGGAGATACTAAAAGGTATCAGATAGATTATATAATGGTAAGACAGAGATTTAGGAACCAGGTTTTAAGTTGTAAGACATTTCCAGGGACAGATGTGGACTCTGACCACAATCTATTGGTTATGACCTGTAGATTAAAACTGAAGAAACTGCAAAAATGTGGGAAATTAAGGAGATGGGACCTGGATAAACTGAAAGAACCAGAGGTTGTACAGAGTTTCAGGGAGAGCATAAGGGAACAATTGACAGGAATGGGGGAAAGAAATACAGTAGAAGAAGAATGGGTAGCTTTGAGGCATGAAGTAGTGAAGGCAGCAGAGGATAAAGTAGGTAAAAAGACGAGGGCTGCTAGAAATCCTTGGGTAACAGAAGAAGTATTGAATTTAATTGATGAGTGGAGAAAATATAAAAATTCAGTAAATGAAGCAGGCAAAAAGGAATACAAACGTCTCAAAAATGAGATCGACAGGAAGTGCAAAATGGCTAAACAAGGATGTCTAGAGGACAAATGTAAGGATGTAGAAGCTTATCTCACTAGGGGTAAGATAGATACTGCCTACAGGAAAATTAAAGAGACCTTTGGAGAGAAGAGAACCACGTGTATGAATATCAAGAGCTCAGATGGCAGCCCAGTTCTAAGCAAAGAAGGGAAGGCAGAAAGGTGGAAGGAGTATATAGAAGGTTTATACAAGGGCGATGTACTTGAGGACAATATTATGGAAATGGAAGAGGATGTAGATGAAGACGAAATGGGAGATACGATACTGCGTGAAGAGTTTGACAGAGCACTGAAAGACCTGAGTCGAAACAAGGCCCCCGGAGTAGACAACATTCCATTAGAACTACTGACGGCCTTGGGAGAGCCAGTCATGACAAACCTCTACCAGCTGGTGAGCAAGATGTATGAGACAGGCGAAATACCCTCAGACTTCAAGAAGAATATAATAATTCCAATCCCAAAGAAAGCAGGTGCTGACAGATGTGAAAATTACCGAACTATCAGTTTAATAAGCCACGGCTGCAAAATACTAACGCGAATTCTTTACAGACGAATGGAAAAACTGGTAGATGCAGACCTTGGGGAGGATCAGTTTGGATTCCGTCGAAATGTTGGAACACGTGAGGCAATACTGACCTTACGACGTATCTTAGAAGAAAGATTAAGAAAAGGCAAACCTACGTTTGTAGCATTTGTAGACTTAGAGAAAGCTTTTGACAATGTTGACTGGAATACTCTTTTTCAAATTCTAAAGGTGGCAGGGGTAAAATACAGGGAGCGAAAGGCTATTTATAATTTGTACAGAAACCAGATGGCAGTAATAAGAGTCGAGGGGCATGAAAGGGAAGTAGTGGTTGGGAAAGGAGTGAGACAGGGTTGTAGCCTCTCCCCGATGTTATTCAATCTGTATATTGAGCAAGCAGTAAAGGAAACAAAAGAAAAATTTGGAGTAGGTATTAAAATTCATGGAGACGAAGTAAAAACTTTGAGGTTCGCCGATGACATTGTAATTCTGTCAGAGACGGCAAAGGACTTGGAAGAGCAGTTGAACGGAATGGACAGTGTCTTGAAAGGAGGATATAAGATGAACATTAACAAAAGCAAAACGAGGATAATGGAATGTAGTCAAATTAAATGGGGTGATGCTGAGGGAATTAGATTAGGAAATGAGACACTTAAAGTAGTAAAGGAGTTTTGCTATTTAGGAAGTAAAATAACTGATGATGGTCGAAGTAGAGAGGATATAAAATGTAGACTGGCAATGGCAAGGAAAGCGTTTCTGAAGAAGAGAAATTTGTTAACATCGAATATAGATTTATGTATCAGGAAGTCGTTTCTGAAAGTATTTGTTTGGAGTGTAGCCATGTATGGAAGTGAAACATGGACGATAACTAGTTTGGACAAGAAGAGAATAGAAGCTTTTGAAATGTGGTGCTACAGAAGAATACTGAAGATAAGGTGGATAGATCACGTAACTAATGAGGAGGTATTGAATAGGATTGGGGAGAAGAGAAGTTTGTGGCACAACTTGACTAGAAGAAGGGATCGGTTGGTAGGACATGTTTTGAGGCATCAAGGGATCACAAATTTAGCATTGGAGGGCAGCGTGGAGGGTAAAAATCGTAGAGGGAGACCGAGAGATGAGTACACTAAGCAGATTCAGAAGGATGTAGGTTGCAGTAGGTACTGGGAGATGAAGCAGCTTGCACAGGATAGAGTAGCATGGAGAGCTGCATCAAACCAGTCTCAGGACTGAAGACAACAACAACAACAACGGTTACACACAATATCAAGCTCGCAATGGGTTCATAACTTTGTGTCAAGGTTTGAAATACAATAAGAAACTTGTGCAAAGAAGGTCTTCCATTGTCTCTTTGAATGCTCTGAGGGAACATTCAAGTATTAGGTAATTTATTCTTAGTTGCTCTTTTGTCGCAGTCACATTTAGAGAGGACATCCATTCCTATTGCTGCAGCATTGCTCCATGTCAGCACCGTTCAATTCTAATCCGATTCAGTATGAACCAATGTTGTCGAGATGCATGAAAACCAGCTGGTTGCTCCCAGAGAGTTTCAATTGGTTCTGTTGTTTTAAGGAACTTTGCTTCTGCCACTGATTTTTGTAGGCACCCTGTTATGTTGGAATGACTGTCCTGCAGGCTGATTACTGTACGCCACGATGGTTTTCTAGACCTCGTTCTGAGTGAACTTGTAGTTTTTTCTTTTTTTATTATCTACATGTTTGGCAATGATTGTTATCTTATGGATAGTTGTGTAAAATTGACAAAAACCGGTAGCGTGTTTGTGGGACGAATGCACCTTATGATGAGGCGCATTGCTCGATAGAGCTGTCTGTCAATTGTTTTAGTGTGAGCAAATATTAGCCAGGTGATAAAGCAGTATTATACAACTGTGTATGAAGAGATAAGGCTGATGATATGATTGTTACAACAGCAGCCCAAGCGTTTACTGTTAACCTATTTAAGTATATTGTTCCAAATTTTGATTTTAGTTGCCACATTCTTTAGATGGATTTTCTATATCAAACACCTGTCTAGGGCCACACCTAGGTATTTTGGAGTGTTGCAACATTGGAGAGTCCAATCTCCAAATGTGATGCTAGATTTGCAGTTTGCTTGTGTATTCCATAGGTGGAAATTCGACACAACAGTTGTTGAAGATTAAGTCGGAAAGAGTTATAATTGAAATGAGTGTTGCTTCAGCTTCCTCAAAGCTTTGATTCTGAACAATCAATGCAATATCCTCTCCAGAGCTCACTGTTTCAAGTTCCTTTTTGAGATACTATAGCCTGCCTCTTTATCTAAGTCCTTCTACTCTTTTTGGTTGCCCTTTGTATTTTGGTAATCATTGTTGCTACTGATACCATTTTCTGTGTTGACATCCTCAAATAGGTCTGGTCATTAGACCCAACATATTTTCATCATGAGTAGGCTTTGGAACGATCGGTACTAGGCAGTTTTTGGAGAAGCATTTAGTAAAGTTTCACAGGGTATCTTATAATGGCCAACACTTACAGAATTGTAGGTTTCCTAGTTAACTGTTGGATGATTAGTCTCTTCAATTGACAACAGAATGACTGGGGAACTTAACGTAAATGGCCCAGAGATCACCAGTGTGTGTGTGTGTGTGTGTGTGTGTGTGTGTGTGTGTGTGTGTGTGTGAAGTGAGTGAAGTGTTATGAAACAATATGCGTATAGTGTGTGCAGTGAGATATGAGTGAACAGTGTGGCAGTACATTATTTAATAAGTTATTTGTAAAAAAAATGTATTGTATACCAGGAGTAAATCTAATTATTGTCTCTGACTAGAAGTCTGTAAAAGTACTTGTATACGAATAAGCTTATTTTAAATTGGTCTAAACTTGTAAATACTTTGTCATGACCTATATCCTTGTAAAAAGATATCTACAGATGAATAAAGCTACTCCTATTACCACTACTACTACGTTGTAGTGAACTTAGGTTTGTCTCTTTCGTTTTCAGTTATACCTGGAGGTGAGTCTTGTACAGACAATCTCACATGCAGTTTCGTTTTCTATCATAGTGGGTTTGAACTTCTAGCCTATTGCAAGAAATACACCACCTACATTTAATATTAGCATATTCTTTCAATGTACACTTAAACTTTCCCCAAATATCCCTCGGCTGTAAATTTCTGGTTTTAACCAGGTATGAGCTTCCTGCACCTAGTGTAATGTGAAATCCTGTTTGTTGTGAATGCTTCGGCAGTTAGTCACTAGAATTTTAACACCCTTTTCTGTAAGGGGGATTTCCTTGAAATACTGACACTATCTATTCTAAAATTATCATTTTTATATAATTTGGCAAGATACACACAAAATTTAGTGTAAAGTATCCTAATAGTTATTCACTCTGTATGTTTTTGAAGACAGGTTACTTTCATAATTAAAAGGTTAACATATTTTATTCAAGATACATCTTTTTGTACTGTACAGTACGCACTGTTAATATAGTTACAGATATAATATACCGGTAGCCGGTACAGTATGATATTCGAACATCTTGAAAGAAACAACCTATGAGGTCAGGTGATAAGAAAAAATAAAAACAAATATTATTCAATCAACTGTATCAATCCAATTAAGAAATAAAGTTTAAAATTATTCACGAAGATTTTTGTAATCATACATCTGAAAGGAAACTTTCTATAATGTCAGGTGATTAAATGCATGTTGAGTACCATGAAATCTAAGACATTTTGCTTCCCAACAAGGACAATTCGTTAAAAACAGGGACATCCTGGTAAAATCCAGATGGGTGAAAACTTGATTCATGTCTCATTCAACAAAGAAACCGTACACCACACAACATTCAACAGTCCATAGTAAAGTCCTTCTGCAGTGCAGGTACTATTGTTTGGCCGCTCATAGGAGCGGTACTGGCATTCATTCGTTCATTCATTGACACATTGTGTTCCATCAATTCTACCATGAAGGAAAGCCTTCAAGTATGTGGAACGACTCAAGCCAGTCGTTAAAACGAATGCTGACTGCTTCCGTTAAGTATATTAACAGAAAGTTATGACTAGTACTAATCTACACAAACTGACAGTTAAGCCAGTTACTTACACATTACTTTAAATGTGTATGTTAGGAGAAAACAACTACCTTAACTGTAGCAACACCAAAGCATTTTCACTTACGTTTATTACCAGGGGACCGGGTGGGGGGCGGGGTGTACTTTATGTCTACTATAAAAAAATTAAAAAACAATGAAACTGGTTACACGCTTTGACTGACAATAATAATATACTTATTAAAGAGGCTCTGATGTGTAAATAGTCTCCAGAGCCTTGAGATACTGTATCTTTTAGTATACTCTTAGCAGCACCATTGCAATTTCAATAGCGTGTAGCCTACTACCAGGGTGGGTGGGGGAGGGTTACTTTATGACCACCACAAAGAAATACAAATTTCATTGATTATTGTTGACTCTTACTCACAGCATACTCTTTTCCAAAAAGATATTGATGTGTAAGCAATGTACAGAACCTGAAAATAATTTTGAAGATGACATTCGTTGTGTAAAGTCACATCTGAACTAAGACTTAAATTTTGGGGTAAATTTAAAGTAAAAATTAAAAACGTTTATGGGGTCTAATAGAAGACTTTGTTAAAAACAATAAACATTTTTTTCAAAATATTAGAATGCACATGACTACATAGATTTCAGTATTTTCAAAAGGTGAGCGGAAGTACCCCCTGCCCCCGCGCTTCCTGGTATTATGTG
Source organism: Schistocerca gregaria (assembly GCF_023897955.1). Lineage (NCBI taxonomy): Eukaryota > Metazoa > Arthropoda > Insecta > Orthoptera > Acrididae > Schistocerca > Schistocerca gregaria. The sequence continues at coordinate 275,658,666 of NC_064925.1, read as the reverse complement.
GGTGAAAAAAGCTACTTCTTCAATACGGCTGTGGATATTGCCACTCGAGAGTGGCAATATTGCATTACGGGTGTTTGAACTCTACTCACGTTCTCGGCCACTGAGGCGGGATCATTATATTTTAATAATTCAGAAATTGAAAATTTGCCTTTTAAAACTTCTTTTCTACAACCCAACTTTTGAAATCTGTGGTACATTCATAAAAAAAAGTGTAACCTATCTTGTTGCTTGGTATCACATTAATAATTCTTTGTATGTCACCAGGCTTCTTTCATCTCTTTTCTTTTTTCAAGTAATAATTATATGTTGAAAGTGGAATAATTCAGAAAGAAAACAATTGAGGCCACCAATGATGCTGATGATCACTGCTGAGTTGATGACTGCAGTATAGTAATTATGTGGAGATGAGTGTAAAGATCACACAAGAAAACCTCATACTATTGATAGACATTAATTAGACCTTCCATTCTTAAAGCAACCAGAATTCTTATTGTAGAATATGGCAAAAAATGGACAAGACACTTCTTTCAAACAACAATGTACAATGTAGGATGATTGTGAAAGAATAGCTCGTTAAAAACATGAAAATGTCACCAAGTTTAGTTTTATATTACTTTGAATTTGAGAACCCTCTTTTCTGAAGTGTGGATTGCAGAGTATTGCCAAACGAAGCTTTTTGAAAGAAGTAAAAATCAATAAACATAGAGGGCATGACATATTCTGGGACTGCAAAGAGAGGCACCCGGTAGAAAAGATTCAGAACTACTTCTATAGACTTTTGGAACTGTTGTCTTATATGATTCCAAGTCTGTCACTGAAGCACAGCATTCAGATAAGTGCTCAATACAATATTCACTGAGACCTGAGGCTTGCGACTTTATTCTGCTGTTTGTCTATAGCCATTCTCCCTTTCCACAGATTACACTGACTCTAATGTTAAGCTAACTTGTGTCCATCTATATAAAGGTTAGCTGTTCAATTTCTCTGATTTCCAGATGATATTCTGTTATGTACAGCACACATGTAGAAATAGCTTTAGAATTTTAAATGTCTTGTATTGACATGAAAAGCTCAAGCTTCTTCTATTTTGATGGAAAAGTCTAAGCATATTATGTTTGTTAACCTTTGTGTAGTCCATGCTGCCTTTTTTTGCTTCCCCATTTATTATTGCAGCTGTGTCTACAGCTACTCTTGACCTCTGTTTATAAGAAATGTTTACACTAAAAAAGCCCAGTGGAAATATTGGAAATCACAGGAATTGAGCAGACAGTATTCTGCCTCCATTGAATGCTTCTGAAAATTAGTTATTCAAGTTAGCCACTCCTACAATACATTTGAATACTTGGACTTAGGAATATAAATTCAGCCTAACTCTAATATTTCTATAATAGATGCTGATTTTGCCACTGTATTCTGGTAGATAGATAATAGCAGCCTGATTAAAGTTACAATGCTTCGTTTGAATCATTCAACTAGTGACAGTACAATAGCTGAGTGCCATGGGGGAGGGAGGGGGGTGGAGAGTCTCTCTTCAAAGTAGGTGTTTTTCTCCTAACATATAAATACAAAGTAATCTAGAAGTGATTACAATACTTATCAGTTTGAGTAGATTAACACTAGTCATAATTTGTTGTTAGTATACTTCACAGAAGTAGCCAGCAGTTATTACTTCTGCCTGTCAATGTATATTTGTTTCCCATCCCTGAAGACTCTCTTTCATGAGGTGCTGATGAGACATGATGTGTCACTGAATGAATGAATGTATGACTGAATGACAGCAACAGAAATATTGTAACAATTTTCATTTACTCCAAGAAATCCTTTGAAAAGTTTTGTACTCATCTGGTTTACAGACATGAATATAAGGTTAGGCTGCAATACACAGGTTGTTGTGCATGGAAAAATAGTGTACACATACTGCTACAAAACACATCTCTCTCCCTTGCATCAACTTAGTGGCAAATAGGGTGACATTTTTATCAACATTCGTTGCCTTTTGCAGTAGTAACAGTTTCATACTGGCACTTACATACTTATAGGTCAAGTGTCACAAGGAAGGGGCAGATAGTCAGCTGTGGTCTTGTAGCAGGAACCATCCTGGCATATACCTGAAGTAATTTATCTACTGAAATAAACCTAAATTACGATGGTCAGATTCTGATTGATAACTGAAGGCATGCCATATGGTTAACTCCAAAGCAAATTTGCAATTTTGGATACAGTTTAGACAAGATATGCATTACAGGATAAAAGCTTTCAATCCTGATTATGGTTTATAATATGTAAGACAGAAAGAGGCTAAATCTTTTAGGAAAGACACCTGATATTGCCTACTGTAGCCATATGCTCTTTGTTACATGCTTTGCTTTACATTCATCTGATCTTTGTCACTTGTGCACAGGGAGACGCAGGATCCAGAAATACTGTCTGCACTAAAGACATTGATTCGTCAGTACTTCAGCTCTGCAGAAGACTTTGAACCAAAGAGTGCCTTTATTGCCACTTGGGACAGTGTGGGATATTATGACATGGGTGCTGATAAGGTAAGTCACAAGCAGCGCAACTCATCAAACAGTTGTTATCCATTGTAGCATCATGATTTATAAAAGTGCGTAACATCATACTGTTTTCTTGAGCATAATGCCACAAAATGTGTCACTTTATTTCCTGTGTATGTGCTACTTTAAAGGTTTTAATTGAAAATGAATCTATTGCTTGTGGTTATGATATCCTCTACAATGGGAACCAGAAAGTAGTTGAATTTGTGTTTCAATTTTATAACTATGATGGGAAGTCTCCAAACGACCATTTCTGCTCATTTCAAAGACACAAACCATGTAAGTAGTAGCACAAAGTTCCTAATTTTGGACACTGTTGCAGCATTTAGTCTTTGGGTGAGCCTACTGAATTCTGATACAAGGAAGGCAAATTCTGTGTTAATTCTTCCAGAGGCAAGGTGAATAGTTGTTGCTGCATTTGTAAATGAACTTGTCTGGCATACAACTACTGCTCTAGCTCAACACAGTCCCAATGCACCATTTATGAACGGAACAGGGAAGGACGATCCCTTAGAGGTACAAGATGTACCCTCTGCCACTCACCATTAGGTGGCTTGTGGAACATGATGTAGATGTACACAGATATGTTCACTGGGGTTCAGTTAAGGGCTGTGAAATAGCACTTCAGCAAATTTTCCTGATCTGAACCATAATGCAAAGATTTACCTAGAGACCTTACTGTACTGATGCAGAAAAGGTACAGCAGTCCCATACTGCTGCCACTGTGTATTGTGTGTGCTATTATCTAAAGTGGTTTCAGAAACATCTATAATCAAAAGAGAAGGAAAGAAAGTTGAGTTTAATGTCCCATCAACAATGAGGTTATTAAAATTGTTTTCTTTATACAGGTCCACAGCCATTGAACATCGACCTTCGTCTTACTGTGGCTGTCTGTTATTTCAATAAATTTTTTTTTGTCACTATTGGCCAGTTAAAACCACATGGTCATTGTTGTTGTTGTTGGTGTTGTGATCTTCAGTCCTGAGACTGGTTTTTCGCAGCTCTCGATACTACTCTATACTGTGCAAGCTTCTTTATCTCCCAGCACCTACTGCAGTCTACATCCTTCTGAATCTGCATAGTGTATACATCTCTTGGTCTCCCTCTACTATTTTTACCCTCCACACCGGCCTCCAATACTAAATTGGTTATCCCTCGATGTCCTACCAACCGACCCCTTCTTCTATTCAAGTTGTGCCACAAACTCCTCTTCACCCCAATTATATTCAATACCTCCTCATTAGTTATGTGATCTACCCATCTAATCTTCAGCATTCTTCTGTAGCACCACATTTTGAAAGATTCTATTCTCTTCTTGTCTAAACTATTTATTGTCCACATTTCACTTCCATACATGGCTACACTCCATACAGATACTTTCAGAAACGACTTCCTGACATTTAAATCTATACTGAATGTTCCTCCCCATGAACCATGGACCTTGCCGTTGGGTGGGGAGGCTTGCGTGCCTCAGTGATACAGATGGCCGTACCGTAGGTGCAACCACAATGGAGGGGTATCTGTTGAGAGGCCAGACAAACATGTGGTTCCTGAAGAGGGGCAGCAGCCTTTTCAGTAGATGCAGGGGCAACAGTCTGGATGATTGACTGATCTGGCCTTGCAACATTAACCAAAACGGCCTTGCTGTGCTGGTACTGCGAACGGCTGAAAGCAAGGGGAAACTACAGCCGTAATTTTTCCCGAGGAAATGCAGCTTTATTGTATGATTAAATGATGATGGCGTCCTCTTGGGTAAAATATTCTGGAGGTAAAATAGTCCCCCATTCGGATCTCTGGGCAGGGACTACTCAAGAGGATGTCATTATCAGGAGAAAAAAAACTGGCGTTCTACGGATCGGAGCGTGGAATGTCAGATCCCTTAATCGGGCAGGTAGGTTAGAAAATTTAAAAAGGGAAATGGATAGGTTAAAGTTAGATATAGTGGGAATTAGTGAAGTTCGGTGGCAGGAGGAACAAGACTATTGGTCAGGTGACTACAGGGTTATAAACACAAAATCAAATAGGGGTAATGCAGGAGTAAGTTTAATAATGAATAGGAAAATAGGAATGCGGGTAAGCTACTACAAACGGCATAGTGAACGCATTATTGTGGCCAAGATAGATACGAAGCCCACACCTACTACAGTAGTACAAGTTTATTTGCCAACTAGCTCTGCAGATGACGAAGAAATTGAAGATATGTACGATGAAATAAAAGAAATTATTCAGATAGTGAAGGGAGACGAAAATTTAATAGTCATGGGTGACTGGAATTCGAGGGTAGGAAAAGGGAGAGAAGGAAACATAGTAGGTGAATATGGATTGGGGCTAAGAAATGAAAGAGGAAGCCGCCTAGTAGAATTTTGCACAGAGCACAACTTAATCATAGCTAACACTTGGTTTAAGAATCATGAAAGAAGGTTGTATACATGGAAGAACCCTGGAGATACTAAAAGGTATCAGATAGATTATATAATGGTAAGACAGAGATTTAGGAACCAGGTTTTAAGTTGTAAGACATTTCCAGGGACAGATGTGGACTCTGACCACAATCTATTGGTTATGACCTGTAGATTAAAACTGAAGAAACTGCAAAAATGTGGGAAATTAAGGAGATGGGACCTGGATAAACTGAAAGAACCAGAGGTTGTACAGAGTTTCAGGGAGAGCATAAGGGAACAATTGACAGGAATGGGGGAAAGAAATACAGTAGAAGAAGAATGGGTAGCTTTGAGGCATGAAGTAGTGAAGGCAGCAGAGGATAAAGTAGGTAAAAAGACGAGGGCTGCTAGAAATCCTTGGGTAACAGAAGAAGTATTGAATTTAATTGATGAAAGGAGAAAATATAAAAATGCAGTAAATGAAGCAGGCAAAAAGGAATACAAACGTCTCAAAAATGAGATCGACAGGAAGTCAAAATGGCTAAACAGGGATGGACAAATGTAAGGATGTAGAAGCTTATCTCACTAGGGGTAAGATAGATACTGCCTACAGGAAAATTAAAGAGACCTTTGGAGAGAAGAGAACCACGTGTATGAATATCAAGAGCTCAGATGGCAACTCAGTTCTAAGTAAAGAAGGGAAGGCAGAAAGGTGGAAGGAGTATATAGAAGGTTTATATAAGGGTGATGTACTTGAGGACAATATTATGAAAATGGAAGAGGATGTAGATGAAGACGAAATTTGAGATACGATACTGTGTGAAGAGTTTGACAGAGCACTGAAAGACCTGAGTCGAAACAAGGCCCCCAGAGTAGACAACATTGCATTAGAACTACTGACGGCCTTGGGAGAGCCAGTCATGACAAAACTCTACCAGCTGGTGAGCAAGATGTATGAGACAGGCGAAATACCCTCAGACTTCAAGAAGAATATAATAATTCCAATCCCAAAGAAAGCAGGTGCTGACAGATGTGAAAATTATCGAACTATTAGTTTAATAAGTCAAAGCTGCAAAATACTAACGCAAATTCTTTACAGACGAATGGAAATACTGGTAGATGCGGACCTTGGGGAGGATCAGTTTGGATTTCGTAGAAATGTTGGAACACGTGAGGCAATACTGACCTTACGACTTATCTTAGAAGAAAGATTAAGAAAAGGCAAACCTACGTTTCTAGCATTTGTAGACTTAGAGAAAGCTTTTGACAATGTTGACTGGAATACTCTTTTTCAGATTCTAAAGGTGGCAGGGGTAAAATACAGGGAGCGAAAGACTATTTACAATTTGTACAGAAACCAGATGGCAGTCATAATAGTCGAGGGGCATGAAAGGGAAGCAGTGGTTGGGAAAGGAGTGAGACAGGGTTGTAGCCTCTCCCCGATGTTATTCAATCTGTATATTGAGCAAGCTGTAAAGGAAACAAAAGAAAAATTTGGAGTAGGTATTAAAATTCATGGAGAAGAAGTAAAAACTTTGAGGTTCGCCGATGACATTGTAATTCTGTCAGGGACAGCAAAGGACTTGGAAGAGCAGTTGAACGGAATGGACAGTGTCTTGAAAGGAGGATATAAGACGAACATCAACAAAAGCAAAACTCCTTTACTACTTTAAGTGCCTCATTTGCTAATCTAATTCCCTCAGCATCACCCGACTTAATTCGACTACATTCCATTATCATCGTTTTGCTTTTGTTGATGTTCATCTCATACCCTCCTTTAAAGACACTGTCCATTCCGTTCAACTGCTCTTCCAAGTCCTTTGCTGTATCTGACAGAATTACAATGTCATCGGTGAACCTCAAATTTTTGATTTCATCTGGATGGATTTTAATACCTACTCCGAACTTTTCTTTTGTTTCCTTTATTGCTTGCTCAATATATAGATTGAATAGCATCGGGTATAGGCTACAAACCTGTCTCACTCCCTTCCCAACCACTGCTTCCCTTTCATGCCCCTAGACTCTTATAACTGCCATCTGGTTTCTGTACAAATTGTAAAAAGCCTTTCGCTCCCTGTATTTTACCCCTGCCACTTTCAGAATTTGAAAGAGAGTATTCCGATCAACATTGTCAAAAGCTTTCACTAAGTCTACAAATGTAGGTGTACCTTTCCTTAATCTTTCTTCTAAGATAAGTCATAGGGTCAGTATTGCTTTACGTGTTCCAACATTTCTATGGAATCCAAACTGATCTTCCCCGATTTTGGCTTCTATCAGTTTTTCTGTTTGTCTGTAAAGAATTCGCATTAGTATTTTGCAGCTGTGACTTATTAAACTGATAGTTCGGTAATTTTCACATCTCTCAATACCTGCTTTCTTTGGGATTGGAATTATTATATTCTTCTTGAAGTCTGAGGGTATCTTGCTGGTCTCATACATCTTGCTCACCAGATGGTAGAGTTTTGTCAGGACTGGCTCTCCCAAGGCTGTCAGTAGTTCTAATGGAATGTTGTCTACTCTGGGGGCCTTGTTTTGGCTTAGGTCTTTCAGTGCTCTGTCAAACTCTTCACGCAGTGTCATATCTCCCATTTCATCTTCATCTACATCCTCTACCATTTCCATAATATTGTCCTCAAGTCCATCGCCCTTGTGTAGACCCTCTATATACTCCTTCCACCTTACTGCTTTCCCTTCTTTGCTTAGAACTGGGTTTTCATCAAAGCTCTTGATATTCATGCAAGTGGTTCTCCTTTCTCCAAAGGTCTCTTTAATTTTCCTGTAGGCAGTATCTATCTTACCCCTAGTGATATAAGCCTCTACATCCTTACATTTGTCCTCTGTCCATCCCTGTTTAGCCATTTTGACTTCCTGTCGATCTCATTTTTGAGACGTTTTTATTCCTTTTTGCCTGCTTCATTTACTGCATTTTTATATTTTCTCCTTTCATCAATTAAATTCAATACTTCTTCTGTTACCCAAGGATTTCTAGCAGCCCTCGTCTTTTTACCTACTTTATCCTCTGCTGCCTTCACTACTTCATGCCTCAAAGCTACCCATTCTTCTTCTACTGTATTTCTTTCCCCCATTCCTGTCAATTGTTCCCTTATGCTCTCCCTGAAACTCTGTACAACCTCTGGTTCTTTCAGTTTATCCAGGTCCTATCTCCTTAAATTCCCACCTCTTTGCTGTTTCTTCAGTTTTAATCTACAGTTCATATCCAATAGATTGTGGTCAGAGTCTACATCTGCCCCTGGAAATTTACAATTTAAAAGCTGGTTGCTAAAGCTCTGTCTTACCATTATATAATCTATCGGATACCTTTTAGTTTCTCCAGGGTTCTTCCATGTATACAACCTTCTTTCCTGATTCTTGAACCAAGTATTAGCTATGATTAAGTTATGCTCTGTGCAAAATTCTACCAGCAGCTTCCTCTTTCATAAAGTGTCATTTACATTTCATTATCCTTCAATTCTCCCATCAGGAAGGAGAAGCTTCAGGCATGTTGAAGGAGTCAAGGTGTACATTAACGAAAGACAAACACATCATAGCAACTTAATCTGTATACTGTAATAGCAATTAACCATTGCTGGACTACTTAATGCTTTTCATGCTGGTGACAGATAAATTTTATCAAGTAAATATGAAAGAATACTACTACTTTGAGAAAAGTTGCTGCTTCCTCATTTTCACTACATAGTCACTGTTTATCTCCTAACCTATTATTAACTGTACATGTACTTGATTATTTTGGTAAAATTTAAAGAAAATAGTTACCTATAGCTCTAAATATTAAGTTATGTTTGCAGTATGTTACTACTTGACTTTGTAGGAAGAATGACTAATGAGGTGTTTTTTAAATTTTCTTTTGAGCTGTTGGGATTCACAATCTTTTGCTTTATGCTAAATGGGGGTGTGTTGGATGCTTATACAGAAGAGTACATAATTCCGCTCAGAACCATAGACATGAATGCAAATGGCAAAGTCTACACAAAACTCATTTTTGTGTTTTTTATTGTGATTGAACAATGGAGAGTCCATGTTGGAGTATCAACAATTATGAAAACGATAGACTGCAACTCACCATAAAGATGACATGTTGAGTTGCAAACATGCACAATGAAAAGACTAGCCAGAGTTGCTGCAGATAGAGGTCATGTGTATGTGAGGTGTGCCTGCCTGTGTGAATGTACATGTTTTCCTTTCTTTTCTGAAGAAGGCTTCGGCTGAAAGCTCGGTGTGTTATAATCTTTTGATTGTGGCAGTCTGTAACTGAATGTGCCATCTTTATAGTGAATAGCAATCTATCTTTTTCATAATTGTTTCTGTTGTGATTGTGTACACCACAGTTCAGCTGAAAATGATTTTAATGTCAGTAACAAGAACCAGTAAGGAGTAAATTAATTTGAAAACAAACTTAAAAATTCCAAAACCCATAAAACAGCTTATGGAAAATTGTGCAGTTATCCACTTTACACACTGTTCTTACTGCCCACATCTTATGAATAGTGTATACTGATAGTAGATCATACACACAGTCATAAATTAAAAAAGAATGCTGAAGTATGTCCAGACTCATCCATGATCTAGCTGATTGTACATTACATTCTAAAACAATAATAAGCTGCACTGCTCACACATATTGTCAAATGGAATATACAAACTGAAATGCATTTTTCTGTACCCTTTTAACCTAAATGGTAGGTTATTATTTTGTCTATTGTGTAGGAAAGGCCAGAACATTATCACCCCATTGCCTCTTTGGTGTGGCAGTTTTTAAAGCAGTTTGCTAATATTTTATGTATTTTTTATTGAGTGCCAAGTTATTTTCAGTGAACATGTTACGATACTAGACTCACATTCAGGAGATAAACACTTCATATCCCTATCTGGCCATCAAGATTTTGATTTTCCACAGTTTCTCTAAATTGCTTAAGGAAAATACTGAGATGGTTCCTTTTAAAAAGTCACATCACTTTCAAAAAGTCCTTCCTCAGCATGAGCCTGTGCTCCATCTCTAATGACCTTATCTTCTTTTCCTTTTAGTGGCAGTACTGAGGTTACTTTTGCTGTGGAACTCTAAGGAAATATTTTTGTCATTCTTAGCCAAAATACTTAAATTTTTTTGTGATGTAGCATTTATAAATTTAAAGAAAGTTTTGGACAATGTTTAGTGGAATACACTCTTCAAATTTCTGAAGGTATCAGGGATAAAATAAAGGGAGCAAAAGGTTATTTATAATTTGCACAGAAACTAGACTATAGTTATAAGAGTTGAGTGACATGAAATGGAAGCAGTGGTTCAAATGGGAGTGAGACAGGGTTATAGCCTCTTCTGATGTCAGTCAAACAGTACATCATGTAAGCACTAAAAGAAATTAAGAACATAAATGTGGAGCAGGAATCAAAATTCAGGGAGAAGAAATAAAAACTTTAAAGTTTGCTGATGATGATGTAATTTTGTCAGAGACAGCAAAGGACTTGGAAGAGCAGTTTAACAGAATGTATAGTGTCTTGAAAAGAGGTTGTAAGATGAACATCAACAAAAGTAAAACAAGGGTAGTGGAATATAATCGAATTAAATGAGGCAATACTGGAGGAATTAGATTAGAAAATGAGATACTAAAAGTAATATATGAATTTTGATATTTGGGCAGCAAAATAACTGATGATGGCAGAAGTAAAGGGGATATGAAACACAGAATGCAGAAGGGGAGAGAGAAAGAGAGAGAGAGAGGGAGAGAGAGAGAAGTATAGTAGTAATAATTCTGAAATGGAAACAATGGAAAATCCAAGATAGATTAACAATGATGAAATAAGGAGACACTGAGCAGTAGAAAGGCATGTTTCAAGTACGTTTAAAAGTAGACAAAACTGTCAGGCAGAGTCCTTCCTCAGACAGAGAAAATCACTTGTATACTATTAATACTCATATACACACAACTCAGTCTCACATATGGCCCTCCGCCACACACCGTTGGGTGGCTTTTGGAGTATAAATGTAGATGTAGATGTAGATGTAGATGGTCACTGTCATCTCTGGGTGCTGGGGCCCAAAGATTTTGACATGTTGCAGAAATTGGCAATTTACTCTAAATGTTGAGAAATTTAAAATTTTGCACTTTCAAGAACCAGCTTTAAATGATTACTGTAGAAACATGCTATAACTCCCTAAATATTGCTCACATAGGGATCATGAGGATAAGATTAAAATAATTGCTGCAATCACAGAAGCATTCAAACAATCATTCTTCCTGTGCTCCATACGTGAATGGAACAGGAAGAAATACTAACAACTGGTACAATGGGATGTACTCTCTGTCATGCACCTCATAGTGGTTAGCTGTGTATGGATGTATATGTAGATCTAGTGGGCAGATATCTTGATTGGGCTGGATTAAAGAAGAGGTGTGGGCGAGGGCCAGGGGGTAGAGATAGCAGGGTAGGGGTGGTGGAAGAAGCTTGCAACTAGTCTGATAATGGGTGATTGGCTGTGGGGAAGGTATCATATAGGGAAAGACAAGGATATTGCTGTCTGTGGGAGTGCACAGGGATGTGGCAGGGAGAGGATGGGGGGGGGGGGGGGGGGATGTTAGGTACAGCATCAGGAGGCTCTGTTTGTGGGGTAAGGAGAGAGAAGAAGTGCAGAATGGGAAAGGACTATATAGATGATGGAGTGGACATGTGTGCAGCTAGAGTGGGATGAGAGAAAGTAGGAACAGGGACCAGTGGAGTTTGAGGTTTGAGTCCTGGGGGCTTAGGAGAATGAAGGATATGTTGTAGGGAGAGTTACCACCTATGTAGCTTGGGGGGGGGGGGGACTGGTTTTGGTTGGAAGAATCCAGATGGCACAGGCTGCTAAGTAGTCACTGAAGTCAAGCACAGCATGTGCGCCAACTGGGTGGTCTCACAGTTTAGCAGTGGCCACTCATCTGGACAGACAGCTTGTTAGTGGTCATGATGCCCACACAGAATGCCACACAATGTTTGAAGCTATTGGTGTATCACTTGGCTGCTTTTGCAGATGGCTATTTGCCTCTGATGCAGTAGGACATAAGTGTGACCGGACAAGAGTAGTTGGCTGTGGGAGAATGTGTGGAGCAGGGCTTGCAACTAGTCTGATAATGGGTGATTGGCTGTGGGGAAGGTATCATATAGGGAAAGACAAAGATATTGCATAGATTGGATGGACAGTGCAGTACCACCACTGGATGGGTCTGGAGGATGGTAGGGGGGACTATTATTTCTCATTTAAGGGCACAACATGAGGTAGTCAACAGCTGAACCATACTGATGCTGAGCATTCTGCACATTGTGGTGTGCTTCACTTCAGCAATTGCCTCAGAGTATGTGCCATCTGGATTCTTCCCACCAACACCAGGTTTTCTGATTTGCACAGCTGGTGACACATATCCTTCATTCTCATAACTGCCCTCACCTCAATCTTCACTAGTCTCTATTTCCACCTGCCTCTATCCCCTTTACTGGTCTCACTCCAGCTCTACAGATGCCTGCCACCTGCAAGTGCACCTGCATCATTCTTTCCCCTTCTCTGCTTCTCCTCCCCTACTTTTCCACCAAGCACAGCCTTCCAGTGATGTAGCCTTCTGTACCACCACTACCCACTCCAACTGAGATCACATCTCTTGACATTTGGGCCCCAGTGCCCAAAGATGACAATGACCATGTGTGTGTGTGTGTGTGTGTGTGTGTGTGTGTGTGTGTGTGTGTTTCAATATCTGAGGAAAGAATTTGTTCAGTAGCTTTTTTTACTTGTAAACTCTGTGGTTTACTTGAATTGTTTGCATTCTCATGTGAGTAGAAACCATTCTGTTTCAGTGTATTCCTGAAAAGATAAATTTGTTAACATTGAATATAAATGGTGAGTTAGGAACAGCTGATTGTACATATTCTGTGGCATCAAGTAATCATCATTTTGCTAATGGAGGGAAGTGTGAAGGGTAAACCTTGTAGGGAATGTCCAAGTCTAGAGTGCTGTAAGATTCAAATGGATGTAGTTTTCAGTAGTTATGCAGAGATGAATAGGCTTGCAAAAATTGACTAGCATGGAGAAATTCATCAAATCAGTCTTCAGGCTGAAGACCACAACATCAACAGCAGCAGCAGTAACAAAAACATTGTGTTCATTCCTAGAAAAATATAATTTTCTCTATTGCAAATTTATTTAATGACAAAGCCTTCCTTTATACCTGTTAATGACCATAACATTATTCATGAGTATTCATCCAGTAAACCTTTTTTCTGTACATGCTGCCCTTTACTTGTTCTGTGTTGTCAAAAATTAAGTGACCAACAGATATGTATAAATAAATTTGTGCCTCACACTCTTCCTTTGAGCTGTTCTTCAATAGACTCCCATAATGACAACTAATATGTGTCACAGGTGAACACGTACCAGGTGGTAGTCACAAGTGATGGGCAGCGATCATTTGCCCAGTTCCTGTATGCAGATGATGGCATACAGTGGGTACAAGGTTCAGGACAAGAGGGTGGTTTGCCTGATGCCCGTGCTCAGGCAGGACTGGTGGCTGCAGATGGTCGGCTGTACACTCTGCGGGGCTCAGGCACAGACCACGTGCAGAACCTCTACAGGTGAGTTGACGGCTACTGTAGGCAAATGGGTGTCCACTTGATATGTTAACAAGTGACAACATGTCTTTAGCCTGTTATATAGTCATCATAATTGTATGAGTGTTGTTGACAGGGAATTTCAAGTTGATACTAAATTTTTAGATTTCCAGACATTTTTGAACAGCATACCTCACAAGTGGTAGCTTATCAGTCCCAGATGGATTCATATTTTCCTATCAGAAAGGTCACTGTTAATAATAACTGATAGGATGTCATCTAGTGAAACCAAAGTTATATCTGGGGTTCCACATGGAAATGTTATAGGCCTCCTGTTTGTTGTCCTTAATCTGTTTTAACAAATAAAGTCAACAGTAGATCTAAATTAATTACAAAATCATTTACACAAGATGCCCACATAGTATGAAAATGGCAATTGACTCTGAACAATTAAAAGTGATGACTTCAATATGAGTACTAAAACGTTCCATTAAATTTTGATTAGGTAGTAAATCATAGACATTTTAAGGCTACTGGTACAAGTAAATAGCAAGGGATTGCAGTTACGAACAACTTAAATTGGAATCACCGCACAGAAAATGTTATGGGAAAGGCAAATCAGAGACTACGTTTTATTAGCTGAACACTTAGAAGGTGCAGTGTATCTACTAAAAAGACTGCCTACACAATGTTTGTCCATCTTCTTTTGGAATAATGCTGCGAGGTTTTAGATCACTACCATCAAATACATAACAGTGTGAATGAAGAAAAGGTATGTAACTGCATTTTTTATACCTTCATAAAGAGTTTAAAGATTTATGCTCTAAAAATGCAATAATAGAATTTATAATCAAGCAAATACACAGTTCTTAGCTAAGATGAAAAGATGCTTAAAGTTGGTGTTAATGATACCTCAGCTATGATTGGATCTCATATGCCGATACCTGCAAACTGGAGAAGCCACAGCAGTTGCTGAAGAAAATGTCTGTTGAGTCTATGACAGACTTGGCAGAGTCTCATATCCCTTTGCCAATTGTCATATGATCTGCGTGTCATGTTTGATTATGTAGAAAGTACCATTAGAACTTGTAGAGAGTAAGATGCTGTGTCATTATGAACTGCAAGATACATCACTGAATCCTGCTTATTCTTTGCTTTCATCTTGTTCATTGATGTTTATAGGATATTCTGTGGTTTACTTGAGTTGTTTGTATTCTCATGTGTCTATTATAAATGTTCTCAATAAACTATTCATTCTAAACTGTGACATACAGATGTAAAATAAAAGTTTAGGTAGAACAACAATGAAAAGACAGGAAGCAAACGTGAAGCAGCAAGGAAGAAAAATGTTCAAAAAATTGAAAAATGTAAAATATAATGACAGGTGTGGGTTGGTAGGAGGAGGAAGGGCAGAGTGGGTTAGTAGGAGGAGGAAGGGCAAGATGCAGAACTGAAAAGAATGAAGATTGCAGTAGGAACTGTTACTGTAATTTAATAATATGATGTATGGGAACCAAGAATTTGTTGTATAATAGGTTCTTTGGCAGACCATAATAAAAAATGATATTTTAAAAGAAGTAATACTAAACAAAATACTTGGATGATTTGGGTTATGGGCCCAAACAGCAAGGCCATCAGTCCCATCAAATTAAAGAAGGATGGGAAAGAAAGTTGGTCATGTTCTTTCAAAGGAATGACCTCGACATTTTCCTGAAGCGATTTACGGAAGTCATAGGATATGTGTTTGAACCGTCATCCTCCCAAACGTGAATCCTAACCACTGCACCACCTCATTTGGTAACAAAATAATACTTGGAAAGAACTTTAGATAGATAGATAGATAGATAGAGAGAGAGAGAGAGAGAGAGAGAGAGAGAGAGAGAGAGAGAGGGATGGAGGGAGGGAGAGAACTATGTCTCCTAATTGTAGATCTGAAGCTACTAAACACACTGCCCACTAAACCATTACTATTCTGGCTGAAAATTGGCCAGGTCTTTTAATTTATATTTTTTATGCATTAACAATTTCATACCATCACAAACAAGAAAAGCTAGTTACGAAAAATTGTAAGTTTATGCAAATTGCTGATGACTTTTCATGAAAATATTCTGTTACACAATTACTGTACTGAAAGATACTGGTCTGCTTTCAGGTAATGTAATGTCACTCAGTAACCATAAAGTTGCTTAGTTACTTACATACTATACCATTTGACTTGAAATTACTTTTTTGGGAGTGGGGGTCTCAGTGATGTATTCCTCTCTGTTCTATTTAAATGGCAATTTCATCTTTTTTAGACGTAAACCATCTCCAAACTAACATTCTGTGATACATGGTTTTTGTAGATATTATTATTCTTTATCCTTATATTTGTGTTGTGGCTAAAACAGTTTTATTAGTAAACTCTGGTTTTGCTCATTTAAAACAAAAATTAGTTATTTCTTCTGCAGTTTTCTTCATATTCCCCTTCTTCTCAGTGTGATATGATCTTTCTTCCATTAGGTGGTCCAATATTGGTGAACCTGGCATCTGGTTGTTTAACATTGGAGAGACTGATGAGAGAGGGAATATCTTACTGCCAGACTTAGCTGAAGATCCATCAGGTACAAAAAGATTTGTCAGGGGCATATGTTTAAAGACATGTACAAGAGAATCAGTTTTTAATAATGTTGCTGACTGACTTTAATTTCAAAAATTCTTTAAAAGTACTTAAACAGAAATAAACGGCATATTAAGAGCTCTTAATTTACATTTGCTCATTTGATCTTTACTTGAAGTAACACACCCCAAAGATTACATGTTGCATCGAACTTAAAATCATTGTAAACTAATTTGATAAAATTAAAAAGTATGATAAAAGAATACATTATTTTAGGTGTTGATGCTGAAGTAAACTCTTGTGCCCAACAAGGAATAACAACATGTCATAGTCACGCTACATGTCTTGACTATGAAACAGGGTTTTGCTGCACTTGCAATGAAGGTTATTATGGAAATGGCATCCATTGTTTGAAAGAAGGTTAGTAATTATCAAGTAAGAAGATCCACTTAACAGATTACACAGTTAACAACATTTTGCTCGTACTTCTGATTTTTCGAAAAATATACATGTATTTTGTTTAAGTTAAAGATTGTAATTAAAGAATCCAGCTTCGTTTCAAACTAATTTGTTACTGAAATATTACTTGTGTCCATGCCCCAGAGCTTCTGTGGCATTGCACAAAACTGCACTTGTGGATGTGGCCATAATCCACACATTCTTGGCAACAAGTGATGTGTGAAACATTAAAAGATGTACTGTTCCATGGGTTTAGTTGGAAACACATATTGGTGCACCTAGAATAAGTCCCTGCTGTGTTACACTACCAATAATTCTGAATAAGGGTTGCCAGCCCCATATTGACCTGCGTGACAGGCTTAAACTTCCCACAACTTTAAAGTCAATAAATGAAAGCCCTTTAGCTTTCTAATTACTTTCATTGAAGATTCTGAGTAACCATTGGATTGGAATATGTTCACTACTTACAGTTAAACGCAGTACATCCAACTGGCTTCTAACAACTCCCTTCAGTATCCTCTGCAACATCAGAACAGGAGTAAAACCTAAAGTCAATAGCAAAAAGGTCATAAAAATACAAAACACTCAAATTTGCATGGAAATAAATATAATTTACTGGTGTCAACAAAAATGTCACCAAGTCTGTCTAGATCACTACACACCACTGGCTAGCTAGCTGCTTGGGTGCACAACTTAAGTTGGGGTCTCTACCTATTAAGCATGTGCATATTCACTAAACAGCAAACTTACGTAGAAAACCAGAATGATTTGAACCAGATTTCACACCCTCTTATGGGAACAAACTTTCAATTTCTCACTAATTTCCCTACTACAAGAAATAACTTCGCTGATAAAGAAAAATCACCTTCTCCTGACTTCTAGAGGACACTGCAAAACACTCTCTCTCCCCAGAGGCCACATGACTTCATATGCCAAGGGGAATGCCAGCCATCTATCCCATTTCATGAGTTCCCAAAATGCTCTACAAAGAGCTTCTGTTTTCTGGCAGGACCTTTACAAATTTCTCTGCAGTGTGTGCCAGAAAACCTGTAAGTCATCCAGGTAAGCTCTGGCTATAACCATAGAAGGCTTAGAGAAAGATTGGTCCATCTCCTGTAGGTTGGAGATTGGCCCTGTTGTAGACAGTAGTCACAGGAAGAGCACAACAGCACACAGGTGTGACCACAAAATGAGGTATTACAATATGACAGAACCTTTACCACCCAAACAGGCTGCAAGCAACAGTCAGTATAAATTTAAATCTTATTTAAAACACAAGTCAGATATGATTGGTCAATTTCATTCTGGTCTATTTTTCATTACTCAGAGCATTTTCTGTGTCCAGCTAAAAATCGATATGTATAAGATGATTCCTTTCCTCTTTATTCCATCACCAAAATTGAACTTTAATTCTTGTCTGCTTAGAAAGTCATTTTTCCAATAGGATCCATATATCTTGCTTACTTTTGTTATTCATTCTTTTAAAATTAGCACACCACCTTCACTTCTTTCCTGATTTCTTGTTAATTTTTCTTTTCTTTTTTTTTAATTCTTTGCATAAATCTTTGTTTATCATGCTCCTTCATGTTTTTTGTATTGCAATCCACAGAATATGCTGCCAGTGATCCATTCTGATCAGCTTTTGCAATGTAATAAGTCCCTCATTCATTGGTTGTCATGGGTTTGTAATCCTTCCTGGACAATTTATTTTGTTCCTACTGAGTCTCCTCCTGAATGTCAGATTGTGGAAGAAAACATTATGTATTTGGGCTTTAACTTAATCTTGTTGGTTGTGCTTGTAGTGCTAATGTTATATTGATGTGTTATAGTGCTCTTCAAAAGGCTTTTTCAGTTGAAAATAAAATACTCTGCCACGTGTAAAAAGCAATGTACTTTGCAGGTGGTCATATGCGAATGAATGGCAAGGTGACAGGTGTTGTGAATGACATTGAACTTGAGGTTCTTGACATGCAGTCGTATATTGTAACACCTGACGGAAGGACGTATACAGCAGTTTCCCGTGTACCAGAGCTGCTAGGTTATGATATGCAGACACTGAGCATCCTAGGAGGAGTTATAGGATGGGTGTTTGCTCGACCTGTTGGCAAGGCTCTCAATGGATACCAGCTTACAGGTAATGTTGAAAGTTCAACAGTGGGTAAAGTAAAATGAAACCAATTGCAGGCTGCCAACATGTTCTCATCAGATTGCAAACCTCATCTTCTGTATATGAATATCAAGGAGTTAAACATTTTAAGAATTCTTTGGAGGTTTCATTTCATGCATAATATCTTATTTTCTGAAGGTAGAAAGTACAAGAGTATTAAGTGCATATAAAATCTAATATGCCTCTTTTTGATATTGAAGTTGATTATCTTTCGAAGGAGTTCTATAACATCATAGAGCTACCACATGGTTTGAGACTTCATCAACAATTCTAATTTATACTGTAATCTTTCTTTCCTGACCAGTGCCTTCTACATCAAGATCAAGTTGTCTGTATTTTTTCAGTGTGTTCTAAGTTAATGATGTCCTCCAAAATAATATTTTGAAGTGTTATATAATGAGAGCTTGAAAGGTTTTCTTCTCTGTCTGCTGTTAATCAGCTGCTGATAATACTACCTGGCCTCATAAATAAATATTGTATGCCATTTTGAAGTGTGTGTATGATGATTTTCACAAATATGTGCAGGGGCTAAGAAACATTTATTTAGTTCCAAAAAAATAACAAGCCCCTTGATCCTCTTAAGGCGGGGAAACTGCTTATTTTTTGTTTACTTTTGCTTTTACTGTTACTCAGTGATTGATAAGCATTTGTATATTTGTAGTTACTGTTGTGCATGTTCTGCTATTTGATGTAACAAAACATTCTTTTATAAAGTTTCAATATTAATTATAGTATTAATGCTCACCAAAAAGGTTATGGATCAGGTGTGAAAGCCATATTTTATAAATGCTAAAAATAGAAGTGCAAAAAATCTCCTAAGAATTACATCTATTTTCTGAGTACAAGTGAAATGAGACAATGCTACTACATAGAATGTAGTGGCTTTGCAAGCTAGAAAATATGAATCACAAAGGTAAGCTGAAGTTGGCAAAGGTTTCAACAGCACTCATACCTGTGAGTTATGCACCATGGGAAAACACAGCCATCCATTCAAAACTAGCAACAGGTGTTATAAAAACATCTTGGGCTTGGTACATTCTGATTTGTGTGAGGCAGAGGAGACAGCATCTGTTGGTGAAAATCTTTATTTTCTCACATTTATTGATGATTTTTCAAGACATATAAATGATTTTTGAGAAAAAGTCTGAGGTTTCACAGAAATTTAAAAACTTCAAAGTCATTTGGAATAGCAGACAGGCAGAAATATCAAGAAAGTGTAGCCTGACAATGGAAGGGAATATGTCAGTAATGAACTAAAAAAAATTATGACTGTTCACTTGAACTTCACATTGTGTGTCAATGTCAGTTTAAGGGTATGTGTAAATGTAAAATGATATTTGAAGTGATATTTGTTTTTACTTTTACACTGTGGTTATTAAGTGCTGGTATATATGCAGTCATTGTAGTGCATGTACTGCTTTTACACTTAATAAATCATTCTTTTATAAAGCTTTGACATTAATTGTACACATTCAAAGGATCTTTCTGTTTTCAAAGGATTCAGCACCAAGAGGCAGGACTTAAGGTTCTGTTATATCATGCATCCCACAGATACATAAAGCCCTCATTCTTCTTGATAAAGGGTGGTCATTTTATGCTTAGACCAACATGGATTTTGCAGCTGAGGATAGCCAGTACAGTAAGAGCTCATTGATAGTGATAGACACCTTTAATTTGAGCCCTAAAAAGGTAATTAGACTCTTCACAGTATGCCCAGCAAAGCGTTTGAAAATGTAATTGTGTCAGGAATGAAAGTTTTACCAAAAGTCAGGAGTACCCAGACCTTACAAGAGCTTACTTCTGAATTGAAATTGATTTTCATAGAGAAATATACGTTAAAAAAAAATGTTTTCTATGCTTTGTAAACATAATTATATCTAGAACTAAGAATGTAAGCAATCACCATCATTTAATTTAATGCAGGTGGCGTGTTCAACCACACAGCAGAGATTGAATTTCCTAACACCGGCCACAAAATTACTCTCAGGCAGCGCTTCCTTGGGCTTGATGTGTTTGACCAGCTGCGGGTAGAAGCTGACATTCGTGGTTCTGCACCAACAGTTCCCATTGGTTCAAAAATCCGGGTTCCCGAATATGAAATAGAATACAGGAGAACAGCACCAGGTGAGTCTGCAGCAACTGCCCATTCAGAGTAAACTGGACTCACAAAAGAAATATCTATTTATAGACCAGTACCTGCCTATTAGGTATGATTTTTTGCAAGTAGTCTTAAAATCTTGGTTTTGAGAATACAAAGCCCATTAAATGCTGTTAGCTCCCATTGTTACAATATGTGTAGAAGTGTCTTTGAATAATTACCCCTGTACACATACATCAATATGAAACATGCAGTATTAAGTAAACACATTCATTTATTTATTTACATTATGGTTGATAATACTCCTAGTGAAGGTGTACATAATATTTGCGCAACAAACAAAATATGACAAACTGCTCCTGCAACCTATGCTAATAATGATTATTCATAAATTGATAGGTAATTGAAGGTGGTGGAATATAAACATCTATAGAGTGATTAAAGAATTCATGACTTTTGACCTTTAGCTTGCTCCAGCAATTGGTGGAAAAACAACTTTCCCTCCCGTGCTGTGTGGCTAAAATATTAGTTCACTGACTTAATATATGGTCAGCAAACTGCAAATATCAATGAATGATAGGCTACTAGGATGTATGAAGGCCTTTAACTTATGAACTACCTTCTAAAAGTTAGCACTAGTAGACAAAAATAGGGCCCTATGGTGAACAGGTTCTTCAGTACCACTTGCATAGTAACACAGCATAAATTTCCCTCTCTACAAGAAGAGAATAGAAGCTTTTGAAATGTGGTACTACAGAAGAATGCTGAAGATTAGATGGGTAGATTACATAACTAATGAGGAAGTATTGAATAGGATTGGGGAGAAGAGAAGTTTGTGGCACAACTTGACCAGAAGAAGGGATCGGTTGGTAGGACATGTTCTGAGGCATCAAGGGATCACCAATTTAGTATTGGAGGACAGCATAGAGGGTAAAAATCGTAGAGGGAGACCAAGAGATGAATACACTAAGCAGATTCAGAAGGATGTAGGTTGCAGTAGGTACTGGGAGATGAAGAAGCTTGCACAGGATAAAGTAGCATGGGGAGCTGCATCAAACCATTCTCAGGACTGAAGGCCACAACAACAACTTTGACCTACTGAAATACATGAGCTTCTTAAGCAGGAGATGGATCTGATGCCTATTTCTACTGATTCAGGTAATTAACAGTGTCTTTCTTTTCATTTTTCTCACTGTTGTTGCAGCGGCATTAATCGTTCCTACCATACTTTCATCATTATTAAATAGTTGATGGAAGGCATGTGTGGATGAACTCCCATTCCCACTTAAATATCACACAGGGTACTTCACTAATGAGTTTGTTGTGCAAGAGACTGAAGAGACCAGCTACACTTATCCAGTTTGGGCAAGATTTTCGTAAGTAAGCAGTACTGAAATGAGAAAAACTGAAGGCTGAGAGTAACAGTGCACTTGTGTACCTAGAGAAATGCAGTGTATGATTAAAGATTTCACAAACATCAAAATGACTTCAGCTTCGCTTTATTATACATAGTGAACCAAAGGCTCTGCCCATTGATATTCCTTTTGGTAGCAGCTTCTGCTAGAATGCAGGTTTAAAGATGAACATTGACCCTGCCAGCACAATTTTAATGTCTATTTCCCTTTTACCATCCTTTGAGAATCTGAGTGGTTCCATTACCTGTTGTTGTCCAGTGAGAGTACCAAATCTCTGTCTCTCTGCTATGTGCTTCCTGTATGAGTATATATCATCAAAAAATCATGACAGGATCTACAGAGGTAAGTGAGTGAGTTAGGACTTTATACTAGCTTTAGGTTGCAGTCTTTCATTTGTGGCCAAGGGAAGAAGTGGAAATCTGACCTTAAATCTCATATTAAGAAGATGGAAAGTCTACCATCAGAAAAAGAAAAAGAATGTATCACAAAGAAACAGTAATATAGAACTGTGTTGACATCCTGCAACAAAAGAGAAAGTGCTTATTGTATTAGATAAAGAGCTCATGAGAAATGGAAGGGGAAACCAATTGAATACAGTGTAACAGAGGGAACTAACAGATGTGGTACACAACATGAAATCAAAACAAAAAGGATAGATCAGTAAAGGTATAATGTTGAAAGTGCAACACGCATTGGAACTCTAACAAATTAAGGTGTGTTGTTTAATGAGTTGGTAAAGAATGGGGAAAATATAAATAATCTAGAACAAAGACAAAAGAGCAGAAAGAGAAATGTAATTAAAGCAAATATTATGTTTATGTACAAAACTAATCAGTGAGTAGTAGTGGCTGATATTCCAATAAGTATTCAAAATAGTAGAGTGTAGCCTCAAAGAGGATATTGGCATGTGTGTGTGTGTGTGTGTGTGTGTGTGTGTGTGTGTGTGAGAGAGAGAGAGAGAGAGAGAGAGAGAGAGAGAGAGAGAGAGAGAGAGAGAGTGTATGAATAAGAGTGGGATATGAGACAGAGAAAGATTGAGAGGCACAGGTTAAGGAGTGAAAGATGTAAATTCCTAGTAAAATTGTCATATGGATGTGAAATTTTTAAAGATTTGTAACCAGTGGGGGTTGAAAATTATAGAAAATAAAAACAAAATAATGATAGTAGTAATAACAGTAGGTGGAATTGGTTGTATAGATATGTATGTATAGATGTGTAATGTCTTTGTGACTGGGAAGTTTTGATAACCAATTGTTGTTGAAAACAGATGGTGGTTGCAGACAACATATAGTATTAGTGGTTTCACGTGTGACATTTATTTAATTTATTTTGTTAATTTTGTGATTTAATTTTCTGTTGGCAATGAAATCATAATTAGCAGTTCACTCTTTGAGTTTTGACAAAGAATGCAGTATAACTGTGATATTCAGGATGTGGCTTTTTTTACTACTGAAAGGGACCAATAGAAAACAGTGGAAGATGTATGTCTCTTAAACAAAGGAATCCAGCATTTTATATATTTTGTCAAGTTTTTTACTGATATTAAAATAGTTTTCCTTTAACTGTACATGCCTTAGTAAAAGGAAGGCTACAGTGGATGGTGTATGTATGTGTGAGTTATAAAGGGAAATCTGTGTATCATAGAATTTAATGAAGTGTTGATGAATTTGTGTTGTTAAGAGGTTACATCAACTAGTTTGAAGAGAATCTCATGTAAATTGTACCTCTGTCTGTCCACTTTTCTATTACAGAGTTCCTCAATGGTCACTTCTATAATTTATTGGAATATTGGAACACAGGGATGTAAAACCCAACTAACTCTAAGCTAAACAGGTTTCAATTTTTCCACTAAGTATACAGCTGACAATGTTCTGTGTAAAGTCATACAAATGTTTTGTTTGAAGTATTATATACAACAGCAGCTTAATAGTGTGGGTGATGCATCAGTACCTTTTTTAAAAAGTAGATTAACATTAGTCATAAATTTTTTTTGTTAGGAAATCTTACAGAAGTAGCCTTTACACTTTTAATAACTATGTACCACCTGTAGACATAAAAATACATATTACTACCTGTTTATGATATTGTAACTTGGAAATATTGTCCTAATTTTATTTTTTGTCAATAGGAAAGATTTTAGCCAAATCATCACATTCATTCCAGTTGGAAGATTCTCCTGTTGACAATCCTTTTATAGTACAACAGTCAATTGATTATGATGAATGTACTTCTTCTGGTCCAGAAGTTTCAACTTTCCATCTGAAAGTCATTAGAAACTTTATAAGTTATGAAGAAAAAGAAAAAATAATTCGCTATGGAATGACAAGCAAAGTCACAATACCTGATGCAGGTAATACATTCACAGAAGAATAAGTTACTACCAGTTAATTTGATGTGAGATAAAAGATGATGAAATTGTTACCCTCAAACAAATTTAAAATAATTAATCTTTTGTAGGGCATGTTAAAATACACTGAAATTTCTAAAATGCACACATAAAACAATTTGGCAATATTTGCATTTTCAGTTGTCATTTGAAACATATTTTTTGTTTTATAATTTTCACATAATCAATTGTAATTTAATTTTGTAATTAATTCTTAAATATTGTGGTATTAGCACAGACCAACACACGCAGTCATGACACTCCTTGCTCATTTTTATTGTACAGTGGAACAGCGGCAATCAAAGCTATAGTTTGGAATACAATATTGGATTAGTTTTATTAGTATTGTTCATACTGATTTGTAACATAATTGTTACAGTAGGGATCATATGTAGTGCCATAAAAATGTACAGTAAATAAAAAATTACACGCTAGTTTTCTTTCTTGAACTACTTAAGGGCCTTGGGATGTGTGAAATAGTACATTACAGAGCATTTTATTTACAGTTCTCTTGTAACTTAACAGATATTTGATGAAGAATGTTGTTTTCTTTTAAGAACAGAAAATGGCTAGTAAACAGCAGAAGGTCTGATATTTTGCAGAACATTTCGATTTTCACAACAGCCAGTATTGAAATTGATATATGTTAGACTGTGGTATTGGTCCAAAACGTGAAAATTTATATTTGGTTGTTAAATCTTATAAGTGTTCAAATTGTATGCCAGACTGGGAATTGAGTACAGATGTGTATATAATGTGCAGTTTAATTTAGAGGCAGTTTCACTGCATCTTTTTTGTGCTTATTACTTTTCTCTGCCTGCACCTTAGTTTCTATTTTGTGTTCTGGTTTGATGATTATAGATAGTTTATGAATAATGTTACTAGTAAATCCCCAAAGTCAATTTACAGTAGAATGTGTGTATGTTTTCTCATTAGCATGTATTGTATTTCAGTGTTGCATATGTTTAACTTTTTATGTTTATTTAAGGTAAGTTAAGACAAGGAAATTTTGTATGAACCATTACAGAAAAAATTAGGGTGGGTTAAGAAAACCGAACTTCTTATAAATATCAAAAAATCTGAGGTAGTCCATAGACACATCTCATAATAGGCATTAAATTACAGTCCTCATAACCAAAGAAAAGGGCAAAATTTTATATTGGATGGGTGGTCTGAGGACAGGGTGGGAGGGGGAGTAGAAGATTGGTGGGCATAATATTCTAAAGAATGACTGCTACACAAACTGTTGTGGGCTCAAGGAGTGTCCCCTTTGCTGAAAATCTTGCCGTTGCTGAAAAGGACCAATAAACGTACCCTGGTGAGATGGTTGTGTGGGTTCTAGAGCAACACACACACACAATGAAAGTAACACAGAATACTGAATAGCAAAATATATTACTCAACTTTGGTAACACTGCCTACAGCAATGTGTGTTTAGCCTATCTGTTCTGTGTTGACTACAGTTCCATGAATACAAAGTATATAATGTTCTCTGGACTAAAGTCAGAAGAAAACTAATCTTTTGTATTGTTTCATTATTTGCAGAACAGTTCCAAACTAACAGTACTCAGTTAAATCTCTAGGCAGGCAGTCTCTGTCCATATGCAATAATCATATTCAATGTTCTGTTTCTACTGAAGATAATCACTGTCTGTTGGCCACTGTTTCTGTCTCACTTGATGACAAAGTGTTGAAGACATGGCGAATGTTCTGCAAGAAATCCCTAGCAAGACTCAGACTGACTTACGACTTGCAGCTGACAACTTCTGCTTATGCACAGTTACTTTAGCATGCATCTCTCTTCCTGGTGGCACTGCCACTCCAGGGGGCATGATTCTCACAAGCAGCATGATTGGTTTGTGCGCAGCAATTTTTCTGGTACTTCTGGTACTTCTGGTACTAACTGTCACAAATTATTTTTGTGTGGTATCTCAGTACACAGACGAAAAAAGAGATGCACAGGACACAGAAACCTGTAACAGAATGAAAGAGGTGACATTTATACTCTCAGTAACAGGACACTTGCTATAGTCATTCTCAGAAAATTTAATCTGTGAGCCAGAATAGATTTACAGACGAAATGCTAAGTCATGTAAGGAAAAGGATGCTATTACTTTTGTTATCATGTATATTGATTACTCACTGTATTTCCAATATTTGGTGACATTTGCACAACTATGATGGGTACTGTCTTGTTCTCTACAAAACTTTTGGAATATTTTCCTTCAGGCAATATTTTCCATCAGTCCAGAATCACCTGCCACTATGAGACTCCAATCCAAGGTCAGTTTAGAGTTACCCTATGGAAAAGCAGTTGTGGTTAGGCAATATTTCTTCTTTTAGAGGGGCTGTTGATTTTGATGTAGAGATAAGTAAGTGTGTATTAGGAAAACAAATGAAGTAGAATTAAATGAAAATGGAAAGAGAACCGCCACTAATTCCTTTCCCTCACTTTTCTTGCACTTTGAGCTGTTCATTATACCTACATGGATACACCACAATGCCACCATACAGTGTATGGTGGAGGGGGCATTGTACTTGATCGGTGTCTGTTTGTCCTATTCCATTTGTGCGTGGAGCAATGGAAAAATGACTCTCTTTATGCCTGAGTATACTCCCTAGTCTCTCTAGTATATGTCATGGTCTCTATCTGTAAATATACAGTGGAAGCAGATGAGTTGTTGCATGGCCTTCTCCTGAATGCCAGTTCTCTAAAAGTACTCCAAAATCTGAGAACAGCATTGTTTTTCTTCCAAAGATCCCCAATTAAGTATCTCTATTATACTTTCATTAGCTTTGTACTGATCTGTGTGGTAATTTTTTCAATGCCTGCTATCATGTCTTCTTCGTAAGCACCCCAAATGATGAATCAGTAATTTAGGATTGGTTCCACTAGCATCTAATGTGGCTTCTTTACAAGTGCACTGTATTTCCTCAGATGTTTTCAACAAATTGAAGTATGCCTTCCCTTCTACTGCTTTTACATGTTTGGCCTTTTCCTTGTAGCTTTGTAGAAATACCGTCAGATATTTTCGTGATGTGACAGGCATCAAAAGACTACCATTCATTTTATAATTCAACATTGTCAGTTTTTTTCTTTGTTATGGGGATTATCTTGTTTTTTTAATATTTTACATTTATTTATGATCAGCTGGAAATGATACTTCCATGTAGATGAAAAAATTATCAGAGAATAAAAGTGCTTTCTGATAAAGTGTTCATGTGTACTGAGAATCTTAGCAGTTTTATAACAATTCCTTTGGCACACTTGATGTTATTTTCACTACTGTTGAACATTCACCATCCAGTGCAATGTACTGGGTTCATTAATAAAAAAATTATTTGACAGTGAACAGTGAAATTTAGAGCAACATTATGCCATCAAGTTTTATATTAAGTTGGGGAATCTGGAAGTGTGATCTTTGAAAGGTTTCAACAGAATTATGGGGAACATTCCTTATCAAGAGCATAAGCTTTTTGGTGGCACAAATGATTCTTGGAAGCCCAAGAGCATGTCAAGGATGAACTCACTCAGGCAGATCTTTTACTTCGAAAACCAATGAAAACATGGACTGTGTCTGAGTGTTCTTCTGAGATCAGACCAATGTTTAACAATAAGGACCGTTTAAACACTTTCAAAGTTTGACTGAGGATTTGCACATGTGAAAGGTTTGCACCAAAATGGCGTGGATAAACCTCACAACTGAGCAGAAATAAGGTCAAAGAAATGTGTGCTTTGATCTTCTTAAGGGGATTGCCAGTGACCACAAATGGTTCAATTGTGTGATCACAGGTGATGGATGAACCAAGGATTTTTGAGTACGATCCGGAGACAAAGTGGCAAAGTGAAAAGTGGCACACTGAGTCATCTCCTCAACAAAACCAACTCAAATGTGCAAATCAAAACAATGCCAGGTTTGCTTTTTTGACATTATGGATGCAATGTAAAAAGAATTTGTTCCTCCAAGACAGACTGTCAACCAATTGTTTTACAACAATGTCCTAGAAAGGCTCAGTAAAAGGGTGAATTGAGAGAGAGAGTGAACATTACAGACAAGTGGATGCTGCATCATGACAATGCTCCCTGTCACACAGCCAGTTCAACCATAGAATTTTTGATGTCAGAAGGCATTCTTGTTGTTTGACAGCCCCTCTTCCCCCCACACCTGATCTGAGTCCTTGCGACTTTTTTCATTTCCATAGTTGAAAAATGTATTAAAAGGTCATTGTTTTGGGACTCTGGAGAACATTCAAAAGATTGTGACCAACATGTTTATCAAAGGCCCCACCAGCTGAATCCTTTCAGTGCTGCTACCAGGACTGGGAATGACTCTGTCAGTGTATAGCTGCTGAAGGGAACTACTTGGATGGGGACAATACTGTAGTTTGAAAAAAATAAAAACTTTGGTAGATAAAAAAGTCAGTCTCATTACTTTCCTCCCACTTCATATTCATTGCAAAACCTAATAAGAACTCTGTTCTTTTTGAGTTCTCTCAGCTGTTTTTTAGGTTCTGGAGTATCTATTTCAGTCTCTCTTACTTGTAAGTGTGTGATATTATTGTATATTATTGTATTAATATCCTCATATGTAAAGGCTATATCTGCCAACAAAGTTAGTGTCCAGACACTTCAGGATGACACAGGAAATGTAATTGAAAATAGCAAAGCACAAACAAATTCTGAACTTCATTTTCAAATGTTCTTTTACAAGGGAAGATACAGAATTACTGCTCTAATCTACTTCTCACACCACTGCAAAAATTAATGCTAAAGATATTATTGTTGATAGCATTGAGAAACACTAAAACTACTAAAATTAAATGAGACTGCAGGGCCTATTGGAACCCTATTGGATTCTATATACAAAGTGCAGCTGAAGTAACTTCCATTTGAATAATAATATATTGTAGATCCCTTGAACAAAAATCTGTGCCTAGTGATTGGAAGAAAGGGCAGTTCAGGTTACACTTGTCTACAAGAATGGTAGCAGAAGTGATCCACAAAGCTACAGTCCTAACTCATTAACATCTACTTTTGTACAATCCTATAACATATTCTGAGTTCAAATGAAATGAAGTATTTTGGGCGGAATCACTTTCTGGATGGCAAGCAGCATGGACTTCATAAACATTGACCCAATGAGCTTTTTCACATGACATTCTGAAAGCTATTGATCAAGTCAATGAATTCAGTATTTTTTGGCTTTCAAAACACATTTGCCACAGCACCACACTGACAATTATTAACAAAAGTATGATTATATGGGCTATCAAACAAAATTTGTGGCTGGACTGAGGATTTCTTAGTAGGGAGGACTAGAGATGATATCTTGGATGGAGAGTCATTGATAGAAGTAATTTCATGAACTGACTTTTGAATAATTTGCACATCTCATACAAGAATATTGTTGAAGTGTGTGGAACCTATACCAAGTAGAGCTAACAAAGGATATTGATTACATACAAAAAAGGTTAGTGTTTATGGTTACAGGTTTGATTAACTCAGGAGAGATCATCATAGAAATATTGGAAAACCTTAATTGATAGACTATAAATTATCTGATCTAGTAATTTGCCTAGGGCTGCCTCATATCTGATGTCTTGAATCACTCTCCCACTATTAATGTGTTTGACTGACATTTATTAAAGAACATACACTAAGCAGCAGTCCATAGTTTTCAATTCCTTTGTATTTATTGAAACACAGTTTTACTTTTATGGTAATCAGCTTGTAACATATTTTTCTTTTTGTATATGGAACCTAAGTCTGCTGTTAATATTTTTAGTGGTGGACTTATGCCAAGAGATCAAATGTGGACCACACAGCTCATGCATTACTGTTGATGATGTTTCACAATGTGTTTGTGATGCTGGGTGAGTACATTTTCATGGTATCTTTTAAATGATTATTTACTAAAGAATAACTCAATAATAAATGGTTCCAAGTATTTTATTTTTTTATGCTGTTCCATTGCAGTGCATCATTTAGTGTTTTACAGATATTCAAGTATATGTTTTTTGTAAGATGCACTTGCTGTGTGCCTCTGCAATATAGATCTTGGTTAATAAGGCACACCTGCAATCAGTCAGGTCATACAAATATCTGTGAGAAACAATATGAAAGATATGAAGTTAGACAATCACATAATTCCAGTTTTAGATCCAACAAATGGCAATCTTTTAGTTACTGGTAGAGCACTTGGTAACTGTGGTTTGTCTTCATTGACACTGATTACAAAACACTCACAGAGCACATAGTTAAATATTGTTCGACTGCAAGGGATCAGTCTAAGGACAACTAACAGGGGCATCAAACATAAGCAGTGAAAATTGTGATTAAATTTTGAATGACACTTTTTTTTTTAAAAAAAGGAAGGGTCAGTAGTAATAATCAATAAAGAGCTGATGTATGGAAGATCACTTCATTTTTGCAGTATCATCCATACTCATTAATTATGTGGAGTAACAAAATTTATTTCTCTTGCTGTTTTTCTGAGAAAGATCCAAACTGAATTGACAGTTGGTACTTATGTTATACAGTTCTGGTGTGCTTTAGTGTGGAATGTCAGGTGTGTTGTGATGGATACTGTATCAGTTATAATGACTCCAGTGTTATGGAAATAGGTTGGCTAACTTCTTTAACCAGCATTTGTGATCTTACAAGTAGCCCAAGATTTGTCCTTGTGTTGCGGGATGCTAATATGCTATACAACTACCTTTTATTTTTCTTTCCTCTTTTCTCCTTTTGCTTCTTCTACTTCCTAATAAAAGACTCCATATTATAGAAACATATGGCTGTCAGTATTGTTGTACGCATTGGTAGATAGTTAATATAATGAAGTTTTAAATCTTATAGAAATTGTAGGGTGAAGCATATTGTAATTCTACTGCAGCAATCCTGTTACAGTTATTTCCTGTAGTAAAATTCCACAGCCATTTAAAAATAATGATGAATTTTCATAACTGCCAGAGATCTCATATATTTCACATATCATGAAAGAATGATAAAAGGGCTACTATAACATACCATATCTTATGTTTTTCATCGCTGAATGTGTGTTTAAGTGTATTTTGGCTCTGTGGATTGCCCAGTAGTGGTGATTCACTTCATATGCAACAGATACCAGCGGCTCTACTTAAGTGATGGTGGAAGCACTTCACGGGAAGAGTGTGTTGATGTGAATGAATGTACCAGTGGAACACACAACTGTGCTCTCAATGCACAGTGTGTGAACAACCCAGGAAGTTTCTCCTGTCGCTGCAACCCAGGTTTCACAGGCGATGGTCGCACCTGTGACAGTAAGTACCAAGAATCTTTTTAACCTCATTGATATAACAAATATTTTCCAGATGATAGTAAAAGAGTTAGTTTTTCAGGTACTCGCATAAGAGGATAAGAAACCTTGACAGTATAATGTAATGTGAATGTGTACATTCTCACTTTTTAAGTAATGTCTTGTTGGGTGATTGCTGCTTTTGCTTCAGTGTATATTTTGTTTCTTATATTAAATAACTCAGTAACAAGTGTAACAGCAAATACTAGGAACAAAAGCTGCTAGAATATGTATGTTCTCACTTTTTAAGCAATGCCTCATTGGCTAATTGCTGTTCTTGCTTCAGTGTATATTTTGTTTCTCATATTTAAATAACTAATTAAGAAGTGTAATAGCAAATACTACAAAGAAAAACATCTAGAATTTACCAATATGGTAACACTTGTGCTATTATAGATGTTCAGAATAATCAATTGACAATATATATAAAAGGAAATGTCCTGATTGATTAACTCATTATTGCCCAGCCCAAACCTCTATCGATAGAAACTCAAAATTTGGAGAGTGTGTTAAAATTTTTATTAAAATTTTTGTTGTATTAAAAAATAAAGATTGTTGATCTTATACTCTAGGGCTCACTTAAGAAGGAATTTTAATTTTGATTTTGATTTTCCCCTCCTAAGGGGTAAAACAGAAGATAAAAGGTTTTTGAAAATACATCACTGTTAATCATCTAACCGTGGGTGATTTCCTGATTTTTCCATACAGATTTCTGGGGTATTTTTATATGATAATTAGATTAGTAGTAAGGATAGAATTAAAAGAATGTAACAAGAAAACCAAAAACTTAATTCAGAGTTGATTTCTAATTGACATTTAATATAAACAGTGTGCAAATCATGAAAATCACATTCAACAGGTACAATAAACTTATTGATAATTTTTCTGAGTGTTGTGTATCTTGAGGAAGCTTGAGAATATTGTTACAAAACTGCTGGTGCAAGGAGGTATATATGCAGTAATGTGAGTGAGACTGGAGAATGTCTAAAACAGGATCTCCCATGTTCCAGACCAGAAAATAGTGACCTCTGATGTTCCAGAGTAACAGAAAAAGAATTTACAGGCAAAAAACAGTGTACAGTGTTTCATAGCAACAGACACAGTTGGAAGGTTAAAGCAGTTTTGAAGCTAGAACTACTGTCAGAAATAAAAAAAAAAAAATGTGCTTCAGCATTTTTTGTAAATTCAAACCTTAAGGGGGTGAAATAGTGGATGAAAGATTTTTTTAAATAAAACATTATTAAAGCAATACTAAAGCATTTTTAAAGCTACATCTATGAAAATTGGTATTTGATTTCTTGATTGGAAATGAAAAAGCTGGGTTTTAGTGTTTTTGGAAATTCAACCCCTAAGGGGTTTTATGAAAATATTTTATTACCAAAGTAGAATTGCTTTTTGGTCAGAAGTACTTCCAGAAAAGACCATGCTTCTATGGCCTTAATTGGCGCAAAAAGTTTAGAAGGCATTGCAGTCTGTGAACCGAATCAAAGAAAGAATGCACAGAAAAAGAAACGGCTATTTAGCTCTTTTACAGCTGCTACCACCAAGAGTCCTGCCTGCACGGCTAGCTAACAGGGGTAAAGGTATTGTCTGCCAGGCCAGTAGATGGCTAACACAGCCCGATGACTGCTGTAGGCTAAGGCCACTGCATCCCAATTGCTCGTTCCTGCACCCATAGAACCACTCTTCAATAATGCTCTTTTTAAAATCAATATCACACTATGTAGTCACAGTGCTTACACTTCATTTTTACTATGAAATAGAGCTTCAATCTAATCCAAGCTTTCTGTTACAACTTTATTCTGGGCTGATAAAAAAATATTTTAGGCAAACATTAAGAACTTTTTTATTTGTGATTGGAAATTTCTGTAATTTGAGATTTACACCACCTATAAATATATTCTCATACCATATTAAAATTTCATTAACACCAGATAAATACATTTCAAGATAAATAATTTTAAAGTGAGCAGTTATTAACAAAGATGTGGAAGACCTGGACCATCTTCTGTTCCACAAAGCAATGAGTGTTGCTGAGGAACTGCACATATTTTGCTGCACTACATCTTTGGAAACATCTGATACATCAGTTCAGTAAGCAATTCATGCCCTTTCAGATTATGCATGTCTGTATCATGTGTACTTTGTAGATTAAGAGATCAAATTGCATTTGTTTGCCATTACAAACTATTTGGTGTTCCATGGAGCAGTTAGTGTTGTTTAGAAACTGCATACATTTTGCTGCACTGTTCATCTTTGAAACATCTGATTGTAAGTACTATAGAACAATTGCTGCCCTTTCTGATTATATATGTTTGTACCGTGTGTATCTTGCAGATTAGGAAATCAAATTTCATTTG
Source organism: Schistocerca gregaria (assembly GCF_023897955.1). Taxonomy (NCBI): domain Eukaryota; kingdom Metazoa; phylum Arthropoda; class Insecta; order Orthoptera; family Acrididae; genus Schistocerca; species Schistocerca gregaria. The sequence continues at coordinate 275,624,323 of NC_064925.1, read as the reverse complement.
TTTAGCCATGTCCTTCATTTGCTGTTAAGTGCAGCAGCATATGTTTCTGAGAACTGCAAGTATTTTGTTACACTGTTCATCTGATACGTCAGTTCATTAAGTAAATTCATGCCCTTCAGATTATATATGTTTGTTTCTTTTCCCTTGTGTAGGTTAGGAAATAAAACTACATCTAACAGAATGATTCTTGAGCTGAAAGGAACCAGGAGCAGGTGAAATCTGTAGCACTCTCTGACAAAAGGTGCAGATAGTGACACCACTGGCAGAAATGTTGAAATGTGGACAACAACAAGTCACCATTCTATAGTGTATATTTACCTGCTATCACACCCATGCATGCATTAATGCCCCTCGCTGTCTGGCCTTCTTACCAGCTGGGTTTAAATGAATGGCTGTAGCTGTCTGTCTGTTCTGTCTGTTTGATATACAAGTACACCCGTAGCTGTCTGTATGCTCTACCTGCAGGGCAAACATGGTGCCCATAGCTGTAAAAGGGTTAATACATTAATTTTTCAGTAGGATTATATATATTTATACAATTATTTTTGTTGTAATTGCTACACAAACTAATCATAACAAAATAGGTACAATGTTTAAATGTGATTTCATGTATATGAATATCCATTTGAGATGAGAAAAATCGCTACCAGGTGTAAGACTGGCGGTAATAACCGTAGAACCACTTATCCAATTTGTCTCTTTCTTTTTTCAACTCACAATGTGATATTAAATTAAACCTGTTGGAACACTTTAATAATGCATACTGGCAGACATGTAAAGGGTCAAAAACTTTTTTATAATGTGTAGATTTACACATGAACAATGGGCATAACAGCATACAAATAACAACTTTACAGGCCATACAGTCTATTCAGGTGAAGCAGCAAGTGCCAAGCTAGTATGGCTATAAAACTCATTAAGAGCCACATGTATATATCGTCGTTTAGTTGTTTTGGTCCTTTAATTTGTGTTTGTGCAGTGAGGCTTCCTCTGTTTCATTTGTAATTGTTGGGTATGGTTTCTGAACTGCTGTGAATTTTTCCCACATTTTTTATCTCATGTTAAACATTTGGCTTTGTAGTTGAGAGCTTCAAGTATGTTGCACATGGAGGTTTTCATAGTTGCTGACAGATTCTTTCAGTAAACTATTTATTGTCGATGTTCATAATAGTTCTTATCAGCACACTTTGCAACACAATCCTGCTAATCTGTTGGTAGACCAGTAGTTCAAATATGTGTGGAATGTTAGTATCAGAAGGACAGTACCTTGTCCATGGCCCTTCCATGCATGAAGAAATTAGGAAATTGCTGCTCATTGGATACAATGAGTGACTCTGTAATCAAGAGGAAGCTTTGTGTCTTTAAAATGACTGTGTTAAAATGCATAGCTGCTAATCTCCTTTTGTATTTTCCCAATTGCTGCTCTGTGCCTCTTCTACATGGTAAGCAGTCACCTATCCTCACATAATTTTGTATATTCTGTTGGTCCATGCATGACAGTGCATGGTACCAATATGTTACAAACCTATGTGCAAAAATGCAATTTTTCAGGTGGGCATATTCTGGGTTCTGTTGATAACAAATTGAATAAATCGGCTGGTTCTTTTGCATAAGCTGTGGTCTAGGGTGGGCCTTAGATGGCATATAAAAGCACAATTTTTTCATGGGTGGCACCTGAGTAAAGCCTGAAAAACTATGATTTATGAGTACCAATAGTACCAACCACGGGAATGGCCATGTCTATAATTTCTGAAATTTTTACTGTATGGGCTTAAGAGGATGGATTCAGGGTACCTTGAAATTTTTTCAATATTATCATCTGTTGCCGAGATCCAAAGCTTGAGAGTTACTGCATATATTTTGCTGCACTGTTCTTCTTTTGAAACATTTTTCGCAACCGGCAGTTGCTTCATCAGAAAAGAAGGAAGGAAAAAGGAAAGATGAAAGGATGTGGGTTTTAAGGGAGAGGGTAAGGAGTGATTCCAATCCCGGGAGCGGAAAGACTTACCTTAGGGGGAAAAAAGGATAGGTATACACTCGCACACACACACACACACACACACACACACACACACACACACACATATATCCATCCGCACATACACAGACACAAGCAGACATTTGGCCTTTACAAATGTGCAAGGTTCTGAGGTCTCTAAACTACATTTTTAGCCATCATTTTTTCACTGTATAATGGGTACTTCATTCCTGTACAGGCTGTCTCAAACTGGAAATTATTCGATGATGCCACCTGGTGGCTTAAGTGTCCTATAAAAAATTGTTTTGTCTTATAAAATGCTTCATACTTGCAAATCAAACACCACTTGGTTTGGTGTACTGAAGGTGTAAAGTAGTGTAAAGTGAACTTGCATTGGGTGAGATACAATTTTGTGTTAACCTTATATTATGCTTACTTATTTATTGTTTATGTGTACCAAAGTATATAAATGTGTCCAAGTATATAAATAAACTGTTAAAAATTCACTGGCATGCAGAATTCATTTTATATAAGCCTCGCTCCCTGCTGTAACAGGGACAAGAAGGGAACCAGCTGAAAAATGCCCCTGTCAGAGCACAAAAAGGTGAATAGGCTCCTTTTTAAGAGGAAAAAACTGAGGAACCAGCTGCCTTCATCCTCATTCTGCCTTCCTCAATAAAAATATTGACATGTGAATGTATACTTACTGTTTTTGATAGAAGAGAGTAACAGAGAGACAGTGTCAGTATAAGAAAGAAGACACAGTGCCATTGGGAGAAAATGAGAGAGGACACAGTGATGGTGGGAGAGATAAAGTGGCAGTGAAAGAGAAAGAGAGATGGATGATGACAATAGCAGTGGGAGCAACCAGAGGAGATAGTGACAGACAGTGGAAGTAAAAGAGAAACAAAAATGGGTGGAAGTAATAGCAATGGCAGCAAGAGAAAGAGGAGACAGTGGAAATTAAAAAGAGATATGAGTGGACAACATGCATTGGCTTTGGAGGGAGGACTGGTCCGGTCTCCCCCCTCCCCCCCCCCCCCCCTCCCCTTCCCAAACCTAGACTACCACCTCCACCCCCTTTGTGTCCCCTGCTCCAGACCAGTGAACTTTAACATAAAACAATGTGCGCACTTTCCCCCATCCTCTGTACCCACATATTAAAGTTTCCTAGCCTAGGGGTGAAACCAAAGCAAACACAGGGCATCAAGGACATGTATGGAGAGGAGACAGTTGTGGCTGAAGAGAAAGACAGAAGACTGTAAGTGAGAAAGAATGAGTGGCAATGGCAGAGAAAAGGGCAATGGCAGTAGGAAAGAGAGACAGTGAAAGTGGCAGAGAAGGAGACATTGGTAAGGAAGAGCAAGAGAAACTGAAGACAGTGACAGTAGGAGAGACAGACGGGAAACAGCACCTATCAGAGAAAAAGGAGACAAAGGGAGAATGAAATATATAGACAATAGCTGTTAGATGGGGATGCTGAGCATTAAGGCCTCACTACAAAGAGTGCCTTGGTAAAAGAATTTAAAATTTTCTGTGTTGCTAAAATTTTTGATGAGGAAGACAGAATGAGTATGGAGGCAGTTGCTTCCCCTTTTTTGTGTCAGAATCTTATAAAGAGGAATGTATTCACTTTTTTGTGCTCCAACAGGAGCATTTTCAGCTACTCCTTAATTTGCATCACCAAACCCGTAAACATTATTAATCAAGCTTTCCAATGGAAAGCAACTGCATGGATGCCCATGTAAAAGATACTTTGACAGTACTAGAAGTTATTTGGAAAAAAATAAGATAGAACACAGATCCAAAAATTATTCATGAGAAAAGAGCAAGAAGTTCATTGTGCAGTGAAAATGGAGCCTTCATGGCTTGCAAAGTGTGATAATAGAATAATACTAATAATAATGAAATCAGTATATGTTGTTACTTATCTGCTAATATTGTAAAACAATAGACTTGTATTTAACATGAGTTTTACTGAAAATCCATTCCAACTGTGTCACTTCAGGCTTCCTGTGATTCTTTAACAAACTCTAGGCAAATATCAAGATAGTGCCTTAATAGCTCTACAGCCAATTTCTCTCATTGGCCTCCAAAAACTAAACTTATCCTTTTTTTGGCATAATCATGCTGTTCATAAGCACTACTAGAGAGGAAATACATCATAAATTCCACGTAGTTTGCTTGACCTTATGACATAAAGTCAACTGTGTATGGGCTGCTAGTTTCCTATGCTATAGTCAAAAGTAACCTTTTGAAAACTTCTGCATCAGAGTATTGTATTTAATTTCATTCTTTGGAGACTTTTGTGTTGTGTTCTCTTTGTTCCACTTCTTCTCCTACTTCTCTCCTAGCACAACTCTCTTTGCTGCATTTTACTTAAACTAAACATCTGTTACACACCACAAAAATTGTTATACAATATATCTTCTACCCTGAGAGTCTAAAAGTAGTAGTTCACTGCATCACAATAAAAAATATATATAAATCAATATGAAAAGACGCACCTAAAGTAGTCTTACAATACCATAAAATAGAGATAAATTGATAGAAAATTATTTACAAAGAGATTATACAAGACCTGTATCCTAATAAAGATTAGAGCACATTTCTGCACTTGATAAAGGCAACAGTATTTTACAAATGAGGAAAACAAGAAGAATGCAATCCACAAAAAGAGAACTGGTAAATTAGTGACTGTAAGTAACCTAGAAGAACGTTTTTGTAGGATACAATTTGTCACTTACAACAACCTCTTTTTGTATGTAAGTATTATCTCAATTTCATCAACTTTTCTGTAAATTATTTTTATTTCAGGGTGTTACTACCTGCTACATTCAGTCTAAGGTCCTGCACTGTTACAGAATTGTTAAGCTGTTCAGACTTGCGGTGTCATCCAGACGCAGAGTGTGTTGAGCTGCAGCCAGGAAGTCTTCAGTGCCAGTGCTTGCCAGGCTTTACAGGGAATGGTGTCTTCTGCACAGCCATTGAAAAATGTGAGTACTGTGTAATAAAGATGTTCAGATTTTTTATATATTGTATCAGTCCTCATCTAGACCCTGCCGTGCCTAAAGGTCTTTAGCTCTATGCGCTCAAGTGTCACTCACATGTTTTCTATTTGATATAATATAATTAAGACAAATATAATTAAGATACTTATTAAAATATTTTACAATCAGTTCTTGCTATGATGATCAGTAACAAATTATGAACTGCACTTCATTGTTTTAAGATTAAACGTTAATGATTTCAGCAAAACTGAAAGCTGAAATAAACAAATAAAAAATACTGACAAACTAAGGTTTTTTGTGAACAAATGGAAATTCTGTTTGTGTACAGAGTCACTATAATTAAAGTTTGAGCTTCAAAACACTGCAAAATAAGAACAAATTTTCAGAATTATATCAAATCTGAATGGTATGTCATTGAAGAAGAGAGAAACATTATGGAGCAAAAAAAAGGAAAACAATGTAAATTTTACCATTAGATGATGCTAGAAAATGTAAAACAAAAAGGCACGGGTACATACTGTTCCTCAGTTTGCATCTGGGATACTTGGCATGACTGTCTCAATGAAAGATCATGGGTTGCATGGAAAAGCTCTTTTACAAGAATGGTCACTGCGTGCCAGTAGCTATGCAGAAGTTCTGGTATGGTATGCAGAAACGCATTGCTCCAATGTCTGCCAAGGGTCTAGAGAAATGATTTGAAAATTCGAAAAGACAGACTATTTTGAAATGAAATGTAGGAGAGGGAGGAAACAACTGATCCAACATAGGTAGAAGTTGGGTCAACAGCTTTGCAGAAGGGATTGAGTGTTGGTGTGCAAGCATGCAGTGTACAGAGAATTGCCCAGACTTTAAACAAACCTGTGAACAAGATGCATAAAATTATATGGAACACCCTGCATTGCAAATATAAATATGTTTACATTGACTTATGGGACACACTGTGGGTAAGCATGCTGTCAGGCCTACGTTGAACTAGGACACTGTGAAAAGGATATGCATTTATATTTCTATGCCTTCAGGTGCCACTATCCCTCTCAAAAGAACAGCATGCTGAAAGCTCTAGTATACAGGTCATCCTCCATTTCAGATGAATGAAGTCTGACAGCAGAGCTGTAGCACCTGGAATCCATCTCCCATGAGCATGGATACAGCAACTGACATATTTGGATGCCCCTGCAACACAAAATCACCAAGAATGACTTGGAGAATGAAAACACAGAAGAAGATGATGATGAAACCACTTTTTTTACTGTTCACTGGGAATGTATCTTCCACAATTGGAAGGCTACTGTGTACTGTGAAAACACCACATAATATCAGTTTTTGTCCTTGTCCAAAGCATGAGTTTTATTAGGGACGGTGAAAGACAATCTGACCCCCCCCCCCCCCCCCCCCAAAAAAAAAAAAGTGTTCCCAGTTCTGTGTGAATGCGGAAAAATTTATACTGGACAAACAAGCCACACAATTGAAGACTGATGTACAGAACATGAGCACCACACAGGCTTAATGCAGCCCAACAAAACTGCAGCAAGTCAGTAAAAATTAAAATAAACTAAACTCTATCCAGACTGACCAACCACCATCACCATCAACCAGTACTCGTCACTGGATGAAAATATGGAGGGGCATGTGGTCAGCACACCACTCTCCCAGCCGTTGTCAGTTTTCATGTGTGAGCGAAAGCAGAATACAACATTGAAAACAGACACAAAATGAATTACAAGTAATCAAAAGTCCTGGCCACCACGAATAAATTGTGGGACTGCATTTTCAGAGAGGCAGTTGAAATCTGAGTGACTGATAATTTAATCAACATAGACACAGGCTTCCAACTAAGTAAGGCAGGGGATTCATTAGTAAGCTCCATCAAAGCAGAATGTGAGATCTGGGCAGTAGGTGCGACAGATGGGAGATGGAAGGCAACTGTCACTCCCTCCCCCCCCCCCTCCCCCCCCCCCCCCCCCCCACAGCATCGTAGCCACATGTCCTCCACCGCCAAGCATGGCACAGGGTCGGCAAGGCCTGAACTCTGGACCAGCGGGTATAAATACCCCAGTACGCGGCAGACACTTCATTCCATCAGCACCACCTTATGATGGCAGAACAGCTGTTCACCAAAATATTGTAGACCTCCGATGGTTGGTTACGGCAGTGTGTCCAAGAACTTTGAAAGCAACAAAAATGCCGGTATAGCATCAGATCACATAACACTATTGATGTTTACATTTTAGTCAGTGCACATTCATTTCCACAAAACATTCTCATTAAATTCAGTTTGCCGTACAAAGATGCATTTTCTTTACAAGATAGGTCAGCATGGAGACTAAGGTAACTTCCACATGGTTTTCATTTTGTTCCTGGACATTAATATGTGGTAATCATTTGTTATTTTATGACTTTATGAAGCCCACTCTTATAATTCTTGAAATTTATCAGAAATACTTCAGTAAAATTTGTTTTCTTGAAATTTTGTTAAGTATCCTCTTTTCAGCACAAGATATTTTAATTCCTGTTGTCAGCCAAGGAACATTTCATTTACTAGTTTTGAATTTTGGCTTTTGACTCGAAAATAAATATTGAAATAATGTGAGAATATCACCATGAACATGTCAAATTTTTTACATGTGTTCTCACAGTTGTATATGTCATTCCATATTCTTTTTTGTAGTAAGTGCTTGATGTGTTCTAAGTTTTGCTTGCTAAAATTTCTACTTTTTCATGTTATTTGTGGTTCAATATTGCCAGCAGCCTCTATTAGGAATGACTGTAAGAACATCACTCACTGCTTCCTAAATGGTGATAGACTGCACTTTACAGAGGTTTGAAGCATTGTATCTGGTGTTTATTTGAATGCAGTTATGTTAAACTATAAAAAAATTTTATAAGAAGGAAAGTGACTACTCACCATATAGAGTAGATGCTGAGTCACAGATTTTTGTTGTGCCTATCTGCAACTCAGCATCTCCGCTATATGGTGAGTAGCTACTTTCCTTCTCATAATGTTAAAAAATTAAATATTCAATAATAACACATAAGACAGGAATTGTAGGCAGTTCTGTTACACTGTTGATAATCAAGTTATTTTGATTATCTGATGTTTTATGGTCTTTAAATGGCATTTTCTACTAAGCAGCTCGTGGTCTTGTGGTAGCGTTCTCGCTTCCAGTGCACAGGGTCCCGGGTTCGATTCCCAGTGGGGTCAGGGATTTTCTCTGCCTCATGATGACTGGGTGTTCTGTGTTCTTCATCAACAATGACTCGCAAGTTGCTGAAGTGGCGTAAACTATAAAGGACTTGCAATACGGCGGCCGAACTTCCCCGCATGGGGCCTCCTGGCCAACAATGCCATACAATCATTTCATTTCATACTATGTAACATTTTTCGCAGTAATTTCGTGTGGTTTTTGCTATAGAAAAAATGTCTACAGTGGCAACCAAGGATTTTTTAAAGGTTTTTATTCTAAAATTCTAGCAATGTGTATTTCTTTTGATAGATTTTTGAGTAGAGATATTACCTGAGCTACAATATTTTACACATTTATTACTGGGTTCAAATGTTTAAATGCAAGATGCCTCTATAAACACTTCGTCATCAAGAATGGATTACTGGAGGGATTAGTACTGGCACCACACCTCTTAAATTTATTTAGCAGTGACTTCCATATACAAACTGCAAAAAATTCCATTATGCCAATGACATGGCAATAACTGTACAGTCTAAGGACTATGAGCAAGGCAAGCAAATACTCAGTAACAATTTAGAGATCACAATCCTCAGAAAACTGAGGAATACTGTTTCTATCTGAGCAGTTGCACTAAAGTATACAACTAAATGTATTCTTTTGTGGCAGAAAGGTAAAACACAATCATTTACAAAAAACATCTTGTAGTATACCTAGATTGCTCCCTCATCTTTAAGAAGCATCTCGAAACTACTCAACAAAAAATGGAAACCAGAAATAGCTTAAGTTGAGAAATTGCTGGAACAAGGTGGGGAACACACACAAAGGCACTACACGTAACAGTACAAGCACTGGTGTATTCTGTAGTTGATTACTGCTCTCCTAAATGGAATGGAAGTAGTCGTGTTAAGAAGGTAAACATACATACACAATACAATGAGGCTAATCTATGAAACATTCACACACAAATCTTCGACAACTATGTGTTCTCACAAATCCCCCCCTTCCCCCCCCCCCCCCCCCCCAAAAATGATGAAATTAAAGAACAAGAGGCATCTTTTCAAACAGCAACTACAGTACCTACCTACACAGAGCCACCCAAACCATTTCCAGGAATGCACCTGCCTCAGAAATAATGGAGCCACCTGACCAGTATCAGAACAGGGTATGCCAGAATGAAAGCTATGCTCTCTAAGTAAAAAATCCCCGAAATTCTTCAGCGTATCCGTACTTTCAAGAACAGACAATACAGAACATTGAAACAGTTTTTCCACCTTTCCACATAGGAAATTCCGAGGGACATGGTACAATCTGCTTGCAGCAACAACTGAAGCAGTGGAATGACTGAACTCACTGAATAAAGACAATGGGATCCGAATTCATAATCTTTGTTTTGATGAAGCTCAAAGCAATAAAATAACTGTATATCTGGTAACAAATTTTTCCCTGCTCAAGATGCACAATTAGGCTAACTAACATAGTGCCTTACAGTGCAGATACTTCTCAGTGGAAATCAGTCAGGACAGTTAGTGACTCCAGAACAAATATTTTTAAGAACAGTTAATAAAAGATGATCTGATATAAAATTTATGATGATCCAAATGCTGACATAAAAATTAAACTATTTCATGATAATTTCACGCCATTGTTTGAAAATAGCTTTTGACCTAAGCTAATCAGAAAGCACATTAGAGCCGTGTAAGAAAACTGTGGATCACTTAGGGATTAAAGTATCTTGTAAAAGGAATAGGGGTGGCAACAACAAGTACAGATCCTGCAGTAGTTGTACACTAAAAAACCACTCAAAATTACTAAGAAAAATTATTTAAATAATCAAGACACATGCATACTATGTCAGAAACAGACTCATGGTTCTATGGAATGTAGTGAAGTGGGAGACAGTCCAAAGAACAGGATAAAATCACTGTTGAATGAAATGGAAGGGCTATAAATGATCTGGTGTAGGTGACAGGTTTAATAACCATTTCTTAAATGCCGTAGAAAATATGGGGATAAGCAGTTCAAGAGAAGAATCACAGCAATATACTGAAAAGGCAACTCTCACAAAATTCAGTCTCCTTCTGATTTGATTTCACAGCTTCACAGCTTGAATTTCAGAAGAGTTGCTCAACTGAGAATGCCATTTAAGTGTTCACCTCCCCAAATGTTACAAACATTAAATAACAAAATAGTACCGGTCATCCACAAAAGAACTAGTTCTGTCTGTTGGATATTACATGTAAGATCAATTGCACATATGAGGAACAAAAGCAGATCTACAACTGAGTCTTGGGAAAGCCCGTAAACTCTTTGCCTTTAAATATGTCTGCTTGTGTCTGTGTATGTGCGGATGGATATGTGTGTGTGTGTGCGAGTGTACACCTGTCCTTTTTTTCCCCTAAGGGAAGTCTTTCCACTCCCGGGATTGGAATGACTCCTTACGCTCTCCCTTAAAACCCACATCCTTTCATTTTTCCCTCTCCTTCCCTCTTTCCTGACGAAGCAACTGCCAGTTGCGAAAGCTCGTAATTCTGTGTGTGTGTTTGTGTGTTTTGTTCATGTGCCTGTCTGCCGGCGCTTTCCCGCTCGGTAAGTCTTGGAATCTTTGTTTATAATATATTTTTCCTCAGTGTTGTTAAAGATGGATGTCAAGTTCAGATTTGGGGCAAGAAATCATTCATATCTTTCTCACATAAACCTACCAAGCATTTGCCATGGTCAATTTAGGGAAACCATGGACACCTAAATCAAGATGGCCAGAGAGGTATTTCCTCCACTGTCCCAAATGTGAACCCAGTTTCGCCACTCTGCCACCTCGCTTGGTAGGATTATGAGAATAAGGTAGGGCATGTGGTGACACATATAAACATTTTTCCCATGCTCACTAAGAACTGTAAAAAATAAAACTGACCATTGCAAGTATAAAAAAATGAAGACAATAAATGTGTAATCATTTCTATAGATACAAATTTCATTTTATAATGAATTTGGTATGCTTCCTACATTTTTAGAAAAATGGATTAAAATTTTGTGTCATTTTACAGAACAGATAGTGTTGTAATTAACTGCTTGATTGTAACTGGGCATATAAATCCTATTTATGAATAAATGTGCTAAAAATTGTTGTACTGAGTTTCTGAATATACTTCTACTGTTCATGTAAGAGCAATATACAACCCTAATTTCATTCATGTGCTTTTTGTTGTAGTAAGTTGCACAGTGGCCAACAACTGCTCCCCATTTGGTGTCTGTGCCTATGATGAACTGACAGCTGGGTATCACTGCCAGTGCTTGCCGGGCTATGTAGGAGACGGCTACAGTTGTGTTGATTCAACCCTCCTGCCTCAGCAGCCACCATCCACCCTTGCACCTTCAGGCCCACTTCCTGGCCAGTCAGAGGAAGAAACAGCACCTGCTCCAACCTGTACACTTGGGGTCTGTCTGTGTCCACCGAGCTACGATCTTCGGAATGGTGCTTGCTTACCTAAAACTGAACAGTGTAAGTTTGTAGTAGTACAATGAATATTTTGTAAACTGATGTGAAGATCAGTTGTGAGTTATGAGATTACATTATTCCAGCCCATAACTGTGCACTTTTCTCAAAGAGATACTGCTGAATGCAGTATTAGGGACCAAAAGATCTACACAAAATTTTTGAAGACTGTCTATTGTTGAATCACTTTCCTCTGAACTATGCAGCTTGCATTTTAATATGCAAGGACACAACAATGTGTGACATCTACACAATAGCCTCAAAAACAAAGGTCTATCGTCAGTTCCAGGAAACTAACAGCAAAACATTGTTGTACTTATACTGTTTGCCATTTGTTTGTATTGTAAGGTACATTCTGACTGAAGCATGGAATATGATGATAAAATGTGTTTTTTGTTCAATCTAAGTGCTCTGTCACAGCTGGGTATGGGACCATAATGAAACATTTAGCACTACATGGATATGTAAAGTCTGTAAATCTGAGTATTCAGACAAAATCTAACAATTCAAAATCCAGGATGGAATAATAACAATATTATGAAAAGAATAGACTGCTACTAATCACATAGAGGAGATATTGAGTCACAGATAGTCATTACAAAAAGATTGCTGTACATTTGAGCTTTCATCCAAAAGGCCTTCTAAAGTAGAAACCATACACACATGCACACAAGTACAACTCACACATGCGTGACCACTGTCTCTGGCCACTGAGGCCAGGCTGCATACAGCAACTGTGCCTGATGGGAGAAGCCATCTGTGGGTGGTGTGGGGAAGGATGAGGTTGGGGCAGGGAAGGGGAAGGACAGCAGGGTGGTGGTGTGGGAAAGGTGCAGTGCTGTTTGTAGGAGTATGCAGGGATGTGGTGGACAGAGGGTAGGGCTGCTAAGTGCAGTTTGGAAGTTTGAGGTGGAGGGGATGGGGGAGGAGCAGAAAATGAGAGAAGTAGAGGAGAGGGACAAATTGGGTTGCATTGTACACTGCAGTAGTGGAAGCAGGGACAGGGATAAGTAGGTGAAGGAAGGGACTAATAAAGTCTGAGGCCAGGGGTTACAGGAATGTAGATGTATTCCAGAGAGAGTTCTCAAATGCGCAGTTCAGAAACGCTGGTGTTGGTATGAAAAATCCAGATGGCACAGCCTTGGAAGCAGTCATTGAAGTGAAGCACATTGTATTGGGCAGCATGTTCAGCAGCTAGGTGGTCCAGCTATTTCTTAGCCACAGTTTGTTGGTGGTCATTCAAGCAGACAGATAGCTTGTTGGTTGTTGTGTGTAAGTAGAAAGTAGCACAGTGGTTACAGCTGAGTTTGTAGATCACATGTTGCTTTTTGCAGGTGGCCCTGCTGTTGATGGGAGAGGTGATGCCTGTGACTGGACTGGAGTAGATAATGGTGGGAGAATATGTGAGACATGTCTTACATCTAAGTCTACTGCTGGGATATGAGCCATGGGGCAAGGGGTTGGGAGCAGAGCTGGAGTAGAGATGGACAATGATATTGTATAAGATTGGGGGGTTGCAGAAAACCACTGTGGGCTGAGTGGGAAGTGTTGTGTATTGGATATTCCTCATTTCCGGGCATGAAAAGAGATAGTTGAAACCCTGGTAGAGAATGTGATTCAGTTGCTTCAGTCTTGGGTGGTACTGAGTCATGAGCAGAGTGCTTCTTTGTTGTCATACATTGGGAGTGTAGGAGTTGGTCGTTGACTGAAGAGACAAGGCATGGGGACCTGTGAAAGCTGTCATATGATCTACGAACTCAGCTCAATCACTGTGCTGCTTCCTACATGGGTATGGCAACCAACAAGCTGTCTGACCATATGAACAGCCACTGACAAACTGTGGTCAAGAGACAACTCAACCATCCAATTGCGGAACATGCTGCCCAACACAATGTGCTTCACTTCAATTACTGCTGCACAGCCTGCACCATGTGGCTCCTTCCTGCCAATGCCGGCTTTTATGAACCTGCAGGTAGGAACTCTCCCTGCAATATATCCAAGGTCCCCTTAAGGCCTCAGCCTTCCCTAGTCCCTGTTCTACAGTCATCTACCCTTCCCACTCCAGCACTACACAGTCTTTTTCTACTTCTCTACTCACCTCCCCCCCCCCCCCCTCCTCCAACTCCCCCCTCCGCCCCCTCCTCAAACCTCCTCCTGACTGCATGTAGCATCCCTACCTTGTCCCCACCATGTCACTGCATCCTTTCACAAGCAGCACTATACCTTCCTCCTCCCTGCCCTAGCCTCCTGCTTAGCCCACCACCCACAGATTGCTTCTCCCATCAGGAGCAATTGCTGCACACTGTCTGACCTCAGCAGCCAGAGATAGTGGTCATGTGTTTGTGAGTTGTGCCTGTGTAAATGTGTGTATGTTTTCTACTTCAGAAGAATGTTTTTTAGCAATTGTCTTGTTGTGCCTGTCTGCGATGGAGTATTGAGACACTATGATTTGGAAGTGATTTAGGAAAGGGGGGATTGGTTATGATTCCCAATGAATGGATATTCTAGCACTACTGAACCACATGCTACATTTTTTATTCTAACAACCACAGAGACAGCAAAATTATGAGGCTACCCTAATGCCTTCCATTTCTGTGTAATGGGCCCAGAATCATGATGGTGCTTATAGGTATACAGCCCATTTTACAAAAGAGAATCCTTGATTGTGTGCAGATTCCTTGTCCTACAATATCTCCAGATTTATTACCATTTGGAGTGTGCTGGAACCGTGTGGCAATCCACACAAGGAAACATAACACTCAACAGACAGTTTTTTATTGACACTGAACACAGCATCACAATAACTGTACAAATCACAATTCCAAAGAGCTTTACCATGAGAGAAGTCCAATAATAAGCAGAGCAAATTATCTTCATAGAGTACAATTACATAGGCAGTATCAAAGTGTGTGAGTGGTGGCTGGATAATAGGAGGGACTGCTTAAATGCCAGCAGATGGTACATTGGCTGGTCGCTAAAGCCGGGTTCAAACAGGCAACAAAAGTATCGCCACTGCTAATGGCGAACTGCGGTTGCTTTGTAGTTGCATGTGTGTACTCCTAGTTTTCGGTGGTGCCATTTAAGAAGCACAACTTTTGACACGCCACAAAAAGTTGAACTTGGTTCTACTTTGTTGCGCCATTTTGCCTTCTCCACAATCGAATAACGTCATTTGATTGCTACCTTGTGGCTGGATTCAAACCTTTCTAGTGCATATTCATTCGCAGATAGTGCTATTGTTTGTGCGTTTGCTATTAATATGTCAAAAAAGTGGTCAACAGCAACTATTATGAGATTCTTGGTGGTGTATCAAGAACGAGAATGCCTTTGGAACCACAAAAGCGAATCATACAAAGACAGAAATTCGAGAGATGCTGCATTAATTGAAATAGTAAACAATATGCGTGAATATGTACCTGGAATTGATGTAGTTACAACAAAATTAAAAATTCGAAGCATTCGAAATTCTTACATGAGTGAACATAAAAAAGTACTGAAATCACTTAAGAGTGGTGCGTCTACAGACAGTATTTATAAACCCAGCCTTGCTTGGTTTGAAGCTGCAGACCGGTTCTAAAAACATTTGGTCAAAAAAAGAGAGACGAGAAACACTTTGGTAAGCAATATTTTACATTTATTATGTTTCCAAAACATCTTATTTAGTAATATGTACAGCCGTTTAATCAGCTGAGACAGGTGACGCCATTTTGCAAACTGTGCAATTATGAAGAATTTGTGGCATCCTGTCTGAACGGTAGCTCACAGTGCCACTTCAGAATGACTTGACTTGTGGCGATACTTTCGTTGCGTGTGTGAACCCAGCTTTAGACGCTACTTCCACCAACACCAGTGGAGGACCCTGGTGATACCACTCTCTTAGATGATGGATGGCATGCTCTGGTGTGCTGGCCCCATACAGACCTGGCAACTGTGTTGCTTGGTGCTCAGTGGCTACTACCAGGGTACTGGGATAGCCCACAGAAGGATGCAGTACACTGTCATAGTTCTTCCTGCATGCAAAGGTGACAGAAAAGCAGTGCCTAAGCCATAGATTCAGCAGGGAATAAAGGGTGACTTTCAGTATGGTGGTATTGTTGATGGGCATTGGTTTGAGCTCTGACAGGCCTGATGGTAACGATGGTGCTACTGATGCAGTGTCTTTGTTGTGACTGTAGACTCAGTGGTGTCCCAGGATCCAACCCCTGGAGTTGGCATTGGCAAGCATAGATCTCTGTTGGCTGGAACAGCTGTGTGCAGGCAATAGTGCCCCACATGGGAGCTGCCCCAGCTTGTGGTGCAGGGAAGTCAGCCACGGTGGTGACTCACTCTGCTGTGGTTGCAAGCAGTGTCTCAATGTCCTGGTCCTCTGCAGGGGTCACAGTAACATCTGCTTGTGACTTGACTGTAAGTAATGTTTAGAGTGGCCACCAGTGGTTCTGGTGGTGGGTCATCTGTAAGAAACACGGGACATATGAGATCTTAAGTATGCTGCTTCAGAAATGGAGAGAAGCAAAGATAGATAGTGTAGGCATCAGATGGCAGGCTGGAGGGTTCAGCAACAAATGATGATCAATGGTGTGATGGTACTGGGCTGCCCGATCATTGGTGGCGATGCCCTCATTCCAGCAAAGGTGTAATTGGTTCTAGT